>NC_049183.1:17234826-17834826 GCF_009769625.2 Cygnus olor
ATCACAAAATCTACCTAGAATCACAACACAGGTGGAAGCAAGTGACAAAGAATCACGTGTGTGAAACTTGGCTTTGATCAGTTTATGTTCCTCGGGGATGTATGTTAATGATAGCCAGTTCAAACAGATTTTCTGACGACGGCAACATGCCATCACCACGCTGGCAGCTACCCGTGAAATGGAAGAGGCTTACCAAGCGTATGGGCAACAGTACGCCTGCTACCCACATACAAGATGACCTGGCCTATGCCTCGGAATGCGCTTTGATGCATCACGCTCGCTTTATCAGTCAGTATACTGCAGAAAGCCAAGAATTTGAGGTAGCCAGTGTGGCTAGCAGTTAAACTGTTTTCCTCTGAAATATCTTCAGTGAATCTCAATTGAGATGATATTTCAATCCACCCTAGAAACCCACTCCTTCAAGTCGCCACCACCGTTAGTCAGTGCAGTCCATGCAGAACTGCGTGCCTTATTTCACATACGTACAGAGTCAGAATACGCTCGATGGCAGATCGAAGCTGGGTAGGAATAACCGACATGCATCTTCTTCAGGAGCTGGCCTGTTTTCAAATTCCTGCAGTTGGTGGAAAGACAAATTCTGACTGCATGTCCATCCTCAATCTGGTATTTTGTAACCATAGCTGTAAGCCTACGCACTATGCAAGACGGACAGTTTCGGCTTCACAGAAACCAAACTAAAACACAACAAGAGGCCGCAGGGAGGGATATAATGAATCGGACATAAAAGCAAGTGGAATTGTAGCAGCATAGTTCATTCACTACCTACCTAACTGCACACCAGTTAAAGTGCCACAGTAGGCCCTTTGACAATTATCATTTCACCGGTAAATCAACAGCCAACCAATGCCACTTGGTAACGTCTGCAGCTGTCAGAGCCACCACTTACACCCGCAAGCTAAATCGTTTAATTGCATACGAAATACTGACCAAACAACAATGCTGTTCACTGCAGTGGTGCCGACCAAGGCATCTTTCACTCCTTCTACTTCAGCAAAAGCTAAAACGGTTTCTTCAGGGGGCATCAAAGTCTGTCCGTGCTTGCTCCTGAACAGCAGATGCAAGTAAGTGAGAACAGGCGGCCAAAACAGTAGGTTCTACATTCAGCACACCACCAGAAAGAAGAGGAACCAACACTTTTCTACATCTTTTCTTCCAACTGCCACACCGAGACCAGACCAAACCAGAAGACTCACCTTCCTGTCTCTGAAAACGATACTACTTCCACTTCCTGCTCTTGCATGCTTCTGCTGCTGCTGACCAGCCTCCTATCCTTCAGCCCAAGAACAGCTTTTATATTCCCAGTTTTTACTAGTGATTGCTTGAATGAGTCATTCTCAGAAGAATAGAGCAAGAGCCTAAATTAGGAGAAAAATATGCAAAATGACAGAAGGAAGCAAAATTCAAACATACCACAGCATATAAAAATAAGCATATGCTTAAACAGTCTAGCACCTCTAGGGTGAATAAGCAAATCTTTTCAGTTGATTTTTAGAAATCCCTCCCATATTTTCCAACTGTTAAAGCAACTGAGAATGTGACTCATTAGTAAGAGACAATTTCAACCACCACACAAGAGGAGAGTTAAGCTGCAGCTATTCAGGGTGCAAAGCACTAGTAAGAAATAAATACGGCACCTTATTTCTCCAATCTCCAGATTTCCCAGTGCTATACAGATGAGATTACAGGTGTCCAGCAGAGGAATGATCTGTATTACAGGAACCTAGAATAGCAAACCAAGAATACAGCGTCACCCACAATGTTCCTCTTCCTTTGACTTCACTCCCATTTTCTAGAGTGTTCCACGTAAAATTACATGGGGCAGAACGAATTTTCAGACCCCTCTGAAGAAGCACACTTAGATGAACAGCTGAACTTTCGCTGAACGTTTACCTAAGCAAATAATCCCTATTGATATGAATCAAAAGATGTCTGCAGGGAGCCTAAAGATAAGAGCACAAGAGAGAGGCTGCAGTGCAGCCACCGTTCAGTACACGAAGTTATCAAATTCCAGCAGGTAACATGCAACCATACAAACCACTGGCCTTCTGCATCAGCAGCATAAATCACTGCCCTCTCTTGCCTGACGCAATGAAATATTTACGCCACCTAAAGAACAAACCTTGTATCCGAGCCTGCAAGCTCCCTGTATCTTGGGAATTAACACACCGGTGCAAGGAAGTTGTTCTAAGTTCTAGAAATTAAGGTTGTGTTCATACCTCTCCAAGCTGCCAAGTATAGACCTTTCCCCAGTGGTCGGGTGCCAGAGGTTTCCACAAGGAAACTGAATTCTCACAAGCAGTCACCACACACAGCTCTCTGCAGCCCGCTGCTTCCCACCACACGGTGCTCACGTCCACAGCACAAGAACTTGAAGAATCCTGTCCAAAATAAAACAGTGCTGGTTTTCTTCTGATGGATATGGTTGTATGACATGAAGGTCCGGATTGAAAAGTTTGCTTGTGGTGACTCAGCGTGACGAGAATTTGAGGCTAATACTTAATTCTCAAGATGTTTGTTTTTGACTAAAGTGCCAGTAAGGCACCAAGGAAAACAAACCTGGTGGGTTGCACCCTCTGAGCAGTGAATAAATTAGCTCACTTCACAAAAATCCCTTGTCACCGAAACCAAAAGGGTCCCCACTGAGCTCAGAGCTGGAACAGGGCTGGAGGCACCACGGCACAGCCACAACAAAGCCCGAGTACCGCCTACCTGTAGTCCTGCGCTTGCTTCCCTTACTTCACACGCAGAAGACAGGACTTGCGGTTGTACAGACTGTTTAAATCTGAACAAAGCGAGGGCATTCTCTTCTGCCCCGTAAGAAAGTTTTCAATTTCAGCCATATTATTGTTGGCTGAACCCACAGGGTTTCTTCTTGAGCAAAACTTTGTAGTTTAGCTTGGAAAAGCTAGAGGTGACCCAGCCCCCTGCGAGCTCATTTGGAATTCTCTTGGCTTTGCCACAGATGTTGCTTCCTTGCCTGCTAACCCTGCTCTACCCCCTGCAAGGTAAGAGGACAGTGAAAGGGCCCCAACACAGGACGAGACGGCTCAGCTGTGCAAACAGTCCTGGGCAAGATTTGCCTCGGTCACAGCACATACAAGCAAGGCTCTGTTCCAGAAGGCTGTGAACATCGACACACGAATTTGGCAATGCTGTAGTCCCCCTGCCCTGCAAAATTTGCTCCTTACTGGGTTACTTAGTCCCTGAAATGGTGACAAGAGGCCACGGGACAGGCACACTAGGGATGCAAGGACTAAGATCATTTTACCTGGGGCTGAAGAAAAATGCAGCAGTTCTGTTTGTTAAGGTACTTGCATGTGTTTAGAGATTTGTTATTCAGAAACAATCAATGAAATCCTTCCCCAGTCAAATGGACATATACGGGAACCTAGCCTTTCAGCATGCTTTACCACAAGTGAAGACAGAACTGATTAAATTAGGCAGCAATCTGGTTTTTTGTTTTTTTTTTTTTCTTCCAACTAGCCATCATGCATTTTTATTGCATTTTTGTTAAACTTCGTATTAAAGAGATGCTACTGACTCAGTAAACAATTGTCAAATGTTATCCTACCTTTAGCTTTGAAACAAACTGCAAGTTCTCTTCTGTCAGGCCATCAAACAGTACTGGAGTTGACTGTTCTGCTTCATTTTTTTTCTGCACAAACAAGTAAAAAATTAAGATAAATTCAACTTCAAAAATTACATTCGGCACTTGCAAGAATGAGGCAGAAATGTAAATTCACTTTGCATGCAGCAGAGAGCTGTGATAGGAACACCTTTTTGTACTTGCATGCCTTTGAAAAATAAGAGATCCCAGACAGGTTATGCCGTTTTCACCTGGAAACTGTTTTTAACACCACTTTGCATCTCTCAGACCCATTCTCACTGTCAGAGACAAGTCATTTTTTCAGCACTCCTTCCACATGTTGGACATAGGAGACAATCCTAGCTGAAACTATTCGTTAAGGTAGACCAGCATTACACGGGTGCCAGAAACCTTTTGTTCATACACACGTTCCGAATGTGAGCACTGCCACCCACATCTCCAGTTTTATTAAGTAGGATTTTAAAGAGTTTGCTCTTGAGGTTAAAAGACCTTTAGGCAACAGATGAAAACTAAACACTTAAAAACTCAGCTAAAAGACCGGCAGGGCTGGCATGCAAAGAGGCCTTTCCTCGGAAAGGTGAGACTGTGGAAGAGGGGACTCACCCACAAAACTAAGGCTTAGTACCCTTGGCAAAGAGGCCAGCTTGTTACCTGTTCAGGAGATCTGCAGGATCTCTGCTGTTTGCTCTGTGATTGCTGACGCTTCTCCAAGGCCACAGCCTCCTCTGATCTATTATTAGGATGTCTTTCAGCTTCTAAACGAAATGTTGTACCTTGTCCTTCCTCTTGTCTAGCAGATCCTGCACCACAGCTGTCCAAGTGCAGTGGAATGGCAGAGTCTTTGCATTCCCTATCATCCACGACCTGGGCAGGTGCTTCTTGAGAGGAACGCAGGCTGACTTGCAAAGGAGGTACAGAACATGTACTGGGGAAGAGCTCACTGCATACGGATGGTAGAACAGCTGGGGTTGCACCCAAGACAGGGAAAACAGATGAGGAAATGTGAGACTCGGGCTGAACGGGAGCACCAGTTGAGATAGTCCCCACGGGAGTAAATAGCAATTCATGTGTGGAAAGTTCCATCTTGGAAGCCGGGCTTTCCAAGCGAGATGACTTGGGCGACCCACTTTTGAGCAGTGAAATCAGATTCCTTTTGAGCCCTTTTTCTTCTGCCTTCATTTCTGCAGCTTGCACGTCCTCTGAAGCCAGACCATGCCCAAACACACTAGGAACAAAAGCCTCCAAGTCATTCACAGGGGAAGATTCACATTTCTCAAGTTTTAATAGTCCAAATTCCTCATCAGGTAGATGAAATTCTTTGATACCCAGTTTGGGGACCAGCCACTGGTGACTGCGGAAGGAAAAGAGAGAGCTGGAAGTACCGGCGTCTGTAGCAGGAAGACCAAGAGAAGCAGTACCCTCTGAATCCATTTGATGGCCAGGTCCTCCTTTGCTCTCATCTAGACAAACACAAGAATTCAAGAGAGAACGTCACATCAGAACATGAACAGCAACTAGCTGTTTCAGAATTTCTCATCTAGAGTGTCATCTGTTTTCCAAAAAAAAAAGAACCATACCCATCTTAACACGTGGAAGTGGCACTTTCCTGGAAACACACTATTCCACAACTGCTCTGCATCAAGCCTGCAGCTAAAATATCACTGCCAAAGACAGTCAAAACTGACTGAGTGCCCGACCAGTTTGTTTGGGTTTTCTCCCAACATTTTCTCTTTCTACAATATTCCTGGACTTTCAGGTATACTAATCTTTGTTTCACACTTGTCAGCGCTAAAAAAAATAATCACTAATATGCAGACTCAGTTGGACAAACAGAGATTTACATCCATTTACTGGAAAATCAGGTAGAGTGGGCACAACATCCACTCCAAAAGGAAAGGCAGCTTACGAAGTTCCCAGCCCTACTCCTTATCCATGCACAGCCGTTCATTCTCTGTCACTGTGCTGAGGCAGAAATTTCTGGAATTGTGCAAGGAACACGGGCACCACAATGATCTAAATTTTAAAAACAACTTGTAAAGAAAAAAAATAATTAACCCATATCAGACTTTCTTGAATAAAATTAAGTGGGTGCAAACAGCAATGCGTGAACTCACTCATCCGTTTCCTTGCCTTGCTCTTGGGCTCTAGTTTTAGGGAGTGCTTGTATTTGATGAAATACCTTTGGAGGCTTGACTGTCTCTCTGTCTTGCAGAGGAACGCAGGGAGCGGCGCGGAGGGACGTTAATTGCTGGAAGCTGTTCAGCCCCGCAGGCTGCTTGCACGTGCTGACTCTTAACATGTTCCACCGGAGATTTATCAGACTGACACACACTTAGCTTGCGTTCCAGACCACCTGTGTGGCTGACAAAAGTTTCGTTCCTTGGGTTTGGAGAGTCACTTTTCTGCAGGGGATTTTGAACCTGTTCTAAAAGAGTCTTACGGCATTTGCCAAGTACTTGGCTTCCACCAGGAGGATCAGCACTTGTTGGCTGTATCACAGCAGTTGCTCCAGACCCAAGAGCTGCAGCAACAGACAACCGTCTCTCTTCCAAAGATGACTTTTCAAGATTAGCTTCACAGTTTTCCTTCTCACTCGGATACTCATTTGATAGCGGACTACTGCTTTCCCTTGGTGTTATGAGATGCAAACTTTCTACAGGTTCCTGTGACGTTTGATTCACAAGAGGTTTGCAGGCAGGCTTTCTTCTTCCCTTTTGTTTCCTCTGCGATCGCCTCTGATCTCGCTTTGTGCTTGTGATGCTGCTTTGAGAAATTGACCCCGGTGAATTGCTGCTTCCACTGGATGTAAGAAGAGTTTTCTGAGGACTACTTGAATTCACTGGATCATTTTCCGTACAAAGAAAAGGGAAAGGCACAACTGCTGACTCCAAATCATTTTCAACCGTTTCTTGGGAGGGCTGATTTGAATTGGCATCTTTCTGCTTGCATTTACTTCGCTGACCTTTCTTGCTCCTGCCCAGCTGGCTAAGAATTACAGCATCAAGGTCCACTTTCCTCTGGCAATTAGACATGCGTCGAGTTGTCCTGACATAGTATTCAACCGGAAAGAGAAGCCCCTCAACCATCGTGCAGGAACTCAGTGCACTTTCAGGAGCTGTTACATTTTCTAGATGAGAAAGTCTAGACTGAATTTCAAGCTGTTGATTCTCCAACAGTTTCTCAGCATTGCCCAGAGCAAGATCTGAAGGAAAGGCATTTAAACCACCAGTGTCATTCTCATTTCCGTCATGGCTTTTGCTCTCCTTAATTATCTTGTTATTTCTGCCAGGGGGCAATACTTCATTTTCTGACGTTAAACCCAAGAGCCTGCGTAATTCTCCCTGATCTTCGCGTATGCTCTCACTGTCCGTTTGTTTTACTACCCTGAAAGATTCTTTTCCACCATCAGCACCGGCATCAAGTAACACAGATTCACCATTCTCTGAACACAGCTGTGCAGGTTCACGGTTATCGGATGTGGCCACAGCACCTGGGGGCTCAGGCTGCCAGACATCACTGCTGTCCCCCGGGACACAGGGCAATAGCTCAGGCACCCCCAGAGGGAGACTGTCTTCAAGCACGTCTTGTAGAACTCCCAATTCAGCATCTGGAGGAGTTAAACTGTTTCCTTGCTTCCCCACGGTTCCTGGTCTGGACTCGCTTTGGGCATTCGCCTCAGTGCTTGAGAAACTGCGCTGCCTGAAGACTGGTGACCGAAGTTGCTCTGCCCTGCCAGTTTGATTTTTCACCGTTTCATCAGCCTTGATTCGATGCACACCATGCACCGATTCCCTTTTCTCTGATACCAGAGCCTTTGTCCTCCTCCTCCTCAGCTTCATCATGCTTCTCAAGGTTTGGGTTTTTTTCTCCGCAGTTGCAGGCCTCGAGACTCCACAGCATGCATTTTCCTGGCGAGCCTGTATGCTTTCTGCCTGTGAGCTGTCCTGCAAACTAACTTCATTACTGACAAATTCAGGAGCGTGTTTAGGTGTGACAGAAGTCTTCCTCTCTGTGCCAGGAGCCGAGCAGGTTTCAGTCGGTAAGGGACAGGTTTCGTGTTTGTCAGCACTAGCAGACTCGCTATCTCTGGAACCTGTTGGAAAAAATCTCACATGTGTAAAGCACTCCCAGCAAGGTCACACCCCTGGAAAACATCGCACAATAAAGCTGGACGACCTCGGAGAAGTGAGAGACCGGGACCTTACAGTCACGACCGGCGAGCACCAGCGGACTGGCGAGGAGGGGAGAGGAGGGGAGTTACTGCGGAGGGAACGACCTCCTCCCCTTACAGCTTAGGGCCGCCAGAGGGGCCGCCCGCCGAGCACCGCGGGCAGCGGACGTGTCAGGACGAGGCGAGCCCGAGCTGGGGCGGCTCTGGGGGCCGCGGGGCACCTCCCGGTCCTACCTGCGGGGCTGCGCCGCCCCCCCGGCTCCTTGGGCCGCCGCGCTCCGTCCTCCGCCGCCCTCCTCCCGGCGTGGCTCCGGGCCCGCTCGGCTCGCCGCGCCCGCTGGGGACACACGGGGGGAGCGGGGCTCGGACCGGCCTCCGGGCACCCCCCGCGGGCCCTGCCGGGCCCGGCCCCGCTGCCGGCCGCGCCGCCGCCCGCCCCGCTCACCCGCAGCCGGCTGACGGTCTCGCTGTACTCCCGCCGCAGCAGCGCCAGCTTCTCCCGCAGCTGCGGGACACGAGACCGGCGGGTCGGGGCTGGGGGGCGCGAGCCGGGACGGGCCGAGCCGAGCCGAGCCGCCTGGGCATGGCCCGGGCCCCGGGCCCGGTCCCGGTCTCGGTCCCATCCCGGTCCTGATCCCGGTCCCGTCCCGGTCCCGGTCCCGGTCCCGATCCCGGTCCCATCCCCGTCCCCATCCCCGTCCCCGTCCCCGTCCCCGTCCCCGTCCCCAACCCCGTCCCCGTCCCGATCTCGATCCCGGTCCCATCCCAGTCCCGGTCCCGGTCCAGATTCTGGTCCCGGTCCCATCCCAGTCCCGGTCCCGATCCCGGTCCCATCCCCGTCCCCGTCCCCGTCCCGGTCCCGGTCCCGGTCCCGGTCCCGGTCCCATCCCCGTCCCCACCCCGTCCCCGTCCCCATCCCCGTCCCGGTCCCGGTCCCGATCCCGGTCCCATCCCCGTCCCCGTCCCGGTCCCGGTCCCCAACCCCATCCCCGTCCCGATCCCGGTCCCGATCCCGATCCCGATCCCACTCCCGTCCCCGTCCCCGTCCCCGTCCCGATCCCGGTCCCGATCCCGATCCCGGTCCCATCCCAGTCCCGGTCCCGGTCCAGATCCTGGTCCTGGTCCCATCCCAGTCCCGGTCCCATCCCCGTCCCAGTCCCAGTCCCGATCCCGGTCCCATCCCCATTCCCACTCCGTCCCCGTCCCCGCCCCCATCCCCATTCCCATCCCGGTCCCATCCCCGTCCCGGTCCCGGTCCCGGTCCCCAACCCCATCCCCGTCCCGATCCCGGTCCCGATCTCGATCCCGGTCCCATCCCAGTCCCGGTCCCGGTCCAGATTCTGGTCCCGGTCCCATCCCCGTCCCAGTCTCGGTCCCGGTCCCATCCCCATTCCCATCCCCGTCCCCATCCCCGTCCCGATCCCGGCCCCGGCCCCGGCCCCGTCCCGCCCCGCCCCCACCTTCTCCCTCTCGGCTCCGCTCAGCGCCGCTCCCGCCGCCGCCTCGGCCATCGCCGCCTCCTCCCGTGCCCATGGCAACGGCGCCGCCATTGGTGGCGCCCGCGGCGGAAGCGGCGGCCGGCGGCGGGAAGTGACGCGCCGGAAGCGGGCGGTGGCCGGGCGGTGGCCGGGCGGAAGCGGCGCGGCCATGGAGCTGGGCGAGATGCTCTACAACAAGTCCGAGTACATCGAGACGGTGCGGGGCGGCGGGGGCGGCATCCCCTTCATCCCCGTCTTCATCCCCCTCAACTTCATCCCCCTCCCCCTCATCCCCCCCCCCCTCCTCCTCCTCCTCCCCCTCCTCCTCCTCCTCCTCCTCCTCCTCCCCCTCCCCCTCCTCCTCCCCCTCCTCATCCCCATCCCCCTCCTCCTCATCATCCCTCTCCTCATCCCCATCCCCCTCACCCCTCTCCCCTCGTCCCCGCAGGCATCGGGCAACAAGGTGAGCCGGCAGTCGGTGCTGTGCGGCAGCCAGAACATCGTCCTCAACGGCAAGGTACGGGCGGCGCCGGGCCCGGCTCCAGCGCGGCGCTGGGCACGGTGTCCGGTAACGGTGCAGGGGCAGCAGCTCACTGACCGCTCCCCTCCCTCCTCCAGACGATTGTCATGAACGACTGCATCATCCGCGGCGACCTGGCGAACGTGCGGGTGGGGCGGCACTGCGTGGTGAAAAGCCGCAGCGTCATCAGGCCACCCTTCAAGAAGTTTAGCAAAGGGTAAGAGCGCTCCGTCCTTTGCGGAAGCTGAAATCTGCACGCTTAGAACGGTCCAGTTTGGCTAATTCCAGCCCCGTTCAGAGGGATGGGTTTCCCTTGTAACGATTTTATGGTTAAGTCCCTCTACACCTGCCTTCTCAAATTTGCAGCTTTGCCTTGAGGGCTAATGGTCCGTTCAGACTGTGATGTGAAACGGCTGTGATGTAGTTAAATAGCGAAGCAAAGAACACGTTTCACTCGTTCTTCGCTTGTTTGTGGTGCCTTCCTGTTGTTTATCCGGGCCCCCTTTTAGAAATATCTGAGAAAAGACCGGTTACTGTTCAGTCTTCCGTAGCATCGAGTCTGCCTCTGGTTTTCCAGCTGGACACAGGAGACTGCAGTGCAACTTTGGGCCTAACAGTCCGTACGTTGTGCCGCCTGAATAAATGACTCTTCTGTCACAGGGTCGCTTTTTTCCCTCTCCACATTGGTGATCATGTGTTCATAGAAGAGGACTGTGTTGTCAACGCGGCCCAGATTGGCTCCTACGTCCACATAGGCAAGAACTGTGTCATTGTGAGTGCTCTTTCTCAGTCTTTCCTTGAGTCTCTCGCGTATTGTTCAGGCTTTGTAGCGGCAGAGGAGAGGTATGCGTACCAGCCGCCAGGAGCGAGCGTGCTTACTGCGTGCTGTTCCATCCTTCGCAGAAAGCGGTGCTCTTGATTTCGCTGTTCTGAGGACGGCAGATACAGCTGAGCACTGTTTGGAAAACCGGTCCCAACAGCATCGTCCCTAATTTAGGCACCTCCTGAACAGCCGTTGTCCCCACGGCTCATGGGCCTGTCCAGGGGAGGCGGCCTTTTCACAGAGCACGGGCGTAATTGTGTTGCTGTGCGAACAATGTGAAATAATCAAGGTCTCTGCTGAGCTGCAGAAAGCCTTGCTATGTTACTGCATGACCTGGGTTCTGGGTGCAAACTGACAAATTAACGTGCAGTTGCAAGTGTGTGTGTTAGTCAAGAGCCAAAGGACTCTCTTCCTCAGGAAAAAATGGGTTGATGCAGTCCCTCAAGTACTGTTGGGAAGAACATTCAGGGTAGAGATCTATTTGCGTGATCCTGTATGCAGAATGTATTTTGAAGAGTTAAACCTGTTGAAGCTTAGGTAACTTATAAGGACTAGGCAAAAGCATCTCGTATTTTAAGTACGAGTTCTGTCTAACTGGTGTTTTAGGGTCGTAGATGCGTTTTGAAAGACTGCTGCAAGATCTTAGACAACACAGTGCTGCCTCCCGAAACAGTGGTCCCGCCTTTCACAGTCTTCTCGGGCTGCCCAGGTATGCTCCCTCTAATCTTACTTGTACGTAAACGTGGATAAGATGGATATTCTTACCTTAAAACAAGATTGCTACGGCAGAGACTCCTACTGGCATTTTGTACCTAGCAAGGAAGGCGTAGGACGCTCGGTGAACTGAAAAGTCACGGTTTGACTTGTGAACCTCGCTGCTGTGCTGTGTGTTCGGTAGGTGGTGTGTGTTCACTCAGAGCGATCCTGCCGTGTCGTTCTGCGCGAGAGAAGAGCCCGTAGCTGCTCCCGCGGTATTTCCTTGCAGTTCAACCAAAGTAGCTGCTCTGAACGTCGAACGTAAGCTCATTTCTGCTTTCTCGTGCAAGAACACCGATGGTCACACTCTTGTTCTTCTTCCAGGACTCTTCTCTGGTGAACTCCCGGAGTGTACCCAGGAACTCATGATTGACGTTACAAAGAGCTATTACCAGAAGTTCTTGCCGCTCACCCAGGTCTAGTAGCCTATGCACCGCGTTTCAGAGCAGGAAAGGCGCGTAGGAGTATTTGGGGGCAGGGAGAGGAGTTTGTTCCGAGAGTCCAGGGCGTGGCCCTCTGCTGTTCCTGACCCCTCCTGCGAGCGTTCCTCAACACTAAGGGTCTGGCCACGCGGTGCCCTGGGGAAGCTGCTGTGTCTTGTTGTGTACCCTTTGTATGCTCATTTGAATGTAATTCATTCCATGTTGTCTGAGTTGTGTCATTAAATGTTCTGGGGTTAGGAGAGCTGGTTCTGTTCCCTTCGGGGCAGCACCTCCACGTTTCAGCTGGGGAACGAGGCCGAGCCGACAGAACATACTCTGCAGCCAAAGCCTGTCTTTCGTGTCTGTTCCGATCCTGACCCAAAGCCAAGTGGGTTTGCCTCTGCTAGAAGCAGCCTCCGTTCTAGACCAGCGGTGCTGTGTGGCTGATGGACTTGTCATAGGCAGATATTCACCACGGTTCATTAGAGGCAATGCTTTCCT
This sequence comes from Cygnus olor, assembly GCF_009769625.2. NCBI lineage: Eukaryota > Metazoa > Chordata > Aves > Anseriformes > Anatidae > Cygnus > Cygnus olor. The sequence goes on from NC_049183.1 coordinate 17,247,126, forward strand.
TCGGAAAAACATTTGCTGATGTACAGGCCTGTGTTTCGAGGTGGATAGCGTCTTCCTTTTCTCCCTGTGACCGAGACTCTCTCCTGTGGGGACAGGATATCTTTCAGCGTCCTGTGATTGGCTTTAGAACTTCGGGTTGACACTGAAACTATCTTTAGACGCCTTGCCCGTGTCCTGGTATTGGCTGTGACAGAGCTAATGTTGTTCGCAGTAGTTTGTTTGTTGCTGTGTTTTGTGCTCGTGATGAAAAACAGCGTTGATAACACGCTGCTGTTCTAGCTGTCGCTGAGCAGTGCTTGTGTTCGCTCAAGGCCTCCTCTTTCTCGTCCCGCGCTGCCATCGAGCAGCTGGGGTTGCACAAGAAGCTGGGAGGGGACACAGCCAGGACAGCTGACCCAGCCTGGCCACAGGGGTATCCCGTAACGACAGCAAGCTCGGCAATAAAAGCTGGGGGCAAGAAAGGGCGAAGGGGACATCTGGAGGTACGGCATCTGTCTTCCCACGTCGCTGTCAGACGTTGCTTTCTTCGAAGCCGCTAAATACCTGCCTGCTGGTGGCAGGGTGAATGAATTCCTTATCTCGCTTTGCTTGTGCGTGCAGCTCCTGTTTTACCTCAACCAGTGAGTTTTCTCACTTTTCCCTTTCTGATTCTCCCTCTCGTCCCGCTGAGGGGGAGTGAGCGAGCTGCTGCGTGGTGCTTGGCTGCCTGTTGGGGTTAAACCACAGCAGCCTGACAGGACGCTTCTTAGCTCTTAGACACCGGTGCGGTGCTCTTGCCCATCATGCAGGGTTAGGATTCTCTTTGCTGATGCACGTTCTTTCTCCTGAACATTGCAGACCTTAGAGAGCCAAAAGGCTTTGGAAAGAGAAGTACCGTGCCACTCCCAGAACTCAGTGCAGCAGAAAGTGGGGAGTTAAAAGCAGACACTGGAGGTGGGTGAGAGAATGCTGCAATTGTCCCCATTTGTTATCCAGTGTATATATTTGCAGAAAGCTCTTTGGTGCTTCTTTGCGTTACAAAACTGAAGGTAGAAATTCAGACGTCGTGGAAAGTGAACATTTCATTTTGGACAAGCAATACAGCAGGAATAATTCTTCCTGGGAACGGCTGTATGCAAGTCGGAGACAGCTGACGCTTGTGGGTACCTGACTCGGTACCAAACAATTGGCCAAAAGTGAATTTGCCTACTCTGTCCGTGTTAAATCTTAACGTCAGCCCTCTGTAACTCCTAAAACTGGGGCTCCTGCATGTTGCAGTGTAGCAGCAGGGGGCCAGAATGCATTTGATAACGCAGTAAGCATACAGCTGGGAGATCAGCAGCCCTGGAGCCTTCAGCTGCTGTATATAGTGCAAAGTACTGATACCCCTCAAATAGCAAACAGCTGTACAAGTGCTCAAGTGTGTAGTGACTGCTGTTAATCAAATGTAAAACCACTGTCTGGTTTGTTTGTATTTTTACTGTACAGAAATTAAAGCCTCTTAAGTTGTTCAAGTAACTCAAGGTTGTGACTTTTCAAACCAAACTTGAGACCAGTGAGGTTCCTGTTGTGCCTGCGCACATGCGCCAGTCTCTTGGTCTGACTACGACAGCACAGTGTCCGTGCGTTGAAGAAGTGAAGTGCGGCGTGAAACAGCTTCCGCTTCTGTGTCCGAGCTGATGACTTTCACCGGCAAATCATTCCAGCGTTGCCGGTTCGTAATGCCTCTGCTACAGCACGACTTTGCTTCTCGTCTTCATGCTGAAGTGCGAGTGCCAAAGCCACCATGGTGACTGCGCGGTCCTCCCTGCAGCACTGGAACTTCAGACGCACCTATTTGGTACAGAGGCAGCTCCCGTAGCGCTGCTTCAGGCATTTGGAAACGGCCTGCTCTTGGAATCTGGCCGTTCCAGAGGGCGTGACCCCTGCAAGAAAAGCGGGAGCTGGAGCTAGCTTGTGGCAGGAAGCACGGCTGGGACAAGAAGACAAAGGGGTTTTTTTGTTGAAGCTGCGAGAACTGGGCTGAAATCTCCGACGCAACAGATCAGTTAGGTCACCTGCCTGGCTTCAAGAGAGGTAAAACGTTTGCTGGAAGCCCAGCTCCAGCAGGACAGTTGTGTCACCTAGTCCCGTACTGGCTGGAGCTACCTGTTCCGTGACAGCTGTGCTCCTCAAGCCTCCCCTGAAGCGGGAGCGCAGACAAGCGCAGACGGCAGCTGTGCTCTTTCTGTGATCTTCTAGGCCGGGGTTATGTCCGTGTGAAAGGCCCAGGCTTGCCACTTTTTGTGGGTGGAAAAAATATCCAGTTGCAAGTGTTCTTGTACTACGTGTGTACTATAGGCAGCTTCCTCACTGACTGCAACTTCGAAAAATATTCAGTTCCTCCTGCCCAGAATCTTACCGGCCCTTGCAAAAGCCCTTTGCTGTGAGGGGCTATAGGAGGCCTACTCGGTCACAAGGCCTGACGGGTTTTGGCATTCCCACAAGATTTTCTGCGGGTCGGACATGTAGGTGTTTATGCTGCCACTTGTGGGCACTGCTTGGCCCCGTTAAGTGGCCGTCAACCGTCTCTCGAAGCGTGGGAAGCAGCAGTGTACCTGGTCAGGGAGGGCCCGTGTTACCGTGTGTGCTGTGTTACCGTGTGTCGCTGCGGGATTTCAACACCACGGCCCTCTTCGCCGGGATTGCTTGGTTAAAGACCACCGAGGGGCAGTGCGAAGCTGCGCTGCTGGACTGGGAGGGGGCAGGAGGCGGCGGCTGCCAAATTAAGGGAGGCGAGTCTGAGAGTGGAGTTGGGATTGCTGGTGGAAAAGTCTCAGAATGATGCGTTTCCACGCCCGCTCGAGCAGCACGGCTGCAGTGCACTGAGGGGTACGTAGGTACACAGACCGTGACGCATTTCTCAGCCTGCGCTGCCATCCAGCGGGTTGCCAGCCTTCCTGCCTTAATTAAAACCTGTTTTGTTGTCTCTATCAAGGTGGCCTCTGCCAGGGTCTAAAAAGTCGCCACCGAAGATCCCAAACGCCCAGCAGCGTTAACATTCCGTAGATTTGGCTACTCTTTCCTGTCCTCTGAAGCATCCCTCTGACCCGGGCTCACCTCTGCGCCGCTGCCAGCTCTCTGGAAAGATGGAGCGCGATGAGGCGGCAGCATGCTGCTGCGGCCCCTGGCGAATAGTTGCCTGACGTCAACGTGCAGCGCAGTGCAATAAAGCGTGACTTCTCACAGCGGGCTTTGCTGCGTAGCTGTAGGTGTGGGGGAAGCACTCTCGGGGAGGGAAATTCCTTCTTTCAGGAATCTTTTAGAAGTGGTCGCTTCAAACACTACGTCCCGTGCTTCCCTGGTCCCATATGCTCTATTCCAGTTTGCTCTGACCGAGGGTGGCGGGCCATACCGGTCACTCTCACGCAGGGCGTTGCGAATCCTCAGGAGCATTCAGCTGGGGCTTCACGATGCTCCTCTCTTCCACTTGGTGTCCACTGTCAGCTGCTGGGGGTTGTAGGGTAGGTGCTAACGCTTTGTTTCAGAACTGCGGCTGCTAAGTACAAGTTGTGGAGAGGAGCTGCTGACTGTTGGAGGGCTCTGTGGGAAGGCCGCGAAGGCGACGAACTGGTTCAGCGGAGCCTACGTCTGCTGTGCGTGGAGCAGAATTTCCTGAGGTGGTCCGATGCCATCAGAGAAATAACAGTTTAAGTGTTGGCTGCCTGCCCTAGTGATCGCAGGGCTCCTTGTTTGGTCTCTAGGGCACCTGGTGCTCTGCACTCGCAGGCAAGGGCTGGACTCTGAGCTCCCCTGGGAAGGTGGCTGGCTGGAGCGCGCAGCTAGCCTTTGGCTGTTGGCACATCTGCAGTCCCCGAGGTCCTGGCAAACTGCGGAAGCACAGGGCGTGCTGGCCAGGCGTCTGTTCTTTCCTTGCTGGGGTAAAAGAAAGCTTTCGTTAACGGGGAGGGGAAGCCGTAGGAGAGAACGGTCCTCTTTCCACTTTCAGTCGGGTGGGACCGTGCGTGCCTGGGGGGGGAAAGCGAGCCCGCGGCCGGGGCTGCCACAGCTGGGTCTTGCGCTGTTCTCGGTTATTTTCCGTCGCCGTTTTCTTCTGCGGCAGCAGGCAGCAAGGTCAGGTTAGGGGCTGGGAGCGTGAAGTTTACTCAACAAGTGACACGAGGCTACGAGAGCGAGCCCTGCGGGCCCTGGCGCGGGTGACCTGCCGCGGCCGTTCTCCCCGCGGCGCCCCTCCCGACGCCCGGCGGGGCCGCCGCGCTCAGGCTCGAGCGGCGAAGCGTCACCCGGGGCGGCAGGGGGAGGCCGAAGGTGACGCCGGGAACGGGTGGGGTCCTACAGAGCCGGAGCCGTCGAAGCCCGTCCCAAATCGTCCGGGTTCGGCGGCGGACGCGGCGACGCGCTCCGTAAGCGGGCCCGAGCCGTGCCCTCGCCGGGCGGCGCCGCCGGAGCCCGCGGGGAGGTGGCGGCGCGGAGCCGCCTGGCGCGGGGGGGGCGCGGGGCAGGGCCCTGCGGGGCGCCGCGGTACTCCCGCGTGGAGCGCTTCGGGCCGGGCGCGGGGGGGGAACGCGGCCGGGAGCCGCGCGCGAGCCCCGGGACGGGGACGGGGACGGGGAAGGGCCGGGGCCGGGGCCCCGCACCGCCGCCCGCTCCTCGTCCTCGGGGGGGGCTGAGGGGGGGCGGTGCCGGCCCCGGCCGCGCCCCTTTAAGGCGGGGGCGGGGCGCTCCCATGGTGCCCCGCGGGGCGCGGCGTGGATTTTAAATCCTCGCGGCCAATGGGCAGCGCCCGCGGCCCGTAACGCTCGGCGGCGGGGTTTGAATCCGCCGCGCGCCGCCGGCACCGCGCCGACACCGGCACCGCACCGACAGCGGCACCGCACCGCCTGCACCGGCACCGCACCGGCACCGCACCGACAGCGGCACCGTCACCGGCACTGCCTGCACCGGCACCGCACCGGCGCCGCCCGATCCCCACCGGCGCCGCCCGCACCGCGCCGCTCCCGGCCCCGCTCCCCCCGGCTCCGCTCCGCTCCTCCCGGCCCCGCGGCCCCGCTCCCGGCCCCGTCCCGCTGCAGCCCCCAGGCCCGCGCCATGAGCGCGGCGGGCGGGCGGCCGTCCCGGGCGGCGGTGCCGGCGGAGGCGGCGCGGGGGGGGGGAGGCGGCGCGGCGGCGGCGGGCGGCAAGGAGGTGCCCAAGGTGCTGGTGGACCCGCGGACGCGGCGCAGCTACGTGCGGGGCCGCTTCCTGGGCAAGGGCGGCTTCGCGCGGTGCTACGAGCTGGCCGAGGCCGAGAGCCGCGAGGTGTTCGCGGGCAAGGTGGTGCCCAAGTCGCTGCTGGTGAAGCCGCACCAGAAGGAGAAGATGTCCATGGAGATCGCCATCCACCGCAGCCTGGCGCACCGCCACGTCGTCGGCTTCCAGAGCTTCTTCGAGGACGCCGACTTCGTCTACGTCGTGCTGGAGCTCTGCCGCCGCAGGGTGAGGGCCGGGGCCGGGGCCGGCTGCGGGGCCGGGGGGCCCCGGGGGGCTGGGGGTGGCGCACCCGGTGCTGACCGTGTCCCGCAGTCGCTGCTGGAGCTGCACAAGCGGCGGAAGGCGCTGAGCGAGCCCGAGGTGCGCTACTACCTGCGCCAGACCATCCTGGGCTGCCAGTACCTGCACAGCCACCGCGTCATCCACCGAGACCTCAAGCTGGGCAACCTCTTCCTCAGCGACGACATGGAGGTGAAGATCGGTAGGTGCCACGACGCCCCGCCGCGCCCCTGCCGCCGTCCCGCGGCGAGGACCAGCCAGCCGCGCGCTCCGTGCTCACGCTCCCGTCTCCCTCCCCCTCTCTCCCCGAGGTGACTTTGGCCTGGCCACCAAGGTGGAGTACGACGGCGAGCGCAAGAAGACCCTGTGTGGGACTCCCAACTACATCGCCCCGGAGGTGCTGGGCAAGAAGGGGCACAGCTTCGAGGTGGACGTCTGGTCCATTGGCTGCATCATGTGAGTAAGCGTCTCTGTCTGGCTGTGGCGCCTGCTGGGCGTGAGGCTGGGCAGTCCCTGCGATCTAGGTCTCATTGGCCCCGCGAGGTCTTGGTGTGCGCTGGAGCTTTGGATTTGTTGTTGCCAGAGCGCCTGCCGTGGCTGAGCACTGCTGCCAGCCTGCACCTGACCTCCCAGGCGCTCTGCGCACACAGGTATGTGTGCGTGTCTGTAGACTCGTGTGCTACGCAGCACGGCTGTCTTGAGGCCTTTCCCCAGAAGTCCTCACTTCTAACTGGGGCTTTCTCCAGATCCCAGCTTCCCTTTTCACGGCAGGCAGGAACCAGGGACAGTACGTATAACTGCCAGCTCTGTTGTGCTTACAATGCCAAGCGTGTTCCCTCTGCCCAGAAAATTGCAGGATGTACTTATGGTGGGGTTCCTTCTGCACACGAGTCTTGTCTCTTTGCTGGCTTATGTAAAACTGATGCGTGTCTTTGCCTGCAAACACACAGGTATACTCTGCTGGTGGGGAAACCGCCTTTTGAAACCTCCTGTCTGAAAGAAACGTACATCCGAATCAAGAAGAATGAGTATACTATTCCCAAGGTACGATGCTTCCCACGGGTGGGTCCGTTCACCTGGCAGCCATTCTTGCATCCTGTTTCTGGCACTTCAGCGGGCTCTCGCCTAATGGCGAAGCAGCTCTTATTGCAGTGTGCTAGGAGGGGGTTGTCTCAGGTGGCGGTGGAATGAATCTGTAGGGCCGGCCCCTTCCTGAGGGGCCAGCAGCACCTTCTCGATTCAGAAGAAAATCTGAGCTGGGCGCTTGGCATGCGGCGTTAGATGGATTTGCTCAAGTCCAGCCACAGATGAGGCCTGGGCCAAGTCCCATCTCATCCTGCTGCTGTCAGTTTGGTTTTGCTAAAGACAGTTGAATTTTAGCTTTGAATGCTGACGGAAAACCACTCTCCATACCTGTGTAACTGTTTCCCCAGGCTTGCATCCTGCTTGCCTGAGCAGTACGGGAGCTCTGCTCTGAGCAGAGCTTTGCCTGTGTTGTACACCCAGCGCCTTTGCTGCTAGCATATGCTTGTCCCCTGACCCTTGTCTGTGAACTCTGGCTCTCTCCTCTTAGCACATCAACCCTGTAGCTGCTAACCTCATTCAGAAGATGCTAAGGTCGGACCCTGCCACGCGCCCAACTATCGACGAGTTGCTGAATGACGAGTTCTTCACCTCGGGCTACATCCCCAGCCGCTTGCCCACCAGCTGTCTCACCATTGCGCCGAGGTTTTCAATCGCTCCCAGCGGGCTTGAACTGAACGGGCGAAAGCCGCTGACTGCACTCAACAAAGGTAAGTGCAAGCGAGGACTATGGATGCAGCACTGGATGAGAACCTGCCTGGCCTCCAGCAGCATCCAGACCCATCGGTGGGGAACGTGGTGCTGCCTCCCGCTATTCTCCCAGTTCTTACGGAAACTGGAGCATTTTGTGACTGAGAGTCCTTGCTCTTTACCCAGAACCAAAGTAGGGATGAAGTGCTTGCACTAGCTTCAGCTATGTGGTATATGAGGGGTTTCTTACAGCTAGGGTAGGATGTAAATCTGGTGCTTTTAGAAACCTACTTCCTGGTCACGCCTCCGCCATCTTCTTTTTTGGCCCAGGACCAGACAGCCCTGCAGTAGAGAACTTGCCTGAAAAGGAAGATGTAGCTGGGCTGCGGGAGCTAGGAGACACTGTTGGCTGTCATTTAGCTGACATGTTACAGCAGCTGACTGCAGTCAACTCAGCCAAACCCTCCGAGAGAGTGGCAGTCAGACAAGGTGAGTCTGGGGACAATCCCACAGGCACTGGCCTTCTTGGATAACTTCTGTCATTCTTATGCTGTTGTCTGAAGTGAGGATACCAGCTGACCTCAACTTCTACCTGGAAGGCTGAGAAGCAATGTAGAAGCTACTCACCTTCCTCTCGGCCTTGCTTGCTTGTTGTGGTGCACAGGATGCTTTGAAATGTCTTCTAACAAACTCCTTTCCTCTTTGCAGAAGAAGCTGAAGACCCAGCCTGCATTCCCATCTTCTGGGTTAGCAAATGGGTGGACTACTCAGATAAATATGGTCTAGGTAAATAATATGGTGGCAGTACTTCAGCCTTTTCTAATTTCTGAAGCAGCTGGAGGATGCTCTGATTTGGGCATGGTATAGGTCTGGTTCTTTAATCAAGTTATTCTAGTGGGGTGGGGTTCAAGACCACTACCAGGAACGTTACCAAACACTCAGTGAATCCAGAGTAGCTGTCACTGAACATCCACCCTGGCTGCTTTAAGAGTGGCAAACAGCCACGTGTTGCATGACCCCATGCATCCAGGGTGGCTGGACTCGCTCTGCAGGGAGCACGTGTACTCAGTGTGGGAGTTAAAGTTGCTTCTGCAGCAGATGATGCAACAAGGGAGGATGACAAGTCCAGAGGAGGAAAAGTGCCTCCTAGACCTTTGTAAAGAGGAGGATCTTTAGGCTCGATGGGGTACCTGTCGGGGAAGCCCTAGATAACACAATCCTCTCCCTCTGTATTTCATATAACCGGGGGTCCCATGCATGTGATGGTCTAACAGGCTCCCTTTTGAACTAGGTTATCAGCTGTGTGACAACAGTGTTGGGGTTCTCTTCAATGACTCCACTCGTCTCATCATGTACAACGATGGGGACAGCTTGCAGTACATCGAGCAAAACAGCACTGAGTCCTATTTCACTGTGAGATCGTATCCCTCTGCCTTGAACAAGAAGGTCAGTCCTGGGGACAGGAGCCCTCGCTGGTGGGTGGCTGCTCCTGGTGAGACTTCTGCCAGCCATATTGGGCTTCGCTGCCGGGTGGGCTCTGCAGAGAAACATCTATGACTTGGAGGTGCTTGCGTTCTGCAGGCTTCCTCTTGGCTGGTAAAATGTGGCCTGAAAGAGAAACACTGGCTGCCTGCGCTGTTTATTTCTAGTTACTAACTGAGGCTCATTTATGAGCAGCTTCACAGAAATGAGCACTCACAAGACTTATGTGGACTGAAGTGCTCAGCAAAGTGAGTCTCAAGTATCACCAGAGTTAACTTTGTTGTCTGAAAATTTGCATAAACTTGTGCAGTGACCGCTCAAACTCTGAAAGACATAAGGAGTCTCTGGGTCTGTGATAGCAGCCCTTGCCCTCCACAGATAGCAAGGGTCATCCTCAGCCTGTCTTTCATAGTCTCTTCTATCTGCAGATAACACTATTGAAATACTTCCGGAACTACATGAGCGAGCACTTGCTGAAGGCAGGTGCTAACATCACACCTCGGGAAGGAGACGAGCTGGCACGTTTACCCTACCTCTGCACATGGTTCCGGACTCGTAGTGCCATCATCCTGCACCTCAGCAACGGCACCGTGCAGATCAACTTCTTCCAGGTGAGGATGTTGCTTTGACTCTGCCAGGACTGTAGCTCTAGCTGATCAAACAGCGCTGCTACACACAGCACTATGTGGTGAGACAGCGATCCCAGCAGGGGGCTATAACCTGAGATGAAGCTTTGCCCAGTGAATGTAGCACTGGAAAGCTCCGCGCTCTGCTTGCTGGTATCTAAACCATCCGGTGACTCGTAACTTGCCATGTGGCTGTTTGCTCTAGTAGAAGTTTCACCAGGGAGCAGTGTGCTCAGGATTGACGCTGTGTTCTCTCCCTACAGGACCACACCAAAGTCATCTTGTGCCCTCTCATGGCTGCTGTCACATATATAGATGAGAAACGGGACTTCCGCACGTACAAGCTGAGCCTCATTGAGGAGCATGGATGCTGCAAGGAGCTGGCCAGCCGACTACGCTATGCTCGCACCATGGTGGAGAAACTCCTCAGTTCAAAGTCTGGCTCAGCCCGTGTGAAACCCTCTGCTTAGGTCTTGGTCTTGATGGAATCAACATCTGTGCCGAACTGGCCCAGCTGTGGACAGGGAAGTCTGTTAGCATCCCTGCTTGTACTGTAACCTGCCATCACATAGCTGGGCTCCCGCTCCTGGGTATGGCCTAGCTGCCCCCAAGGGAGCCCCTGATGCTGTGAGGAATGGTCCTGTGTTCACTGTGAGCGGTGCACAAAGGGGCTTCTTGCTCCTCCCTCCCCATACAAAGTCTATTTTTTTTAATTACATATATAGTCTTTTTTCATAATTTCCAAAAGCTTGACTCAAAACAACCCTCTTGTTGGAGGTTCTTGGGCCTTCTAATGAGACAAAGTGTGGGGTTCTCCCCAGAACTATCATGTAAGTTTATTTGTACGTCTGCCTGATGCTCTGGGCTCGTTCCATTTTGTAGCAGCATAAGTAAGATATTTAATGTGCCCCAGTTGGGACTGAGCAGTCAGCCTTTTAATACTGAACTTGATCTACATGAAAGGTAAACTTTTGTATATTGCATAACTTGATTAAAGATTGTTTGCTGTATAGTGTCTGGCTTGTCTTGACTCCCTTTGGCTCCTTGTAAGAGAAGTAGCAGCATGTTGCCCCCAGCTTTCCCCCCTGCATCCCCTGACCAAGACCTGTCATCTTCAGGAGCTTGTGCTGTGTGACTCCTAACAGCCTCGGACTGAGCTGAGCCCTGGACTTGCCCTTTGGCTACACCAAAAGAAAACACAAGGAACAGACTGGGGGCTTATCACAGGAGCTGTGCTCTAATCAGTACCTGTAGGCCAGTAGTTAGAAAAGGGGAAGGCGGGGAAAAGCTTTTCTATTTGATCAGCTCTATTTACAACGTGAAATAAAGCCATAAGTGTGACTACACAGTTAGCAAAATAGCTTGCCCCAGAAACTCAGTGCTGACAGTTAGCACATACTAGTGCTCTCATACCAGTTTGTTTTTAAGCAGAAAAACATTTTATTTTTTATAACATTTTATACAAAATGTTCTATGCTATACACTGTTCTGAAAATAATGGATCCATGGATCATCCCCCATGTAACCAAACCCCACACCCCAGCAGGGAGGAATTAGGCTGCATCAAAGTTATTGCTCTTCAGAGAGGAAGGCCTCGCCCAGGGGCTCCTGGGGCTGGGTTCCCCTTGGCACTGTCAGCTTACAGCAGCTGCGGGGAGCTCCACACAGCGAGGTCTGCAGCTGCCGTGTGTTTGGGAGGAGGCAGAGCTGCTGCCACATCAGCTCCCAGGCTGCCCGCAGGCCCTATGGGTGCTTCACCCATGGCCAGGCTTGCATGAGACAGGGCTTGACCTCAGCCCCAGGAGGTGTCATAAACCAGAAGGTCCATGGGAAATGCGCCCCGGGCAGCACGCAGCTGTGAGCCTGTGCTGCTGCTGTCGCTCCAGGCCTGGAGAAGCTGGGGGGGGGGGGGCTGCAGGCACAGGCCCGAGTTCAGAGAGAAAGCATCGGCAGGGGAGAAGAGGTTTCCCTCTTGCTTGCCTTTCTTTATGTCCTGAGAAAACTGCCCACAAACAGCGGCATGGCTCTTTTGCAGTACAAACTGACCCTGGTCTGAGGACTAACGGGTATCTGGCCTAACGACAGGCTGCTGCTCACCGAGAGGGAGAAAACCTTTCCCTCAGCTAGGCTGAGATAAAAACACTTCATTATCAGGATTGTGGTGGAGGCCTCAAGCCTCCCTCCGGGGCTGGCCATGCCATGCCCTCTGCAGGCCCAATGCAAAGAGCACGACCAGAGCCCTAGGAGCAGATGCTAAACGCTGATCTGCTCGCCCTCAGCTGGGGTGAAGGACCTCATCCAGCATCAGGACTGCTGTGTCGGTCCTCCTGGTCACCTCTGTGCGTTAAACACACGCTCAGACAGCTCTTCCACAGGCACACAGCCCAGGAAGAACCACAGGAATGACACGTGCTGATCCTCTGAGGAACGGCACGCTGGCTCCGGGCCCAACGCAGCAGTCAAGCTGCTCCTTCAGCTACTCCCAAGAAAATTCTTTCAATGCCTTTTTTTTTCCCCTGACTTCGCAAAGTACTGTCTGTGCAGTAGAGCTATTCTGTTCTCTGACAGAAGGGTCTTCAGGCTCCTGAGCCTGACCACGGCCCTTGGGGCTCAGCAGACCAAGGAGAGCCAGCCCAAGGCCAGCCCGCGCCCATCGCTGCTGGCCCCCGCTGTCCGCACCCCTGTGGGCACCGGGTCCTGGGTCCCAGACACCCCCCCCCTCCCCCCCCCTTCCCGGCCAAGGCAGCCGTGCACAGGTCAGACGGATGCTGGGGAGCCCAGGGCCGGTGGCAGCGCTGGGCTGCTGGACAACGGGCAGAAGGCGGGTGTGCCTGGTGCTCTGAGCACGGCGCCTCCTGCCTTCTCCTCAGAAAGATGTCCCCCCGGAGTCCCTGTGCCCAGTGGCAGCCGAGCTCCCCGACGGCCCAGGGCCACGCAGGGACCCCAGCAGGGGCTCCCCGCAGGAGCCCCCTTCCCCCTCAGCCAGGGCAGGACAGGGCACAGGGGCTGCAGCACAGCAGCGGTGCCTAAATCCTGTCAGTGACCCCAAAAGGGGCAGTGCCCCAGCAAGCGCTGCTTCAGCTGCAGAGATGGGACACGGGCGCTGGCGCCCCACCTGCCGGGAGCCTGGCACCCGAGGAGCGGCGGCCGCAGCCCCCCGCTGCCGAGCCCCGGCACGGTGCCCGCTCACCTCCCCGCGCCTCCCGGCTCCGGGACGTAGTAGGGACGGAAGAGCCGCTCGCGGGCACAGAGCCGCATGGTGCTGTGCGTGTGCAGCAACAGCCGCGGGAAGCGGGAGGTGAAGTACTGCACAAAGCCTTCGGGGACGGAGCCCAGTGCCTCCTGGACGTTGGCGGGCAGCTCGTGGTAGTGATGCTTCTGCAGGACAGAGGGCTTAGTGAGGGGCGACCGGCACGGCGCGCAGCCCGGCCGCGGGGCAGGGGCCGTACCTTGTTCCTCATGGCCCGCAGGAGGTCGCGCACCGAGCCGCCCTTGTAGGTGCGGAACTTCCTCAGGTCTGGGGAGAAAGCAGAGCAGAGGCGCAGCAGCGTGGTGAGTGCCCCTGGGAAGCCAGAGCCCTGCAGGAGCCCCTGCTCTGCCCTTCCAAGGGCTGCATCTTTATCTCCCCTGGATTTTTGGCTCCCGGACACCTGGAGGTGCCCCATGGCCAGTAAATGACACCAGACCCAGAAGGCTCCATTCCCCGCGTGCTTCTGCATGCAGCAGGAGGGCACTGCGTGAGCCCAGAGCCTGTGCTCTTACCTGTCTGCAGCGGGAGGGAGATGTGCATCCTCCAGTTCGTCCTCACCACCGAGCGGCCGCCTGCCTCCAGCGCCGCCACGATGGCCCCCTCGGCTGGCTCCTTCTCGATGCGGTCACTGACGTCCTGCACCACAGAGCAGGGACTGGGACGGGCGCTGGCACTGGCACTGGCTCTGGTCCCATGCCCGCCCCGGCCAGCACCAGAGCACAGAGCTGCAGGGACTGGGGGGACACGCAGCGCATCCAGCATGGGAGGGGTTGTTTAGTGCTGACCCCAAACTGGGGGAACAGGGGAACACCCCTTGCGAAAGGAGCTCAAAATGAGCACGGTGAATACACATGGCTGTTTCCAGCACTTTTTCAGCCCACCTGCAGCCCACACGGTGCCAGCTGTGCTCAGACCACACCTAAAGGCACTGCCCAGCTGGACTCAGCACTCTCACCTGGAAGAACTGCAGCTGCTTCTCTGCACTCCAGAAGAAGGGGTGCATAAGGACCACGGGGGCCGAGGGGCGCTTCTGGGGCTCGCCACTGATCATTGACACAATCAGCTCTCTTGCAACAACCTTGTCTTGAATGCAAAACAGGAGAGAGCGCTAAGCGAGGCCGCAGGGAGGACGGGGCACGCCGCACAGCCTGGCACGGGGCAGTTGCTGCAGGCACCGGTCTCTGGGCAGCCTCACCGTGCGCCTCCTCCTGCAGGCAGGGCAGCTGGTAAGCGCCCGCCAGGATGTTGGCCTGTCGCCGCAAGCTGTCCCCGAACGGGTGCTGCCCTCCTGACACCACGTAGTAGAAGACGCAGCCGGCTGAGAAGATGTCCACAGCGCACGTCTGCAAGACACAGACAGGGAGATGGGACCCTCGCAGCAGAGGGCGAGGAAAGCTTTACACCCCCCGCTTTTCCACTCTTCTATGTGAACGCCCGGTCGTTAGCTACAGCTTTAGCCAGGCAGCAACACTGAGACACCGCGGCACTGCTGGTAAGTGCAAGGCGCAAGGGCTCCTGCCTGCCAAGCTTTCCAGAGCAGGGACGGTGTCTCCCTAGGCCAGCGATGCCCCCCAGCACCTCGGGTCCTCATCAGGGAAGAGGTTTTTCAGGGACACTGACACAAGCCAGGACTCCACAGCCAGATGAACACGGGAGAGCTGCTGCTGCCTTAAACGTCTGCGCAAGCTGATCCTAGCACGAGGTTACGTGAAGCGCGTTGCCAACAGCAGCCCGTGCCCTGCCAGGCCCATCAGCAACCAGCTCCCAGCAGGAACAGGATCGATCCCTGGGGCACGCAGATGTCACCACCACCACGTGCCCCATGCTTCCAAGCACCAGAGCCAAGTGTCGGAGGGCCGCGATGGGGCTCCGGCCTCGCCAGGCCCCGGGCTCTGCCTCTCCACGGCAAAGGGGAGGACAGCAGGAGGCAGCTGCTGCCCGGGTGGTGTGCACTGCTGCTGCGCTCGGGCTGGCTTTCGCTCTCAGATCTCTGGTCTTAATTGTGCATTTCAGCGGCACACCACAAGGCTGCTGCAAGCAAGGAGGACGCAGCAAAGAAAGGCTCAAGGAGCACGCTAAGCAGGACGGAGGTGGCCACGGCTCACTGACGGGGTTCTCCTTCGGGGCCTCCTGCAGCACCTCGGGCGCAATCCACCCCTCGGTGCCGGGGATGCCGGAGCGCAGGCTGAAGCTGTGCCGCCCCCCCTGGAGCTTCTTGCACAGGCCGAAGTCAGAGATGATGGCTCGGATCTGCCCGTGGCTATTCGGGACAGAGATGAGGATGTTACAGGGCTTCAGGTCACGATGAACTGCAAGAGACAGTTTGCAGCGTTACCTGCAGGCGTGGCCCCGTGCTGCAGGGCTGATGCCGGAGGTGCTGCTGGGATGAGCAGGGCTGCAGCACACCTCCTGCACGCCCAGCCGCTCCCAACAGCGACCGGTCCGAATGCTGCAGCACCGCGGGCTTGGCTGGGGACAGGACACAGGGCCCACACACATGCATCGATGCAAGGGACGCTGCCCTCTTACCGATGTTGAGGGAGTGCAGGTGTGCCAGGCCTGACATGGTCTGGTGCAGGACAGACACCGGGTCCAGGCTGCGCCGATTGAAGCTGGGGCTCTCCACGTACTGGAAACAGGGAGACAGAAAGATGTGCAGAGGCCTGAGGGACTGGACAAACAAGGCAAGGCTGGGCAGGAGAAACTTCTCACTAGGCTGACGGAGGTGGAAGGAGATGAGCGTTCAGATGTACGAGCCCTTTTAGAGGCCATCCCGTGCCTGAGGCCTGCCATCTCCAGGCTGACCAGCCGGCAGCTGCAGCACACGGCCCTCACTGTGCCCTCCGCCAGGGAGGGCTCCCAGCCAGAGCTACCGGCTGCACGCCGTGCTCGCCACGCGCACCCCCGGCTCCTGCAGGACCTCGCTAGCGGGATGGGTGGAACTGGGAGCCTTCCCCTGGGGACCAGCTGCGTGGCGGGGACGGGGCAGGCAGGGCTGATGGGCAGCCACCGGGCAGCAGCCGCGAGGTGCGAGGTGCAGGCTCACCTCCTGCAGCGTGGCAGAGCAGAGCTCGATGGCGATGTAGTGGAACTGCTTGTCCCTCTCGGTGCAGAAGTAGCGCACGACGTGGGGGTGCTCGTCCGACTCACGGAGCAGCTGCACCTCGCGGTCCACCAGGTGGAAACACTCGGGCAGGAGGCGCTTCACGGCCACGTTCCGGCCATCGAAGTGTCCCCTGCGTGCAGACGTCCGGTGACAGCAGCACCCACCACCAGGCACAGCAGAGCCCAGCGCTGCAGAGGCACGGCCCAGACAGGCTCTGGGCGATGCCAGACTCGTCCCTCAGCACCCTCAGCACGGGAGCGATGCCCGGAGCCATAAGCAGGCAGAAATCTCTGCACCGAGCAGGGCACCAGGCGTTCAGGTGAACGTTTTTGTAGGAAAACAACGTCCCTCGCTTTTTACTGTGGTTGCCCTTGGGGAAGGCGCTGCAGGCAGACCCACGGGAACTCCCCTGCACACCAGACCCACCAAGGGAGCGGGCTGCCCGCGGCGGGCAGGGCCCAGCCTGCTCCCGACAGCGCGGGGCAGAGGAGGGGTGGCGGAGGGGCAGGGGCAGGCAGGGCGATGTGCCAGCACGGCCAGCTGCCCCCGCTGCCCCCGCTACCGAAGGCCACGAGCCCAGCTCTCCAGGTCGGTTTGATAAGGGCTGGATAAGGGGAAGGTGGCAACCCTCTCAGAAAAACCTCTGAACTGCCCAGATGCCAGGCGGGGAAGGCGCCTGCCACAGAGCTGCGCTGGTGGCTCCCAGGCAGAAGTGGAGGGAGGAGGCCTGCGCAGGCATCCCAGGTGCCACCCACCTGAAGACAAAGGTTCCTCCAGCTCCGTGGCCCAGCACATCCTTGGGGTTAAAAGAAATTTTCCCGACTACGATCACACCTGGTTCCACATCTGCAAAGACAGGCATCTTTCAGCCTTTAAGCGCTAGTCAGTCCTATATGAAGGACATCCATTTCTTTAACCACCTGGTTGTCTCTTGGGCCCTACAACTGCCAAACTTCCTCTGCAGCCCATCCCTATCCAACACCAGCGCTTGCATCTCCACCCCCTCAGCTGCATATGGAGCCATCCTATCTGCAGGGCCTCTCTGCTCCTGCTTTGGATGACACCACCTGCCCAGCCTCTTCTCAGCCTCCACAAGCCTCCAGGTTGTGGATTTGTTTTTCTGAGAGGTTCCACATTGTGGAGGAGGAGACGTGGACATTCCCACAAGGGGCTGCAGGCCCGCAGGACAGAGAGCCCCTCGCTCCCTTCCCACTCCCAGCAGCACGCACCTCCAGCAGCCACCGGCGCAGCTGGCTCCGGGCCGACCACCCCGTTGGCTGGGTCCTTCAGGCGGGCAGCGGGGCCCGAGCTCTGCGAGAGCCGAGACGTGCTTCCATGACCCCCCTCTGGCTCCCCGGGCTCCCCAGGGACACCCTCGCCAGAGACCCGGGGCGGGAGCAGCATCTCCTGCTGCTGCTGCTGCAAGAGCTGAATTTGCTTCTCCAGCTGCTGCTGCTGCGCTTCGTGCTGCCTCTGCAGTTTCTGGAGCACAAAGAACAAATGGCCTCAGCTGCTGGTAGCCCCGCGGAGCCCAGGGCACCGGCACCGCTCCGGCACAAGCAGTTTCCAGCCCTGCAGCAGGCAGGCAGGTGTGGGGGGTCAGGAGCCCACACACCGTGAGGAGCAGCAGCAGGATGCCCCCACCCAGCAGGGCGCTGCCAAGGCCGGCCAGCACCACGTCCCAGCTGCCGGACTCCGGGTACACCTCCACCTGCTCCCTGCTGGCGTCGGATGGAAGCTGCCCCTCGCTGCTCCGCACAGCCGGCTCCTCCACGCTGCTCGGGGCCAGGAACTGCAACACGGGGGGGGGGGCGCTGGGGCTACACCAGCGGGGACCTCCGAGCACTCAGGCTTCGGGCTCCCTCCCCTCCCAGCTGACCCCCGAAGCTGGGTGGCGCACAGGACCCTCCCGGCGCCGTCCCCACGCTGGCACGCATCGCACCGCCCTGGATGGCCCCGACCCTTCTGCGGCCCCGCACAGCCCGGGGCTCCCCCGTGCAGAGCAGCGACCCAGCGGGGCCCCGCCGCTCACGTTGTCAAACACGGTCCTGGCAGGGGAGCTCCGGGGAATGATGGTTTCTGTCGTCTTCCTCAGATTCTCCGGGAAGGCTCTGAGCATCGTGGTGTGGACCACAGGAGGCAGCTCGTGGTGCCCTGGGGCGAGAGGAAAGCAGAGATAGCCACCGCCCGGCCTCTGGGCACAGCCTCAGCCCGCTCATCCGCGTGGTGTGGGCTCGCCAGGCAGCTGTGGTGTCCTGGGGAAGGGCAGCAGGAACGGCAGCAGGAACGGCTATGGCCTGCTGGCTCCGTCCCAGAGATGGGACCTGGAGCAGCAGCAGCCAGCGGAGAAAGGCACGGGGCGAGATCCCCTGCCCTCTCGCAGCACTTGGCCTGGGCCGCCCTGAGACACCGGCTTCATTCCCAAACACACCGCCACAGCGGGGCCACTCCTGCCACCTCGCTGCAAGTGCGGCCATGGAGCAAGCCAACTGATCAGCACCGGTTTGCATGGCTCTGGAGGTCCAGCACTGGTGTGCACGGCTCCGCCGGCAGCACCACAGCCAGCGGCACGGGAAGTGTCAGGGCCCCTGCACCCCCCGATGGGGAGGGGTAGGGCTACGACCCCAGGCAGAGCCATCACGGTCCCTGGGGATGAATCACAGCCGTGCTGCTGCCACGCCACGGAGCGCCCTCACGCCTTCCCCTGGGGCCTGCCGCGGTTCCGCACCTATCAGGAGCCACTGGTTGCGCATCGAGGTGATGCTGCCCTGCGGGTACTTGACGTCGGTGCTGGGAGTGATCTCGCACTCTCCCGACTCTCTCATGGTCACGTCGTCCGTGGTGGGGCCGTCGATCCTGGCCAGCGTGATGCCCTGCGGCTGAAGGACGGAGCAGTGGGGACGTGACACGTGCCAGGGCTCCCCCGGCACAGGGAGCCCCGCGGGGCAGTGAGGACACTCACCACCAGCGCCACGCTGTCGTGGACCAGCGAGGTCAAGGCGTAGAAGCTGGCCGCGTACTTCCCCACATAGAGCGCAGGCCTGCAGCGCAGGGAAAGCGTCAGCCCCCAAGCGTGAGAGGCGTGACACCACCAGTTGTCAGAGCCAGGGCCCACCGGCGTCCCCAGTGCCGCCCTCGGGCTGTGACACCAGTGGGTGCTCTGCCTCAGAACGAAGCCGCCCCCGCCCGGAGCCTCCCCAGCAGGGCCCTGCAGCCGCAGCCCCCTCCCCGCAGCCCCCCGGTCACGTACAGCAGCTGGGTCTTGGTGGCCGTGAAGTCCTTCACGGTCTGGTAGCTCCCCCTGATGAGGTGGATGTCCTGCGAGTGGAAGGTCAGGTAGCGCAGCGTCTCCATGGCCAGGTTGAGGTGGGGGACGCGGCGGAGGCTGTCTTGGTGCCACAGGTAGATGCCGACCACGGGAGAGCCGTAGTTGTGCGCCCACAGGACCTCCCCGCTCTCCTTGTCCAGCGTCACCACCAGCCCGTCCCCGCTGGAGGCGAAGTGTGACATTTCTAGCCAGAGACAGACGGAGGAGGCGCTGCAGCGGCTGCCGGGCAGGAGCGCTCCAGGGAGACCCCACGCGTCCTGCGGCAACCCAGGGTGTGCTCCAAGGGACACGGGTGACTGTCCCCGGGCCAAGGAGGGCTGGCCGCGCCAGAGGGGCGCGTGCCACTTGGCACAGAGCCGTGGCCCCGTCTCTGCCACGCAGGCGAGCCCTGGCACAGCACAGCTGACCCGGCAGCCGCTTTCCCCAGTGACCAGCAGGGCCTGGTGCCACAGGTGCCCGGCCAGGAGCGAGCAGCGACTCACTGTAGGGGTAGGACTCCTCGCAGAGCGGCGCCGAGTAGTCGGAGTAGGTGGCGTTCCAGCGCAGCTCCCGCGACTTGGTGTCGTACATGGTGATGACGTACTCTGCGGCGAGAGCAGGGCCGCAGGGTCACAGCGCGCCGCGGGGACGGCGCCTCGGGAGGGGGCAGCGGGAGGAAACGCTGAGCGCCCCGCTGCCTGTGGCGGCACGGAGCCAGCCCAGCCCCGGCACGTCGGGATTACCGAGCCTAACAGCGGGGCATGCTGCTGGGGAAGCCCAACCTCTCCGCTCCCTGCCATTTCCACAGGGACAGCAGAGCCTGCCGCTGGCAGCAGAGGTCACGCAGCCCTCCCTGGGCAGCCCGTGTCCCCACGGGGCGGGCAGACAGCCCAGCACCCTCCTCCTGGGAGGACAGGTAAACGGCGAGGAAGACTGGCTTACGGGTACGGCCGATGTAGAGCAGGGGACTGGAGGGGCACAGCCCGTCCGAGGCCTCCGTCGAGAGAGTGGTCTGCTTCTCCCCTGACTTGGGGTCCACAACGAACCAGGTGTCCTGCTTCTTCCCTGCGAACGAAAGCACATTCTGCCGTAAGCCTCCAGAGCCCCGCTCTCTTCTCCTTCCCTGCAGCCGCTCCGCCGGGCCTCCTCCCCACCTCGTCCCGTCCACGGACACGTTTCCACCAGGTCCCCACTCAGCCTCTCCCCCTCTGCACCCAGCCCCGGCTCGGGCGCATCCCTGGGCGCGTGTGCTCGTGCTTCAGGTCAGCGCCTGCCTGCATCCCAGGCAGACCCCCCGCACCCTGGGCAGACCCCCCAGCAGCGGCCAGTCCCTGCCCCAGGGCTCTCGTACCTGTGTAGAGCACGCCGTCCGAGCTGCGGCACGGCGAGGACTGCACCAGCTCCGGGATGGTGAACGGGAGCTTCTGCAACACAGACACCGAGTGGCAGCGGTGCCAGCGCAACGTCCGCGTGAGCTCAGCCCCCTGCCTCCAGGGGACGTACTGCCGGGGGGGTCCCCGCATCGCACCCGCCTCCACGGCCCACCCCTGAGCTGGACGGAGCGGCGGGGAAGGAAACGGAGCGAGCTGTGCTTGCCCCACACCGCTAGGCTGACACCGCCAAGGTGACGAGGGCAAGCAGGAGCCACCGAACGCCCCGAGCCTGCCCTGCCCAGCGGCTCTGCCCAGCCCCGTGAGAGCAGAGAGGGGCGGGTGGGATGCAGGCAGCCCCCTGCTGCGCTACTGACCATCAGGCCTTCTTTGTTCTTCCCTCCCAGGATGTACAGGCTGCCGTCGTTGGGGTCTGGAAGAAATGCCGGTCTGAAGAGAGGAGAGTGAAACGTGAGCTGTGCCCCACTGCTGGGCACATGCCAACGGCTAAATAGGGGACGCAATGAAGAAACCCCTTCTGCAGCGTGCTCCAGGGTGACTCATATCAGCGCTTAACCTTCCCCGGAAACCTCTCGCACTGGGTCTGGTGCGGGACGTACCGGTCTGCCTCAGCACCGCACCTCGTACGTGCGCTCTGCACCTGCTGGCTGTGCTGACCTGCTGCCCTGCCCGCCTCAGAGGAGCTCTGCGCTTCCCTCCATTCCCCCTGCAGCTTCAGAAGGACTTAGGGATTTTCCTCAATTTCCCTCTTACGCTTTGGTGCATGGCGGCACGGAGAGCTTCTGGGCTGCTTGTTGCAAGGCTACCCGCTCGGCAGCAGGGAGCAGCTGTCCCTTGTCACGCATGAGGTGCTAGCAAAAGGGTAGGTTTAACACAATGCTACAGCACGGCCTAGAAGTTTAATTTCTCTACGGTTCTGGGTTCTTGCTGTGAATCTGTGGGTCACCAGGGCAGCCTTGCTAGTCAGCACCTCCGGATGCCTTCTGCACAGGCTGTAAGGCCCACGGATAACAACCTGCACTGCAAGGGGTGCCCCGTCCACGTGAGAGCAATACTCACTCTGCAACATAAACCGGCACCTGCAGAATGGGATCTGAAAAAGAGAGCGAAACGTGTGCGTCAGCAGCCTCTCCCCGGGCGAGGGGCAGCGTGGCAGTGTTTACCGCGCGCAGCCATGCGCTGGCACGCTCGCTGCAGCCCTATTTGCATTTCAGGCCCAGAATAGCCCCAGCCAGCAGCAGGGACCTGGCCCGCAGCAAATGCTCCCCTCTGCCAGCAGCCGTGCCTGGCTGGAGCCGTACCCGGCAGCTCTCCCGGCTCCGCAGAAGGCCCCGGTGGAGGCGCACCGCCAGCCCCCGCTCGCAGCCAGCCGGGCACCCGGGCTGCGAGCAGCCCCCGCTGGGCCCATCCTCACCGTCCTTCAGGGTCCACTTGATGTCACCTGTGCTCTTGCTCACTGCGTGGAGGTTTCCATCGAGCGTGGATATGAAGAGCAGCGTTTCTGGGACAGTCACAGCGCTGCTTTTGAGGCACTATGGACAGAAAGGGGGCCCTCAGAGTGCTGCGGGCCTGGGGACGAGCCCAGGGCCGTGCCACTGAACTGCTCCTGCTGCTCACCCCTGCAGCACCCGGCTGCAGGGAAAGAGCCCAAAGGTCCCTCCTGGTCCCAAGTGAGGCGAGACTTGCCAGGAGAAGGGTTTATTCCCTTGCACTGCAATCCCATCATGATTTACAGCCAAGCTTTCAAGGCAGATTCGTACAAGAACCCAAGCACACCAGGTTCTCACATTTATTTCTTGAACAGGTATTTCCCAGCCTGTGCTCCTGGACAGAGGCTGTACAAAGAGGCAACAACAACACCAGGAAAGCCAGGCTTCTCCCCAGGAGGCTCACATTTTGTCCACAGACACCGTAACCCAGCTGGAAAAGTTTCAAGAAATTCCGCAAACCAAACAAATCTGAAAAGCACAGTTAGGGAGAGCTTCTGCGCCAGGTTTCTCAACAAACCAGGGTATTAAACCTGCTTATTCCTTCAGCCTCGGCGACACGGGACACTGGAGGGACCACACCTGCTAACCGCTGTCCAGAGGTGCTGCGTTTTACCAGCCGGTGGCAAGAAGCGCGGGCAGTGCCACCGGCTGCGCTCACAGGCAGCTGCACGGCCGCTCTACGCGCCGTGGGTGCTGCGGGTGCCGGCTGGTGCTCGGTGCCGGCCGGGAAGCCCCGGGGCAGGGCGGCTCTGCCCCCCGCTCCCCTGGGGCGCTGCGTTCGCGGGGATGGGTGCGGAGAGGCTGCGCCCAGCCGTGGCTCCCGCTGCCTCCCTCGAGGTGACACGAGCAGCCCCACCGCCCGCTCCTTCCAGAAGCAAACTGGCCGGGTGACTTTTCATGCCAGAAGCACAAGGAATGCCAGCCCAGGCCTTCAAAGCCGCACGACGACGAGAGCGCAACTGCAAACCTGCTCTGGAAAGGGGAGCTGCCACTCCCGCGTGCGGTGCCCACATCGCAAACGCCAGCTCACCCGCGGCGCTCACACAGCAGCCTCGCCCCGTCAGCAAACAGGAGAGCAGCAGGCAAACAGCACGGGGAGAGAAACGGCCGCCGGGAAGGGCCAGCGCAGCGCCCGGGCTCCGCACCGCCAGCGGCTGAGGTGGGGGGGGGCAGGGCTCACCCTGCGGGCCCCCGGTGGATTTGGGTTGCTCTGTACGCGGCCATGGGGGAATGGATGGAGCACGCCACTGCCTCGGCTGCTCCCAAGGGCCCGCAGCTGATGCGCGCCCCGTGGCCCTGCACATTCCCTCCCTGCCTCATGCCTGCTGCTCATCGCGTCCTCGGACACGGAGCGGGCACAGGGCTCGGCCCGAGGACCTGGACAGGTGAAGGAGCAGGAACCGGCACAGCCCGCGCCAGGCGGCTCTGCTACACGCGAGCACGTGCCCGTCCAGAGGAGGAACTGGCGACAACAGAGCAGCCACGGCACAGCGGGGCCGAGGTGCGCTCTTCTGGAGTCCCTGGCTGCTGGAATTCCTCCAGCAGCGGCACAAGCAGCAGCCGACGGGCATCGCGCCGCCTGCCCCGCAGCTGCACCTGCTGCTCCGAGCACACTTCGCAGCCACTCCCCTGCCGTCAGCCCGCTCCTGTTACTTGCCCTTCTTCCTGCTTGATCTGTAGGTGGGTTCAGAGCCAGCGTGCCAGCTCCCGCTCTGCCCAGAGGACGCGGGGGGCAGGCGGAGGAGCGCAGCTGTTTCCTGCCGCTTTTCTCCAGCACGGCGCAGGCTCGCCACGTAGGCTCGCCCCGGCCTCGAGGGATGGCGAACGGCTGGCGTGGCCGAGACCCGCCGACGGACATCCTCCAGTGAGGGTGCATCAGACTGTAGCCCAATACCCAGTACTGAATTCGTGGTGTGGCCACCTGCGCAGGGACCAGAACCGAGACTGCCAGCCCCCAGGGCAGGGCCCTGCAGCCGGCACAGCTGCAGCAGCCTCCGCTCTTCGCCCTGCTTTGCGGTTTCACCCATCTCTCCTTTTTTTGGTGGCAGGGCACCCAACCAAAGGCCCGGCTGCCCAGCCCCACTCCCGCTGCCCACCCCAGGAGCTGCTGCCTTTTCCCTCCTCCTGGGGGGACCCAAACCCAGCCCCCGGCGCTGGCTACCAGCAGCGGTGCCGCCCAGGAGCGCGGCCGCCGGGGCCCTGGGGCCGTCCCTGACCCGGCTGCCCTCACACCCGAGGAGCGGCGCCGCCGCGTTGCCCAAACCCCCCGGCCCCCGCTCTGCCGCCTCGCAAAGCCGCCGGCCGCGGGCGCTGCCAGCAGGACGCGGCCGGGCAGCCCCGAGGGGACGGGCCGGGGGCTCTCCGGGCAGGGACCCCGCGGCCCCGCGGTGGGCACCGCGCGCGGCCCCGTCACCCGGGGCGAGCCGTGCGGGTCCGCCCCGCTGCGAGCGGCGGCAGCGGGCGCCCACCCGGGCAGGGGGAGGCACCGCAGCCCCTTCCCCGCCGCCCGGCTCTCCGGCAGCGAGCGAGGGCGGCGGGGCCCTGCCGTGCCCGCCCGGCTGCCGCGGGCACCCCCGGGGGCGGCACAGCCCGGCGGGGGCCCGGCTCCCCGCAGACCCCCGGCGCCCCCCCGGCCCCGCCACCCGCGGGCACCCGCGCTCCCCCCCGCGGCCCCGGGCGCGCTCCCCCCGCGGGGCCGTCCCGCAGCCCTACCTGGCGCGGCGCGGCGCGGAGCAGCAGCAGCAGCAGCAGCGCGGCGGGGCCGCCCATGGCCGGGGCACGCCGGTGGCGCGGGGCCGGGCCGAGCTCAGCGCCGCGCCCCGGAGCCAGCGCGGCCGGGCGGGACCAGGATGCGGCTTCCTCCCCGCCGCCCCCCCGGCACGGCCCGGCACGGCCCGGCCCGGGGAAGTCCTGCCCCGGGGGGGCTGCGGGACGCGGCTGGGCCCCGCCCGGCAGCGGCTGCGGCGCTCCTTAAGGGGCTCGTCCCCAGGGCAGGAGGGAGGCGCTGCCCCCGGCCCCCCCGCTGCTGTGTTGCCCCTCCTAAGGCGGGCACGCCTGGGCACCCGAGCCCGAACCTGCGAACCCCTGCTGCCAGCTGGAGGATGTTACCGCCTCCTGGGGGCTCTACTGCGGCAACAGCAGGACTGAACGGGGGCACCCCCTTACCGGCGTTAAGGGAGGGGAGGAAAAACTTCCGAAAGCTGTAGCAGACACGGAGCGGCACACGTTAAGCGTTCAAAAGTCGAGTCTGTTGTAAGCCCTAATAATGGGCCAAGCTTCTCTCGAGCATCTGGTTTTGGTGGGCTGCCTGTATGTGAACGTAGAGCTGAGCCCGCTCAGCACGGCAAGGGCATGCTACAACACAAAACAAGAGTGAACCCTGTTTGCAAACAGGGACCCGAAGCAGCGTTGTCCTGTAACTCGGAGCCTTTTTGTATGAAGCGATGGGTGGCAGCAATAAACACAAATCACCATCCCGGGAGAGAGGCGCCAGTAACGTCGGAATTAACAACGAGCCCTGATTCCCGGGGATTTCTGTGTACGTCCTTCTATAAAGAAACGAAGTGCAAACTCACTCACAGTTGTTCATACTGTAAGAAGTAGGTTAGCATGTACAGAATGCTGAAACACTCAAACACAGAAAGAATTAATTATCAAACTTTAATTCATAAGACTAATATTACAGAATAAAACAAATAGGATAACCAGTCAAGGTTACACTTAAAAAATCCAGCAGTGCAAATCTAAGACTAAATAGTTGTCATCTCCCCCTCCCCAGAAATAGGCAATAGATTATTTAAAAATACCATAAAACATGGCACTTACATATTTCATTTAAAATAAATCTGCAGTGGACAAAAACATCTAAGACCTTCTTTCCTTGAAAACAGACAGACAGAAAGAAAAGAATGAATTGCTTAGAACATGGATAAGACATAGTGAACTTCCATGAGCCACAGAAAGCAAATCCTTGGCTAGAAGGTAAAATGGCCATATGGTTCATACAACACTTGCCACAGCTCTCCTGGTCCCTTTCTTCCTTCTCCCCAGTGACTAGGACATTAACTGGCAAAACAAGATGCTAACCACCTAATTCTAATAGGTGGCAAAAGGTCAGAGTACAAAACTTAAAATGGAAACAGTTCCATTGGAAAATAAAGTTACAAAGGAAAAAAAGAGTAAACGAAAGATGGAAAACGTTGAAAACAAACCTTGCTCCACTGAGTTGGCACAGCAAGAACCGGAGCGCAGAGCACGGAGCCTGGGCTGTGCTGAGAGCGTGCCTGTGCCCTGCGGCTGCGCCACCGGCACCCGAAGGGAGCACGGAACAGACCACTGCCAAAACAGGGCACCCGCACGGTGTCACTGCGAGTGAATTGGTTTTCTTTGGACCTTAAAGCACGAAGCAATGGGTACAAACAGCGTCAAGTATAAAATTTAACAGGCTGTGCGCGTGTGTTGCCAGCTATAACGTATTGCATGCTACCAGTTCACCTAGTTCTTTTAATTCGGATCACCCTTTCTTTTTCATGATCATCCTTACCGTAGTTATACATTTCTCATCAAACCTTGTCACTGATGGACATTAACAATTTACTTTAATCTTAAGCTTGATATGAAAAACCTGCAAGTAATACAAGGTTTTCACGAAAGATGCAGTCTATGTTCAAACCCACACAAGGTTTAATGATACCCTTTTGTATTCCTAATTGAATACTAACGCGGGAGCTGCTCACACAGAGCGCAGAAACAGATGGCAGAAGGAATACCAAACTCTCAACAAGGAGAGGAACAAGAGACCCGCAGCAGGGGGCACGGGGAAGTGAAAGAATGGCACGGAGGTGCAGTGTCTCCGCTCGCCACGGGCAAAGGGCTCCGAGCAGCTCCGTAACCGCAGCGGTCTCCTCGCGGGCAGTTACTGCTCCTGCACGCCGCTGGTGAGGGGAGCGACGACAGATCGCCTGGGCATCGGCTGCCACCTCGGCGTGGGGACACCGCCTGCGGCCTGCTGGAACCCGCATCTGCGCGCCGGGTGCTCTGGTCACCGATCAGCAGACCCAGCAAACACCGAGTGCGATGCTGGAAGGAACAGTACCCCAAAAACGGTGCTCACGGGGAGTTACGTCTATGTCCAACAGGGATCTGATCTCCGCAGAAAGGCGTTACATCGTTATTTATGTGAAATAATTCAGCTTTTGCATAGGAATCACCACAGATGTTACTATAAACTTCCTATGGAAGAGTACACGTTGGCTCTCAAAACAATCTTCATCAGCCAACTTAAAATTCTGACTGCATTTGCACTTTACTCACAATATTTGTGTCTTACCGAGGACTAACCACCACATCCTTCCACAGAACCATTTCTTATGGCAAATCTGCTCTGGAGAGCATCACAGTTATCAGAGAGTAAAATCCAAAATCAAGAGAGAGGCCAGGGAGCGGCTCCCTAGTTGGACGAGCTGTGACACAGTGCAACTAAAGATATTAAATGTTTTCTTAGATGTTAATGATCACTAATACCAAGAATCACCTTGGAAAAATGGATATATACCAGAAGATACCAAGTTCCACGATTCCAAAAGAGACAGGATTTTAAAAGCGATGCTGCTAAGTTCAGTAGGAAGATTCATGTCAAAGAACTCCCAAGAAACCTACTAAATTGAGCCAACGAACACCAGTTAAAGCGTTTCAGATAAGTATCACTTTCCTATATTTTAATTCAAACTTTGCACATAGAACAAAAAAAAAAGAAAGTTCAATTTTTCAAATCAAATTCAACTAGAAAAGAAGTACCTAAACAGGACCATGTTAGATCATCTTAGTTTATAATATTCTTTTCTTCACATTTAAAGCTGCTTTGTAACCACCAGTTTTTATATTCCGTTTCTTTCGAGATGATTTATTGTGCCTGGCACAGGATGCAGAGCACTCCGGAGGGAATGCTAACTCCTACAGCGCTCTGCGTGCCCAGGTGCCCTTCTCGCCTCGACAGCGCTCCGGGCGGGTACGCGCCCTCCCGCGGCACCAGCAGCACTGTACTCACCCGAGTTATTGCATCGAACACGGAAGCCACGGCAGCTCTGGGGAAGAGTTGGAACTAAGATACATGTCCTCTCAGGGAGCAAGCCAACGAAAGAACAGGAAAGGAAAACGAAGTATGAATGGATGTACAGACAGGTCCGAGCAAGTCAAGTAGCAAGTGGAAGCTGATAATCACAGAACCAACAACACAGGCAAGTGCAAAGGTGAAGCCAAGTGACAGAAAGAAATAGTGTCACTAATTATCCTTATATACCATATACATACAATATAGGATGCGGTACTGTAGTGCATACACTTCCCACCGGGTACTGAAATGTAAATTTAAGCCTTAACACCAGGATTGGCGATTAGAAAATAGTAAGAGTGATTGACAGCTGCATTTAAGTTGTAGTTACACCTCCAATTAACTGACGCCAGCCCCTCTGTTTGCATTCACTCGCTCCGAGCGCTCGGAAGGGGTTGTTCTGGGGAGCTGACAGCACTCCTGCAGGGATCGCTCCCGTCTCCGTGCATTTATGTCAAGACACACTGCTGTTGGCTTGTATACAGAAAGGAAATACCTCAAGCTACAAGAGTAACGAGCACATCACTAGTTTATATGTAGGATATGAAACACCTTAAAAGTCGTATTGCATGGATGTTCTAACTGAAAATACAAACCAAAAGCTGCTCATGTTGCCATCAAGAGTCTACAGGTAAACACGCAACCGTAACACACACCATAAAACGAACGCTTTTCTGAGTCTCTCAAATAAAAAAAAATATATACTCGTTTGGGAATTTGCACCTGCTGAGTTTCAACTGGGCTATTTCAAGGAAAGTGAAAAAAGGACGTGGAATATGTTAAGCTCAACCATTCGTAAAAGGATATTTCTAAGTGAGTTTCACAAAATGTTGAGCTACTTGTATGAATTAATATCAAGCCCACAGTGTTACAAAAAAAAAGTGATCTGTTAGATGCAGGTTTAACACACAGCAAGACTGATTCAGTCTGACTGCACGATACAATCTGTTACGGTTGTGCACCTTTTCAGGACTGAAAGGTCCATTCAGAAAACCTGAGATAAATGGCACGTTAATTGCTGAGGTGACAGAATATCACAAACCAAAGGCAAGGAGCAGTATTTCAGACAGACCTAGATGCAAGAACTTACTGTAAACTTGAGCAAAAGAAAAGCTGAAAGGTAATTTAAATTTCAAAAATTAGCACATAGTCATTTGGTAAGATTCACTGAATATGACACTTTTAAACTTTCAAATGCAGGTCACAAAAGACTACTGCGGTTATTTAGAATGGGAAACGGCATCGGAGCTTCTCTCCCCCACCTCTGCCCTCCTCCCAACAAAAAACAAGACTGGAAGGTCTCTTTGGTTCGCCTCCTTTGCGAGATTTGTGTTACTCCTTCAGTACACTCACACCAGACAGCGTCAGGTAGCGCACTCTGGAGTTTTTGTTTGTTTGTTTTTTCCAGTCGGACAGGTAAGTGTCATACCAACAGCTGCAAAACGGCTCCGGACTGCAACGCGCACAATCAAGAGAATGCTCCTAAAATGTAGCACCCCAGGCAGGAGGTAAAAAAGGAGCAGAGAGGTATGCACATGAGAGGAAAACAACTAAAGTGGCATGAAATGGGACAGTAAGCAGCACTGGGCCACGGTGATAATAAAATATCCACAGTGGTATTCACCTGCTCCAAACATGCCACACAGAGTACCAACCCAGAGCTGAGAGAGAGGGAGAGAGAGCACACGGCGTCTTTGGGTTTAAGGAAACAAAATTAGAGGTTTGCTACCGAAGATTCAAACCTGAAATAAAAGGGCCAGCAGAATATGGCTTACTAAACATCAATTTTGCATACTGTTTAAAGTTTATTATTTAAAAACCGTTTCTGAAATTCTCAGTCACAACCAAGTAACTAAATTAAGTTTAATGCTTGTAACTGAAAGATTATGAAAATATCTGTTTTTGTTCAAACCATGTAAAAAATCCTCGATAATACACTGTAATATTTACTTTTTAAAACTAAATTGGAAGATCAACTCTCAGCAGATTTAAGTGTATTACACACGGTATTTTGTGAATTAAGATTTATTGATTTCCACTGTATTTGCTTTAAATATGGTTGAAGCTGACTGCAGAAAAGGGATGGTGAAATTTAAGTTAAAAGTAAACTAATGGTGAAAGAACATCACCTCTGGCTTCCATCAATGCCTCGTTTATCATATTTTATTAATAAAGTTCCAGGACTATCACATCCAGGGATGTTGGAGGCCTCTCCCAGCAGTGTCCTTAGCTTTGTGTCATTTTCCTGTGCCAGAGGTGAGCGTGCTTTCAAAAATACTGCCACTTCCCCAGCACCGTGTCTTTGATTGCATCAACATATTGAGTTGGTACCCAATAGACCCAGTAGTAAGATGCTTCTGTTGGGCCCAGCTGAAATGCCTGCAAAGTTAAAAACGACAACGTTTACATACGGAAAACAGAACAGCTTATACCAGACAGACTGGACATACGTCTTACCCGCTGCAAAAACCGAACAAGTCTGCTATACCTACGGCCTCTTTCAAGGATGTTGTATGCACTACACGTATTTGGTATGCAATTAAAGGAAACATTCCTCTGAGAAACAACTGCAAAGAACCAATTAAATGATGAGCTCTTTCCGTTATCACAGCTGCAACAAACTCTCTTGGCCAGTTTCAAGAACACGAGGAACTCATAGAAGACAAAAATCTAATGCATCCCCAAAGATAAGTCTCTAAAGAAATTATGCACAGAGTTAGGAAGGCAAACAGGCACTAAGACAACGAACATGTTTTAATAAATGAAATCTCAGAATTTTAATTTGTCTATCTAAACAGACAGAATGTCTTATTCTCTTACTTATGTAAGTAGGCATAGGAGAGGAGCATTACGGCATGCCAATAACCTCTACCCTTGTTTTAGAATGATTATTGTTATCATTTTTGGAAGAGGACATTTTCTTATATTGGTGATCAAAAAACAAATATCTGAGAAAAGACTAGATCAGCTCCCTCCTGCAGACAATGGTTATAAGGTACAGCATTTCCCCTTTCTTCCCCTAAAGAAAGGAAGCAGACTTATACAAGGAAATTACTTCAACTTTAGAAGTTAGTTACTGCAATCCCTGTAGAGTACATAAAGCAAAACCTCAAAAGAAACAGGCAGTAGAAATAGCACTGCTCTTCTTAAGTGCGTTACTTTTCTATAACCAATACCAGTTTTTCAGGAAATTAAGTGTGAAAAAATATTACAAAATCAAATCACTTTCTTTTTTAAACCACCAGCAAGGCCTGTTATTTATATAAATAGAACAGAAACCGGAAATTAAACTAGATACAGGAAAAAATCACTAACATTAAGAAATCATGCGTTATAGCATGAGTATTTTTACACTGCTGTAACAGTCACGAGATGGAGGATGTTAAATGGCACTACCACTCGTGTGAGATCAGCCCAGAGCTCCACAGAGTAGCAGATATCCAGTGTGCCGCCCAAAATATTTCCATTATAACAGCAGGCAATGTTGACATTCTGACATTCCACAGCACAGGAGGCTGGTATTGCTATCAGTCCCAGCCTTGCTCTATTTTGAAAGC
The DNA here is from genome assembly GCF_009769625.2 of Cygnus olor. Lineage (NCBI taxonomy): Eukaryota > Metazoa > Chordata > Aves > Anseriformes > Anatidae > Cygnus > Cygnus olor. The sequence goes on from NC_049183.1 coordinate 17,278,725, forward strand.
CTTCCTCCTGCGCATTTGCATGAAGTAACTCGAATGATATTATTAAAGTAGAGACATTACTTACCATCATGTGATAATCTTCGTGTCCTTCAATAGGTTCACTCACCACATTTTTAATGGACCCCATGGGTAACTTTTCTGTTCTCTCTACATTAAAATTGATCAAAGTATTATTTCTGATATACGAGCAAGATGTATGTCATGCTAACATCAAATACCACCTCCGTTATTTCCAAAAGCTCCTCGGGTGTCAGCAGGCTTTCCCACTAGGGTGAACTTTGGGTATCTGCTGCTGAGAGGAACGTCTTCCACGTTACCATACAGCCCCCAGCTGGTGCGCGAGTGATGTAAAGGAATCCCAAACTGGACCGCACAGTTCCTCACCTTTTGATATCTGCATCACAGTAAGTACTTCAGCGTACCTGATTTGGGCCTTAAATTCAGTGAGGGGAATTTCATGTTTCTCCCTAAGGAGCTCCACTCTTACCAGCAGGATTGCTCGCCACAGTGAAAGCTAGTCCAGGTGTAAGAATATTCAGGACTATCAAGGGTTATACTACGCTCTGCAGAAATGACAAGGCTGAAAGAAGCTGAGGCAAGAGAGGCTGGCCAACCCTTTGAAGTCCAGTTCTGGTTTTAACCCGAGGCAGTGCTCAACTGTTACTATAAGAGCGCAGGCAAGGAAACATTCGTGTGTAAGTAGGAAAAGAAAAAAAAAAGGAAACAGAAAAAAAGATGACTACAATTACGTGGTAGACTTAGGAAAGCCAGCCAGAAGCAACCGACAAGACTGACAAGGTGATCGTTCAGAGGAGATTTTCTATCTGTTACGTCCCCACTTCTTTCTGAAGACCTAACTCCAAGAAGCTTCCTTTCAGTTCCAGCTTTCAGTGTCAGCCTAAAATTACCTTCTTGCACATAAAAGAGAGAAAACCGTAAGCTGAACAAAGAATTCCTTAGATCTACATAACTAATTCTTGTGAACCAGAAAAAAAGCACCTACTTAAAAAGGTAAACGGGGTGATAAACATACTCAGTCTGGGCTGTAAAGACAAATATTCTCTATCTCAGTGCTGTAACTAAGCTGACTCTAAACTATCCCCGTGAGACTTGCAACTCCTTCACGGAGTGAAATCCTACTTTGCACTCATTTACCATCCTGCAATTGAATTACTTCTCGCAACACCTCAGCAACAGACAAATCCATGCCACCAATGACTATATGAAAAGTATACAGAGCAACTGAGAAACACGTACCCTTATCAGCCCTCAGGCTACAAAAATGTACAGTGTGATGTGGGAAGCAAAGGGAGGCTGCATACGGGACAAATCAGTTTCAGTTTTCCAAGACTGCCAAGTTAAGAAAAAAAAGAAGAGCCACAACAACAAAAACTGTGTTAACAGCTACTTGTATTTATTCTAGCCCTTATGCGCTGGCATCTACCATGAATTTCTCAGAGCAGGAAGTTTTCCTCTCACCAACAGCCAGCAATTATAACCAGTCCCTAAAGGAAGTAAGCTGCTGCTAATTTGGGGAAGTAGGGAAACAGGTTATATTAAAGACAGAGGACTACAAGAAGAATCAAATTTCAAAGCTTAAGAAACACTAATCTAGAACGTTTCAGAAATACTGAATTTAAACTGGTCTAGAAGGTGAGGGAAAAGGATTAATTACCTAAATACCCCTCAATTATTTAGAGCACATTATCAGTAAGAAAAAAAAAAGCATCCGCCCAAGCTATAGAGGAAAAAATACAGCATCTCTGTCACTTAGCCTAAGAGATCTCGCTGCAATCCATACCAATGGAGATTTTAAAGACAGAAAACCTTCAAGTTCACAATCAAGTCTGTCCTACATAGGAAAGGTCAAAAACTTTCGAGATTTCTGCTTACTTTGGAAATAACGTAGCAGCTGGAGGTGCCATCCAAAGCTAATATTACCGTCCAATTAGGTTATTTTACTGGGACAGTGAGCAAGCACTTCTATTCTTCTTGCTCATCAATATAACATTGCCCCATCCTGGTCAAACTAAAGGCTTCCTTTGGAGGCAGGGGGATTATCTGAGACGTCCTCAGCAATGCACGTTATCACCACAGCACTTTCAGCTCCTCCTGGCACCACTCAAGACGGTAAACTGATTCCTCTGCACAGCAACACATGCCATAGTTTCTGCAGTTGTACGTCGCTGAAACAAGACACCCAACTGATTTTGGTTGGAAGGACAAATAACGACAGAGATGCCAGCACTCCTACTCTTATTCCCGGCTCCACGACTCTCTTTTGAGTCTCAGCCAAGTCATTGAGCCGCTATGTGATGCTGGCATCAAACCAATGTTTATGAAGTACTTTCGAGATACGTTAGAAATGCCAAATATTGTAATTTATATTTGGACCTATGAATAGCGGATTGGAACGTAAGTCTACTGGCACAACTGAACTCGTGTTTTTCAAGAACAGAAATAAAATATCAGCCAATATTCGATAACACGAGAGAATGACATCTGAGAAGCAGCAGCAAAATTTAGTTCCGAGGTAACAAAATAACAATATTATTCCCCGAACACAATTTAATCGCATCAGAAACGTTCTAGCTCACACAATTCACTTACACACCAAACATTAATTATTCATCTCAGAATTTTAGAGTCGCTCACCTTTTGTACCAATCCATAGCTGGTCTTGCTCAAGTTTGAAGGTCAATCTTACTTTCCCCCCTGATTTGTTGTACATGCCAGATAACGGCACTGTTGGCAGGCGCTCCTACAAAAAAAGCAACACAGTAAGTCGCGGTGAAACGCCCACAGGAGAAGACATGTCCTTTTAGCTTCTTAAGCATAAGGATGATCTGTTTTCCCAGTTTTCTACTAAGACAAAAAAGGAGAGGTAGAACCATCAAAGAAAGGTCTCAAACCACAGAAAAACCCCCCACTTTTCTAATTGCGACAATGTCTCACGTACCCCTTTACTAACCTGAACACCTTTAACAGAAGGCATCACATCATCTGGTTTTCCTTTATCCAATACTTTTCTGTGTTGCTGCAATGTAAAAGCAGAAATTAGAATTTACAGAAACATGACAGAATTGTTCACGTTACTCCTAATGCACCCTGAACTGACCATAACCCAACAGCGCCAGGAGACAGTTAAAAACTATTCAGTCACTTATCACACAGGAAACAGTTAATTTTCAAAGTTAACGAGCACTTCCTAGGAGAGTCTAAACAAATTATATAGACGAATAAAATCCCAATGTAATGCAAAGGGTAACATCCTTCGTAGAATACACATATACATTATGTATATATATATATATAAAACCCCACGCCTCACTTTAACATCGTACATGCTGAACCACATCGTTGGCATTTGGCAAGACAGTTTTAACAGTCAAGTGTTATATTCAGTGAACGGCAGAAAACCCTTTACATCTGACAGTGCAACATACCGCAACACAGCAGCAAACCAGGCCAGATTAGAGCAGTAGTAACTAAGAAAAACATGCTCACAGCTCGTAAGTTGCTGAGTACCTTTAAACAATGATGGAACTTACAGTGAACGTGAACTATGATAAATTATAGAAAAACAAAAGCACGTCTCATAAAGGTTGCAGATCAACGATGCACATTTTAATTTTTATTTAAATTTATTTTGAGAGAGGTTGGTGATACCTTGAGCTGAAAATCCTTTATCAGCCCACCACACTGCAGCACAGCCGCCAAGAGAAGCCTGACTGCACTGTGCTTCGCTTCCTACTAGGAGGCAACGCTTCAAGACGCGAGAGGAAAATTCAACAACCGCGTTCCCTGCGGCGCTCGGACAGCTGAGGGAACCGCTCTCTTGGCGTCCATTTAAAGGCATTTTTTAGATATCAAGCTCTTGTGTGTCAACCAAAGCTAGCGAGTTTTTAGATATAATTAATCTTGGCTGTGCTTGAGCTAACAACCACGAGTCGTTTCCCTTATTTAAGGTTTCCTGCCCGAAACGCTGCGCTGTGCCTGGCAGCAGCACAAGGGGGGCCCTCAGCCCCAGGCTGCGCTGTGCCGGGCGTTTCCCTGCTGCGAGACCCTCTCCACGCGGAGCTCGTCCCGTCACCCTCGGCTGTGCCGACCAAAGCCCCTGCCCTGCTCCGAGGGCCCCGAGGCGGCCGCAGAGCCCCGCAGGAGAACCGCCCGAGCCCCGCGGCTCTGCCCCCCCCGGGATTACGGAGACGCCAGCAACCTTTTGCCTGCAGAGCGGCTCCTTCTTGTTCTCCTCAGCCTTCACCTCCTGCTGGGCGGCCTCCTTGGGCGTGTTCACCGCCAGCACGTCGTTGATGGTGGAGCCCACCACCATGATCTTGGCTCCGTTCGTCACCTTGATCTCTCGCAGCGTCTTCTCCTCGGGCAGCAGCCCCTTGAACATCACCTTCTGCATGGCGGGCGGGAGGCCTGCGGGCGAGGCGGGGCGGGGCGGGGGTTACCGGGGGCCCGGCCGCGGCGCGGGGCGCGGGGCCGCCCCCACCGACCTGTGAGCGAGTGGATCTCCTGCTTCAGGTCGGCGCCGGTGCCGTCCAGGCGGAACTTGACGTCGTACTTGTTCTTGTTCCAGATCACCTTCAGCTCCACCAGCTCCTCGCCGCTCTCCGCGGCGCCGCCGTTGCTGACGGAGGCCGGGGGGTGCCGGCGCCCCTCGCCCTGCGGAGAGCGCCCCGCGGCCGGAGAGCCGCCCTCCCCGCCGCAGCCCGCGGCCTCCGCCTCCATGCCCGGCGCCTCGGCACCTGGGGGGAGCGCACGGGAAGGCGGGAAGGGACGGGAAGGGAAGGGACGGCGCGGCGCGGCGCGGCTCGGCTTAGCACCGGCACCGGGCGCGACCCCGGCCCCGGCCCCGGCCCCGGCCCCGGCCCCGGCCCCCCCGCCCCATCCCGCCCCGCCCCGCCCCGCCGGCAGCCCCGTCCCGCCCCGGGCCGCCCGCTCCTACCTGGGGCGGCGGCGGCCATGATGATTGTGTACAATCTGCCGCGGGGCGCGCCGGGAAGCGCCCGCCGCCGAGCGCCGTGGGCCGCGCCGGCACCCGTAGCACGGCCCCGCCCCGCCCCGCCCCGCCCCGCGGCCGCCTCCCCGGCCCGGCCCGGCCCGGCCCGAACCCGGCGCGCCCCGGCGCTAGGACCCCGCGCGGCGACGAGGGGGCGCCGGTGCCTTTACGGGGAGCCCCGCCCCCGGTGCCGGCGGCCGCGGTGATTGGCTGGGCGCTGCGGGCGGAAGGGGCGCGGCCGGATGGAGGCGGCGCTGAGGGCGGAAGTGGTGCGGTGATTGGCTGGGCCCTGAGGGCGGAAGCGCCCCGAAAGGTGGTGCCGGCGCTGAGGGCGGAAACGCTCCGTGATTGGCTGCACCCCGAGGGCGGAAGTGGCGTGAAGGGCGTGCCGTCACAGAGGGCGGAAGCGGCTCCGTGATTGGCTGGGAACCGAGGGCGGAAGAGGCGCCGTGATTGGCCGGGAGGTGCGGGCGGAAGTGTCGTGCGGTGCGTGCCGTCCCTGAGGGCGGAAGAGGTGCCGTGATTGGCTGGGAACAGAGGGCGGAAGCGGCGTCAGGGAGTGCCGTCGCTGAGGGCGGAAACGCTCCGTGATTGGCTGGAATTCGAGGGCGGAAGCGGCGTCAGGGCGCGCCGTCGCTGAGGGCGGAAACGCTCCGTGATTGGCTGGAATTCGAGGGCGGAAGCGGCGTCAGGGCGCGCCGTCGCTGAGGGCGGAAACGCGCCGTGATTGGCTGGAATTCGAGGGCGGAAGCGGCGTCAGGGCGCGCCGTCGCTGAGGGCGGAAACGCGCCGTGATTGGCTGGAATTCGAGGGCGGAAGCGGCGTCAGGGCGCGCCGTCGCTGAGGGCGGAAACGCGCCGTGATGGGCTGGGAGCCGAGGGCGGAAGCGGCGCGCGGGGCGAGGCGGCCCTGAGGGCGGGAGCGGCGCCGTGCTTGGCCGGGCGCGGGGGGCGGCATGGCGCGGGCGCTGCGGGCGCTGGGCAGCGCGGCCGGGCCGGGGCCGGGGCCGGGGCCGCGGGTGCGGTTCGGGCCCAGCCCCACAGGTACGGGGCGGGGCGGGGCGGGCGGGGCCGCTCTGGGGCCGTTCTGGGGGCGCCCCGGGGCCTCCCGCGGCAGCGCCGCCCGGCCGTGCCGCCGCCGTGACCGCCCCGCGCCGTCCCCGCGGCAGGTCGGCTGCACCTGGGCGGGCTGCGCACGGCGCTGTACAACTTCCTCTTCGCCAGGCAGCGGCGGGGCGCCTTCGTGCTGCGCCTGGAGGACACCGACCGGCAGCGGGCCCTGCCCGGCGCCGCCGACGGCATCGAGGAGATGCTCGAGTGGGCAGGTAGCGGCGGGGGCGGGGCGGGGCCGGGACACGGCGGGGCGGGGCCGGGACACGGCACGGGGCCGGGACACGGCACGGGGCGGGGACACGGCACGGGGCGGGGACACGGCACGGGGCGGGGACACGGCCCAGCACAGGTCGGGGACGGGACACGGCGCCCAGCGCGGCTCTGGCAGCGGCCGCGTGCTGGACGCCTCGTGCCGCGAGCAGCAGTCGGCGCTCGCAACCCCCCCCTTGACAAACTATAAAATAAATAAACGGGTAAATTGCGCGTGCGGTGTTCGCCAAAAGGCGTCCGAAGGTGTCGGTTTGTGTTCTGAGTCCTAAGAGCTGAGAGCGAGGGGAATTGTAGAGCAAGCAATTACGGTAAACTTACAGCCGGGTTCCACAGGCGTCTCCACAAACAGAAAGGTAAATTTCGAAGAACCCTGCTGTTGAGTGCTAATTCTGGAGCAGGTGAAATAATTGGCCGAGATCTCAGCTGCGTTTTCGCAGCACCGGTGTCCGTTACTATGGGGAGCACCCTTTGTACGTCTGCCCCTGACTAATTTTTGCTCCAGGTCACCTGTCAGAGCTGCCCAACTGTTCGCTGGGTTGAGGTGTTTCTTCCCGCTTTGGGCTCCCCACGCAGCACCCCACGCCCCGACGTCTCTGCCTTTTCACGTCCCGCCGTGGGGATGTTTCAGGTATCGCCCCTGACGAAAGCCCTCGCCGCGGCGGTGCGTTCGGACCCTACCGGCAGTCGCAGAGACTCGACCTGTACAGACAGGCCTGCGAGGTGCTCTTGGAGCGAGGCGCGGCGTACCGCTGCTTCTGCACCCCGCAGCGCCTGGAGCTGCTGAAGAAGGAGGCGCTGCGGAACCAGCAAACCCCGCGGTAGGCAGCCCTCTCCCCCGGGTCGCCGCCTCTGTGCCGCGCGCTCCCAGTCGCTTAGGACAAGGTGTGTGCGACGGGATTGTTACCTCCGTGCCCTCAGAAGCTGAGGGGAGTGACGTCCAGAGATGAGAAGCTGACTGGACGTGTAATGGGCAGACCACAGCTGAAATTCACGAATTCGTGTAGATTCCATCGAATGTAAGCGTGGCTGGGGTCGGTGTGTGTTAACCTGAGACCTGCGTTCTCCTTTCTCGAAGATACGACAACCGCTGCCGGCACCTGACGCCCAGAGAAGTGGCTGAGAAGCTGTCGCAGGGCCTTGACTGGGTGGTCCGCTTCCGGCTGGAGAAGGGCGTGGAGCCCTTCCAGGACCTGGTCTACGGCTGGAACAAGCACGAAGTGGCCGAGGTGGAAGGCGATCCGGTGATTCTTAAGGGGGACGGCTTCCCCACCTACCACCTGGCAAACGTGGTGGATGACCACTACATGGCCATCAGCCACGTTCTGCGAGGAACCGAGTGGCTTACTTCAACATCCAAGCACCTCCTTCTCTACAAAGCCTTTGGCTGGGATCCCCCCCAGTTTGGTCACCTCCCGCTGCTTCTGAACAAAGACGGTGCTAAGCTGTCGAAAAGGCAGGGGGACGTCTTTCTGGAGCGCTTTGCTCGGGACGGCTACTTGCCAGAGGCTCTGCTGGACGTTGTCACCAGTTGCGGCTCTGGATTTGCAGGTAAGGGGAGCGGGCTTCGTGCTCGCTGGGATACCCCGTGATGCTGACTTTGGGCAAAGGGCTAGGCTTATTCCAATATTCAAGAGCTTTGACGGTGTTTGAAAGGATCAGGAAATAGTAGTCAAGCAACCAGTCTGAAGGGGCTTCTGTGGCTGAAATGCTGCCGGGGCTTCCGTAGAGCTGGGAAGGCCTCGGTGGCGGCCTGGGATGGTGGGAACATTTCTGTCCCTGGGTAGCCATTCAAGTGGAGCCTAAGGCTTAATGACTTCCTACTGGGGACAGCCTTCTTCTTCTCAAGGTGAAGAAACCTTCTGCAAACTCTTGGGAAAACTTCTATTCTGTGGTCGATGAGTGCAGTCAAGTAATACATCTTTCACACTTCTTGATTAACCTGAAAGACCGTGAGAGGTTGACTCAGTTACTCCTTTTGTTGCTCTTGCTGTGTGACTATTGCATTAACTTGTGTTTCGGGAACTTTGCTTGGGAATGAAACCTTTACTGGACAGCGAAGCCTCCTGGCCAGGTGTTATTTCTGCCGGGCTGAATGATGCAAGGGGTGTTTCACTGTAGGGTGTAACAGAGCCAGGCAGAATGTCCCAGTTTCTAGTTCCTTCACAGAGTCGGCTTGTCCAAAGAGGGCAACTTCCAGCGCACGCCTGCCAGAAGTTCCCTCCTCGCATGTCGCTGCTTCCTGTCAGCACCGTGGAGGGCAGCCCTCCTCTGTCACTTCTTGGCTGTGTGCCGCACCAGCGCTGAGCCTGTGGTTTGCAAGGAAAAGCAGTGACTTTAGTTCTCTGCTGGAGAGCGGATGCATATCATAACCTCGTTGGGATATGTTGCAGAGAAGCAGATGGGGAGGACTTTGGAGGAGCTGATCTCGCAGTTTGAAATCGGCAGAATTACAACCCATTCCGCCTTACTGGATCTTGAGAAACTCCCGGAATTCAACAGGTACAAGCACCAGCGGTAACGTTAAATCTGAATAGTCTGTTGTAGGACGTCTGTCTGGGGTTCGATGTTGCTTTTCTAGCGGGTGTGCAGTTCTAATTGGTAAGTGTTGTGAGATTGAGATCATTAGCTTCGAACTAACCCAAAGCGGTCTAAATGCAGTTTTTTCCCTTGTCACAGGGTGCACCTCACTCGGCACATCGAGAATGAAGAGCTACGGCAGAAGCTAATTCGGGAGCTGCAGTCGCTGGTGGAGCGTGTCTATGGGGACCAAGAACTGGATAAAGAGGTTCTAGAAAAGGAGTACGTGGAGCAAGTCCTCCTGATGAGAAAAGTACGAAAAGTGGTAGCGTTGCGTTACTGCTTCGGGGAGTGTTGGAGCATGGGGCGCCGTGGTTTTGTGGGATTCCTGTGCGGAGACTCAGCTGAGTTCTGGGCGTTGCTGTGACCTGAGCTCTGCAGCCCGCAAACAGCAGGTGGCTGTCCCTGCCAGTCCGAGGGAAAAGCCGCGTAGGCTGTGGAGAGGATGGAAGATGCCGTGGCTCTTCCCAATGTCAGGAAAGAGGGTGAAGCCAGCAGTTTCCCAGTCTGCCCCTGGGATGCTGCCGTAGCATCTGGTGAATTCCTTGCAGAGAATAAAGTGTTCTTAAAAGGGCAAGCAAAGTCCCCGTCTGTTAGCACGAGGGCGGCTGTGGCAGCGGGGACTGGGCCGGCCACGTGACTTCCTACGTGTCTGATGAGAGGCAGCGATGAGTGTGGCAAGCCGCTTCCCAGGGCCGAACTCTGAGTCAGCTGCATGTGGCTGAGCAGGACTCGTACGGCAGCCCCGCAGGCTGCTTGTGTGTCCTTGTTCACACCAGCTAGTTACGGCTGTGCAAAAACGAAGCAGCCGAAATGTCAGCAGTTCACGTTTCTTTCGAGCAGGTACAAAGTGCAAGGCAGCGGTGTGTTTGGACCCTCTTCAATTGCTTGTGAAGTCCAGAGAGCAGAAGTCACCTCCCTCCTCACCCCCTCACCTTAGCCTGCAGTCTTGACAGCTTTGCTTTCTTCCTCCAGGGTCACGTAAGCCTCCTGAAGAACCTGGTGTCGTGTGACTATGCTTACTTGTGGGTTAGGCCCTCAGTGTCCCGAGAGCAGCTCCAAACTATTTCTGCAGAAGCAGATGACGTAGGCAAACTAGTCTTAGGGTAAGTGTCTTTCTGCAGCTCTGTACGCACCCACCCGTCTGCCCCGCAGCATTGCTCCTGGCTGCTGTACTCCTGTTGGACACGCTCACGGTTTCCGTTTGTTCTGGTTTACTGCAGAATGTGCTGTCGCTAATGACCGGGGAGGAGGTCTGAGTGTCTTTAACTGAAAGGCTGCTTACCAGCAGGAACGCTTACATTAATGCTCTTAGGCAAGAACCGTCGTGCCTAGATTTTGTAAAGCACCAAGCAGAGCGGAGGTTGTGCGCCCACGTGGTGCTAACGAAGAAAGCTCTGGCAGGGTTTTCCCATGCCCCAGATCTCCCGTGCTTCTATCTGTTGTAGCATCTGACTGGAGAAGAGCAAGGCGCTTCTGGTCGATGTGTATTCGGATCACGTAACCAAACTCCTGGGTCTCTGGAATTAACCCAGTCCCTGCACAGTCAGAATCACTGTCACTTCGGAAAAGCTCATCCCTGGGGGGGATTTTCTGGCTTCCATTTCTTGGTCTCTAGCTGGCGTTCTGCAGTTCTCTGAGGGCAGGAGAGTAAGCCCTGAACTGGTAGCATTGCCAGAAGATTTTGCAAAACCGGCCTGAGGCAGCTGGCAGTTCTCTAAGTCACTCGATGCTTCTGGGTAGGAGTCCTGTGTGCTGTACGTCCCCAGATTGTAAGGGCATCTTCTTTCCTAAAGGCTTATGACGAGACAAACAGCTGTTTTGACCATGGAGGAGTTGAACAAAGACCTCAGAAACCTTCAGAAGCAAACCAGAGAGACTAAGTACAGCAGCATGATGAAGCTCCTTCGCCTGGCTCTCAGTGGACAACAGGTAAAAAAAAGAATTCTGAGACTGGGACCTTCTCTTTTTGTGGCTGTGGTTTTTTTATTTTTTTTAAACAGCTATCTTCTCTCTGATACCAAGATACTGGTGTTTTGGCTGCACATCCTGCAAGAATTGACATCAGTTGCTGTTAAGAGTGAAAGTACTGATGTGCAGGTCTGGAAGAAAGGCCGCTCTGAAAGTTTCAGAAGGGCAGAAATCGTTAAGGCATGAATGTGCTGGTCACAAATGTGTAGTTAGAAGAACTTCTGGACCAGCTGTCTTTTTGGTTCAGTTTGATCAGTCTTAGTATTTTGGCAGTCAGTATTTTAGTACTTTGGGAGGAAAAAAATAAATCTTGCTTTGAGATTGCTAAGAAAAACCCTGCCCTTGGTGTAACAGCGATCTGATAGCTAATCAGTTGTCGCTTCCTGCCTGACGGTGCAGCCACTTGTACTGAGAAGCGTGAGTTTCCATTCGTACAACGACTTCTTGTGCGTTTCAGCACGGACCGAGCGTGGCTGAGATGATGGTGACGCTGGGACCCAGAGAAGTGTGTGGACGGATACGCAAAGCGCTCTCCAGCTGATACGGGACAAATGACTGCGGGGGTTAACCCTGGAATGCCGGTGGCGCAGGCACCGCCTGTCCTTGTCTTAGACCTGTACCTTGCGGTGACGGCACGACTGTCCTTGGTCGCGTGAGGGGGGCTTTGGACCGTGCGTGACGTTTGCGGGTCTGTACGTCCCCGCGCCAAGTGGAGCCGAACGCAGGTGTGGGTCTGTCCTCGTGCTTTCCTCTTGTGGCCGCGGCCCGGTTTTCCGGCTGGGGTCAAACAGACGCCGGCACTTACAGCGGGACCGCGCGGACGGGGAGCGGGGCCGGCCCCGGTGCCCTGGGGAGCCTGGCGCCGGGGGGGGGGCGGGCGGGAGGGGCTGGTTCCGCCGCCGGACCGGGGGGGTTCTCCCGAGCCGTCCCGGGGGGCTGGGGCTGGGCCGGGGCTCCCCGCGCTGCCCCCGGGGCCGCCCCGCGGGGCCGCGCCCGGCCGCGCCGCTTCCTGCCCGCCCTGCGCCGGGGCGGGGCGCTGGGGGCCCATGGACGGCGCGGGGCGGCTGCAGCGGTGGCTCAGTGAGCGCGGCACCGGCACCGGGACGGGGGCACGGGGCCGGGAACGGGGCCGGGGCGGCCTCGCCCCGAGCGGGGGCACCGGGGGAGGCGGGGAGGGGGCGGCGGCGGGGCGGGACGGGGACGGGGGGGGACGGGGGGGGGGGGGAGACGGGGCCGGGTGCCCGCGGGGGGGTCGCGGCAGCCGGGCGGCCCTGGCCGTGCCGTGCCGTGCCGGGCCGCTCCGTGCCGCTCCGTCCTCCCGGCGGCAGGCACCGGCAGCGGCGCCGCGCGGCTCCCCCGCTGCCCCCCAGGGGCCGCCCCCGCGCGCTGAGCCCCGTTGTGTTCCCCGCGCAAGATGAAGCCACCGACCCGAGCGTCCCCGGGGAGAAGTGGGAGAGCATCCAGCGGTTCTGCGAGCAGGTGGAGGCGGACGCGGCCGGGTAAGGCGGCCGGGGGCTGCCCCAGCTCGCCTGGGTGCCGGGCGCGGAGCGGGACGCGCGCACCGCAGCCGGGGGGAGCCCGGGGCCGGCCGGGCGCTGCCGGGGCTCCGCCGCTCGAAGGGGCCCGACCGGGAGCGGGTCGGCGGGCCGCAGCGGGGCGCTGCCCGGAGGCTGGGCGGCGGGGCCGGGCTCCCCGTCCCCGCGCTCCCGGAGGCGGCGGCTCCCGCCTTCCGTGCCCCGGCGAGCCCGGGCGCTGCCTGCCGCGGGGCTTCGCGGGGGCGTCCCCCCCGCCCCCCGCCCCGGCTCTCCTCGCAGACCCGGGAGATCTCTCCCCGCCTTCCCGCTGCCGGCCTGCGGTTTGTGAGAGGAGCAGGAGCGGTTAGGCAGATGAGCTGTCACAGCCCGGCGGTCGCCTGTTCCCTGAGAGCGGGCGCCCCTACGCCCAGAGGCCGGCACCCCCAGCAGTGTGTGCGCACGCACCAGCAGCCGGCCGGGCTGGGAGCCGAAGCTCCTGGCACCGAAGGACGAGTTCTTGAGGTGCTTGCCCAGCAAAGCACCCGGCCTGTCCCACGGGCTCGCTTCCGAGAGGACAGCCTCCGGCGGGGCTGTCGTACCGTGTGTTGGGGCACCACGGGCTGCTGACGTCTGCCCGTCGCACCCCGTGTGCGTGTAGGGACCCCGGGCCAGCCCTGTGCCGGGGAGAGGTGTCAGTGATGTGGCACGTCATGCGTCTGGTGGCTGCTACTCTCTGCAGGGCAGAACTAGCAGTATTTGCTTTTCTTGGGAACCAGTGCGTTGTCTGACTTGCTTCTGTTGCTCCCCAGCCCGTCGCTTGCACCGAGGCTGCTGGCACATAAAATACAATCGCCCCAAGAGACGGAAGCTCTCCATGCTCTGACAGTAAGTGCTTTCACCCACGTGCAAGGAGAGGCAGTAGTTATCTGGAAATGCAGTTTGTGGGGTAGAGACAGTGCAGCTGTCCGGTCTTCTTTTTCTCTTGGATGTCTCTCTTTTACGTGTGCTTTTTTACATTGCACAATGGATATAGAACCCAGGGCATAGTGGAGGGAGTAATTTCTGTTGCTCCTTCCCATAGCGTTCTGCTGAGGTACTTAAGAGGTCTGCAGCTCTTGTTTCGGCTGTGGTCTTGCCGTGGGGTCAGTGGGTCCAGAAGTTAGTGATGGGGAGAACAGAGCAGATGTAAGTGTGCTGCTTAGGAAGGCTGGATGAAGAAAAGAAACTTTTGATGCTTCCTTAGTATCTTGTGTGTGTGTGTGCATGCAGCGCCAGAAAGCTCATGGATATTGTATCTTAACAGCAAGTTTTTTAAAAATTCCCCAAGGCTTTTGTGTTCAGTTTCTGTTTGGTACTGGTTTGTTTTCTGCAGGTGCTGGAGACGTGTGTGAATAACTGCGGTGAGAAATTTCACAATGAAATAGCAAAATTCAGGTTTCTGAATGAGCTGATTAAAGTGCTTTCCCCAAAGGTAGGTGGTTGTGGTTACGCTGCACATAGCAAATGGGACACGTTTATTTCACCATGGATATGAAAACTTAAAATTAATCTCTCACAGAAGTAGAACAGCGTTTCTGTTCTGTGCTTTCAAGCACAAGGATTAGAAGTGAATTTTTCTGTAAAAGATATAATAATTTTAACCCTTCTTAGGGTTAGCAGGAAAAGGACATGGAGTACGAAGGAAATGTAGAAAGCATCTTGTTGCGTTCTCTGCGAAGTTGAGTGTGCGCGAGGTGCTTTGTGTCTTGTACGTCACAACCGTTAGTACAGTCTCACTGAACACGGGTATTTTCTCTCTTCTCCATAAGCCAAGGACTCTTTCCATGAAAAGCTTTTTCCTTGTGGTTTCTCTTAGCTCTGCTGTGACAAAGTTTGGGCGAGCTTGGAATTGTTCCTGGGGGCCTCAGCCTGTGGCCCTTTTGCATCTCAGTGACTTAGAGAGCTTTGGTCGGGGAGTGGCAGAGGACAGATACCAGGAGCCTCTCCCATGTTTTCTTATGTTCTGTCCTCAACCTCTTGTGCTCAGCCTGCTGTCCTTGTTGCTTTCTCATGCCGAAGGTTACCCTGGGTTTGGGTCCTGTTCATGAGGCAGGTTCGGCCTAAAAAGGACAAGGGGGGACTGGGCTTCAGCAGCACTTTTGCCGTGCTTGCGCCACCGTCGTGTGGTAGTTGTGCATTTGTGCAGCCCCCTTTGGGGTCCTGCTGGGAGTGTCCTGAAAGCTGGGCAGGGCGCTCCGAGCCCCATCTGTGCCTGCCTGCCAGTTGAGGGCAGAGCTGAGAGTGAGGTTGGAAGGGATCTTCCGTAGCTAACGTGCAAACAAAGTCCCTTCCAGCTGCTCTGCTTCTCTGGCGTGGAGTATATTCATTGCTGCTCCCTGCTGTGGTGCACTTCTCTTCCCGAGTGTAATCTCCGCCTCCTGAGAAGCGAAGCAACGATCAGAAATGGGAACTTCAGTTTTAAAAGCCAAGTGAGGAGAGTTCAGAGGGAATGCACTGCGGTGCACTGACCGTGGCTTTCATGATGAAAAGTAGAGATCTGGTTTATCAGAGACTGCGTGATCTTCACACATTGGTCTTTGCATCAAATAGCAGGCCTGAGACGTTCTTAAACACCCTTCTCAGCAGCCCAGTAATCGATTCCCTCTATTAGTGGCTACAGCACACGTTTACCACTTGCAAAGGCTTCATTTTCCATTACATCAGTTCGACGGCAGGGATGTCTCACCAATTTCAGTGAAATGTTTAACAGAACAACAAAAACTCTTCTCTCAGTCACGGGTTTGGTAAAGGTATTTCAGTGAAACAACAAAGTTTAAAGAATATATTACTTTGGAGAGTGAGTTTGCTGTTTTGACAAAAGAGTTATTATATGAGTTTAAAACACCTTGTGTTTCGGAAGTTTGTATGTGGTTTTCATCATTCTTCCTGATGGTTTTTGTAGCACTTTAAAGTGAGTGCTCATGGCAATAATAAGAGAAATCAGAGAAAATATCCAAATGCTGAAAAAAGATAACTTCCCTTTCTAGTTTTGTTCAGTTTTCATTTCTCCAGGTCTATTTGTATTGCAAACAGTTAAGGAAAGTATTTAAAGCTGAGCACAGAACTGTTTTCGCTGAAATTCAAAAAAGAAAAAAAATACTTTTGGTTTCAGATTCAGTAACTGCTCAGAGAAGCTTTGAGATGGTTTCATTTTGCTTGTCATATAATATTTATGTAATTCCTATACACATAGTCCTTTTGTTCACACCCACAGCCATGCACGCTATTCCATGTACTGCAGAATGCAGTTGACAGCACTGTGGATGTATTACAGGAATCCATTTGCTACTCGATCTTTGCACCCAAACAACTTGGGGCTAGACCCGCATGTCCTGTTTGGCACAAACTCTGTGGTTTTGATCTCTTTTTCTTATTTTACTTTTTTCTTTTCTTTTTCCAAGTACTATGGAACCTGGTCTTCAGAAAAAGTCAAGTCAAGAGTCACAGAAGTAATATTCAGTTGGACGGTCTGGTTTCCTCAGGAAGTTAAAATCCGGGATGCTTATCAGATGCTGAAGAAACAAGGTTTACTTCTGTTATTGCAGCTTCCTTTTCAACTTTTGAAGTCACGTGGCTTTAGATCACACGTATCTGTCCCCTCTGCTTTTGTGACTCAGCTTTTTTGTAAAATGTTGTGTGTAAGGGAAAAGGGACAAGGGCCACACTTACAAGGCTGTTGGGGTACTCAAGGGTGCACGTGACTGTTTAAAGAGATTTACCAAAGAACAGCTTTGTTGAGTCAAAGATCAGTCTAGCCTTGTGGCCTCCGTTCACACAGTGCTCACGCCTATTGTGTGTGGAAGAGGTATGGGACAAATTCAGAGTACTCTTTGCCCTGGAATGCTCTCCTGGGATTATGAAGTGATGGGTTCAGAGAGCTCTGAAGTCGGGGTTTGGATCCGTTCCTTACTTAGAGGGCACCGCTGTGTGCCGAAGGGCCAGCTGCTGCGGGTGCTCCCCAGGGGGCCACGGGCTTGCTGGGCTCAGGAGCAGGCTGGGCACCGGCTGGGTAGAACAGGGAGGGGGCTGCTGGGGGCTGCAGGGCCGCCCAGGGGTGGCGCAGCATCTGCTCCGTGCGGCCGCGACCTGCCTGCGGCGAGCGGAGGCGTCTGGCAGCCAGGGTGCCTCAGCTGGTGGTGCTGTGGCAGCAGAGCAGGGGCTGCGCGCCCGCCGATACACCCGTGTTGTATTTCCCACCCGGGAAGTCGTCTGCCCTTTGTTTTGTTTAATTCAAGGGAGAGAGGGAAGTCTTCCTGTCTGAGGTGTGTGCGAAGGCAACTCCTTGCTTGCTTCTCCGTCTCATTCTGCAAACTCGTGGGGATGGATGAAGGAGCTAGGCGCAAAATCCAGCGTGCTGTTGAGCATCGGTGTTTCAGCAGCTCAGGCATCGCTGAACAAATATTGCTACCTGTTCCAGGGATTGTAAAAGAAGACCCCAAATTGCCAGAAGACAAAATTTTACCTCCTCCTTCTCCAAGACCTCAGAATTCTATTTTTGACACAGATGAAGAGAAATCCAAGGTAAACCTTAAGGCTTTCCTCCCCACTCCCCCTCTAAGTTTCAGTGTTGAGAAAACATGCTCGGTCCTATTTTGGCGGCTCCTGCTGTGTCACAGAATGTCATCAGGATATTGCTGATACTTCTTGCTGTACCACGGCTAGAAGTAGAGAGTGAAAATTCTTTGAGACTGTCAGAAAATGTTGCGTGGTAAAAGTGAAACGTTTTTACAGAAATAACTCAGTTCCTATTGACCTTTCCTGAGGGAAGACTTCTCCAGGCCCTGCAGAGCCAGGGAGTGCCTATTCCCAAGCACCCTGTAAACGAGAGTGCTCCTTTGCCGTGCCCAGGGCTTGGGTCATTTTCTCCCTTTTTCCCATGCTCCTGGTAACAAATAATCAGCCTTTGGGCTGTTCCGGAAAGCGCTTGTTCTAATCTGTCTATGTTGAGCTGCTTTCTGTTGCATAAATGAATCCATGTTTGCTACAGGGGCTTGAGCTTATAGCTCCTGTTTCCTGAGTGAGTGCCTGAACCACGGGGCTGTTGAGGGCTTCTGCCCCGGCCCAGTACAAGCATTTTCTTTGTTGGTGGAGGGCAGGCTGGCAGAGATGGACCAATGCTGCAGCGTGAGCCGGTATTCAGGGCACTCTTGGAAGTCCCCATGGTTCAAGCACTTCCTCGGTTTCCCACTGCTCGGCTTCTACTTTCAGTGTGGAACTTCAGATCTGTTCCATGTTACAATGGTAGGCCTTTGAAGTGTTACAAACTAATAATCAGTGTGAGCAAGTGCTGGGGAACCCGAGGGCTGTTGTTACTCTGCTCTTAGACATGGAGAAAAGCGGGGGGTGAAGGAGCCCTGCCACAAAGACGGAACGTGTCAGAGCCAGCTCTGTTTTTTCTCAGCCTGACCTGTAATTACCAGCTTTGCTTGTGCACTTTTGACTGCTGTTCCTCTGCCAGATTACAAGACATAACCCCACGTATTTCCAGGGTTATAGAGACAATTGTGCCAGTGGGTGTCTATGAATATCTGCTCTGTTGTGAGGTGTACCTGTAGCACAGTGCCTAGAGCATGTTACTGACTGCTGTCCAATGGTCTCCACTCAACAGCTGTTAGCAAGGCTTTTGAAGAGCAGCCACTCTGAAGACTTGCAGGCTGCCAACCGTCTGATCAAGAGCATGATTAAAGAGGTAGGTATTCGCGAGAGCTGGCAGTTCCTCTGGTCAGAAGCTGTTTGCGGCAGGAGAGGATGAGAAGGGACTCGACAATTCAGTTTTTGACAGTGGGCCCTCTGTATATGACCTCCATAATGTCTGCCGCCGTACTGGCGTTAAAGGCAGTACCAACAGGTGGTAATGGGAGCCTGGCCCAGAGTTCAGCTTCAGGTGAACCGTTTACGCTACTCCAGAGGAGAGATGAGTTTTCAGTATTTGTTATTCTGAAGTTACAGTGCAAGATGTCTTATTTCGTTTCCCTAACGTACGCCAATTGCTAGGAAGAGGGAATATTTATTCCCAGGAGCATGTGTGGCAGGATGCTCTCTCTTTAGTGGCATCCCAGCAGTAGTTCTGCATTAGTGATAGGAGGTTTCCAAAAATAAACTCGGTTCCCAGGTAGAGAAAGGCTACATCTGTACAGAACTGTCTCTTTCCTGCAGGCATTGTGTGTGTGTGTGTCCGGTTTTCATTTTCCATCTGAAAGGGCACCCCGCTTCTCTGCACAAAGGGGAGATTCGGCCTGACTTAAAAAAATCTTTGCAGTCAATTTGAGAGTGTTTTCTTCTGTATGGCAGAAGCCACCAACTCCTAACAAATTTTGAAGGCTGTCTTGTGCCTGTGCTGAAATGAATCCCTTGTACACCAGCACACCCTGGCCAGCCTGTCCTGAGGAGGGCAGGAGGTGTTCTGCCTCGTCTCTGGGCATGTAGGAGTGGCACAGCACCAGTGCTGGAGCTCTTCATGGAGTTGTTACGCACGCGGCTTTGTGCTGCCGTGTACCTTCAGTAATGTGTTAATAGGAAGCAGTCCCGCAACAAGAGTTATCCGGAGTGACCCAGACAAAAGCATGTGCACTGTGTTTATTAGTTAAATCATCATCTATTTTTGTTTTATTTTTCATCAAAGGAACAAGAAAAGTCAGCCAAGGTGTCCAAAAGAGTGAATACAATCGGTGAGGTTTCCGAGAATGTTAAACGAATGGATGAATTGCTGGAAAATTACAAGAGACAAGAATTATCCAAATCTGACCATGAGACACTCCAGGTAGACGTTTCTTTTTACTGCATAAGAGGTTCTTTTGGCTGGCTATGCCTGGGAGGGCTCAGGACAACAGGTTTTAAAGGGCAGCAAGCTGCACTCAGTTTTTGCAAGGGAAAGCACGTTACCACAGCAGGAATAGCTTCCAGCATACCTGATGAGCAATGTCCCTCTTGTCTGAGTAATAGAAATTGGAATGGAACTGGCTTTTGATGTGCCGCTTTGAGTTTCTGTTCAGATTTATCTGCTCTTCTTGTGGTATCTTATGGGGAAATGGTTCTTCCTCTAACAGTGGAGTAACACATGGGAATTCCCTTTAGTCCAGCCATGGTTAGGTGGGTGTGAACAGGTCTGATCAGGGCAGCTTAAAACTTTTGGTTTCTTCAGCTTCTATGGTTTCTGTGATTCCCCTTTTTCTGCCTAGAGTTCACTAGTCTGCTTTATAAATTATTCACATAATCCTTCTTAAGTATTAGTGAATTAAGGAAACATTTGTTGTTACTAATAGGGCTGTCAGAATAGCTTTATGGTCTCCAAATAACTGAAACTCCACTAAGATGCCTACCGTATTCTCAAATTAAAAAGAAAAAAAATAAAAGGCAAAACAAAACTACAGACAACTGAACTTTTGTAGGTAAGAACTTCTCCTGTGGCCCCGTGTGACAGCAGTGTTTGGAGTTAGCTTCTTTTGGGAGGACTGTGGCTATAAGGAGGTGGCAGAGACTACTTTCAGACTGGAAAAAAAAAATGGCTTTCACTGTGCCTTCCCACTTCCTAAAACACTGAAAAGAGAGCCATAAAGGTCTTTGCACTGTCTGGTATTTGCAACTGATGGTCATAATACTTCCCTCTCACTCCTCTTACATCCATGGATGCTTTTTTATTTTAAATTGGAAGTTTTAACACTGCCTTACCTTACACCTGTATGCATAGATGAGATGTGACTGAGGAGGAGATGCTAGTAAGACCACTTGTTCCAGTGGCTGTACTTCCAGGTCGCTGTGAATTTTAAGAGTGCAGCAACATGCAGCATTGATATCCTTTGTCTGGACCTTTGGCAGGATATGCATCTTGCTGTTCTAGGGGTAGCATTGCTTACAGATGGTTGGATGGAGAGAAGTGTTGAGAGTGCACAGGATCTCCCAAGCAATGACATGAAACATTTCCTTTCGTAGAACCTGTTTCAACGCTGTGAGAAGCTCAGGCCGCTGCTCTTTCGCCTTGCCAGTGAGACAGTTGATGACGATGATGCTCTAGGTAAGAGCCAACACTGTCTTTGGAACTCATTGCATTTAAATTCATCTAACTTGCTTTCATAAGTGATGTATTCCTTTCCTCAGAGGAGAAATGTTTAGGTACTTGTGAGCCAAGTTTTTTTACATGGACTTTTAAACCGTGTCCATGAGAAGTGGCATAAGAATTCTCTTATCTCTCTGCAAGGAATCTGTTACTTTTCACTTGGAGCCCAAAGTTAAATGATGAATCCAGTTTCTTCCATCAAAGGTGGTTTTCAGAATTTGTGGAGTCCTACTGTTCTGAGAATTGAAAGCTTTTGAGGGCTTTTCTCTAGAGAGATGGTAGTTTTCCCTATCTATATCAAAGGGGAGAATGCTTTTTGAATTTTGTAGATAATAGAAAGAGGAGGGTTATATGAGCAGAATCTTTTAATTCCACGGTTGTGAAATTTAGCCCTTCCCAGAGTATTGCATTTCATAGTCTTATCTATTTGTCTTGAAAACATGACTGAAATGATGCCTTGCTGAAAATGCAGACAACTTAAACAGCAAAGAGCTAATATGTGCCTTGAAAATTTTATTCAGACCCAGGAGTGCCAGGGTTGTTCTGCTGTAGAGTGTTGTATAGTAGACTCACGTACACCCATAACGCTTGCAGATGATGACAAAGTGCATAAGAGATGCAGGGACTGTAAAGTACTTTGGAGATCAGTGGTCTCGATAAATTACAGAGAAGACCAAAATCAATGAATGTGTGTGCAAAATGCTGTGCTTCAGAAAACAGAATGAAAAACGTGCAAAATGGGGACGCTGGGTGGAGAGCTGTGCAGAAGAAAAGGATCTGAAGGCAATAGCTCATCGTGTTGAGTGCAAGTCTTCCCCTGCTTCTCTTTGTTTCCCAGCCGAGATACTGCAGGCCAACGACAAGCTCACACAGGCGCTGGGACGGTGCAGGCAGGTTGTAGCCAACCATGAAGATGATGGTGGAGGAGGTTCAGTCACCGGCTTCTCTGATGCACCAGGTAAAGAGGATCCTGCAGTGTTCCGTGACAGCTGTGCTTCCTGCTTTTCGTGTATGAATGGAGCTTGGAAGGGGAAGCGCTTCTTGGAGACCAGATGTGGAGAAAATCCTGTAACACGGGAAAACTACTATGTAGTGATCATTTTCTTTTACATTTGGTTGACCGAAGATGTTCCTGGAGTTCTTCACCTGAGTCCTTTAGTATTTGCTTGTAGCCAGGCGTACACTGTTCCTTTTAGGAGGCTTCTCTTTAACTCTTTCTGCTTTTTCCAAAGCATGTCGGCCAGCCCCAAGACGGATGAAGAGCTATACGTTGATTGACTTCTCTGAACTGGAGGCGACCTGCCAGTCTCCTACAGACCAATTTTCAGACATAACCACTGCCTCCCGACACAGCAGCACCACCTCCAGTTATCTGCTGGAGGAGGAGTTAATAGGTTTGTATGCACAGTTCAGTACTGTTATCCTTGTTACTAGAGTTCATGGTACTTAACAAATGTAGAAGAACTTTGACTTTAGTGTTGGTCCTAACAGAACGTAGACCCTTTTAGCTAGGGAGAGTTTTCAGGACTGTAGTTTCTTTAATGGTGTTAAACTGTAGTCAAACTGCTGTTAGACAACAAAGGAAGAACGTATGGAAAACAATTGCTTCCTGTAATTGATCCGTGCTTTTGGCATCTTTCTTAGGACTCAGCAACTCTCCTGTTTTACAGAAACCACCACCTGACTTTGGAGTGGCAGAGGTTAGTGATCCTCAGGGACTTTAGTCCGTAAAATACAAAGGACAAAACTCAGATAGCATTTGTGATCTCCTAGCTTTCTCTGGCAGCGTTTTTTTTTTTTTTTTTTTTAGTCCCTCTGTTCTGAATGGAAATTGGAATCTTCCTGCTCTGTAATGACTTTATAAATTGCAGTTTGCAACAAGATTACTCACATATATTTATACCTTAAATAGTATTATAAACCAGAAGTACCTTTTTTTCAGACTGGTGTACACAATGGATATAGTGAAATTGTAAGTGCTATTGAAACACTGGAACTGAAGGAGAGCTGGGAAGACAGGTCTTCATTGAAGAATGAATTTCAGGGCCTGGCTGATCAGTTCTCTCCACCTCCCAGGACCAAGACATTATCCTTGTAAGCAAGCCCGGTGCAGTCCAGTCTGACTTTGGAGATGAGAAGTATTGTTTTACAGCAGTGAGGATTGGGAAAACCTTTTAACTACATCTGATTAATGATGGCAAGCTACCCATCCACGCATCAGCTCTTAAGCAGCAGTCGTGCACCTGTTTATTCTAATTCCACACTATGACTTTCAAAGGGTCAGAAATGTGGTAGAACGAATCCTATGGCTTAATAACAAGGTATTCTTGAGCTAAAGGAACAAAAACCTTACAGACAGGTCTCCTTTAATAATCTGTGACTCAGAAAATACTTTCCCCAGCTTTTTTCAGGCTCTGAGAAGATTGTTTCCTGGCATTCATTAGAAACCTAACAGTTTATGAACCAAATTAATCTCCATAGATCTTCAGAGTAGGTGACCATTATGATGAGCTTATCCAGCCTGTCATAACATAGGCCAAGCAATTTTACTGGAGATTCCTAGCCGTCTGCATTGTCTTTGAGCTACAACTTACTTTAATCTCACTGACTAAAGCCCCAGAGAGCCTGCACAGGCCTCCAGAGCCCTGGAACAAAGTTTCATGACAGTAACAGAAACCAAAGTCTGCCTTAATGAACACTGAAGCAGCAGCTTCTTCTATATAAAATAGAGGCAATTTTCAAGCTTTTTTAGAACTCAGAGAGAGTAAACTTGTACGTTATTTATACATAAAAGGGATGGATGCGGGATTGGGAACGCAAAAATGGACACAGCAGAAAATGGTATATACCATGTAGTCTTCCCAGTTAATAAAAGCTTTCTACATGCTTTTCTTTCCAGGGATTTGTCACCAATGAAATTGTCCTTTCCAGATCTTCCAAATAGCTCAATGGCAGATCCTTCATTCTCCAGCCTAGGCTACGAGCAGAAGCCTGCTGCCTCTCTGCATCCAGCTTCCAATGATGTTTCTCTAGCAAACCTTTTTGTCCCTTTAATTTCAATTACACCGAGTAAGTGCAATAATTTCTGTGCCCTGGCTCTGCTTAATAGAGCTCTTATTGTGATTTTTGCACGGGAACAAGAAAGCCAAAATATCTTCATGTTGTGAGGGTCAGCTGGAGAAAAATAGAGTATTCTATGAAGGACTTAGTGTATCTGAGAATTTGAGCAAGTTCTAGGAGTTATTCCGTGGAAATGTCCTTGTCCTCCCTCGTCAGTAGTCAGGAGTTTCCTGTCCTGGCTAATCTTCGTGTGCTTCTAAACTTTTTGGCCCTAGCATCTTTAATCAAACTTCAAGCAGTTCTTTTCCAGAGGCTTACGAGATATCTGTGCATGGGAGTTATCCCACTTCCTAAGGCAGAGCTGTTCTTCCCACCTGCACTTTTTGATTTAACACTGTCTGAAAGCACTTCATGGAGTGAGTGTTACGCAGGGTACGTGGCACCCCAGCGTCTCATTATAGGGCATGTCCTGTTAGAGGAGGACTGCAGAGTCTTGGCCATTGTTATTTTTGAAGAGTACAGGTGCAAAGACATACTGACTCGGTTGTCTTCTGACTTCACTCTCAAGCTCGGGATTTGTCTGGTTTTGGAAAGGCTGGATGGCGATAGGTGTGGATTTACCCCAGCAATAAGGGGCTAAGTTCTGTATGTGTTGAAGTTATATTTTTGCTTTTCCCAACTTCCCACTTGGATTCATACCTGATCTCTCTAACTGACTGTTAACAACTGAGCTACTAGTTGTCCTGTACCTAATTCAGACATTCAGATTCCTTTCTGTGTCCTGGAGGTGAAATGTAAGTCATGGCCAAACGCTGTATGCTGCTTGGCCTGTGAGTTCGCTAGAGGAAGTACAAGTTTGTATGAGTGTCTCCTTTTGCTGTTCCTTATCCTGTCTTCACTGTTCTGCCCTCAGAAGGGAGGGGCAATCTATGCTTTGTTTCTTATTTCGCTTTTGTCTCCGGCAGGCGATATCTGTCCCCTTACAGTGTATGACAGGAACGGTTTCAAGGCTATGCTCCACTTCTCCAGAGACCCAGCTCCTGGCAGACCAGATGTGCTGGTGATGGTTCTCTCCATGCTGAGCACATCGGCTCAGCCAATTAAGGACATAGTGTTCCAGGCTGCAGTCCCAAAGGTAAGGAGCCAATGATGAATAAAAGGGAGTGTGACTACTCAGAAATGTCCTGAGAAGGAGGTTTGACATTTTGTGCTTAGAATTTGTCTTGTATATTGGAAATTGCACAGCTCGTTTTCTCTGAACTGTAAACCAGTTGTATGGTGGTGCCTGTGGCCCAGGTGCCTGTGGCCCAGGTGCCTGTTTCAGTGTGGCTCCTTAGCCTTCAGAGAAAGAAACGGGGCTCCAGATACTCTGCTTTAGCCTCCTGGTAAGGCACCTATTCCGTCCATATGCACAGCACAGAATTGTCTGTTTAAGAATATCTGCTTTTAGAGGTAGGCTGTGGATAGGCGTGCATTTCATTAAATGACAAAATCTGTCTGACATCTTAAACTAGCTCTGTGGCATGGTAATACTCCCAGCTCTTCATTCATTTTGTTTTGTCTTTCAGACTATGAAAATAAAGTTGCAACCAGCATCCGGATCTGAGCTTCCAGCCTTCAGCCCTCTTCTTCCCCCAGCAGTGGTGTCCCAGGTCCTGCTGCTTGCCAATCCACACAAAGTACGTGGCAGTGATTCTCTTGGCAGGTCACTCCGAACGTGACCGTAATGGGTGGAGTGTTAGCGTGAAAGGCAGGAACAATGTTATTAGTTGGGAGACGGGGGGAAGAGACAAGGTTGTGCTAGGAAGACATTTTTTCCACTGCCACAGCTTTTCAGATCAGTAATCTGAAGGACTGAACGGGTAGTTGCTGCAATGGCCTGCACAGTTCTGCTTGTCTGCCTGCTGCGATGGCACCTGGAGGACATTGTGTAGCTGTCTGCAACTAATGGAATGTGAGGCCACCCAAGGCACAAATGATGGGTGGCAGTTTTGTTGCATTGATGAATAACTATGGGACAGAAGATGGGTGTAAGGGAGTCCTCTGTCTCCAAGAAGGTCGGCCTGGATTTCCAAGCATGCCCTTGCAGGGCATGCAAGGGTCTCCTTCCCGGGGGCTCCTTATATGTGGTATGAAGATCTAGGTCTTGTTCCACGCAGAGCTTCTGCAGGTCTGAAGTGTTAGTCTCTCCTTTCAGAGGGTGATTCACTGCAGCAAGGCTGTGAGGGATGAGGGAAGGAGACCCAAGAGCCTGCAGCCCTGACGTTCCCCTCTCTCTGCTCTTTTCTCCCATAGGTTCCCATCCGCCTAAGGTACAAGCTAACATTCACGCAAGGCGAGCAGCCCCTCAGCGAGGTGGGAGAGGTGACCAGCTTCCCAGAAGCAGAGCTGTGGGGCAAAAGCTGAACTTCGTCTGGCTCGGACATTGCCACGTTGCCTTGGGGATGATGGCGAGGGCGGGAGCTGGGGGACCACGTGCCAGGAGTGCCCGCCTGGCCTGGGCAACGGCTTCTTTCCTCAGGATCTGTCGTCTCCTTCCTTCTGGTTTCTGTGCAGGTGTCTGGCAGGAGTGCACCTGGCTGCTTCTGCCATGGCCTTTCTGTCGCTGCCCCTGCTTTGCAGCTGCCCGTTGCGTAGGGCCCTGAGCGCCCGCAGGCTTCCTCTGTACCGCGTTCTCTGCTCTTCTCCGGGCCGCCTTTCCCATTATGTGCTTTTTCTGGTTTAAAAAATACACGTACCAGCGCTCAGCCCTTGTGGGGGTCGTGAATCCCGAACCCCCCCCCCCTCGTTAGGGGAGCGGCTGGGTGCGGGCACGGGACGGGGCTGGGAGGGCCCGGGGCGGCGGCTGGCGGGGGGGGAGCCGGGGGGCGGCTGCCAGCCCCGCGGAGCACCCCGTGCGCTGCCGCTCTGCCCGCCCGGGCGCTCCGGGGGCTCTCGGGGCTCTCCCGGCCGGAGCCGCCCCCCGGGCGGGACCCGATCGCGCCCCGTGCCGCGCAGAGCCCGGGCGGCCGCGGGCCCCGCTCCCCTCCGCGCGCTGCCGGTGCCGCGCGGGCCGGGCACCGGGGGGCAGCTGGGGGGGGGAACCGGGAGAGCCCTCCCCGTCTCCCGGCCCCAGCTGGGCCCGGGCAGGCCCCGCCCGGCGGGGGCGGTGCGGAGCGGTGCGGGCGGTGCCCGCCCGGTGCCGTACGGCGGCCGGGAGGGGCCCGGCGGCGGTTCCGGGTGCGCCGGGGCCGGGGCCGGGGCCGGGGCCGGGGCCGGGGCCGGGGCCGGGGCCGTCGGCGGGGCCGTGCGGCCGGGCGGCGGCGCCATGGACATCTCGCGGTTCGCGGCCGCCGACTTCGAGGTGAAGAGCTGGGTGAACGCCGCCTTCCGCGCCGGGCAGCAGGACGGCCCCGCGCAGGCGGACGCGCACGCGGCCACGCTGGTGATGAAGCTGCAGGTCCTCATCCAGGAGGTGAACAACGTCCTGCAAGGTGCGCCGCGAGCCCCGCCGAGCCCTGCGGCCTGCCCGCCCCCGGCCTGCCCGCCCCCGGCCTGCCCGCCCGGCGCCGCCGTTCCCGGCTGCCGCCGTGGCGATGGCCGTGCGCGGCGCTACCCGCCCGTCACGGCTCGAGTCCCGAGGAAGAGCAGTCCTTGCGCTGCTAAACGAGCACCCTAAAGTTCACGTTTAAGTTTTAAACGTACTGAATGTCGTTACCTGCTTTTTAAGTGCCGTGGCTACTGAAAAGCTCCTTCTTTCACGCGAGGGTTGTCAGACCCGCCTCACTGTCCTGCTCTGTGCCCCTGCAGAAACGAGTCACCAGGCCCTCCAGAACATGCCTCGAGTCCTCCGGGAGCTGGAGGTCCTGAAACAGGAGGCAACCTTCCTGAAGGAGCAAATGGTCCTCGTTAAAGAAGATATCAAGAAATTCGAAGAAGACACGGCTCAGTCGATGCAGGCAGGTTCTTGCCTTCCGTAGCATTCATCTGTAACACGAAATGCTAACGTTGGTAGGCTTGGTCACGTTAAACGGTCCGGTCAAGAAAAGGTGCACAGCGACACTTCCATTAGCGTTACGGCAGAAAAGGGGGCAGGACTGGACTGGTGCAGTCGGCACTTCTGCACAAAAGCTGGTCGCGTTTAAGTAGCTGTTAGCTAAGGAAGCAAGCTCTGCAGTCAGAGCAGCTGTTACCTGGCTGGTAATGCCGATTGTCAAGGTTTCTGCCTGTTGTTGTTAACTGGGCTGCGTACTATTATTCAGGCAAATGTTTTACTTTTAGTATCCACTAGTACAACAATTCAAACTAACCTTGTGGTGTCTGATTTTCAAAGCTGTTTTAACATCTCTAGCTCTTTCAGCCAACTCCTTTCTCTTTGTAACAGGCATGATCTTTTTACCTAATTTTTAAAATCTAAACTAAAAATAACGCCCATAACGTAAGTAACTATTGCAGTCCCTCTTTCGATGGGCAATGTTTTTTGTTTTGTTTGTTTGTTTTCCTTCAGGTCCTGGTAGAGATTGACCGAGTGAAATCTAGAATGCAGTTGGCTGCCGAGTCACTTCAGGAAGCAGACAAATGGAGCACGTTAAGTGCAGACATTGAAGAGACTCTTAAAACACAGGTAGGTACCACATTGTTCTTTTTGGTCTTTGGGCCTTCAACTTCCCAGGCAAACTGCATTTAAAAGCAGGTTCTTGAAGTGCCTTTAAAATGTCATTTTGAAGCAGGTATTAATGCTTTCTAATGTCACGTTAAGTAAGCTCATTATCTTTTCCTGGTGGCAGGATGTGTCTGCAATTTCGGCCAAGCTAACAAGTATGCAGAGCAGCCTGGCTATGCTTGTGGATACACCGGATTACTCTGAGAAGTGTGTGCATCTTGAGGCTCTGAAGAACCGACTAGAGGCCATGGCCAGCCCTCAGATTGTTGCTGCTTTTAACTCTCAGTCTGTAGGTCAGTAAGGCTTGGTGTCGTTTACTGTCGGTGCAGAGTTTATCTGTTTTCAAAAAGTACAATGTTATTTGGGTGTGCAGTTTGTGTCCTGAAGGCTTCTGTCTCTGTGTTTCTGTGCTTTTTCTGGTGGAGCCGGGTGCAATGAAATGTTAGGTGCTCTGCACTTGCCTGTGGTCCAGTGCATCTTTGCAGTCTGGATTAGTTTATCTGCTTATAAAGGTCGTGCAGATGTGTGAAATGGAGGTGCTGAGGCAGGGCTACACTGCTGGCATAATTTAGTTATGCTGTGGATGCCCTCTAAATGGGAAATGCTGCTCAAATCGGCAGAAGGCCTCTGGTTTTGTGTTATCACAGTGCTACTGGGCTTATTTGGGAGAATTGGGTGTTGTAACCAAGATGGAAACTTGTTTGGAAACGTTCTGACTCCTCACTGCCTTTTAAAAGTTGTTTTATAAACTTTCTCCTTTATGTAGAGAATCATTTTATATTTTTGGACTGTTCTTTGTTCTCTTTTCCTCTCCTACTGTCACAGCACTTCCGAAAAATACTTGTTCTCGTTGCTGCCTGTCCTCTATGTCCACATGGAGGTGCTGCTGAGGGTCTGGGGCTGTGGTGTTTCCGCTGCGCAGCACTGCGTGGAGTTCTCACCTGAGTAAAGGCAGGGCACAGCAGTGTGTGACTGCAGACAGCCAGAGGAAGAGGAGGAGGGAAGAAGCAGTTAGTGTTCATAGCTCCATGTGCCACGCTTCTAATGAATCAGACCTAATCCTTTGCATAGATCTCCTCTCTCCTGTGCTGCTTCTGGCTTTTCTTTGCTCAGCCTCCTTTTTCTTGGAATGTGCTCATCAGCTTTCACAGTAGGTCCCATGCCTTTTTTTTTCCTGCTGTTGCAGTGCATTTCCCTTTGCAAACAGATTCAAGATGAAGGATGATGTTTTGGAATATTTTCTTCGCTTAGGGTGAAAGTAAATTAAATGTGCTCTGTGAGTTCTCCACCAAAGAAAGCATTGGTGCAAGAAAGTGACTGGCAGCAGGTGTACTGGTACGAGGTCCTTTGCTTGGGCATGCTATTCAGAACAACTCAGTTTCAGTGCTGTTTGTATTGTCTTTTTAAAGTCTCTTCGGGACATTTGGGGACGTGATTTTTTTCACATTGAAGAGAACTTCTCTTTTTTTTTTTTTTTTTGTAAAGTCATGTTTCTTCCTGGAGTCCTGCTCCTATGAAAATAATAACAAGTCCACAGACATAGCCCCAGAGAGTTTGTAATCTGTGACTTCCATAGCTGTAGAGCACTTAGGTAACAGTGTTCTAGTTTGTCTGCCCTCTGGGTCCTGTCTCATTACTAATTTCTCTAAGCCCAGATGTATTTTGTGGACAGAACTGAAGTCATTACCCTTATGGTACAAAGCAGACTTCTGAGGAACTTGAATTGAGAGGCTGTGTGTAAGAGCTCACCGCGTCATTAGTTGGTCTTGAGGCAGCTAATTTAGGTATCAGTTTGTGGAGTGGTGAAAGCAAAACTGAGGACTTTCTTCTAGTTTTGTAGATAGCAGCTTATTTCTGGAAAATAATGTTTTCCTTCTAGAACGTGTTCTGGTTTTACCTGTCTTATCCTAGAAGTGTTTGCTGATTCAGAAGTTAAATCCATTCATCATGTCTGCTGTGTGTTCTTGTCTGAGTATGGGTTTTAGGCAATTCTGTTTCTATTTGAGAAGATGAGCAAATGAAAGATGAGAGCGTGTCTTTCAGCCATTGTGCATCTTCACTTAAGAATTCTCTTGCTCAGTTGGGGATATATTCTTTAGTGTAACGTCCCTCCCTCTGCTTTGAGACTGACTGTTAACTGACTATTATTTTTTTTTCAATTAGATCAGGCAAAAATGTTTGTGAAAGTCTTCACTGAAATTGATCGGACGCCTCAGCTTCTTGCTTATTATTATAAGTGTCACAAAGTAAGTGTTTTGATAATATTTTAATGTGGGGGAATGAAAATTTGAATTCTTGCTTGGTTTAGGCCGTAGGTGGCGCTACTACACCGCAGATGTACTTCTGTTCCAAGAAGAATGGAACCTGTTCTTTTCCTGCTCTCTGACTTTTCTTCCTGGCTCCTAACAGCTTTGGTTACTCCTCATGTTTTGAGAGTAATTCTCCATTGAGGGCTTTGTGTTCCTTTTCAAAATAGACATAGGATATGTGTGTTCTGCTTGAGTTATCTCTGTGCCTTGTAGTTGTTCTTGTTTTGCTTTTCTTGGATGTGGCTGTGTCAGCAATAACTTTATTGCTGCAGTTTGCCAGCTGCTGACTTCTGTAAACTCTTTTCAGGTAAGATTAAAAGTTGGAATTCCAGACAGTTCTGTAACCATAACCTGATCCTCAGAAGTTCTCTCATGACTGTGACTTTTGAGGATTAAGTTCAAGGCTAGGGCTTGCCAAGTATTTCAACTATTATGTGGGGATATCAGTTACAGTCTCATTTTATGAGTCAAATACCAACGTTAATTAAAACTTTGAATCAACTAAGAATCCTCTAGCTTCATGCTGAAAGTTGTTTCCTTTTGGTGGTGCTGAATTATAGTAAAGTGTTACGTTGAAATCGGGAGAGGAGAGTCGGGGTGGGCATTGTATTTTAGCACAAGTGCATTGCATGGGAAGTTCTTGGTTCAAAGTAACAAAATGGAGATCAGTGAGCTGTTAGTTCTCCTCTCAGAACGGTTCTCATTACCCCTGCAGGTGCAGCTGGTGGCCGTGTGGCAGGATCTTTGCCAAAGTGACTTAAGCTTAAATCGCCAATTGACTGAATTGTATGACACGCTCCTTGGGACCTGGCACTCGCAACTTCAGTGGGCAACGCAGGTGCAGTCACTGCTTAATATCGGTGCAGCGTACGGGAGAGGACAGGAATGAGCACGCTCTCATTTCTCGTAAAGCTCAGAGCAGTTTCTTGGGGCTCGGTCTGAGTTACGCTCTGTGTCCTGCCAGTGCAAGGCAGGGCTTGCAGCTTTCAGTTTCTCGTCTAGCTTGCAGACAAGATTTGATTTCTGGTGTTATACCGAGAGCAAGGTTGCTGTGTTATTGACGTTAAAGCTGTTCTATCACTTTCATCTATATCTGAAGTTAAATTGAATTTGTTGGTGTTGCAAATGTGTTCCGTTGCAAGACATTTGAAATGCCTGCATTGATTTATCGCTTGGCGTGGAGGAGGCCCTCAAGGTCATATTGGACTGACTCATGTCACTCAGCGTAAGATATCTGGGGGTTTTCTGCTGTCACCCCTTGAAGCCTGCGTGCTTGTTTTTCCTGCCAAGAATAATGTGGGATCCAAAAAGTTATTGTCCTTCTGTAGTGAAATGAAGAAATAAGTTGGTATTGTTGCTCCTGTAAGAGTTCTTCATCCATGAAGGGTATGAGATTGTTATCTTTATGTAATGAAGCCTGGTCCAGGTGCTAGGCCTTGTCCTGCAAAGGAGCTCAGTGTTACCTTGAAGTGTATTTTTTCTGCCTAATGATTTGATGGAATTACAGGTCAGATGTCACTTTGCCTTTTAGCAGATATTTTTTAAACTAGGGATTGAAAGAGAGAAATGGCACGTGGGAGAAAGTTTGTCTCTCTTACTCTGTGGTTGTTTCTGCTTTCTGAAGAATCGTTGGACCTTTTTCACACTTTTCAGTATCTATGGCGACCTTGCTGCAGCAGACTAGTGGTGATCCCAGCTTTCAGAGCAACTGAGAGAGAATAGCTGATGAGAGTCAAGATAAAAGGCTGTAATGCATGTTATACTTGTAGAGTTGAGGTTGGTGGATGAAAATAAATGAAGTTCCCAGCTGATTACAGTCTTTCTAGCCTTTCCAGTGCTGACTTCTTATCTGACCACTAATTTGGCTCATGATATAGTACTATTGCTTCATAGCTTACCCATGTGTGTATTTTTTTCCCACACACCTGCGTAAACTGAGTGCACTGTTTTCAAATACCATCTTCTGCCAGCTGGATATTCCAGTGACTATAGTGCCTGTGTTCTGCTGAATTCAGTTTTTGACCTGTCTTCTAGTTTTTTGGCTTCTGCATTCAAAGTGCGGTTTCAATGCAGTATCTGTAGACCTAGGCTTTGGTAACTGGGCTGACCTACGTGCTAGATCAGTGAGGTTCTTGTAGTCTTAGCAGACCTTTTTTTGCTTTTTACCCCTGGTGAGGTTTTCAAATTTGTTTTTGTTCCCTTTCAGTTGGGATTACGTGTCATTTTAGGAATCTGTGATCTGCTGGTGCACAATGTCATCATCTTAATCTGTATGGCACTACCTGTCGCCAACTGGTAGTTTTCCTTGAGCTGTCAAAGGATAATCACTTAACCCCTGTTCTGGGGATACATTAACACTTCTTACTTTTCTGTGTTATTTTGCAAGTTCTCGGATAGTTTCTAGTAATGAGATCAGTGAAGGCCACATAGCATTCGCTGCTTCTCTGCCCACTTACTGCCGGCAGTCCTGTTTTCTGTGCAGCACACAGAGAAGTCCAGGTGGGCTGCTCCTGGTTTCTCTCTCAGCTCTTTGCTCCCTGGTTATGGCAGCCTGCCTCTCTGCTGACAGCATTTGCAAACCCGTCTGTTATGCCTCTTCTGTCCCTGTTTCAGGAGCCCAGGTCTTTGTGGCAAGGGCATAAATACGGGAGACTGCCTTGGCCGTGACTGCCATGGGAAGCAGAGTGCTGCTTGCGTGAAGGCTGCTTCTGCTGGGAGGGCAGCAGCACGTGTTCGGGGGGGGGGAAGGTGCCAGCCGCTCGGCCGACAGAACCCACGCAGATTGTCGGTGTCTCTGCTGAGACAGTGACGTGTGGTTGTACATCGTGGGGCTCTGTCTAGAAGCTATCTGCTGCTTCCTGCTGTGTTCCTGTGAGATAACGTGCTTTTGCTAATAGCTTTCTGTTACCACAGGTTTTCAAGAAACCCCATGAAATTGTGACTGTGTTGTTGATTCAGACTCTGGGAGCATTGGTGCCTTCCATTCCTGTCTGCCTCGGCACTGCCATGGAAAGAACAGGCCAAGAAACCAAGCTAAATAAGCTGCTGGAGCTCTATGATGCCACCGTCCACTTTGCAAAGGGCTGGAAGTAGCCATGCTGCCCAACCTGAGTAGGTTCTTGCACCAAAGTTAACCCCTGTTGACACCTCTGTACATTTCCATTCTGAGATTTTGTTTAGTTTACATGGGAGGAGGGATTACGTCTTCTACAGTATTTACCCCTTACATGGCATTTGTGTCTTTGCGTGTGTGTGTACACATCTGACACTGAACATATTGACATGATACTGAATGAGTCTACTGTAGTAGACCTATTCTGAGCATGCTTGCTGCCTTGAATAAATAATTTAATGCTTTTCCTATTACAAGCATCAGTATTTCATCTACCTAACAGATGAGGAAATGTCTCTAGGGAAGCTATCTGTGAAACATATTGTGAAAGATCACAAAGAATAAAAGTTGAGGAGTTTCCTGGAATTAAGTAACACCTTAGTAAACGAGAGCGAACCTGTTAGAAAGCTACTTCCATTGGATTTTTAAATTTTATTTGCAGTTTTTATGTTGGTACTGGATTATAGTTAATTAATTGATAGTGCAGGACCAAATATTATTTCTGAACAGTTTGTAGCTTATTTCTTAGCAGCAACCTTGGCATTTGATTCAAAATCTGACCTATGCTTTCCTTATCCGGTGATGTTTGTCATCTCGTTTTGGTCATGACTTGGTGAATAATTCCCATGAACCACAAAGTGGTGAGCTGCTGTGTTTACATAGGTTTATACCTAACCTGAAGTGTAGGCTCTTTATAGTCTTATATTAATCTGGTAGGGCCCCTTCAAAGACTAGGTATGGGAAAAACCTAAATTAAAGCTAATGGAGCATTTCTAATACTGTGTTTCCTGTTTTGCTTCGTTGTAACGTTGTCTTGAGCTACTTAAACCCAGATTCTTACTTGATCACGTAAATTATGATTACTGGGCAATTTCAGGGGACATGACTGTCATTCTGTCTGTTTTTATTGCTTTCATGATTGTGTACTCTTGTCAGTCATTTTCTATCTTTGGCTTGGCTTAATTTGTGGGTCATAATAGAAAAGATTAAAAAAAATTGAAATAATGATGTCAAAGTCTAAAAGATGATGGAATGGGGAGACAGCCGCTGAACTGTTTCACCCGAGTGTTTACAAAAGAAAAAAAAAAGGTTGTGTTCTGTATTTCCATCTCTTGTGCTGCAGGATGAGGTGTTTGGGACAGAAGTATCTCAAGAATGGAAAGACTAGGTGACTCAGCAAAACAGGGTCAAACCAGTTCCTACTCAATGTGTATGTGAGGGGAGGGTTCAGTTATGAGTCATTGGATAATTCAGGTTGGAAGGGACCTCCGGAGATGATCTAGTCCAATCTCCTGCTCAAATCAAGGTCCGCTAGCAGCTCAAACCATGTAACGCTGGTTACTGTCCAGACTGATCCTGAGAGCGGAGCGTGGATACTACTTTGGACAACCTGCTCCATGGATCGTCTGTCTGTAGGGTGTTAAAGTTTTTGCTTATAACCAGGATTCAAAGTACTTCTGGTTTGGTACTGATTTTTGTCATACAGCCTGTTTTGGAGCAGTTAGTTATTTTCTTGAGGTACTCGTTGAGGTAGAATATCTTGGTTTTAAGAAGCAGGTAGAGATGATAAACTTTTTAAAAAAAAAAGTCTATGTAGTTAAGACTTAAAGCTGTTGGGCAACATCGCAATCCTACATAGGCAGTGTGCTCTAATTGAAGAACTCATGCATGTTGCTTGGAATAAAGTTTTTAGTATCGTATGCATTTACTTGTAGACTAAACATCTGGTTCTTTGTAGAGGAGCAGAACCTGGTAAAAGTGATGGAACTAGCAGAAGTGGTGTATGATCCGTACAAACCCTATCAACTCAAGTATGGAGACCTGGAAGAAGAGAATCTCCTCATTCAGATCAGTGCAGTGCCCTTGGTAATTCAGCAGCCTTTGTTAATCTATGCGGGGAGAGGCTTAAAACTTCTACTAAATACGAGGGTCTTTGTTAGAGTTACTGCTCTCTTTCCTCCTGTAAGTTTTTGGTAGTATTTTCTGTTTGCTGTATGTTTAGATACGGTTAAGTAAATTTTGCTTAAGAAATAAAGTTCAGCATCCCTCTCAGGTCACAGATAACTCCTTTCTTCTGCTCTTTCACCCAGTAACAGGCACTGTGTAGATCTGTGAAGAAAAACTTTACCAAATATTGTTGTCAGCCAAGAGACAGCCGCAGGTTCCATAGAGTTTATAGAAAAGCTACTTTCAACCTTTTTTTTGTTTTTATTTAGGAGCATTGGGAAGTAATTGACTGTGTCCAGGAACTGAACCATTCAGTCAACAAACTCTTCATTCTGGCTTCTGGAGCCATCGACAACTGCATTAAGCTCACCGATGGACTGGGAGTATGTGGGCTCCTTAAGGCCCTGAAAGCTCTGTTCACAAAGTAAGGTGCTTTTATTTGCACTACTGTGTATAACCTAAGGGAGTAGGAAGTATTCAGCTTGTGGCCAAGGACTTTGTAGTTTATGAAAAATGGTCGAATGCTGAAAGTATCTATAAACTTAATGTGAATCGTCTGGTATCCCCTTCTGCCACTTCTGTGATTCTATGATTCAGGCAGTGACTGTTTCTTAGGGGAAAAATGGAAGATTTTATAACTAAAGGGAAGACTTTCCTCAACCATTTCCCGTTCTGGTTGGGCTGAATTTTCATTTTATTAAATACTTTTGGAAGGAGAAATAATCCACAAACAAAATATGACGAAAGCAGATCAGGCTGATGAAAGTAGAACTAGGTGGGGAAATACACACTTACTGAGACAAGCAACCTCATATTCAGAATCTGCCTGTAAGTGCAAGATACCCTAATGAGTGAGGTTCACTCTAAGTTCTTGCTTTAAAATGTCATTGACAGACACTTAAATGGTATTCCAGTACTGTTAACTTCCTTATTCCTTCCTGATATTGAAAGAACTGCTCATGAGCTCTTACCTCGCTGTCCTGTGGGGAAGAGGGAAGAGAAAAGCACCCTTCTCTGATCTCATCTTCTTTATGGGCAATTACATAGCAGTGTGCGTGCCTCCAGCTTATGGGCACCGTTTAGTAAAGAAAATAAGACTGTGGGGGGACAAAACAAAATGTTCTCCTCTTAAACTCGTTCTCATCTGGGGAGTAGCTGAGAAAACAAATTCATGAGATTGTTGTCACTGTGTTCCTGGAATAAGGGCCAAGTGATGGTGGAGTAGCAGTAGCTTTATAAACTTTGTCTGGTCTCTCCTAGGAGACATGATTAGTGCAGTGCTAACAAAAATATCTTACTCATACCTTATCATAAGAGTGAAAGGTTCCTAGTGACCCATGTGCAGCAAATTGAAGGAGCAAACACATGAGCTCAGTTTCTCCCTGACTTCTAGTGTAGGCTTGAGTGGACAGTGCCTGATCAGTTCTTCACATGCGTGCACCTGGGCTGGAACAACAGCGTCTCTTCTGAACTCTTCTTCTAATGTTTTTAGTTCTCATTTGACCATTGCAGAAGACTTAATGAGCAGATCAAAGGACGTGCAGTAAATTGCTCTCCAGTCTGTTGTCTTACACTAGTGCTTGTCTTTTCTCCATTTGCCATTGCAGGTATACTTCTGACTTTACAAACACATTGCAGTCTATACGAAAGAAATGTAAACTGGATGATATCCCATCAGATTCCCTTTTCCAGGAAGACTGGACGGCATTCCAAAACTCTGTTCGGTAAAGGGCATTTTTTGCCTGGCCCAGCACTGATTTTTGTAACAAAGTTGGAAGGGAATTACTTAGGGTCATTTTACACAAGTTCTTAGTGCAGAATGCAGGGCTATGTCCACTTTGCTGTAGTGTTGCTGGGAGTATTAGTATTAGTGACGGGGTTTCAGATTGCTGCTGCCACAGTAAGTGCAATGTGGCCCCCCACCCTGTCTGGAGCAAGACCACATGTCATATCACTTGAAATAGCAGCAGCTCTTAGAATTGTTCCCAGTGACAATGAACTGGCCTTAGCCATGATGACAGCAAATAGCATGTTGATGAGGGCGTTGGACAGGATGGTGTTAACAAATGGATGTAGAGTTAATAGCCATATTAAAAGATGTATGTGCTGTGGGCTGTGGTTTGGTTATTGCATTTTTTAACTTACTGACACCTGCCTGAGAGGGGTTGTCTGGGGATCTGGCATTATCTGCCTAAAATTTTACAAAAATGTTTTTATCTTGTTCTTTCCCAGAATAATTGCTACTTGTGGTGAGCTCCTTCGTCAGTGTGGAGACTTTGAGCAGCAGCTGGCCAACAGGTGAGCATTGCTGGACTGAATGCATAAGCTGTCAAGATAGGTACCAAGTCAAAAAAAAATTTCCAAGGTGCTTTTACTTTGTAGACCACAGATGGAAGAGCAGAGCCACTGCAATTTTTTATCCCATCTCTTGAAACATCAGAGATGGATTGCACACTGTCTCACTCAGTCCTGTGCTCTGAGACAGCCGTAAGGATCATTTTTTTCTTGGACAGCGGGCTGGTGTGTCTTGTTCACCTGGCTGCGCATCAAATGGACTGCTACACTGTGGTCAGGAAGGAATTTTCCACCAGATCAAATTGGCAAGATTCTTACCCCCCTTGTGACATGGGGCATGAATCATTTGCTGACATGCATTTAGGTGTGCCTTAACTGATCAATTTCTCGTAACTTGAGGAGCCTAAAGCATGGGCAGCATGTAGATCTTTTGTTGCTTGTGAGCAGTATAGTGTTCAGCCTCTTGTATGTTGAAATGCTTTATTCTGACTCAAGTGGCTGTATTTGGTGTAAGATATAGCGGCCTGCAGTGCCCACGAGGCTGGGATTGTTCCATATTTTCCAGACTTCCTGAGAGCCCAGTCAGCTCAGTATTCGTGCAGTCTTCTGCTTGCACAGTAGAAGTGAGAGCTGGCTGTAATTAGCATCTTCCGCCAATGAATACTCTCTCCCTTGAAGGAACATAAAGGCAGTATTGACACTCAGAAGCCGTTAGAAGTTCTTGAACAGTTCAAAACTTGCATCTGTTTTTCAGTTTCCTCTCTCTTCCCTGTCCCAGAAGAATTAGCCTTGTATTGAAAAATACATATATAAAATATATATTACATGTGTGTGTGAATATCTGCTCATACATATATATATATGTATGTGTGAATAGAATGTATGAATATATACACGCATACCTAACTGCCACAAGTAAGCCACAAAGCAGTCGGCAGTACCCCAGGTACAGTTTTACAGGTGCAGTAAGCTGACCTACAAGGTGAACTGGACCAGTTGCATGATATGACCAACAAGTAACCTTGTTCAAAGCTCTTAAGCTGTTCACAAACACATACCCTAAACTACCTAGTGGTCAGACCAGACAAAAGATTTATGCCCCATATTTACTGTTTCTGAGACCCCAAGGGCAATGGTAACTAATCTTTAGCGGCTTCATTTGCTGTGACAAAGGGAGGGAGTGCACTCTTATAGCTATATTCTTCCCTTCTGGAAACTGTGAGAACCTCATCTCAAAACGTTTCTACCAGTATCTAGAACCGTATGGTCTCTTTGCAGTGTTTTTGCTACCAGTTTGTTCTTAGAGTTTAATGTGACTGCTTTGTCATAAAGATTTTTTTTTCTCTCTGTGGAGGGCTTGCTGGGCATTGTGGTTCCAGGTTGCTCAGTAGGAAGCTGTGGAGCGATCTGTGATGCTGCCTTCCAGCTCTGGGAGGGAAGGTATGCAACTGAAACACCCATCGCCTCACAGGGTAGAACAGTAATCACAGGCTGTGTCAGAAGGGTGATGGAGTCAGAGGCCCCAGTAGCTCTGAGTGCTGCTTTTTCTCTCACTTATCTTGAGGTGCTGCTGTGGGTTGTCTTTGGAGCAACAGGAGGACAACAGTACTGATTTCAGAGAATTCTGTTGGTGACTTTTTACGCTTGTTTTCAGGATTTTGTCAACTGCTGGGAAGTATCTCTCGGACTCCTACAGCCCTTGTAGTTTTTCTGGCTTTCAGGATGCCAGTTCTACAGAAAAGAAGAGCTCTGTAAAGAATCCGTGGCAGGAGTACAATTACCTTTTGAAGGAGAATCCATCCGAGTATGCCAGCCTTATGGAAACACTTTACACCCTAAAGGTAGCTGTGGAGCCTTGGAGAACTTGCCTTTATATCAGGCTGCTGTTAGGCCCATATTTGGTAGATGAGGCCTGGATTCCCCCTGCAGCGCGATTACATTCATCCCTTTTGAGGGGCTATGTTCTGACACCAGTCTGCTGAGAGATAAAATGTCCAAACGTGAAGCCTGGGCTCATTTCATCTCTTTGCCAGATCATGTCTGTTTTGTGAACATGCCTCTGTAAGTTCACGTGGGCGAGATTCTGTCACAGGAAGCATTGGGGTGATAGTGCTGAAGCCATCTCAAATTCTGGGCTTCACATACTGGCTTCTCAAGACTTTATTTGCCACTTATACTCCACTGCCATATCCATTCTGAAATGTAATTCTGCAAGATCATTCAAGCATGCGTCTGTGAACAGGGTAGAATGACTCTAGTTATCTTCTTGTGGATCTAAGTTATGTTTGCCGTCATCAGTCACTTATAATAGTGAAGTCGAGGTTATGAATTCTGTCTCTTATTTCCTCAAAATGTTTTGATTTCTTTTGCACTTGATTTACCTGCAACGTATGCAGCTCTGCCATAAGTATGTTGACTTTAAATCTTTGCTAAACAGTCAGGTTTCATATGTACTCTTCATGTAAAACTCTTAACTCAATTCCATGCAGGGAATCACTTGCACCGTTTGAGTAAAAGGTCATATTCGTAATTCTTTTATTGCAGAGAAATTATATTTTCTAAAGTTTCTTTTAGAGTTTACCTGGCAGAATATAATACACTTTACGTGTTTTTGCCCTCTCCTCCCTTCTGTGCCCAAATAAGGTAGGAAAATTTGAGGGAACTGGATTGTAGTTCAGTTTTTTCATCTCTGCTAGAGAAGGTGTAGAACAGACGTAGTGCAACATGAAACTTTGTACCTGTTCCAGAGGCATTCTGATCAGGTGCATATTATGATGACAGTTTTGCCATCTTCTCTGCAAGTTTCTCACTGTTTGGCCTCTACTGGCACCTCCCGTGGCCAGAACATGATGCTGATTCTTTGTTAAACATTTCAGGAAGCAGTGTTCAGTTTCTGTCTCAAATAACTAGCTGGAATAGGGCATCCCAAAGGAAACAGGCTGTGCTATGGCAGAGGAAAGCTATTTTGTATTAGGATGGCCTAATAAAGACCTCTTTAAGAATGTTAACATAGCTTTTCTGTGGTCAGTTTAGTGTCATCTGTATGTAAACATTTTTCTTTGTGTGTGCGTTAGGAAAAAGGTACAAGTAACCACAACCTGTTGTCTTCATCTCGATCTGCCCTAAGCCGCCTCAACCAGCTGGCACACCACCTGGCTTTTGATTCTGTTTTCTTCGCATCAAACAACAACTCGTACTTGTTTCAAAGATGGAGGTGAGTAATGGGTACATTGATCTGATCTGAACGTGTAAGGTTTACCCGTGGGATACCTTAGGGTGGAGTACAGCTCAACATTGCTTACCTTTCTCCTTTTCGGAAAGTTTCCCTATGGTATCACCTTTCTTCCTTAAACTGTGCTCAGTGGAAAAGTTTACTTCCCTTCCTCCACAGCATTAGCAGCAGACAGCTATGTATGGAAGCTGTGATGTTTGTTTGAGATGATGCTTTTCTAACCTGCGAGAGCAAGTATTTCCCATAGGGATCTGTGTAAAAAGGGCGTGTATATTTTGGGGATGAAAGAGGACAAGAGAAGTGGTTTTCTCACCAACTGTCCTCTGGTTTCTAGAAGTCCTTGGGTACTCTTAGCTTGTGTTGTTGGGTGATCCCTTCTCAGAATACTGATGGATGTCATGCTCCAGAAAGTCATAGATATGATTTGCATTTTTTTTTTTTTTTTTTGCCTTACAGGGTTGGAACTCTGGTGGCATTGGTGAGACCCTGACAGAGGACTTGCCAAACTTCAGCCTGACTCCTCTGGAATATATCAGCAACGTAAGAGCGTGCAAAGATAATCACTAGAAGCTCAGTATTGGAAACAGCTTGAGCTGTTACCCTTCTAATCGCCATTTGACTTGCTGTTTTCTCTTTCTAATGCAATAACAATGAAACCTTTCGATATTGAGGTGTCCTGAATGGAAGGGTAGAGTGAGCTGTTCATTCCTCCTGACTAGGTACTCCTCAGTTCTGTGCTGCTGAACGTCATTTAAAGTCCTCTTCCATTCTCCTTGTTGGTGTTTCAAGTTTTACTGCCACATTTGCAGTTCAGATATTAATATTAGCTGCTCTTGCTTTCTTAATACAAAGTATAATTTAATAAGCAAGTTTTTTTTATGTTACTGTCATTCTGTACATCACACAGGGAACAGATTTTTCAAGGACAGGCTGCAACCGAAAGCTTTTCATATTTTGTTTTCACCTGGTTTATGGCCTATAGAAATGGGTAGTCAGCCAACTTGTGGGATGATTTAATCATGAGTAGTTCTGAATTTAGCTATCTGAGGTCTTTTATGAGGTTTAGAAAGTTCATGGGTAGTGTATCAGGTAAAATTTCAAGGGAAGGTTGCTTCTGAATTTCTAAATAGCTTTCTAATTAACACAGTTCAGCAAGAGAGACCTGCACGTTGGTGAGAGGCTGAATATGCTCACACCACTTTAATTGAAAGTTAAAACTGAGGTGTTCATGGCGGGTACTTGATTCTGTGGGGAATCAAAGGACGTTTTTGCCTGTCCAAGGCAAAGAGGAACTTCAGAAATTTTCAGATAGATAGCATTTGTTTTCAGATCTTTTCGGACATCTTTTCAGATCTACCCTTTATCCTACTGCTGAGTGATAGGTGGGTCAAGACTGAGTCAAGACTTTGTTTTGGTTAGTCTTGGAATTACTCTACGACATTATGCAGTAAAATTGAAAACTAAAAAGCTAAAATTATAGTTCAGAAACAAATTGATGTGGCATTTATGATGTGTAGAAGAGGACACAAAGTGCTGTGAACTTGCGAAAAAATCTATTAATGACTATGCTCCATAATGGGGACGCAGAGTACTCTGAACTGTGTTTGCATCTAAGAATATGCTGTGTGGCTCAAGATAGTCACTTTATATACAGTGCAGTATTTGTTGCACATCTAAAGTTATGTAGCTCATGTGCGCGA
Organism: Cygnus olor; assembly: GCF_009769625.2. Taxonomy (NCBI): domain Eukaryota; kingdom Metazoa; phylum Chordata; class Aves; order Anseriformes; family Anatidae; genus Cygnus; species Cygnus olor. The sequence continues at coordinate 17,321,569 of NC_049183.1, forward strand.
GTTTGTGGGCATGCAGCCTGTTTGGGAGTGAGACATTTCTGTAACTCATCGTTACGTTGTCACTTGAATCCATGCTTCCTCTTCTGTGGTTTTGTTTGGTTCAGTCTCTTAGATTCTGATCAAGATAACAAATGGCCAGGAACACTCCAGATTATCAAAAATTTGCTTAGAGCAACAGTTCTCTGTACAGTTTTTTCTTAATGTGATTGTTTTAATGACTGGCTCTCTGACTTCCTCAAAAAGTATTTCTTGTGCAAAGCATAATGATAAGCAGGAGACAGTTTGTTTCTGAGCTACTGTAGGTTAGTGAGTTGTTGTCCAGCTCAGCTTTCTGCTTTCAGGTGTGGATAGATGCGGTTGATAGTTCTTTAGCAAAGAACTTGCTTCACATTTGTTCAGTGACTCAGCTCTTTGTGCTTTTATTCTAGATTGGGCAATATATTATGTCGCTACCTCTCCACCTTGAACCATTTGTCACTCAAGAGGATTCTTCTTTGGAACTGGCGTTGCATGCTGGAAAACTGCCTTATCCCCCAGAACAAGGTAGGGTGAAAACAAAGACCTCATGTGTCTGGAGGAAAGCTTTCACATTTTGACATTACAAGGGCACGATGCATTATGGTAGCAGAGCTGTTTGAGGTGCATTTCCTACTGCCTGTTCATGCTCTTTCTTCCAAGAGTCTCTTGGTATTACCCAGAAGGAGCCTCTAAATAATCAATAAAGCTTCTTTTTAGTTTGGTTCAAACAAGAAGCTTTAGCACAGTCTAATTAAATTCATTGTTCATTAGAACTGTGGATTGGATGCAGGGTGTGAATTTTCACTGTTTTATAGCTGGAGCAGTATCTAATTTCCTAGGTGCTTTCTCACAATCAGCGTGAGTATCTGATATGCTCACTCCTGTTCCTTGAGGATGGTGAGCTACCATTACCATCGTTTTTGGGGTGCTCATTCACAGCACAGTTCTGTGATAATAATACTAGATATTCTACTATCTCTCATTAAGCTCAAAACTAGCATTTAGAGTAGTTTATTGCATTTCATTTAGTCCTTAGGGGACCACCTTTGCTCTGAAAGTGGAGAGAAGACCCAGGTGTACCAAGTCCTTACATGCTGCACGCAGACCCAGCTATTTTCTGGAGTTATCTGTGTTTAGGCTCATATGAAAACAAGCCATTTTAAACCCACTTGGAGATTTAAAAAAAAAAAAAAAAAAAAAGAGCTCTTTGAGCCTCACATTAAGACCTGCTTTTTAGTGCCTGGTTATTTTGTTGCCTGTTCTCTGTTTCAGGTATTTTCATGTATTTCAAGAAATAGGGATGTCAGTATGTGACACCATTTTCTAACTTTGGGTTTACCACTGTTGTGTAGAGGGTTGAGATTACTTGCCTAGTGTGGTCTGTTAGTCATATTTTTATACATCACTAGATTGTAGTCTTTTTACTACAGTCCTGTGCTAAGAACCTGTGTCAAAGTGAAAATCCCAGTGACAAAAGCTTCCCAGAGTCACTGCTTTTCAGAGCAAGAATCTCCTGGGTTTTTGGTGTCCATCAGTATTGATTTCTATTTGATGACAGTGTTACAATGTGCTTGGTTTGTGTTTAGCTGTATTTGTCTACTAGGAAGTGGCAGGGAGGAAATTCCTGTCAACTGATTATCGTGTTTGAACAGCTTCTCAGCTTAGCTTTTATGGCTTCTGCTCCTTGTCATGTCTACCGCCATACAGTACGGTTCATGGAGAGGCTTGGACTGCCTAGCAGCTTGCTGGATGGGGAGTCTTGCTCCAGCTTTGCACTCCTACCCCCTCGTTTGTGCTGGTTCCGTGGCAGGGCCGGTTCTAGTCTTTTATTCCACAGAAAAGTATTCCCTTTTTTAATTTTATTTATTTATTGGGCTAGTTTCTCTCAACGGTATGTCAATGAAGAGATTTAAAACAACTTCCTAAGAATTCTACAATGCATCAGAGCTACGCAGGAGCGAGCAGCAAAGAATAGGCAAAGAGGAAGCTTGTGACTTTGTTTAGAAGCAGTGAATTGAGAGGTTGGCTGACCATCTGTGACTGTGTCACCACAGTCTTCTCATCGAGGCCCTGGAGCATGTCCAGAGAAGGGCTACGAAGCTGGTGAAGGGCCTGGAACACAAGTCCTGTGAGGAGCGGCTGAGGGAGCTGGGGCTGTTTGGTCTGGAGAAGAGGAGGCTCAGGGGAAACCTTATTGCTCTCTGCAACTGCCTGAAAGGAAGGTGTGGGGAGCTGGGGGTCGGCCTCTTCTCACAGGTAACCAGTGATAGGACTAGAGGGAATGGCCTCAAGTTGTGCCAGGGGAGGTTCGGGTTGGAAACTGGGAGACATTTCTTCCTGTTGCTAGAAAAAGAGAAGCTGCTGAGCTCCTTTTCCTCAGGAATAAATTATTTGGTCTTAAGCAGAGTAGTAATGCAGTTTACTTGTCAACAACTTTTTCCTCTGCCTCTTTTCTCTGTAAATCCAGGAAGAAAACTACTGTTATACCCTCTGTGAAATGTTAATCTGTGCCTATCTGTTACAAAGGTTAGGATCCCATGGTCAGAAACTGATCTGCAGCCTGTCTTGTTTCAGGACAGGTTCTGCATCTTTGGGAATTTCTTTTCTTAAGGGTCCACCTATGTGTTCTGTCTCTATAGTCAGGATCTTGCTCATAAGAACACAATTCTGAAATGCTGACCACTTCATTTACTTTTTTTAACTGTTTTAACTCTAGCTGAAAAATCACTAGAGCTTCCCTGCTACTACCAGTGCCACCTGAGCCTTCAGTGATTAGATACTGGGCAGAATGATTAAAACCCATGTACTAAGGGAAATGCAGTGGGTGGTGCAGGTGGCTGCTGACACAGTTACAGTGCAGTTGCCTGTTCAAGACTTTCTCCTCAGAACACACTTCAGAAGCCCTGAGGAGTTCTTTCTGGATGTCTTTCATTAATTTCTTGCAACAAGCTGAGTTTTGGCTCATGTTCGTTCTTCAGATAGCTGTTCTTACCTGTTGTGTCATTAATCCTCTTGCATTTAATAGTGGCTACGTAATGCTTCCCAGCAGGTTGGCAGCATACCATCGTTTGCTGTGGTTAATCTCTTTTCAGTGTTAGTTTCCACTGACAGTCAAGGAAGTGTAGGTGTTGGTATTTATCATCTTCTCTAGACTTTTGAGAATATGCTCTTTGGTTTAGGTTTTAACATTAATTATTTTTTCATCTTAAAGAATTTACATGTTTAATAGTTTATTAATTTTCAGAATGAAGATGAACACAGAATGACTCTAAGACATTGGGGAAAAAAACCCTGTGAATCCATGTCATTGCAGTAGTTTGTAAACTGGTCCTTGAAGATGATCCTATAGAACATGCCAGGCAGTGCCTCTGATTCCAGCCTGATCACCTGTCAGCCCTTTAGAAATTACCAACCTGGAGAAGTCAGAGAGGGAAGTGAAGTGTTCTGGGTCTTGAGCTAACTTTCAATGTTATTTTACATCACAGAAGATATGTAGCTGCTTTGATTACTACAAAAACAGCTGACAAGATGAATCCTAATGAATACATTAACGTCTTCTTGAAGAAACAGTTAACCATTTATAAATTATGTCTTGTTACAAAACCAGCAAATGAAGGTGAGCGAGACTGCTGACAGCTAATGAGAATTTTTTGTTCAGGAGATGAATTACCAGAGCTGGACAATATGGCTGACTACTGGTTGGGCTCCATCGCCAGAGCTACGATGCAAACTTACTGTGAAGTCATCCTGCAAATACCAGAGCTCACAGTACATTCAACAAAGCAGCTTGCCACAGACATTGGTAAGCTCAGTGTATACTTTGTCCTGAAAAGTGTTGCTGTAACACATGGGGTCTTTCATTGCGCTAGATTTAAAGAAACTGCAACATGGGTTTCTCCTTTAGTCCTGAGCATGATTTTCTAGTAGGTACTCCTGCTTCTTCACTGCTTTGTGTTTCTGACCGTGAAAGTCAAGGCCATTCTGAACTGACAGGATTTCCTTACAAGCCAGTCTTAGCAAGGAAGACATTTGTACATAATCTTTTTAAGTATGGCACTGCCCTTTTCCTTCTTATCAGTGCTGTGTACTGCCAGCATATGTCATATATGGGGTATGCAGCATGTTCTGAGTCTGTTGGGAAGTGCTCCAGTAGGTTACAAAGGGAGCACCTGGTTGATTTTTTCCATCCACATAATAGCTGGAGTAGGGAAAATGGGCCAAAGGCTTTTAAAAAGTCGTTGTGGATCACCTGACCATCATCCTGCATTACAAAACCTATCGTATCAGCTCCCCTGTGAAGGTTAACTTACCGCCCTGCTGCTCTGCAGGTGTTAGATGACTAAAGATACTTTGAACATGGAGAAATTTTCAGGAACAAAGTAGAAGACAGTTGGCACGTGTTCACCTCTGCCTTATTCCATGTCATGCAGAGTGACTGAGGGAGGACTGATGGAAGGTGTTGGGAAAGGTGGTATGTAGAATGTTGAGATGTTTTTTTTTTTCTTATCCTAAACTCCTGAAAGTGCCACCACCACAAGACCGCTACAACTAGTGTTAATGCAAGTTAGCCCTTTTCCCTGCTGTAAATCACGGGTGCTGATTTCCCTCTGGCCAAGCTTTAAAGTTACAGACAACATCTCCTCAGCTGACATGAAAGTATGCTTGAATGCTAGTGAACTCAGCCTTCAATCTTATCTTTTGTGGTATTGCTTAAAAACAAACCACTGGATTAGCAGCTGGTTGCTTGACATTCTCCCCAGTTCATCCTTAAGTTCCCCAACCAACTTGGAGTCAGTGAGCTGGAATTCCCTCCTGCCTCGTCAGCCATTCACCTGTGCAGAAATTCCCATTTTTGCTGCAAGCTCTTCGCGTCTGAAAGTGCAGTTGTGATCTGTCGTGTGCAGATACTGAAATGTGGCAGAATGTGTCTCAGTCTTCTGAACTAAACAGTTGTCTAAACTAGTGTACGGGAAGCCAAAAATGCCCGTCAGTCAGTACAGTCAGCTTCCAAATACACTGCAGTTTTTCTTGGTTTGAGCTAGCAGTGGCAGAGTTCCAGCTGTCATGAAGAACAACTTTTATTTGGGTACTGCTTGCACAGTGTCTGTTGTCTGTTCAAATACATGTTTATCCTTAATCTTACAGATTATCTAATAAACGTGATGGATGCCCTTGGCCTTCAGCCATCGAGAACACTGCAAAATATTGTAACTCTGTTGAAGGCAAAACCAGAGGACTACCGGCAAGCTGCAAAAAGTGTTCCTCGCAGAATGGCCAGCAGCATTGCTGCAATGAGAGGCCTGGAGTGTTAGCTGTAATGTCTCCTCCACTGCTAGATTCGAGTCAAGGGCTGCACTGCCTTTTTTTTTTTTTTTTTTTTTTAATTCTGTACAAACTTTGCAAGGACTGGGAAAATGTTTCTGGAAATAAGAGGATTTATACCTGAATAAGTTTTAATAATTGCCTTATTCTAGGAAAAGCTGGTTCCATTTTCCATCTTCAGAAATGTGGAAAGATGTCCCACAACCAAATTTACCAAAAACTATCTGGATTATCTTGAATAGGCTGAGTGGCGCTGACTTCTAAGTAGAAATGTTCTGCTGTTAGCTGGGAAGTTCATGCTTCACTTCGGCAAGACGACCGGCTTTTTCATGAGTTTAATCAATTCTGAATCTAAAATTAGGGGGTAGGTGCAACAAAGATCAACTGATTGGAAGCTCTCTTATCTGGTGGCAGTGGTCGTTGTTCAAGTTTGTCATTATTCAAAGCCAAGAAGACAGCCTCATCAATTAGTAGAAAAGGCATGATCAAGCTCAGTTCTGAGAATAAAACCAGTTTTGTAGGTTGTTTCTTTTGAGATTAATATGTCCTACTGAAAGCTATGAAGATCATAAATTTAATGAAAATTTTGTTTTCTTGTAAAATTCATTAAAGCTTGACATATGCTTCTTTGTAAAACATCTTGTCTAGCCTAAGTACACTTCCAGAACTTCCACAGCTTTTTGTTAATGAGAAAACTGGGCAAAACACAATGAGGTCCTAAAACTGTAATGCCAGCTGTATAAACTGTGCTCTGTAAAACCTTACATGCAAACTCTCCTGTTCTGGAGGAGGAGAAAATCTCTTCCTTGTCTTTATATGATTCTACCATTTTCTCCTCTTTTCAACACCAGATGCCTTGGGTAAGTAATTTTTTCCCAGTACCCCTATTTTTGCCCCTTTCCTTAACTTGGTTCAGGTTGCTCTGATCAGTGTTTGGCTTGATCCACAAATCTCTTTGCTGTCTTTGTTTTTGACTGTTTTCCCTGGCAGCCTCTTTTTTTAACAGCTATTGCTTGTTGTCCCAGCATTGCTACGTTTGTGGTGGCCCCTTTTGGGACTCTTCAGTCTGACACATCTCCCCTGGTGACTGTGTGCTTAGCTGCTGTGACTGACAAATCTGCTGCTTTTTCTCAGCAGTCCACTGTCTGTTTCTGTCGCACCAACACCTTTTTTTGTGTGGTCTATAGCACACATGTAACATGCAGATACAGGCTTATTTTTACCAGGTGTGTTTAGGGGGTAAAATTGGGTTCCTTTGCTGTTCTCATCTGGACTTTGGTCATGTTTTACTGCCAAAAATTTAGTTTGGGTAGGTGAGGAGAGGAAGGGTGTTTTATAAACAGTTTTTAGACTTTGCAAATTTTGGAACCTAAAACATTTCAGAACAGAAAATTAAAATAGTTTTCTGCATTTTTTTTCTTGGCACTGTTCTCAGTTAGATGGTTATTCTTTTTGTTTGGGGGTATGGAAAGACTATTAAAAAATCTGCAAATGAATGGGAAATTTGGTGCTGTATTGAGCCGGGACTTCTCGGGTGTCTTGTTTTGCTGTGACTTGTGACGCCTTGCCCCTGGACAGCTCTGTGCCCAGTCCTGTGCAGGGCACAGCTGAGTCTTCCTATGGCCGCACTACTGCTACAGCAAAAAAAGTGTTGCATACATACGATTATCTGTGTGTGGCAATCAGTACATTTGGGAAAGAGCTAAACTAGTAAAGAGCCTAAGTCAAGTACCCGAGACACTTTCCACTTTTATTAGTTGTCAGACGCCCTCTATAAACCAGCAGTAACTGGAATAGTAAACTGTCCATGTCCTGCCAAAGTACATGCTGTTCCAATTTACCATAGGTGTGAGAGGGGTGAATCTCATTGTTTGTGCCTCTCCCATCCTTTTCCTGGCTTGTAACTAGAAAGTGAGGATTTTTGAAGCTGTTCTTGCTCACTGTTACTGCAGTTCACAGGGCAGATAGCCCTGGGCAGGCACCCAGCTGGGGCTAAAGGTTTGAGGCGCTGGAGGCCGCGGGCTGCTCTGCCAGCTCCTCGCTGAGACCTGGTGCTGCCTCTTCTGCGTGTCACTGCTCTGCTGTGCAGGCGGCACAGGGCACCCCCGGGATGGAACCCGCGGGGGGCTGCACGGGAGAGCTGCCCGCCTGATGTCTCGCTGCTGCCAGCTCCTCCTGGATCCCGTTATTTCAGCAGCACCAGGAGCAGGCCCAGGTGGTTCTCAGTGGTTCTGCCCTGCAAAGCAGTGCCTGGCGTCCCTTTGCAGTGTCTCTTTGTATGGACAGCTGTTTGGGTTCCCCTGCGACCGGGTCTCTTGGAAGTGATGTTGGTAACGTCTGCTGGGGAGAGCACAGGAACACATGCCCAGGTTCTTGTTCTCAGCTCTCCTGGTGGCTTACTGCACGAGCCCAGGCACATGGCTGCATTGCCTCTTCTGGAGGGGGCAGTGTTTTTTCACTTGCAAAATCATTTGGAGGTCTTCGTCAAGGGAAGTATGGGCTGGTCTGTGACTACGGGTTGGTGGGGGAGGGCGTCAGTTGCTTGTTTCTGGGTCAGCTGTCGCGGGATGAAGCACTGCCACCGCACAGGGGCTCTCCGTTTCCGTGCAGGAGCCAGGCCATGGCTCTGCAGCGTTCGGTAAGCCAAGCATTCCTTTCGGGAGAAGGGAAGCGAGGAGTTGAAAAGTCTAGGACAACTCGTGTAAGAACTGGATTCCTCTGTCTGTAGCAAGTTTCCTAACCACCTTTCATCTGCCCTATCACGGCGGTTGTTTTCACTTGCTGAGCTCTGGCTGTCCCCAGACGGCTTCCTTACAGCGCCCGCTTGCACAATGCCACTGGTGGCCTGGAGCAGCCGTGTTCGCAGGCTCTTGGTTGGGGAACCAACAAATACAGGTCTGGGGCAGCCAGCGGACATTCTAAGAAGGTGCACCCTAAATCTTTACTCCTCATATCCCTTATTTTAGGTATTCTTTGGCTGCAGGTGACTGTAAACTACCCCTGCTTTTCCACTAGTCGGAATCAGAGGCAGGTGAGGTTGCTTACCTGGCCTGGAGGCTGGAGCTGGGGGATGAATTCTGCTTACTGAGTTCTGACTTACCTGTTCAAATTCACTCGGAGTCTGGTGCTGGAGGATTAAAGTGTCCTTTTCTTTTTCTGATGTAACATAGCAAATCTGTTGTCCGCTTCGTATATGGAAGGTAATCATGTGTTGTTGTTATCTGAGGCAAAACTTCTGGAGGAATTGTTCCAGGCACTATAAAAGGCCATTTTAAAATACTAGCTGGTTCAAGTGGAATGGTTAGGAAGTTACGTAAATGGAACACCAAGACCAACACCAGAAAAACAAATGTACCAAGAACGTGATCGCTAAAGCGGAATGGCTTCAGCATACAGAAACCTGCCTGCCAGTGGCAGCTGCTGGCATCGCAGTTGGTGTGTTTCCTTGTAATTCTGTCCCCTGGCGTTGTTTTGTTATTTAAGAATTGGAGTTTAATTCAAAGACAGTGGTGAAGTGTCCTGTTCTTGGAATCACTAAGTGAAACTGGAAAACGTCTGTAAAACTTGTAGATATCAGAAGTAGTAGAAAATCAAAACTTCATTGTAAATTGCCATTATTTTTTGGAGCTAATCATAAAGTTTAAAAAATTCATGAATCAAGTCTTTTGAAAATGAAGGCTATAAATATTCCAGCACATTGTGTTCTAACTGCAACTGCAGCCTTAGACAAGCAATCCACCGGTCATTAAGGGTTTGAGTTTTTCAAAGAATTTTGAACGTAGAGGTTCCTTGCAGAGAAGAAATAGGTAGTGACAGTGCAGCCTCACCAAAGAAGCTATTGTCCCCAGTTGACTGGAGTAGTAGGAAGCAAAAGCTCATTCTCTCATAATTGCAAGTGTCTTGTGGAGTAAATAGAATAACCAAAATGCAGTTGATAGGTTTGATTCTCCTTTTCCTTCTGTGACATTGGGACTGGCAGCTGTAGCATTCTAATGAAAGAAAGATCTAAAATTCCTGAAAACTGGTGATGGTGTTTGGTTTTTATATACCTGCTCCCTTCAACTTTTCAGGTTCTTGCTTATGTCCTTTGTACCACCTGTGAGTAACTTCAAGGGAGGTTCCTGTGGTGGTGGCAGTCTGCAGCCCCCATTCGTTTACCACTGCAACCCCTGGCCCTGGAGATTCATTGCTGCCTTATCCCTTAAGCAGCTGAAAGAAACTCATGTCGTGGGAGTGATTTGTAATTTGAACACTTGATGACTTCATGCTCCAGACTATTAGTCAAGGTAAATCTGTCCCTCTGTATCTTACCTTGTTTGTTGATATGCGCAGAAAAGGAAATGTAAGCAGAAAGACCGTGGGCAATGGTAACTGGTTCTAGCCTGTGCAAACGAGGTAACCTGTAACAGGCTCCTACTTTAAAGACAGATTATAATGAAAGGCTCCAGGAATTTAATAAACCAAATGAAAGGCTTTGCTTTTCTAACCCGTGCTTTCACCTGTGCGTGTGCAGGCCAGGAACCTTCCGCCTAGCAGAAACACAGAAAATGGGCAGTGCAAACAGCAGGGACAAAAACTGGGGGAAAGCAGGCACTCCTGTTTCTCACCCAGCACGGGGGACCCTTAGAGAGATGATTTTGTCCAGGCCAGCATCTCATCCCTACCCAGTCTGGCCCTGCGGTTGTCACGGTTCATTGCTCAGTGTGCATAAGATGCGGTGCTTGGTGCTGTGCCCTTGTCTGAACGTGGGGGGATCAGCCATGGGGGCTGCTGCCAGCTGTGCTGCGGGGCACTCGGTGCCCACTGTCCCCGTGCAGGGGCAGCGCTGGAGGCACGCGGGCGCCGTCCTGGTGGTTGTGAGCAGCTGGGCGCGCTGCTGCTGCTGTGGGCGCTGGCAGCATCCACCCGCGAGCAGTGCAAATCCCTCGGCACGCTGCCACTAAGCACGGCGTGCTGTGAGAGCCCCCGGCACCCCGAGGGGGACAGGACCCTCCTTCGCACCCACCCGCGGGGAATGCACTGGGACCCACGAGGAAGGACGGCACTGGGACCGGCTGCCCCGGGACCCGCAGCCGTCACGCCACGCCGGGAACGATGCCCAGGACATCAAGTTCCCAGTCCTGTGATTTAACCACACGATCATGTTTCCTCTTGAAGTTTTGCACAAGTACTTCAGTAACGCAGATCCTCAGCGTGGCTGCGATGGGCACGGAGCCTCCTAGGAACGCGTGGTGCCAGCAGCCCGGTGCCAGTGCCCTGGGCTCAGCACCCCGTGCGTGCAGCAGCGAGGTCGGATGAGTGCAGCCCCTCGCCCTCTGCCCTGTGAGATGCTGCTCAGCACCCTGCCAGGCTGAGCTCCACCCTCTGCCAACAGGAACCTCTCTAAAGGAGACTTTTCAATTAATTTGTTTATTTATTGCCAGGAATGGTACTGTAAATGGCTTGGCACTTCCTCTCCGCGCCTGAAGCTTTATCAAGTCTGGAGTACGTATCTCTGACACACATTAACCGGTGCGCTCACCTCAGGGCGAGCATTAACAACTCCTGAGCAGCAAACAGACTACAGAGCGTGCAAGCCTCCAAGCAGCAAAAGGATGTTCTTTTCACTCTGTTTACATCAGAGTCATTAGACGTGGAAATCTCTAGTCAAAAGCAGTCTGGGGCCCTGCAGATCTGGCTCGGCCCGTAATGCAGCACACACTTGCAGCACAAACTGCAGTCTCTGTCCAACGGGCCGTGACAGTTCCTGCTCTTGCACCTTGGAGGGCTCCTGGGTCCCCTCCCAGCACTGCTGCCTCGCAGCGCTGCTTCCTCGTGCCTCTGGCAGCCTCTGGCACCGCAGACCCTTGGGCAGACCCAGGAGCTCTGCATCCTCCAAGCTGCCCACGAGGAAGAGCTCCACACATGCCTGTGCGCATGGCTGCTCATCAGAGAGAAACAGTGGGTTATTATATCACTAGTCGATTCATACAAGCTCTGTGTGCTAAAGTCAGAGCCTGACGCAGACTCTGAGATTTATTGCAGGATTTATTATAGAGCTTCTTCACAGTGAACATTTTAGGGGAGGGGAGGAGAGCGAGGGCTTTTGGCTCCTTCCTGATTTTGCCAAAGCATCGGGGGCTGCTCAGCGAGCTGTGAACCGAGCACGGCAGCAGCAGCTCAGTCCACGGGGGGCAGCGGGTGCGCTGCTTACTCGGTCTCTGCATCGCTGTCCGGGCCCAGGGTGTCCAGCGGCCGCACGCGCAGCGAGTCGTAGTTGGGCGGCGGGGTGCCGGGCTCGAGGGGCAGCGCCTCGCCCCGCGGGGTGCCATGGCTGGGGACAGCGCCGGCCTCCTCGTGCTGGAAGCCCAGGTTCGTGTGAGCCTCCACCAGCTCCGACACCGTGGGCGGTGCGTCCGGGTACCGCGCCTGCGCCCGCTTCTGCTTCAGGCCTTTGCACCAGCCGATGACGTTGATAACGGTGATCCACAGGGAGTCTATGATGATTTCCCCGAACTCTATGAGGCACAGCACGGAGCCGCCCATCCAGAACCCGAACTGGCCTCCCAGGCTCGACAGCAGCCAAACAATCTGCAGGCAGGAGAGCGGGACAGAGAGGTGACGTGGGGCCCGGCTGCTGCCACTCCCTGGGCTCTGGTGCCGAGCTCGTGGCAGCCCCGCGGCGGCACCACACGAAGCGAGCGCGGGGCACTCACCGTCGTGGCAGCAGACTCCGAGATCGTGCGGTAGTTGTATTCCTGGAAGTAGATGTTCAGCTTGATGATGCCGTTCCTGTAACACAGGACGGGAGTTCAGAGCAAATCCACGCTGTGGGAGTCCCGCGGGCACGCACCCCCAGCTGCGCAGGGGAGGGCTGCTCCCAGCCCTAACAGTGGGAACCTCTGCCTGCTGCAGGGAGAAGCCGAGAAGCGTTCCCCACTGCAGAACACGTGCTGGGGGAGGGACGTGGCTCTGCTCCTGCAAAAGCACTTGCACACCCGGAACCTTCTCCAGGGCTGCCTGCTGTGGTTTTTTCCCAGCTGCCTTAGTTGGTCTGAAGCCTCCCCTGAGCGCCGCGCTGCTTGTGCTCCGGCCGCAGGGACAGAGCAGCCGCATCCTGCGACAGGCCCAGGGCGGCAGGAACCCAGGCTCTGTTTCTGCCCTCAGCAGCCAGTCAGGGCGCACACGGAGCGTGCTGGCGAGGCTGGGTGGTGCTAGCGAGGTGTTTGCTCACCGACCTGAAGTTAAGCATCTTCTTTTTGTTTTGCTCTGATTTGTTTTTAGGGCCTGGCATAAGGGCAGGACCCGGTTGGAGCTTTGTACCAGCCCAGGCTGTGTTGCAATACGTGGGTTAACGCAAGGCTCCTCGGCCTCCGCAAGAACTGGCTTTTCAGGCGTGCTGAGCAACGAATGGCACGGGAGCTGCCTGTGCTTCCCAAATCTGCCCATTCCTTTCTTCCCCCAACTCAGGGTTTAGGTTATCAAGGGATAACTCATCAGCTACCCTGTTTTTGGTGTAACCCCCTCCTGCTGCTGCTGCTGTTGGCAATTTGGAGGCGTAAGTATGAAGGGACGAATGCAGCACTACAGGAGCTGATCCCTTGCAGTTCATCACTTTAGAGCTTCTGGGCTGCTGTATGGGACCAACTGGAAACACAGCTCATGTTCACGTTAATTTAACTCCACGTTCGCAGTTGTGTCTGACCCCCTTTGTTACTGTGAGGAGCAGAGGATGTGCGCGAGGTGCGTTTCTTGCTTCATGTATTTTCCAGGCAAGCGTGTGCCAAATCTCGTTCTACCTTCTGCATTAGCAGTGTGCGCTCTGGCTGATGGCCAAGGCACGTGTTAAACTAACGTTAGCAGGCTCGACAGAGAAGATACAGCGGTTGTGCTTTTCGCTTACCTGTCCAGAGTCACATTTGTTGACATGTCCCTTTCATAAGACAAAATATGGAAAATCCAGTCCTAGGGAAACAGAACTTATTCAGAACGGAGAAGCAGCATCCTGCCTAAGCACTTGCCAGGGCAGGAACCCAGGGAAGTAAGAAACCTGTCCTGAATAGTCCTGTTTTAATCCAGCTCTATTGGATTAAAAGCACGACAAAACATTGAGTAACGTGTTCGTTGAGTGGCCTCCATCCCGCTCCCACTCGGTGGTTTGTGCAGGGGTTACAACACGTCACCACGCTGCCTTCACTGACTCTGACTTTGCATTCACAGATGGTGTCAGGCTGCAGGGGCATCCTGGTTTAACGTGGCGAGTTCATAAGGCACTCGTCTGATGTGCTTAGAAGGAGGCAAAGGCAATTAACAGGAGCTTGTGGCAGAAGATGGTGCGTATTTACCCATTCCTAACTCCTGCATTTGGCAACTTGTACATGCCTTTGCTCAAGCACACTTCTGCTGTGGCTGCATTTATGCAGCGATAGCAGAGTCATGCTGGCTGTCATTTTATCAGTTCTGGATTAGAGATTATTGTTAAGATAAAGTTTTTCTGTAAGTGCTCTGTGTGAAGTCCTTGGTGGCCATGTGCTGGAATAAATTGAATCACAGTGCGTGTCTGAAATCTCCTTTGAAATCAGTTACAACCGATTCCATGTCACGAGGCACACCGTACCTAACAGGGTTTGCCTTAGGAACTACGCTGCCCGCCTGGAGGATGCCAGGCGTTCCTCTCACGCTGCGGGCACGGCGTGCTGTGTGACAGTGAGCCAGCAGGACAGCAAGGGCCTCCGGTGCATGGCGGTGGCAAGAGGCAAGGCTGCACACCTAGTATTGATGCCGGGTAATCCTGAGTGTTTAGTGCATGGTCCAAACAAGTGTTTGTTCTCTCTTCAGGGAGCCCATGAGACCTGACTGCACCTCCAGCCTCCACCACCCTCGTGTTGTGGGAAGGTGGCCCCGTTCCTGGCTGCTCTCTGCTCCCAACGGCACGAAGCTTCAAGGCGACAGCTCCCAGCGAGTGCACTGCAGACACCGACCAGGCGGCGTGTGCGAGGCAGGGATGAAGGTAAGCACTCGTGCCCTGTGCCGTGCCAGCAATCTCGTAGGAGGAAAGTCTGTGCCATGCCCTGCCTGCACTCGCCTGGCAGGGGAGCGTGGTCACTCAGCTTTGCTCATGCTGCTGCAGGGTTGTCACCCCTCGTGCCTCATGCTCTGGGGTTAGGCTCTGTCTGCATGCTGAAAATGTGTAATTTAGCAAAGAGGCCCTTGCTACCTGGACATTAACTCTAAAAGCACTGAGTGATTCATGTGGTTAAGAACAGGTAGTTATTAACGGCTGTTTCAAAACAAGAAATCAGTGTTACCTCTGAAGCTTCAGATGGCCAGTCTGCCATAGAGATGGTCATTTTATACTGCGTGTCACTAGAAAGAAGGGGGAAAGAACGTTAACACAGAAGTCACTGGAACTTCAGTTCTCATTCAGATAAGCAACCCCACTCAGTTTTCTGCAATTTTAAGGGGGTCAGAATTGATGGGAGACAAAATGCAGGATTCTTTTCACCTCTACAGCTGCCAGAAATAGTTGAAGTACTTACTTGCATGTTCCTTACAAGAGTCAATGCAAATTTGTCTCTGTCTTATACTTGATCTCAGTGATGAATAGCAGTATGCTGTTCGGTGAAAACAAAAAAACAAAGCTTCTGTTTAGATAAGAACCCCACTTACTGGATTATATTCATTTCATAGATTCAATTTTGATTTCTCAATAGCAATAAAATGCGTGTCCAGTCCCTCCCTCCTGCATGGCAGTGCCCTGGGAAGGCCGTACAGTTAGCTTTGTTCGTGCTCTTACCCCAGCCTGGGTTATCGTCATTGTTGCAGTAAGTTACCCCTTCAGGTAAAGGAAACATATAGTGACCACATCCACAGATTTCAGCCATGTGATTTTGGAAACAGGAACGCAGGCAAGCCTGAAAAAAGGGAAGAGGGAGCTGCTTAGAAGTGGGGTGTACTTCCCTGGTGATCTCTGTGTTGCTGCTGTCTGTGTTTGCTATGAGAATTAGCCTGCTCCCAGGCACATTCCTTACAGGGGCTCTCTTGCACCGAGTAGAAGGTTTTGTAGCTCCATACAGAGAGAAAGCTGCCTCTGCCGTGGGAGCCATCCTACAGAGATGCTCCTCCAGCCTGTGCCAAGCATCTCCGGGTGCTGCAGCACAATGTGGCAGCCCCTCAGGCAGCACTGTTTGTGGTCTGTCATAACGTAGTGATTCCAATGGAAAGAAGAGGTTGCTGAATAAGCTATCATGTTTATAGCTGCACTGCAATTACATTTCTCTTTATGTTGCATTTTTACTACTACTCTGGTTTTTAAGCTAAATTGTAGTGGCAAGTTAACGTGGGTAATTCACCTCGCAGGAGTAGAAGGGAGCTAAATGCCTGCTCCCAGCCGCACAGGAAACTGCTCAATTCTTAATTATTTTAGGGTTTCATGGAAGCAATATAAAGTTTCCAAAAAGGAATAAAAATGTTCTATTTTATGCATAGACACAGCTGTTGTCTCCAGGTTTTATATCACATATTGACAAAGGGTTGGTTTCCACTTTAAAGCCAAGACTTTAAAAATACTTCCAACAAAAAGAGCAGGCTTTAGAAATCTGAATTATCTTATCTGTGCATCTGTTTCTCTCCTTGAAGGGATTACAGCTGCAGCTCTGACAGCATGCGATCCAGGGCTGCAACACTGCCATTAGCTCAGCGAGGCATGAAGTTAATCATCAGAGATTGGAGTGGGATTTTTCATGAAACAATGCACAAAGCAATAACAAAGTCTATGAGAAGATAATTGAATTTAACAGTTTCAGCTAGGTGGGACAGTCAGAGAATGTCTATGTAACACGAAATGCTTACGGAATTCACTGTAATCATGGAGTGATAAAAAAAGCCTGGTTTTGCTGAGAGGTCTCTGAAGTGACACGAATTATGCGGACATAGTTCCCTGGTCAGCATTCAGCAACTTTTAAGTAATAATGCAATCATTTCAAGTATTTGCTTAAACATTATACAAGCATCTTAAAAAGTAGGGTAAAGTGGTCCAATTGTTATAATTATATAAAGGCAGAAACGCGAAAAGCCTGCTAGACCAAACCCCTTCAACTTGTCTGAGATGTATTCTTCAGTCATTTGTAAATAACCCCAAAAACGTTTTTGGTGTTTTCTTTATTGCTAGATCTCACCCCTAAGAAATGTTTCTCCCTTATGTTATAGCCTGTTACAAATTAACCAGTGTTTAATGTTTACACTATATTTTTATTACAGATTCAAGGTTTACAAACACTCAACTTTCTCATCCCAATTTTAAAGTGAAGAAAAGACAAAGGTCTGTCTTCACTTCCTGTACAAAATAAGCAGCCCTTCTCAGTGTAAAAATTGACGTAGTTCTCTTAAAGAGAGAAGGATTAAAAAAGAAGAGGTGTGTTCAGGAGAGGGATCCCTCCTGTGTGTTTATCCCTGTCAGGGCAGTAGCGCTATTATGTGCGTACACAAAGTACAAGCTGCTTTGCACCTTAGGGCAGCAGAGCAGCAGCGTGGTTAAAACCAGGAGCACGACAGTTATCCAAACAGCTGTCATCCTCCCAGAGCATCCGGAGCAGCAGGAGGCATCCTGCTTCGTGAAAAGCTGTCGCGCTGCGGTCTCAGCAAAGCCTCCTAGCACTGCAGTCACCTGGGCAGCAATGCTGGCACTGTTACAGCGGCACATGAGGGTGTGCTGACTGCTCAATAATCCCGGGAGTTTAAAGAAGTTAGCGCGTTGAACACGGGTAATGATTGCATGTCCACCCCTTGCAGCTGATCTTATAATTAAAAGATTTCAGCCAAGCATGGAAATTGTAGAAGACGATATTCTCACAGCTGAAAAGAAATTAACTGCCTCAGTGACACGGCAGGATCAGTTATTCTTTTAAAGGACCTCTGGAAGGAGAAAGCTGAAGTGGCAGGCGGCCGGCACGTGCAGCACTAGCGAGGCACCGACCCTTTCAGGAGCCCGTTGGGGCCAGGCCCTTGGGGCTGCTCGGGGGCCGGGGGGGCAGCAACACCAAAGAGCCTGCGTGTGTTAATGGGACTGGGGACACCTGGCTCGCCTCCTCTCGCTTTGATGTGTTTTCAGGGTGAGAGGGAACCTTCCGTGGGGGGAGCTGAGCTCTGAGGCAGCAGTGTCCGACAAGACCAGCTTTAAACCGTGGTCATATGTGAAGGTAAAAATATTTTGCTTTTTGGTCCGCAAATCAGCACTCTGCTGGTATGTTGCCTGTATCAGGGTCCTACGTAACAACAGAGATCCTGGGGGATTTTCTGTGTTACGGCTTTTGAGAAAATTACAGCAATGCCTGTTTTTATCCCTCTCAAAATGAAACAAGCTTCATACCTGGATAAGGCAAAAATAACTACTAATACCACTTCCTTGCTATGTGAGCTGCTTTGGAACAAGAATGAAGACTGTATATTACACTAAACTGTGTTGTCTGCCAAAGCAATATTCCTAATAGTTTGAGGTAACTTTTAATAATTACATCATTAGGTTTTGATCCTGCAACACAGAGTTATTTGCATTGGTTCCACTGGATTGTTTCCAAACCTGGGGCTACTGCATGTTCAGACTTGAGTTTTGATTTATTACCATAAAAGAAGGTTCCTGTGCCTAGGTTATGCTTCCTTCCTTATCATTGCTGAGCCTCCAGTAACCTGACATGTCAGTCAAAATCTGTAACTGCTTTGAAGACTTCCCCTAAACATCTTTGTTTGATTTAAAACCATGTTTTACCTGTATGGAGTAGGAAGTATTGTATTCACTGTAAAGGTTTTTTACAGGGACATCAGACCCATTCATGGTACAGTCACTGTAGGGATAGCCCATCCGCTCTAGTTCATCCTGAAAGAAAACCAAGACAGCAAACGTGTAGTTATTGCTCCCCTGGGCACCTGGGGCTACTTTTCCAGAGATTCTGTAATTCCCATATTCCCTGCTGGCTTTGAAAAAAACCTCAGAGAACCGCTGTCATCTTGTGCTCTGGTACCTCTGCTCTAGGAGGACCAGGGGCCCAGAGTGGGTGCCCTGACCAGAGCTGCCAGCCGAAACTTGGGCTCTGGAGTGACATGCCAACAGCATGTGTTAGCAAGGAACCTCTGACATAGTGTGAGAGGAGGGAACAATGACCTGGGCTCAATATTTTGGCTTTAATAAAGCACTTTGCCAGGACAGTTACATAAAAGTCTCCATAAACTTTTCCAGCCCATAGCTAGAGTACGCCTTGACTCTTTTGGTTTGAGCCAGTTCAGCCAAGACTTAAAACAAACTTGGTTGCAGTCCCATCAGATAACATTATTCTCAGACAATCTGCTCTAGAGGAATGCCACACATACCACCAACACGCCAATGGAGGTTTCCGTCCCAGCCATCGCATAGATGCCCTGATCCTTAAGAAATGGGAAGCTCTTCTGTTGATGCAGCATCAGCCGTGCCCCAGCAGCAGATGACAGGTAGGGGATATAGTCCTGCTGGCTGATGTCCAGAATCAGCTTCAGCCCTGTGGCACCAAACAAAATATTCTGAACAGGAATGGCATCAAAATTCAAGTCTTTGTTAAACAAACAAACAAACAACAACAAAAAACCACCTGAGCATCTTTTCCTCTCACTGTGCACAGAAATCTGCAGTCCTTGGGGGAAGAACCCAAGTCTGCCTGTCACAGCAGTGTTACATGTGTATAAATACGCATGATGGCAGATGCACAGAATGGAAATATCTCTATCCAGATGTTACACTTCTGCTAACTGTAGTCATTACTTCTCTCTATGCAACAGATTTCCCTTCTGGGGGCTTATACCCTCTGGAAAACAGTTAATCCCTGCTGTAGTGCTCTAGAGAAAAAGAAATTACAAATCTGTTACAGATAACAGAAATTGCCATTGAGAGACAGAGTAATTCCCAGCACTTCTGTTCCTTTAACTCTTTCTTTAGTGGAGCTTTCTCTTACCAAACTCGGCTCCAGGGTTGGAAGAATTCAAAGCCTCTTTGTCCATGCCCCAGTTAAAGATGTAGCAGTTACCGTGGTCTGGGTGATAGATTTGGGTGAAATTCCTGGAAGAATCATGCGCATAAAACTGTGACTCTCAGGGAGAACTAAAGGGTTATCAAATAACGGATGTGGTGAGACTGGTTTTTGGCAGCTAGCTCTGGGATTCACTTTAAATTGCTTCATTTGTTGAACACTTGAATAGAAATTTCAGCTGATGTAATTTCAATCAATCTGCTGTTGGAAACAAAGAAAAGCCAGGTACTGACATGTACCGAGACACAGCTGTTGAGGATAATGCTCTGTTGTAATGGAAAAGAATAGCCTGCCATGCAGATGAGACCAAAAATACTGGCTTGATCTGAGCTATAGTAACAGGCTTTGGCTTGTGTTATATCTCATTCTTTGATACTAATTCTCTATTGCCTTCTTTGCAGAAGTGGTATTGCTGGCAGGACTCCTTGAAGCCTGGGTTGCTGCTGTGCACTCGAGTTTCTCAAAACTGTATATATGAATTTGGCATTCGCAAGAAACAGTGATGGATAAAATGCATTTCTCAGAGCCTTGCGTAAAAAGGTAAGGTGTAACTGAGGGCTGTGTATCTTTGCTGACTCAACACCTGAGCTGGCAGTGATTATTGCTAAGTTCCTAGTGAAGGTCAGTGCTGCTAGCCTCTATACATCATGAGCAAAATGGCCCATCCAAACTAAAACCCAAGCCAGTATCCCAAAATACCCTGTTTCAGCCAGGATCACATCCAGAAACCATCTGGGAAATGCTGTTAGCCTTAAGGACCCATATATACTTTAAAAACTAGAAAACAACAGTAAAAGAGCTGTCTTGCCTTCAGCATCCTGCACCACTCCTGATGTGCCAGGAAGGGCTCAGTGTGTACCTACTTGTAGTTGCAGGGTTCAGCCCCGTAGAGACACGCCAGGATCATGTCTTCTGCCTGGTAGCCCATCCTGATTCTTTCTTGCAGTGGGACTTTGGAGAGGATGCTGGTGGACTGCAGGATGTACCACTCCGTCACCGCCTGTGCTGCACTGGTGAAGTTCCTGTAGGTGCAGTTGTTGGAGCCCTGGTGGCTGCACTGGAGACACACACAGTCAGCTCCTACCCCGTGCCACCCCTGTCCACTGTTCCTGCGGGAGCCAAAGCTGTGGCCAGGCAGGAGCTGAGGAAACGGCGGCCACATCTGAACGTGCTCAACAGGTGGGTCAGAGAATGATACCACAGAGACTGGCTTAGGTTGGAAGGGACCTTAAAGATCATCTAGTTCCAGCTAGGTGCTGCCCACTAGATCGGGGTCCCTTTCCCAGGGACGTTTCCCAGCTGGACAGATTCTCCATCAGTCCCAGAGGTTACCTCACCATGCTTACAGAAAATACCATGTTTTGCTCAATTCTTGAAGGCTGCAGTTGCCTCAGCTTCCAAGGTCTTGGCCTGTAACACTGCCTGACTGAGGCCATGGGAGAAGAGGACGGGGGGAAGCAAGGCCACTGCGTGCCCCCACCGTGCCCCTGCAGCGGGCGCTGGGCAGGGGAAGTGGCCGCAGCCTCTCCCCAGCGCTTTGGGTGCGGGAGCAGAGGAAGGCGTGGAGGTGGCAGGCAGAGCCCCCGCCTTCGCCCTGCCCTGGTGCAGCGGGCAGCCCCTGGCTGGAGGCTGCTGCGTGGCGCAGGGGACAGGCAGTGCCCTGCCCACACCCGCTGCGGCTGCGCCCTGCCCTCCCCGTGGCGGAGATGCTGTCACCACCGCACCGCCTCTTACCAGCTTCACTGCCAGCTTGTACTTCTTCTCTTCGGATGTGGTGTTGGACGGGGCAGGAGGAGCAGCAGTGGTCCCGTTTCCTGGAGCAGTCCCATTCCCTGGAGCAGTCCCATTCCCTGGAGCCGTCCCGTTCCCTGGAGAGATCCCATTCTCTAGAGCGGTCCCGTTCCCTGGAGAGGTCCCGTTCCCTGGAGCGGTCCTGTTGGTCTCAAAGATCTCCACGATGACAGGGTTGTCCTTGTCATGCTCATCAATGAGCACCAGTGGAATCTGGTTCCAGAGTGCCAGATCCAGCCCCTCGGAGGCATTGTCGCTGCCGTTCAGCAGCAGGGGTGTGATGGTGTCCCCATGCATGGGCTGCAGGATCCTCTCCAGAGCCGCCTCGATCAGCTTGTCCAGCTCTTTCAGCAAATGCTTCACCTCCGAGTACCTGCAGGGCGACAGGCGGGCACCAGCTGGCGTAAGGGCGCTCGGGAGGTGGCAAGGATCCGTCACACCGCTGCACCAGGCCCGTGTGGGGCCCGCAGCTGCGGGGAGATGTAGGAGATGTACTGCACAGCAGCGCGAGGCTCTGCACAGCACAGCCAGCTGGGCGCCGCGTCTCCCAGCAGCTGGGTGTAAAATCATCTGGAGATAAACAGAGTCCTTCGCTGGCAAACCTGCTGCACTCACAGCCTGTCGGCACAGGACTGCGTTTGTAGTATTTCAGCAATTCACTGCAGTTTACACAAAACAACTCTTGCAAGCAGAGAGAAAAAACAACAAATCCCTGTGTCTCAGTCGAGAGCATCTCACCTTGCACTACACTACTGCGTGGATATAAATTTGAAGCAACTCTAGCAAAGATCAGTTGCTCCTTTGAAATTATAATTATGTTACTGTAGCTCACAGCAGATAGCACTGTTTAACTTGCTCTTAATGGCTGGAGTGTATGCGATAAGAGGTATGTTCACGGCGAGGAAAAAGAAAGAAAGGAATTGTGGGGAGAGATCACGAGACTGATTTTGATTGTGACAAGTTAGTTGAACTTCAAGTTTTCTCTGAGCCAGGGAAAGTTTACAGGGAGGCAATAACCATTATTAGATTAGCTGATACAGTAATGAGAAACAGACAAACTCGCAAGCACACAACCCCTTCTTTGGATCCGAGCCATTTGTTTTTATATTGTTCTCATTTGTTTGTTTTTTAGTGCCACTTGGTGAGTCAAAGGGTAATTTTCACTGCTGCTCCTAATGTGATACCTGAGACAGGAACAGACCCGTGTATCTTGTGCTGTAACTGCGTGTGTTCATGTGCAACTGTATAAATCAGGCAAAGGAAAACTTACTTGAAGGGGTTGGCGTTGCAGACCGTGACTGCTGGGAACTTCATAGTCTTGAAGCCGATAGAGAGCGATGACGTGACGTTGTAGGAGAGGTACGTGTTAATGAGGATACCCCACTGCCAGAAGACCAGAGACGCGAAGAGCAACGTTAAGAAAAACCAGATGACTTTCTTCTTCGGCCCCTCCTTGATGATGCGCTTGGGGCCGTGCGTGTTGGTGTTGTCGCAGTACCAGACCAGCAGCTCCTTGTAGGTGTAGCCAGGGCCCTTCTGGAGGCGGTGCAGGGCCCGGATAAAGTACTTCTTCACATTCATCCTGGTGTCTGCAAGCAGGAAAGAGAGATCAGACCAGCTGCTTGGAGAAGCAGGGCTTCGCAGCAGGCCAAGCCCAGCGGTGCTGCCAGCAGGGCAGGACGGCAGAGTTACGTGATAACGGCCCTGGTTTGTAGCCCCAGAGAAACATGGAGCTGGAGCTCCTCATGTCAGGCTGTGACAGAGAAACAGCCCCAGATTCTTGAGAGGGTGTAAGGGGGGACTTCTGCTTTGCAGTTCCAAAAGTGGTGGATGCGGCCGTGTCCCTTTTTGTGGTGCCCCTCTCAGCCCCACGGGAGGTAAGCTGCTCGGGCCTGCGTGAGGTTTCTGTGCCTGGCGGTAGGGTACAGAGCCCCGGCTCTGTACACATCCTTCCTATCCCTGGGGAGGATGGCTGTGCTGTACCCAGGTGGGCACACGGTGCCGGGACAGCAGCAGGAGCTGCCCTGGCGCTGGGCTTCCTCCCACCACCACCATCAGCTGTCCTCGGCGGGGCCCCTCCTGTTGGGGCGGACGGACGGGCAGCCCTGTGCGAAAATGGCTTCGAATCCCCAAGCCTCTGTCATTTCAAGTTAGTCTGTAATGGGTTTCCCTGGGAGGAGGGGCGGTGTTTTGCCTCCAAGTATCACCCAGGTCACTGTAAAAAGCCACAAGCGCTGTTGCTGCTGCAGCCCAACAGCATCTGAAGGCTTTGTCAGTGCTGGATGGACCAAGCGCTCACACACGGAAACACGTCCTGCTTTCATGTTGCATTCAGGCTAACCGTGCGTAGTGTTCCAGCTAACACGGGGCTTAAGAGAGTTTTTCTTAAAATGGGTGAGGAAAAAGTATTCCAGTGTGCCAGAATGCCAAAGGGGGACAGGACTTAGAAACTGCAGTGTCTTTCCCAGACCAAGAATGCTGTTAAGTACATGTTGCCCGCCAGAGGAAGAACAATAGATGTTTTTTTCCCACCAAATTCCTTTGTCTTTAAGATAGTATCGGTATGTTTCTATGGCTCATGTGAGAGATGCTGCATATTTTACATTCATGTTGTGAGTAAATAGAACATTTTGTGCTGCTATTTTTAAGGCGAGAATTTGTGTTACTAAATCTTAATATCCTGAGGCAGGATTTCAAAACAAAACAGAGTCAGCTACTTAGAAAATTCTTCAGACTTCAGTTGTAGGGGAATAGAATTCAAGATAAATGCTGTGTATATCACAGCATCCTAGAAGAAGTAGTACTGAAATAATATAGCAATATTTCAGTAATGAGCAGTACTCAGTACCGGGCTCAAGTCACAGGCACCAAGACACGTCTGATTTATAAACAATACAGTCAAAATACACTTAAAGGCAGAGAGACCAGCAAAGCAAACTAGTAAATATTTTCCACCTTTTAAGAAATCCAATAAAAGATTTAGATTAGATTAAAATTTAAAACACACCTACACTTTGCTGGGCAAAATCCAGCCCTGCTGGACCTGACTGGCTGCATGCCCTGCAATCTGTTTGCTTTCCTGCTGACACACTGCACTGGCTGCGCGGGGAGCCTGGGCTTTCTGAAACCTGCTAGAGGGGATCCCAGGCGCTCGGTGCACAGCTCCATCAGCTGCACATCAAGCTGAGAACACCAGAAGTTATTATTTTTAATATTGTTTCCTAATCCTGAATCTTAACAATTTTTTCCTGATGACAATGTTGGGATGTGTACGTGCGGTATGAGGAGCGCACGCAGAATAAAAGTTTCGTGTCTGACTAAAGTTGCTCAATGGCCAGTTTTGAACCTGCCTTTATCTTTGTTCGGTTCTGCAGGAGTCATTCACACATTTATTCTCCATCTTGAATTTATTTCCATTTAACCACTTTAAGAGTGTCCTTTTCTTGCTAGCAATAGCAGTGGGAAAATACTGCCATAGGAAAAGAAGACCACGTTCAAATCAGTGTTAAGCAAAGATTAGAAAACCTTGCAGTTTGCTTTATGTCTTCAGCTCAGCACTCATAAAAACACTGTGCTAAAGTGCAGCATTTTCTCATTTTTAAGTTACACTCAGGCCATACTGTGGAAAATGAAATTGAAATAGTTTTTAGATACGTTGTAAACTGATTCAAACCATTTTTTCCTCAATGTCAAAGCTGCTGGCCTGGTTCAGGTAATTGAGACCCCCTCGCACAACCCTCTCCGAGGAAGGTGGCAGGGCTGCAGCAGGGCAGGGGCCGCGGAGGCGCGCGGAGCCCACGGCACTGAGGTGCTTCCCCCAAAGCTGCGGGTGCTGAGCAAATGCTCACAAAGCCCTGTCCCTGCTGCTGCCCCCCAGCCCCGGTATTTATGCTGTGTGCAAGCTCAGGGACCCCAGAAACACGGCAGCTCCCAGCTGCTGCAGGGGTTCCCTCCCAGGAGAACCGTTCCCCTCCCACGGCCCCAGTCAGGGCAGGGGAACACACACCCGTTGGGCTGCCCTGCTCCTTTTCCTCGTTTGCGTTTTTTATCGTCGCACTGCTGATTTGCAGGCTTCCCCTCTAACACGCCGATAGGAGCAGACTTCGTGTTCCCCTCAGCCACCTGTAACCGCGCGCTGCGGCTGCTCCGCGGCTCCCCGGGGCTCGGCATGGCTGCGCCTCGCGGCGTGCCCGGTGACCGAAGCACCGCGGCTCTGCCGCTGGCACCTGTCCGTGAGCCCGGCGCCCCTGGGAGCACTTCCAGGACCTGCTCCCAGGGACATGAGCCCTCTGCGGTGCACGGCCGCCCCGAGCCCTTCTCCTGGCAGCACCGCAGCTGCGTGCTGACCGAGGCTGTCCCGAAGGCAGCCTGCGCGGGCCCGAGAGCGCTGTGCTCTGCGCTGCACGGGTGTCCTCACCTTCCCCCAAGGGCCACGAGTCCGGCCTTACTCCTAGCATCATCCCGGGTGAAACTCCTCCACCTTACTGGTGAGATCAGACTTCCACATTACGAAATTATCGTGTTGACTGTGTTTAATCTCCTCCAGGGTTTTCCTGGGGCAGTTACCATTTACAGGAAATAAAGACATAAGCAAAACTCGGCACACTCCTGGAGACTGCAGGTGATACCTGGGCTGTAAAACCACCCCAGCAGTACCAGCCCGATACTGCAATTATTCCGTACTTTCGCTACTGAGACACACAATAGTCATAACTCTTTGATCATCAGCTGCTCGTATGCCATCTCCTCTAGAGCCATATGAAAAGACTGCAGTAAAACAACCAGCCTTGTTTTCCTAGAGAAGATGGTTATGTTAGCTAATGGTACTTTTGCAGCTTAGAGGGAAGTTTTTTATCACACCACAAGTTTACAGGGTGGCAGATAAAAGGAACAGCGGAGCAGCGAGGTGTCACTGTGTGGTGAAAGCCCCCCTGAGGCAGGGGGCACGGAGTGCCCAGCGGGCGCTTTGCTTTGCTGGCTCCGCGCGATGCCACACGCAGCACTGGAAGCTCAGAAAGCATCTGCCTGACTTTCTGCACTGTATGTCAGATGCTCCATCCCTTCTTTCCCTGCCCGCAAAGCCTGGATTTCCCATAATGTTGCTGTCTCCTAGGGCACTGAGAAGCCTTACTCCCCACTCGCCACTAAGGTCACGTTGCTGAGAGTTACACCTGCTGCTTGTGCAACGATCAGCACGGATCCTTGAACGCGGAGGAGCAAAACCCCTCGGTGGCTCCTCCCCAAACGCAGCTCTCCGATTCTGCAACAGGCAGTGTCCCGGACAGGGAGCATCCTCTGTCGGCACCCCGGGAGGCAGCAGCGCGGGGCGGCTGGCACCTTTCCCAGAACAAAGGAAACGGACAGTGAAACATTCAGAAAGTTGCGGGCTGCTTCCATGCCTCTTATCAGGGAGATTAAGGTATGAAGGCCCTGTGTAAACAGAGGTTAAATAAGAACAACTACACCTGACTGCACAATAAGTGCGTCCAGAACACCCGACCGGCATGATAACCTGCGCCGATGCTGCCAAAGCAAGAAAAGGTCGGACGGCTTCGGGGCTGTCCCTGCGAGCTCCTCACCGCGAGGCACCACGACCGTGGAAGCTCTGCATTCCTCAAAACCATCGGCAAAGAACCGTACCGAGCTCTCTGCCCCTGTGAGCGATGTTACCCCGTCAGGACGGTGAACCACATCCTTTACGCAAGAGGCAGCAGCACCCGGCTGACAGCCCAGCCCTGCCACGGCACCGAACGCCCCGGGCAGCCTCGCTCCGAGCGCCCCCGCCCCGCGCGGTCCCGTCGGGCTCGGCCGTCCCGGGGCGCCGCAGGACCGGGAGCCTCGGTGCCCCCCCCGCGCTGCCATCGCGTCGTGCCCGGGCCCCGCGCCCCGCCGGCGGCTTCGCCTCTCCCGGGGCCGCCCCGCGCCGCCGGCCCCGACAGCACCCGCCGCGGGACCGCCGCCGGCAGCCGTCGGGCCGGGGCGCCGCGTCCACGCTGGGCAGCGGCAGCAGTGGCGGCGGCCCCCGGCCCCCGGCCCCGGCCCCGGCCCCGGCCCCGGCCCGTACCTGCCCGTACCTGCCGGTGCCCGCCGGCCGCGCGGTCCGCGGGCGCTGCGCCCCGAGGCCGGCCCGGGCCGGGCCCTTCCGCCGCCGCCGCGCCCCGCCCCGGCCCCGCCCGCCCCGCCGGAGCCCTCCGGGGCCCCGCGCCGCCGCCGCCGCCGCCCCCCGCGGCCCCCCGGCCGCCTCGGGCCCGGCCCGGCCCCGTCCCCCCGCCGGCCCGGCCCGGGGCAGCGCCCCCCCGGCCGCGGGCCCCGCGCGGGGCGGCTCCGGCTCTGCCCGCCCCGGGGGCGCCTCGCTCGGGGGGCGGCCGCCTTCCCCCGCGCCCCCCGGGCCGGGAGCGAGGCGGGGGCGTGCAGCGGCCGGGGGGCGCCGGGCTCCGCGCGGCTCCCCCGGGGCGCCGCTGCCTTTGGCCCGGGGCCCGTAAGTGCAGGCGGGCTGCAGCGGCGTTTGGGACGGGCTCATCCTCTTCTGAAAGGACCTCAGCACCTTTTCCTGCGGGCGCGTTGAACTCCCCTTTAGCAGCTGTGTTTACTGTCGAGACCGCTGCTGGGCATGTTTCCCTGCAAGTGTTTTGTACACCGCCTGTCTTTGAAGCACGGACTGCAGGCGGTGTTGATGCTTAAACAGCTGGGAAGGCGGCCCCGGCCCCGGCCCCGGCAGGCTGCTCCCAAAAGGTGATGATCTCTTGCTAGGATAAATGATCTCTGCTTCCATAAAACGACAACAAAATTGAAGGGCATCTCGCAAAGCAGATGAGTAAGAAGCTCCTTGGTTTACCTGAGGTGGAACATGAGCGCTGGGACGAGGCTGCGTACCCCCACGAGCACGCTGCCGGCCGGGTTGTCGGCCCTGTTCAGTCTTTAGCTGCGCATTTGAATTTTATGTCTTAATCTCATCCTCACGTGTGTTACACGCCGGTTCCTGCTGATCACACAATTACTCCTTTGGGGGTGTTGGAGAGAGACGTGTAGCCTCAGATACGTGTATCTTCTGTGTTTTCCCACACCAGGGCCAGTACACGCTGTGCCAGCGACGTGCAACCCCTGAACCCAACAGTCCCTCACAAACATGATTTAGAGGTAAAACCCTGAGCATCTTGAGGGACTGTGGGAGTCGTTAACTCCTCACAGCACAACAGTAAACGTGTATAAAACTCCTTGGAACCGTAAATCGCTGCACAGTGGCTCAGCATTGTAAAACGTAACGATTGCTAGGAAAAGTAATCACAGATTCTTGTTCAATCAAGACTTGGTCAGACTTTCCCAAATGTCCCTGTGTTTTGTTGTTTGGGAACAAAAGGGATTTTTACTTCTAAATTGCACGAGCGTACCTCCTACCATTATGTCAAAAGTGGAATGCGGGATTGTGTTTAAACAGTATTTTCAAGTGAAGCTAGAATGAACAGGTTTCATGGTGAATACCAGGACTTACCCAGTTTCTAACCTCTGTCCTGTCAAAATAATTGCCCTTCTATTGCTACTTATTTCCCTGGAGAACAATGTCTATTAACAACACTGGCAGCTCTAGTGCTGAAAATAGAGCAGGCTCCATTTGTTCAGTAGGTTGAAAAATCAGCTGCAAAGCCAATGAAGCCAAATGACCTTGGATTTTGCTTGACTTTGCGTTGTCTCTCTACGTGCTTCACGAGAAAGTTTATTTCATAAGCAAAAACCTCCTGCTAAAAATACAGCTGGAAAACACTGTGGTGATCTCTTCTACACCCAGGGCATTGTGTGTTATGTTAGCATGATGCACTATTGACAGCGGTTAAATACAGCTGAGAAATTAGATACACGGGACAAATTGGCACAGAAAATGGCACCATCGATCTAATCTGTAATGCGTCTAAAACATCAGCTGGTCCTAAATTTACCTGGTAAAATGAAAATATTTTAGCAGTGACTGAAGTTGATACAAAGAAGGCTGAAAAGGCTTCTGGGATAGCTGTAACTGAAGATGTAAATAAAGATTAAAAAAATAAGATAAATAAGTGGAGGTGTTTGTGCCGGAGCCCAACTCAGAGATCCTGGGACAATTCCACAGGGAAGAAATCACGCAGCAGTTACACTCTGGTCACTGGACAACCCGTACAGCTTTTCGTAACAGGTTCCTTCATTTATGTAAACCCGCATTTCTTCTGGCCCAATGATGCCCCTCAGCAGGGTGGGTGCGCACCATCCGGTGCCCGCTGCCAGCGCCGGGCGTGCAGCCCCGGTGCCGTGGTGCCACCGCTGCTGCCGGGGCCATCACACCGAGGGCCCTGTGCTGCGCTCAGGGAGCTGCCCTTCCGCGGCAGCATTTGGTGAGTGGAAAAGCTCTCTGAGACCCAGAAATGGAGAGGGAGAGGTGCTATGGTTTTTTTATTGTGCGTTTATCTACCCAGCCTCTGCTGGAGCCCCGCACCGCGCTGCCCCCCCCCTCCGGAGCTGTCCTGGCCCGAGGAGGCAGCGCGGCGCTGGCCGCAGTCCTACCCAGGGCTGAACGTGTGCACCGCTCAGGAGTTAATTAGGTTGCCATTTAACTGCGAGATGTACGTGCTCAATACCAGTCACTTCTGCAGTGAGGCTTCCAGTTGGACAACGGGTGTGTGCAGGCAGCCCTCCTGCTAACAGGAACGGAAGGAGCGCACGGCTCCGCGTCGCCTTGATTCAGCTGCTGCTTGTGATGAGGAGCTGCAGCCTGGGCAGCAGGAACACTGCTGTTCTGCACTGTCTAGTGAAATGGCATCACCTGTTCCTAAAGAGGGTGCAACCAGGCTAATTCAGCACTTTAATTGTTTGGTTTATCAGGTGCACTTTCAGAAACACGCCATTACTAAACAAAATAATATACTGAGTAATTTAGTTTTAACCGGTGAAGTCACACTCAAAGGATACTGAACATCTAACCAGCCAAGTTACATGGGTAATCACCATGTATAAAACCTTTTAACTAATCTCTGTTTGCGTTACAAAGATCAGGCAGTAAAGTGAAGACTGGTGTGTTTTACAGCGGGAGGCAGGAGGGAAGCCGTCCCCATGGGGCCGTTCCCACAGCCGCTGCACTGCGCTGGCGGCCGCTGCCTGGCGCCGAGGGGCTGGGAGCGGTGGGGGTGATGGTGGGGTGGTGGGGCAATGGGCGCTGGGGTGGTGGGGCAATGGGCAGCAGGGTGATGGGGTGGTGGATTGCTGGGGTCCCTGTGGGGACATGCACTGCTGGGGTGTGGGCTCCATGCACTCCCTCCAATTCAGGGAGCTCCAACTGCCCTGTTTGGTTCAGAACAGGAAAGAGGGGACAAAACCTATTTCAAGCCCCCAACTTACTTTAGCCCATCTATTAATATCTATTAATAATTTAACCCCGTGGCTGCACACCTCTGTGCCCTTAAAACTAGCAGGGTGCACAGCACAAGGGCTTGGTGCTCAGGCAGGGATTTGCCACAGGTGAGGTTGCTCCCAGATACGCTCTGTGCTCAGTAATGTGACAGGGAACTAATTGAATTAATTTGCTTTTTCTGCCATAAAGTTTAGTGGAAAAAATAACCACCCTGCCTTTACTCCAGCTTCCTGGGGTAGGCAATAGCCCAGGGTGCATTCGGCGTGCTGGGTCCTGGGAGCACAGCGCTGCTGGGGCGCAGCTGATAAAGCATCGGCGGGGCTGGTGGCAGAGGAGGAAGCTCTGCAGAGGTCCTCGGCTGGTGCTTTATGGGCCTTTTCCCATGCTCTGGGGGAGAAATGTAAAATATTTTGTGACCAATGAACTTTTATAACAAGAACAAGACGAAGGGATGATTACTCGTTGTGTTTATCTCAAGGAACATGTTGTACCTTTCAGGATTGATTATGTAAACTTGGGTGAGAAGGTCTTAAAATGTAACAGAGGAAGAACTGTAGCAATATAGCATTATGAAAACACCGTGATTCATGGTGACTCTGACTAGCAAATAGATTTAGCCATGCTTCACGACAATCGCATCTTCTGCGGGGACTGCAGCATGTTTTTAATTTCAAGTGAATAAATACATATATAAACATATAAATGCATATGCTTTTCCATCTCTAGAAGCGTGTCTGAGGCAAAAAATGAGTAGAAAGAGCCAGAGAAATGATGACGTATCAGCATGCTGCATGGGGCCAGTCTCATTCAGCTGTTTGGAAATCCTGGAGTTTTGATTTCAGGTTAGCAAGAGGAAGGAAGGCCGGCAGTGACACAGCCTCGTACCTCCTCAGGTCTGCGTCAGCTGGCTCGGGCAGGGGCCTCGTTCGCGAGCTGCGTCCTTCCGCGCCCAGCTTTGCCGCTGCTTTGGAAGCGCTGCCCGCAGCAGCCTTGGCAGAGCGAAAGCGGGGTCCTGGGCAGTGTGGGGCACGGCACAGCGGCTGCACCCCGAAACCATTGGGGGGTCAGCCCTGCTGAGGGACCTGAGCCCCCCGGCTGCTTCAGGAGGGATGCTGAGAGGCAGAGCGGGTATGGGAATCTGGCAAGAATGCGCCAAAGCACGGGGGGCGATACAGGAGAGAAAAAAATGCCAGGAACATATCATCTGTGATCCTGGAGCTGGATATGTTTTTGTGTTTATAGATCAGGCTGTGTTGCAACCGGGCCAGGGAGCAGGAGCGAGTCCCGGGTCAGCCCTGGAGCCCGAAGCATGATCTCAGCGTGAGGCAGGGGAAGCGCCGCATTAGCAGCATTACAGCCTGCACTGCAGCCTGCTGCGAGGAACTCGCCGCGCTGCATTCCGCGGTGCGCCGCGCACGGCACGGCACGGTGCCGGACAGCGAACCGTGCCCACGCCGCCCACGTGCCCGCACCGCGGGTGCCCTGAGCGCCAGGCGGGATGGCAGGCCCTGCCCTGCCGTGGCAGGGGGCATGGACGTGCCCTGTGTCCCACGTCCCGTGTACCATGTCCCCAGCTCAGCTGGGTGCTGCATTAGCGTGGGCCCGGTGCGTCCAGGCACGATGCCCTGCCTCTGCTCAGCCGTCTGTTAGCCAGCGCCCCTGGCCTTCACCAAGGAGCTTTCTGGGGGCTTAGCTGTGGGTTGCCGTGGGGAGAGTGGGTTAACAAGGCTGTCCCCTTTATGGTTCCAAGCACTGTGTGGTGGCTGTTATCTATGCTGGCACCATTTGGTTGCACTTTTCATGGTCAGGATGAGCAGTGCACATACTGAAAAAAATGCAAATCTTACTGCTGTGTGAAGGATGTGTTCTGCATGTGGAAAGGGAATTAGGGAGCTGTGCCACAGCAGGTACTGGCAGGAGAGAGAAACTCCTGATTCATCCTGAATTTCTCTTTCTCTCTCTTTTTTTCATTCATGACTTTGTGTTTTCTCTTAAATCCTGCAGCTCTGGTTTCTCACTGTGCCGAGTGCCTGCCTGGTGATTTCATTTAGAAGCGTGGAGGAAAAGCGCCCGTAAAATTAGGTCCCATGTTGCTGTGGTCTCCTTTGTGTTTTCCTTGTACTCACAGTACTAAAAAAACAATAAGACATAAAAAGGGAGATGAGATGCTTTTGTAGCCAGAAACCAAGGGAGCCATGAGAACTGATGGGCTGGAGGCTTGCTTTGCTAACACACAGCATTTCACGGAGCTCCCCACGCCAGGGAAAAGGACACAACCCTGATAATGAAGTGGCCCTTAAACAGGGCAGGCTGCGGCCTGTCCTAATTGGAAGGGAGCTCTTCAGAAATTCTGCATTTCCTCACGAACCTCTCCAAGTCTTGCACTTTAACGGGTCTTTACCAACACGCCTATAATCTCCACTCCGGGGCTGCCTCTGCACGTGCGTGAAGACCAGCTCATGGGCTGGGTGCCCAGGCGGGGCTGGGATGTCGTTCCCCCCTCCTCTCCTCAGGCATCAGTTACGCTCTGACAAACTCTCACTCTTCCCCAGTGCTTGTCAGTGATCAGCGCTCTCTGCTTTGGTGCTGGCAACAGCTTTGCCTGGTGAGGCTGGCGGAGGAGGGAGGACACGTCCGTGCCCGCATGCCTGCCCGGTCCGTCCTGTTCGCGGGGAGATGCCGGCGTCAGGATTAGTGCCAGAGCTGCCCTCAAAGCGTCTCACTCCGGAGGCAGCTGCTGCAGTCGCTGCTTAACGTCTTACTCACACCTGCCTGGCACCGCTCTCACGCTGTCACCGCTTGGGTCTGCTTGCTTGGGATGCTCCAGCTCATCGGTAATCCTCCTGGAGCTCAACCTGAAAGCACTCCTGACCCGAGCGGGTCTGGCTGATGAGAAAGCTGGTGTTTGGCAGGGGCTGGGAGTGCGCGGGGCATTGCCTGCCGCCCCCATTGCATTCGTTGTCGCGGTGTCTGCTGCAACGGGCACTGACACTTAGGTGCTGCAGCAATGATTTCGTACAACTGAGTTCCTGCCTGCTCCAAGTCTCCGTGCCCCAATGCCCTGGCCCCTTGCAGCATCCAAGCAGGTTTAAGTCTGGGTGTAGCTGAGGCCAGAGAGCCCCAGACCATGTCTGCAAGCAGAGGGAAGTCAGTTCTGTGTGTCTAAAGTGTCTCTTGCTTTAATGCAAGCTTCCTGGGAAGTAGTGGCAGCTGCTGTCGGGGCTGGAGAGGCAGAACTGATTTTCTTACAGCCAGGGGCTTTGGTTGCATCCTGGCTTCAGGGCACAAAGGAAAAGTACTCTTGAAAGTCCAGTTCTTTGCCCTAGAAATGCAACAGAAGGGCATTTTCCTGC
Source organism: Cygnus olor (assembly GCF_009769625.2). NCBI lineage: Eukaryota > Metazoa > Chordata > Aves > Anseriformes > Anatidae > Cygnus > Cygnus olor. The sequence continues at coordinate 17,355,456 of NC_049183.1, forward strand.
AGTGGCAGCTTGGATGTGAGTGCAGAGGTGCGGGAGCGAGGAGTTTGCCCTGCGGCAGCAGTGTTGCGAAGCCTGGGCCCTGCCTTGTGCCTCACGGGACCAGTGGCTGCTGGCGTGGCCCTGCTGGGCGCAGGGGGCACCACAGCCCCCACAGTAAAACAACAGCTCTGCGTGCTCAGAGCCCGTGGCCTGCCTGGTGCTCCCTGGCTCTTGCGGCAAACACCTCAGAGCCCCGCGAGCCCCTTCGCAGGTGCCCGGAGGACGGCCCCAGCACTGGCAGTCGCGGAGCTGCCTCACTGCTCCCTGGAATGAAGGGGTAAGGTCGCACATACCACTGCTCCTGCAATGTGTCCCAGCCTCCCCAGGACTCCTCTTTATCCCAAGACACCAGTGGAGGCTGGAGCCTGAAAGGGTTTTCCATAGGCATGTGGTGGAGATGCCTTTCCCCAGCCCAGCCCCATTTACATTAACGAGGCATTCAGCTTCCAAACCTGTTTGTGGACCACTGAAATGTTACTGCGTGGAAGGGGAGGCATGGGCAACCTTAACCCTGTCGGTGCTCCCCTGTTGGGAGCAGCTTTGGGCAGAGGTCCTCCGGCGTGGCGGGGACATTGGGACCCCTGAGCTGGCTGCAGCAGGTGGCACCCGTGGGGCTGGGGCAGCGGTGCCTGGTCCGGCTGCGAGTGGCATGAGCTTGCCAGGACAGTCACCGCGCACTCCTGGCCCAGCAGACCTCTGCAGAGCACCATTTGCCTTCTCGGCCGCCTCCTCCCACTCCGGCGGCTCCTGTCCTGCCCACAACTTTCTCCTCTAACGCGCGAGCGCTGCTCCCCGCCGTGCAGGAGCTCGGCCAGCCTCGGGGAGCCTCGCCTGCTGCAGCTCCCCAGGAGCGGCCTGTCCGGGCCTGCGGAGCCGTTCCCGGTGACTCACGGCCGCTCATGGCCTGCTGCGGGCCTGTTGGGGCGCCTCGCCGGGCCTGCGCCCTGCCGCCCGCCGTGCCGGGGCAGCTCCGTGCGTGGGTGCCCGGCCCCCGCGCTGTGTGGGACCTGGACGTCTGTTGGCCTGCTGCTGGTGGCTCCCCGCTGCCTCGCAGCTCTGAGAGGCCGTGGGCTTGGGGCGCCGGGACCCTTGTCCTGCCCCAGCAAGGGTGCACGGGACTGCGTGGCAGTGGCAGGGCACCCTCCGTGCCCGTCCCACGCTGGCTGGGCACCCCCGGGTCCCCTGGTGCAGGGAGATTGAGCCACCAACTTCACTGCACGCTGTTCCCATAGACTTAGAGCCAAGCTGCTCAATAGCTTTGAATTTATGATGTTCAGCAGGTGTCAGACCCAATTCTCCTACCATTCCACGGACCTTTCTGGTGTTTAACATGACTCAGGAGTTCAATAAAGTTCAATATTTAATTCACGATGAAGTAATCCATTTCTGGAGCTACTGCGAAGGCTCCCTGCCTCCTGAGGGTTCTTCCTATGAAGGGCAAAGCGCTGCACCTTCCCTGAGAAGCAAGCGCCGAAGTCACCTGCAGAAAACCTGTGGTTCCACAGCCCCCGGGGGCAGCTCAGCGCCCAGCTGCCCCCGGGACTCGCGGCAAGGTCGCAGGGGAGGTGATGCCTCAGCAGCTTTGCTCCCGACCAGGTTGTGTTTTCCCCCATGAGTACCGCAGTTACCAGGTGTACTGTTTGCCCCCTTACTACACCTGATTTCTTGTAGGGTTCGTACCACCCTGTTTTAAGAGACTTTTCTTTAAAAAACTTCCTGGAGGTGTCACTGGTGGAAGTGCCATCTGTCGGGTTTTGCTATAACAAATACTTCACTGCACTGCAAGGCTTTTTTTATTTATTTTCTCTTATGAATTCCCAAGTAGCTGTGAGAAAGATGTGGAAACCAGTTTGTGGCAGTGTGTGGAAGCGGCACGTGACATCTGACTGCCAGCGATATGAAGCGTGCCTGCAGAGCCGCACCAAGGGCACAGTTCCTGCCCCGGGCCGTATCCCCCACAGCCGCACCTCGTGGCCCACCCGTGGGAGCAGCAGCCGTGGCATGGCGGGGGCATGGCTGTGGCCGTGGCCATTGCACGCAGGTGCTGAGGGAGCGGGCATATGGCCGTGGCCCTGCTGCATCCCGCTGGGCGCGGCCCCACAGAGGGAGGTGGGCTGCAGGGACCCCCCAGCTACGGAGCGGGACGTGGTGGCTTCCTGCTGGGCTGGGCTGCAGGCTTTGCTGGGACCTGAGTGCCTCGTCAGGCAGGGCTGGGCTCCTCTTTCGGCTGCGTAGTGCCAGCAGCCTGAGAACGACTCCTGTCCGCCCTTGATAAATGCCTCAACACCAAGTGATGCCCTTGCTCCCAACTGGGACATGTACGATGTGTCGTGTCCCATGGCTGCAGGCCCTGCTGCCGGGCCCTGCCTTGTCCCCAAGCCCCCAGGTCCCAAGATGCCTGCGGGACGCCGGGCACAGGGTGGTGCAAGGGGCAGCAGGTGTAGGGGGTTTCCTTCTTGGGGCAGCGGATTGCTTCATCAGTGCCAGCTGATTAAATTGAGCTCTGGGGGTTCAGCTGGGGGTAGTGGTTTGGGTGGCCTGGGAGCAGGAGTGCCTGTGTGAGCGGGCTCTGGTGGGAAGGGCACAGGGCAGAGCTGTGCCAGCAGCGAGCCGTGCTGTCACCTCCCCTGCCCGGGGCTGCCTGTGTCAGTGTGAGCTGTGCAGAGCTGCTGCCTGCTGAGTACTGCTGTGTGTGTGGGTTATAATGAGGAACATAAGAACTGTGGTGTCTCCTGCTCTGAAGCGTTTCTCAGGTAGATTTTTTTTGTTGTTTTTGCTTTATCCCAACTTTCAATCTTCATGAGGCCACAGTCTCTAAGAGCTGGAGTTGACATTGATTCTAGGAGCTCTTTGCATGTGTAAGAAGTTATGTCAGGTGTTCCTGAGCCAAACCGGTTCCTATGTAAAGGAGAAACAACCTGGAAGGAGGCTTTCTGTAAGATGCTGTCTAGCTTAGATTTGCTCTGCCTTCTGCTGCTGTGGTCACAGCAGCTCAGTGCCGCTTCCCCTTGCGTTACAGACGTGGTGTGTGTTTGGCCCTTGCGGGCTGTCCCGGCTCTCCCCCTAGGTCTGTTCCCTGCTGTTGCAAACAGCCAGTGTGGGTGTAAGGAGCACTACTGCTGGTGGGACCCAGCGAGCTGTAAAGGCGGTCGGGGCAAGCAGCTGGCTGCTCTGAGTGCCTCATCCTTGCCTGTTAGAGAAGGGACTTTGGGGCAGGGTGAAGTCTGTTCTTTTCTCCCTGACGGTCTCCCAGAGCTGCCCAAGAGCTTGTTGTTTGAAGGGAAGCACTGGGCACGATGCATGTGCCTGCAGTCAAACCCACAGCTCCTCTCTGCCATGTGGGCTGCAGGCATGTACTGAAACCACGGGTGACACCAGGCACTTTGATCTGGCTTTCCTCGGGTTGTGCTGCCAAGGGAGCACTTAGATTTAGGGAAACATGACTCCTTTAGGCCACGTACTTCTGGGGAGTTTGCTGCACAGCAGCCCTGGGGCAGGCACAGGAAAGTGCCGGCATCTCTTGGGCTGCCTGCATGGAAACAACTCGCACATCGCTGCTTTAAGAATAGGTAAGGTAGGGAAAAAATAGGAACAAGCACTTACTCAAAAATATATCTTTATTTTTTCAGTTTAACAGCTATTTAAATAATCCAATTAAAATATATTTTATTGCACGTTAAAGAACCTTTCTGGATTCTCACTTTCCTATATAAAATAAGCTCATCTAGAGAGAGAAAGCAAGAGAGGGGCTTCCTTTGCACATTGACACATGCATGCGCATGTGCACATTCACTATGAAACCCCCAAGCAGCCAACCCAGTGCAGGATCTGTTGCTCCTCAACATCTACACAGTGTGCTCTAGTCGGCTACGGAGGGGCTGCAGTAGGCATGGCCAGGTGCAGGATCCAGGGCTGTGGGAAGGATGCTGTTGCTGCTGGGTACCCCTGGATGGCCCATGCGGGGCCCTGAGCCGCCTTGCCAGCTCTGTGGCAGCAAGCCGCAGGGCGTGAGCCTGCTGCAAGACAGCTACAGGCTCGGGAAGGAAAGCTGCAGCTCTGCTTCGTGCTCAGACAAAGCTGGCGTTGCTGTCGCCTGGCTGGCAGGTCGCGGAGCTGGGCCCAGGTGCCCCTGCTCGCGGAGGTAAGGCAGGGACGTCTGTTGAGGTCTCGCCTGCAGGAGGGGCAGGGGCAGCAGCCTTGAACAAACGGTGCAGACAAAGCCCGGCGCTGGCTCTGCCCAGCACGGTGGCAGTGCGGGGAGGGTCTGGCGAACAGGCGGCAGGGCGTGGGGTGTGCGTGGGGCTGGGGACACAGCAGGGGGGCAGAGGCGCCCTGTGCCCACCTCCTGTTGGGGCGGTGCGTGGAGTCTGGGCAGCACCAGCCATGCTCTGTCCCCTCCCTGGGCAGCACCACCGCGGGCAGCATTGGGGCAGTGAACTGGCGGCTGCGGGAAGAAAAAGTCCTTGCCTGGGGTTGGGCAGGAAGAGAAGCCGGCTCCCTTTGAGGCTGCTGGGAAGTAATCAGTGGCTGAGCTTAACGAGCTACTCCAAGGCTACCTTTAAAGGCAGCTCAAGCAGCATTAAATGAAACAAGCTTGCAGAATATGCAGTTCATTACTCTAAGCTGAATTAGACTTCATGCCCTTTTCCGATGACTATTTTGGGATGACTTAGGTTCTCCGACTCAAGCTGTGAATAACTTGCTTTACAAGCACATCCGTGACTATATTAACTCTTCATCCCAGAATAACAAGCTCTTCAAACCACCCTTGGAATCAGGCTCCTAATCAAAATTCAGCTGGAGAGCTTTCCTTGTATCCATTTTGTGTTCTTCCCTAGCCTCTGTCCTTACCCTTCCTGAAAATGTCATGCTGCATTCCTGAAAGCCCCGGGTTTTTCCCACAAGTCAAGCCACACAGCAGAGAGCAATTAGTGTTGATAGTCAATGTGGCATCAATCTTCTGCTGTGGAGTAATTCCTGCCCACAAATAATGGGGTGCACGTAGTTGGTTGCAAATACACACCTCTGTTTGGCAAGACGTCCCAGCTCAGTGCTACATCCTGCTCCAGCCATCTCCTGCAATAATTACCTTGGGAATTAGTGTTGTTTGAAGTTCCTAATGTTTCTGAGCCCTTGGCTTTTGTGTCTGAGCTTTGCTCAGAGAATCTTAGACTGCAAGTTCAATCCTTGAATAAGGGTCTGACCCAAGAGCCCTTCAGTGCTCGCTTGGGTGCGTGTCTTTCAACCCAGACACGTGGGTCCAGCACCCACCTCTGACTTTGGCACCTGGATGAGCAGATAAATAAGTGTCAGTGTTGCCCAGCCTCCAGTGTGTCGGGCAGCTGCTCCGTGAAGGCGGTCTCTAGCCGCAAAGTGCTGTAGTTTGGGGGGGGAGTCCTGGGCAGGTGGCTCTCCTGGGGCAGTGGCAGGCGGAGGGCAGTGTTGAAGGTGGGCAGGTCCTCGTCGATGCAGACGGGGTTGTCGTGGCCCTGCCTCTCCACATCGCCGACCTGAGGAGGCTTCCCCGACCCTTCCCTTTTCCGGTCGTTCCACCACTTCTTTGCCTTTTGCCACTGGCGCCGCATTACGATGGAAAGTGAATCGATGAAGAAGACCTCGACGATCTCAATGACGCAGACAACTGAGCAGCTCATCCAAAGGCCCAGCTGGCCGCCGAAGTTAGAGAGAAGAATGACGAGCTGGAAGAGAAGAGAGCACGAGGTCAGCAGCTCCTGTGGGTGCGTGCCCACAGGGATGCTGCGCCCAGGGTTTGGCACAGAATGCCGCGAGCCCTTCCCCTGCCGCCTGCATGGTCCCCTCCTGCCCGCTCTGCTGCGGTGGGAGGCTGGTGAGCTCTGCATGTGTTTGGGGTAGCCCATGGGATTCGGGGCTGGGTGTCTCGAAAAGGTGCCGGGCAGAAGGGCTGTGAAAGGGCAGGACTGGGTGCCCCAGGCTGCACCGCCTGTGCCGGGTTTCCTGCCTCTGCCTGGATGGGACCCTCCCGTGGCCGGAGGAAAGGCTCCAGCCTGGCAGGAGGAAGGGCTGTCTTCCTGCTGCGCGCTTACCGTGTTCGTGGGATTCTCCGAAATGAATCTCTCGTTCAGGTCTTTGTAAAACACCATGAGGTTTGCGAGGTCCGTCCTGAGAGGAGAAACAGAAGGCGGCTGAGGGTTTAGTAAAACAATAACATGAAACATACTGAAAAACTATGCAAATAACCAGTTGGACCAGTAGGGCTGGGCCGCTCTAAGGGAGCTTTTTCCCCAATTGCCATCATTAGGGCTGCTAAGATTATATCTGAGCTTGAGGTGCAAGCTAGAAACATATAAATGGAAACTTACTTGTTCAGCTTGTTGATTTTTTGCCCTTTGTCCCAAGAGAGAACTCGAAGCATCCAATCCTGGAAAAATTATAGAAAATAATACTATAGCTGTGTGCACTTGTGTAGAAATACCCTGGAAAGGGAGCTCAGGCTCCACAGCTCCTGGAACCAGCTTGGGGCTCCCAAACCAAATGTGTGTGACAGGCCAGCTGTCCCCAAGAGGAAACATCCCAAGCTTTAGTTTAATGGCTAACAAGTATCCCCTGGCCCCTCTGCTGCTGCACTGAACTTTGGGGTTTGTTTAGCACCTCCTTCTGCAGTCATGGCTAAGCAGAACTGGGAACTGACCTCCGACACGATGGACGGCCACTGGGCGATGCTGGTGGTGAGCGCCCACTCCTTGAAGCTGCGGGGAAAGGCAAGCTGTTAGCTGTGAGCCGAACGCCCCCACGCAGTCTTACGTCTGCCCTGGGGCAGGGCTTACCTGCAGGAATCTTTGCAGATTTGCTGGCAGCCCAGCTGCTCCTTCACGAACTTCTCATGTAGTCTGTAGTAGCAGTACACTGCAAGAAGGGAACACGGGAGCTATTTGAGAAGCTGGAGAGAAAAGCAATGATCTTTTGCTGCCTATGCTGGAGTGAGGCTAAGGGGGTGTAGGTGGCCCCTGCGGCCATCGCCTCTGTGATGGGGATAGCAAGATTTCCCCTAAAAAATATTGCAAAATGTTCTGAGTAGTAGTTGTCACTTGCTATAAGCACGCACGATTGCCTCACACAGTCAAGCCCTCCACTCGGCACTCCTGTGGTGTGCATGAATGACAAGCAATAAGGAAAACTGTCAGACACAATCCAAACGAGAGGCAGCTCCCGTGCTCTGCGGTGTGAGTGCTGTGTGGGCTGAAGATCCCCTCTCCCACCCGCTGCGTGGGCGCCAGGTGCAGGCAGGGCCATGCTGTGCCGAGGGGTTTGCGGCTGGCAGCGGGCGCTGGGGCCACGCAGCGTGGGGGTGTCCCAGCACTTACTCCAGTTGGGGTTTTTCTTGTAGTTGCAGTACTCTGCTCCGGCGGGTAATGGCTGTGTGTACTGGGCGCAGCCGCAGGACTCCACCATGGCCTTCTGGAAGCAGGAGTGCAGGCAAATCTGGGGAGATAAACCAAGAACTGGTGGCTCGGAAATGCTGCCTTCTGCCCCGTGCTTGTGCAGCACTTGCCCCTGGCTCCCCAAAACTTCCCCTGCTCGTGGCAGCAGCAACAAAATGGGAACCCCAGTGAACACAAACACAGGCAGAAAGTGCTGTGGAGGGTTTAGACGGTACTGCAAGGAATAGGAACATAGTCCTTTATGAGGGGGAGGATTGTGTGCATGCTCCCCCTTTCCTCACAGGCTTGTTGTTGCTTTTTCCACCGAAACCTCTACGGAGGCTTTTGGTCTGCTGTGGCACCTGGTCCACGATTCAACAAGGTGGGGGAAGTGACTTGCTAGTGAAAATGTTCACAACTTTGACTGTTTTGTGTTGGTTCACATTTGGAGATTAGAAATTGTAAGGATTAAAAGGGCAGTAGTCAGTATTTTCTACTAAAATGCTGAATCAGCTGGAGCAAGCAGGAACTGAGCTTTTCTTTCACAATTCCTAGTCATTTTTTGTTCCCAGTCCCAGCCTTCCTGAGCCCCGAGTTTTCTTGAAGTACTGTTATTAAAACCTCAGATAATGTCTGTGTGATCCTGCTAGGCAATACATCACAGCAGACTGTGGGTTTAATACCCATAAAATAAATTCCAGCCGAGGAAAAGGATTTGCAGAAAGCAGCAGCTAATAATATAATTGTGATTCTTCAAGTGGAGAGTATCAGAACAACTGACACCCTCCAAGAGGACCCAATTACAGAAACCAAGGAAAATTAGTGGAAACTTACTCTGTAAACAAACATCCTGCTATCTGGATACTGATTAGATGGTATCTGTTATTCCTGGAGTCCTAAAGGTCACAATTTCTGGCTTCAAGCTTACTAAGTTTGTTTCAAGTTACTAAGCTGCAACATTTACTTGGCCAATATTTTCCAGTCTCACATTGCTTGAAAATTGCCTAATGAGCTAATGTTCTTTCTTTATCTAACATGGTGCCTAAGGGAACTTCAAACATCAACCACTTAGGAATAAATCTCAGATTCTAAAAAGTGCTGTGGTATCTTGCATCAGTGATTAAAAGCAGTGACCCTATGCCTGGGCTGTTAACAATCTCAGATCCTGAACTACAGAATTTTGTAGAGCTTTTTATGAAGGTAGTTTTCAAGCAATTGATAAAAACAAATGCAATAGCGATTTACCTGGAGGGAGTAGCTCTTGTTATAGAGATTTTCTACTGGTATGTCAGCACCAGTCTCTGTACAGTCACTGTAGGGCTTGCTCAGCTTGCGGGACCGAGTCTGGGAACCAGAAAAGAGCAAATTTTGGTTTGGGGACATCAGAGAAACCAAAGAATCTAGTGGCAGCTCATTGTGATTGTAAAACTTTCAATGATGGGGTGGGTTTGAACGGCACATTTACCCTTTGCCATCTCAAATGATTTGTCAAAATGAAGGTTTTCTGGTCTGTGCTGTTCATTTCCCAAAGTGCTGTTCTAGCTTCATCTAGTGGCTCCATATACCACCTCTGCAGGAATACTGAGATAGTAGTGTAACTGTAACAGTGAGGATTTTCCACAGCAGAGTCATTCATCAGTATGGTTTCTCTCACTGCAGGGTCTTAGTGACCATGTACCATTTATCCTGAGGAGAGCTGCGCTGCCCTGAGCTGCTGCTGTGCTGTGCTGGCTGCTCCTGTTCTGTGGGTAAAACAGCACTTTGGGCTCCACTAGTGCTCAACAGCACCTCTCCAAAATCACTCAAAATGTTTGTATCTCCTTCAGGACTGTTTCCACGAACTGCTTTGACCCTTACACTCTGTTGAATGCTAACAGCTTTTCCTGTTCTGCAATCTGTGCCGAGAGAAAAGAGCTCTGAAATGCCAAGTGCTGTGCCTGCACGTGAATTTGGGAGCCCTCAGATTCACAAGACCTGGCTCAGGTTAGGCTGTCTGCTTCCTGCAGCTGTACCTCCCTCAGCCCCAAACTCTTGCTATCTTTTTGATATAATTATCTACTTTTATAGCAAAGAAGGTGGCCCAAATGCGACAAGAAATGTCACGTATTTAAGAATCCGTTCACTTATTTTTCTGTAGAGTTTAAATTAGCGGCTGGTCCTTCAAAAGCCTGATAAATGCCTGCCTACCTGTAAGGTACTGACTGTAGACCAACAGGTTACTGAGATCAAGCCTGATAGCAAGCATCACCATTTCTGTCTGCACTATAGAAACGCCAAGTCTCCAATCATGGATTTGACAATAAAAGGTATGACTTGTTGGCTCTTTTAGAAATATGCTCAAACCTCTCTTTGGGGGAACACAGAAATTTGTGATTTCAGTATTACAGATGGGCAACTTCTGAAAAAAACAAATGAAACCAGCTTTTGATAGTTATTCTTTTAACTTCTGCAGACAATCTGATACCTGCCTTGGAGAGTATACTCCATGGCAGATGATCAATCCTTTGTATAGGTTATTATTTTTTGTCACAGTTTATACCCCTATGAAAGCATACTTTTTCATTTAGGTACTGAAATAATTTCCAAACTAAATATTTAACTAAAGTACTGAAACTCCTACCAAACAATGCCTTGTTTGCATTCCAAACATCTTGGAATATTTTTTGGGGGTGGGGGTGTGTGGGAAGTCCTGGTATACAGCGTAAGTACATGAGTGATTAGGAACCTAGACACTGACATTTGCATTTGGAAAACTTGCCCCGCTCAAGCCTACAGAGTAGAGTGGTTGTGTGTGACATATCCCTGTGTCCTCCTTCCCATGTCTGGATGCAGGAACAGGGACTGATCCAGCACCTCGGCTGCGCAGCCCTGTCCTGATAACCACAACCCCCTCAGCAGGCTCTCTGGAGTCTTGCTTCACTGGCAGTACAGTGATCACCAGATACAGGCATTTGTTTTGGGTCCAGAAACTGAGTCGAGCTTCTGTTTCAGCTGATACATTAGGATGCAATCAGAACACTTCCTCATGCCAAATCTTTTAAACATAGCCACCAGGATGTATTCAGTCTTGTTTTTTATACTATATGCAACAGTTCAAATCTACTGTGCCAAGGAACTCTTGCATTAAATATTGATATTCCATCTGCAGTGACTTTCTCCTGTATGGTGTAAGAGTTACAGAAGAAATACAGCTTTGTGAGGGTTTGCCTCCTTCCCACCATTCTCATTCTGATGAGAATTTTCTATTTGTTTTTTAGGCAGCATTTATCCCCGCCGGTTAGACCAAGCAGTTGGTGCCCCAGTTTTCCAGACAGCTGGAAGATAGTTAGCTATTTGCACATTTTAAAGCAGTCAGCCTTGTATTTAATGTCTTTTCTAATGCGTGGACTATCTAGATCTGGCACACCCAGCCGGGACAGATAAGCAGGATCCCTGATGCATTTGAACCAGCCATCAGTGAAGAAAAGGCAGAACTAAAGCGCTCACTTAACAGCCCATCCAGATGAAAGGGAAGTCTGGCTTGCCTGATGGCACTGCTTTCACTTCTCCACAGAAAGAAGCCCCTTGGGTAAAACGCCTGGTTTGTACTACACTAATTGGGGAAATTTGATAGCCATTTGATGGCCATGCATTTGATAGTCCATCTCTGTGGCTGTGGATTTTGCTGTGAAAACAACACAAATCCTGGAAAGCCAAGGGGTTGGAGAAAAAGGAGAACAAACAAGGTCCCCAGTAGCTGCTTGGTTTATAAAGAACAGATTTTACACCCACAGAAAGGAAAACTTTGTTCAGAATAGTGCTATCACAGGATTTTCCTAGGGGTGCTTCAGCTGTACAAATGAGGTATTAGCTGCCTTCCCAGCTGCTGGCTGTGTTCAAACATCGCATTGGTTCGCATTTACACCTCTTTCATAGAAATGATGCCGTGCACCTGGAAACAAGATTGCTGTCACTCACAAAGTGCATCCCTATGGAGGTGGCCGCTGCAGTTTCGATTTCTGTGCCGATGTCCTCAATAAAGGGATATTCGTCTTGGTCATGGACAATGATCTTGGCTCCTGTTGATGTCACCAGGAAAGGGTTGTAGTCTGCTTCGTCTATGTACAGAACAACCTGCAATCCTGAAGAACAGAGACAGGGCTAGGAACAGTGTTACACCAGGAGCCAGAGCCAATTTTTTCTCGTCAGGGAGGGCAACACAGTTTACTCAACACTATCTGGCCTTAAGTGGAATTGTAACAATCAAGCGATGCCTCTGCCGTGCTAGACTGAGACACTTAGAGCAAGTGGTGTCCCTCTGCAGCCCCAAGTACAACAAACAAATGATGTCTCCTTAGAAGGCAGCTGAAACTTACTTTAAAAAGTTATATAACTGGGAAGCAGTAATTTCAGATGGAAAACATTAGTGATGCAATGATATTATCTTTGTATTCTCTGGCAACAGTTTGCACTAGTTCAAACAGGCACTTCCCCAATCAGACTGCACATCTAGAGCCAACACATCAATCACTCTCCAGCAGGATCCAGTTCACTGAACCGCTCGTTATCTAATAGTTCCTCCGCAAGCAAAGTTTCCTTACCGTACTCGCTGCCTCCGGTGGAGGTGCTCAGGATCGTCCCATTTTCTCCACTGTTGAAAGTATAGCAATTGCCATGCAGGGGATGATGGAAACGAGTGAAGTGTCTGAAAGAAACCAAATATTGTTGAATTGCCCTCTGCAGTTTTAACTGTCTCTGGCAGAAACTCAGCAGGTTTGGACTATTTTTTTTTTTTGGCCAGTAACATAGCAGGACTGGATTTTTCTTTTTTTTTTCTCCTTTTTTTTTTTTTGGTGCAAGCACTTTATTTTCCTGAAGTTTTTTTTTTCTTTTTTTTTCTTTTTTTTTTCTTTTTTCCCTTAATGTCTTGAAACTACATGGAAATATGATCTGGTTTAACAGCACCAGGAAATGAAAAATTTCAGAGGTTTTAGTATGGGAGTGGGGGCTGAGAGGGTGGGGGGAGCAGATTTTCTGAACTAGCAGGAAGGTGGCAGTGAGGGGGGCAGAGTCCTTTCTCATTCAACAGTCAAGTGTGTAAAGGAGCATGAATCTTCATTTTTCAGAAAAGATGTCACAGCCACTGCCATGTGGGAGAGGCTAAGGAAACACCCTTGCAGTTCAAGCACATTCATGTCTTTCCTGAGAACCTCCCCTCCCACTCAAGCAAATATCTTAATTCCAATAAAATATTTTATGATTACAGACACAAACAAAATGCTTCCAGAAAAGATCCAGCTATACCCCCTAAGGTGAGAGTTACAATGCAGCTTGCTTTGTACGTGGCAGTGGGAAAATTGCTAAAGCCATGTACAAGTGCAACTTCATCCCGGTGGCTGCACCTGGGAGCTCTGCCATTATCCCCGGTATTAAGGGATGACTCCCCTACTACCAAGACACACAAGAATTGCACTGCAGCAATCATAAGCAGGTAGATCCAATTCTGTCAAAAAACATAAGTTTATCTGAAATGTGGACAGCAGAACACTGAGACAAATGAAATTAAAGACCATACTTGAAGTTCATTAAGACATGAATGTTTGCTTTCATTTAAAAATAGAGCTGGTTCTTGCTGGAATTCAGCAAACTCCAAATATTAAATTCCTATGTATTACACACTTGGAAATAAACTGTTAAGCTGGCAGGTATTTTCTGAGCACTGACCTTTTGTCACAAGATAGGCCATCAAAGAAACATGTCAATAGAAGGTCATCAGCAGAATAACTCAATTCTTCTTTAGTCTCCAAGGGAATTTGAGCCATGATGTTCATGTAATGCAGTTTGTACCACTCTTGGATAGCATTAACACCAGAACTGAATGTATAAAGTGCACACTCACTGCTGTTGTTTGCATCGCACTGATAATTACAAAGGGGAAAAAGCATTTCAGACGGAAAGAAATGATGTGTCCTATAAAGTCGGTGTGGTATCATTTCTTTCCCACTGTAATAATCACATTTGAAGTTCTAGTGGCAGCAAGAGGACAAAGGGGGCACCAAAAACCTTTCATTCGGGGCTAAATGATACGGTCAAATGTTTCAGGCCAAAAAGAAAGGTCACGGATGGCACTAAGTCTATTTTAGTTAGACCTCAGGAAGGCGTTTCTCTTCCAGAGAGCTGGAGATGGATCTGCAGGCAGCAGCGGAGGCATGGCAGGACGGGCAAAGGAGTGGGCAGAGCTTTATTCGCTATTGCGCCACTAAGCGAGCAATAAAACTGGCCGGTGGGATACCCACCCTAACACCCCCTCGTTGCCCCCACCAGCAAGTTGCTGGACAAGGAAGAGTGACACTCACCAGCTGGAAGCCGATGATATCGTTTGAATCCCCGGAGTTCACGATGGAGGAGTCCTTGTGAAAGACGCTGCCCTCAATTTTCCTCTTCCGGCCGCTGCGGAGGTCAGTGGCCGTCTTGGAGAAGTCTTCAAACTTCAGCAGAGGGATCTGTTTGAAGAAGTGGCTCTCCGTCTCGTTCCAGTCACCTGCCGAACGGCGCACCTTGGACTTGCCCTCTGAGAACCCGTAGAAAGTCTCCAGCGCTTTTTTTGTCTCTTTGTCCAATTCTGATAAGTAGTCTTTCATCGAACTGTACCTGCGTTAGAGAAAATGGGAGAAAATTGTGTCGTTCACCGCACCTCCCCACCTGACTGCAGCACGCTGCCCGCTGCACTGCGCGTCTCAGTGCTCAGGAGGGTTCTTTGTCACAGACTCGCGTCCATCTCTTCTGACCCCACTTATTTAAATCGGTGTGGGGAGAGGCCGAGAGGTCTCAGGGAAAAGACCAGGGAAAGGAGCAGACTGAGCAGACTCCCGGGCTCCTGGGAGGTTTTGCCAGCAAGCCCGAGGAGGCAGTGCATGTGGAAATGTGACTTCTGCAGCTGTGCCAAGAGGCAGCCAGAGAGCTGGACGGCAAGGAGGGACTGGGGCGGATAGCTGGCAGCAGAACGGACCTCAGCATAAAGCGTAATTTGGCAGGAAAAAGATATCGTTGACAGAAAAAGTCAAGGCATCCCATAGGAAAAGAAAGAGGTAACAGAGGAGTGACAGCTGCTCCCTCTCCACTCTTCGGGAGATGTCACTGTTTGTAATCCTGGAACGGCAGTCCTAGGGAGAAGGAAATTTGAAGAGAACCACGGACCCGCCAGGGACCGTCTCCAGCAGAAAGCTAAATCAAGCGCTGCAGCTCAGCAGGCAGTAAGTGGAGGGTGTGATTGTAATCCACAAGTGTCTGAGGAGCGCTAGCGCAGAGCGGGTGCCTTAGCTGACGTGCCGCGAGGCGAGCACGGGCTGGCAGGGAGGGAGGGAGGAGGGAAGGAGGGCTGCTGAGGAGCAGCGGTGCCGTGCTGCCCGACGTGCCCGTGGCCGGGGCTGGCTGCGGGGCAGTGCGGGGCCGTGAGCCGGCCGTGGGCCGCAGCAGGGCCAGCCCCGGGACCCGCCGGCCTCGCGGCGAGCACGGCCTTACTTGTAGGGGTTGATGTTGCAGATGGTGACGGCAGGGAAGGGCAGCTTCTGGAACTGGACCGTGACGGACACCGAGGCGCTGTAGTAGTTCATGAGCAGCTCGGCGCACTGCCAGAGGATCAGCCCCACGGCGCTCAGCGTGAGCAGGATCCAGATGAACCTGCGCAGGCGTCCCCGGGACACGACGATGCGCCGGCAGCCGTGCGTGTTGGTGTTGAGGCAGTACCAGCGCATCAGCTCGCTCAGCGTGGGCGCCTGCGGGCCCCGCACCGGCAGCGTCCTCTTGATCCTGGCCGTGATCTTCTTCCCGGGGGCCATGGCGCTGCCTGCAGGGACACCGCGGGCCTGAGCGCGGCGGGCCCCGGCCCGACGTGCCCGGGAGCCCCGGTGCCGCTGGCACGGGCGCGGAGCCGCGGGGCGGGAGGGGGGGGGACGGTGCCCGCTCTTCGCCAGCCGCCAGCCACGCTTGTGCCGGTTTCTGCCCTCGGAAGCGACGGGACGGGACGGGACGGGACGGGACGGGACGGGACGGCCCCGCGCGGGTCCCGGGCGCCGGCAGCCCGCGGCCGCAAGGCGCCGTCAGCCCCGTCCCCCCCGCCCGGCCGCGCTCTGGGCAGCCGAGCGCCGTTCCGGGGAGCCGCACCGACCGCGGCAGCCCGTGGGGGCGGCCGGACCCAGCCCCGCGGCCCCGCGCCCCCCCGCGCCGCTCACCTCGGCCGCCGTCCGGGCCCGACGGGGCCATGCTGCTCTCCCGGCCCCGGCGCCGCCGCTGATGGCTCGGCGGGCGCCCGCCCCGGCACCTACCCCGCCGCCCGCCCCCGCGGGGCCCGCCCCGGCCCGGCCCTGCCCTGCCCTGCCCTGCCCGCCCCGCCGCGCCCTCGGCGGGCACGGAGCGCCGCCAGCCGGCCGGGCCGGGGCGGGACGGGACCGGGCGGCCGTCGGGGGGCTGCGGACGAGGCGGCGGCCCGGCGGCGGCGGGGGGCGCCCACGGGCGCTGCTGTCACGGGGCGCGAGCGGCGGCCCCGGCTCGCGCTGCCACCGGGCGGGCGCGGGATGAGGCCGACCCCGGTCCCCGTCCCCCGTCCCCGTGCCGTGTCCCCGTCCGGCGTCCCCGCCCCGCGTCCCCGCGCTACGCCCGCCGCCCGCTCGCCCCCCGCCGGCACTGCCGGGGCGTGGCGGTGGCCGTGTGTCGGGGGCTGCCCGCCGGGGGGGGGGGGGCGAGCTGCCCGTCGGGGGGCGGCCGGGCCCGGCGCCGCCGCGGGGGGGGCGGCGCCCCGAGGGGCGGGAGGCGCGGCCGTGCCCTCAGCCAAGATGGCGGCGCGGCCGGCGTCTGCCCGGCGCGGCGATGGCGGCGCGGTCACGTGGGGCGCGGCCCGCCCCGCCCGCTGCATGGCGGCGCCGTGAGGCGGCTGCGGCCCGGGGCGGGCGGCATGCGGCGGGCGGCGGGCTGAGCGCGGCGGGGGGATGCGCGCTGCGCCGCCCGGCCATGTCGCGGGTGGGCGGCCCCGGGCCGGCGGGCAGCGCCAAGGAGAAGCGCTCCTTCAGCAAGCGGCTCTTCCGCGGCCGGGCGGCGGCGGGCGGCGGCGCGGCCCCGGCCCCGGCCCCGGCCCCGGCCCCGGCCCCGGCGCCCGCCTCCGCCGCCCCGTCCGCGGCTCCGGGGCGCTCGCTCGGCGGGTTCATGAGCCGCGTGCTGAAGACCCTCTCCACGCTGTCGCACTACAGCAGCGAGCCCGAGCCCCGCGGCCCGCAGGCCCCGCGCCTGCCC
The DNA here is from genome assembly GCF_009769625.2 of Cygnus olor. Taxonomy (NCBI): domain Eukaryota; kingdom Metazoa; phylum Chordata; class Aves; order Anseriformes; family Anatidae; genus Cygnus; species Cygnus olor. The sequence goes on from NC_049183.1 coordinate 17,372,159, forward strand.
CCGCCGCAGGCGGCCGGCGGCCTGGGCAGCTGCCTCCCGCCGGGCCCGCCGCGCAGCCCCGAGCCGCCCCCGCCGCCCGCCGGCGGCCCCGAGGCGGTGCCCGGCGTGGCGGGGCTGCGCAACCACGGCAACACCTGCTTCATGAACGCCATCCTGCAGTGCCTCAGCAACACCGAGCTCTTCGCCGAGTTCCTGGCGCTGGAGCAGTTCCGCGGCCCCGCCGAGGCCGGCCCGCCGCCGCCCGCGCCCGGCGAGGTGACGGAGCAGCTGGCGCAGCTCGTGCGGGCGCTCTGGACGCTGGAGTACACCCCGCAGCACAGCCGCGACTTCAAGGTGAGCCCCGCCGGGGGCGGCCCGGCCGCGGCTCCGCTCGCTGTCGGTCGTGCCCGCTCCGGGCCCGGAGAGCTGCGCCCGGGGCCTCCGGCAGCGGCGGGGCCTCGCCGGGCGGGCGCCGCGTGGCCGCGGGGCGTGAAGGCGTCGCCTCTCGGCGCCGTGCCCGCGGATCCGCCAGCCCGCCCGGTGCCCCTTGCTGGCGGGGCTGCGTGGCGGCGTCCCGCTCCATCACCGCGTTCGGGGCCCCGTCTGCCTTTCCCGCAGCGCGTGGGTCGCTGTCCCCCTGTGCCCGTGTCTCGGTGCCGCGGGACGCTCGGGGTGCTGCAGCCCACCCGGGCGCGCACAGGGTGCGGACGTGGGGCGCGTGCGTGCGGGCGCCCTTGAGGAGCAGCAGAGAGCCCAGACCCGCGTGCGGGTGCCAGGTAAGTGGCAGCACCGTGTGTCCCCGCGGCTGGTCGGGGCGGCCAGCGCTCAGCTCCTCACCCACAGCGGGAGCGCCGGGCAGGGTGCTGCCAGCGCGCTCAGCACTGACGGCGTTGGAAGCTGGCTAACGGCTCTGCTGTTAATTTACTGGCAGAGGTGCCCGTTTTGCTGTTTCATACCTCCGTCGTGCCGCGCTAGAAGTTGCAGCTAACTCCTGTGGTGGTGCCGGGGCCGGGAGCACCGGCCGTGCGGAACAGGGCGGCCGCTGGAGGAGCGGGTGCTGCCGCCTGCGGGGCCGAGGCCCTCACCCCCGCGCTCGCCCGTCACGCCCGAGCGCCCTGCACACCGAAACCACGCGGTGCCTGGCGCGGGCAGAGCAGGGACCCCTCCTCCCGGCCTGCAGCGCGGTCTGTGCGCCTGTAGTTTAACCGCACCCTGGAATGCCTTTGGGAGAAACAAGACCCAACTGTTGTGAAAACGCTCCGGGCCTGCCTTGCTTCTGGAAGCCACGCAGGATTGTTAGGCTTTACCGTGAGGGGCTCCCTGGCACGGCCGTTGGCTGTAGGGAAGAGGAGGCGCGTGGGTGCTGCGATGGGCACGGGGCCATGTGCAGAGCCTCGCAGCTGGCACCGCTCGCTCACGGGGCAGCTGAAGGGCGGCCGCCAGCCCCGTGGCTGCTGGGGGCCTGCCCTGCCGTGATCTCCCTCCCCCCGAGCCTTCCTGACACCGGCAAAAAATGTGGGTTCCTCCTGAGTAATAAGAATAAAAAAGCTTGAAGGCGAAGCTATCTTTTGGCAGCACAGCTGATAAAGGGGAAAGCAGAGCAGCTCTTAGGCCGAGAAATGCTCTCAGTGCAAGCCCAAGGTAGAGGTGCTCAGATAAGAGAGGCAGAAAGAGGAAGGGAAACAGATACGTAGATTAAATTAAGGCCATGTTCCAAGCTTTGTTTTTTTTCTAGTGGAACTTTCTTTGCCTGTTGGCCGCCGTCACTAACGGTGAGTGAGTGCTTTTCTACTCCTTGTTGGTGTAGCTGGAGCCCATCAATCTTCTACCTGCCAGGCCCTGGGAGGCTTTAAAAAGCATCTTGCTGGGGGGGATCTTGTGCGAGCAGGTCTTGCTCAGAGCCGTGCAGTATCAACAGGCCTGTGTCCTACTCGAGGTGACTTGATCATCATGTCGAGTGCTCGGCTGTTTCTGCACAGGGGTCAATTACTTTCAATAGTAAATTAATGCCTCTGAAGACAGTCAGGTAGCCTGAACCTGCTATTAAATTCCATGTTCTTAATTAAAAATTTCTTCAGCAGCAGACTTGCACAGTTAATTTAAATGTATAAACAAGAGGCTCGTATTGGAGAAAGGTGAAGATTGGTGTTTTCGCTCTGGACACTTTGTTTTTAAATGGTGAAAAGTGTTTTCAGGACAGTCGTTTTGTACTTTCACTCCAATAGTAGTAGTTAGTGACAGTAATATTTATTTGGTACTTGAAAAGCCCTTTACCCAGTGTGCTAAGAAGTCAGTTTGTGGTGTGTGTTTTTTTTCTGTTTGTTTTCCTCTTTTGGTGCTGAGTATAATCGTGTAAAGGCAGTCCTTGATTCCTAAATACTTACCTGCAGGTGCTAAGCATATTTAGGGTATAGGATAACGCTTATCCTCTTGCTCATTCTTACATCCGTAGGCTTTTTTCTTGGGGCACTTTTCTAAGAGAAGGCCTCTCTGTGTCCTTATGGACAGGGACCTTGGAGGGCGTGAGCCTCTAGATGCTCTTTACCCTCAGCTCTTTTTTTCTTGGTAGTATTCAAAGCATTTCTCCTTTTTTAGGTCGGTCTTTGAGAAAATATCCATCCTACAGACTCGTGAATCACGAAGTCCTGCTGCTAGAGACAAGGACAATGCAATTAAAACAAGTGGTTCATGTAGTTGCGGGGCCAAGAGATCGCCTTGCAGAGAGGTGGAGTGCTTGCTGGCAGCTGGCGCCCCGTCTTCGGGCAGACCTACCCGGAGCGCGAGGCGCTCTGCCAGCTTCTGCATCTCAAACCTCACGTTTCTCTCTGCCGTGTCATTTGGAGCATTTCTGAAGTCTGTGATTTTTTGTTTCTCACCTTTGAGGTGTCTGCAGCTGTTTTGATTTTTTTAATGGTATTTTTTTTCCTTCCTAACGCGCAGATCAGATCGGCACAGGGCGCTCTGCAGGTGATTTGCAAGGCTGTGCCTCGGACGGGACAGGAAGGGAGCCTCTGGAAGCCGTCTGCCCGCGCTCCAAGTGGAGCTGCGCCCACCGCTCCTGCTGCCTGGCGGGGCACTGGGGGCTCTCCTTGTCCCCAGCAGGCCCTGGGAGGGGGGCCGGGCGGGGGCAGAGGGTCTGAGGGCTGTGGGGTGGAGGCAGGAGAGGGAAGGAGCCGGTGGGTGCAGGTGCTGGCTCCCGGCAGCAGCCGTGGGCTGGCAGCGTGGGGGCACCGCGCACCTCCCCTCGGGCGGCGCGGCAGAGCCGGGCGCTGCTTTGGCTGGCTCTCCGATCGGCCCCCTGCTCTTCCACGGTTTGTTAGCAATCGCTTTCCCCCGACAGCTCAGTCGTTTTATTTTCCTGCCTAAACAGAGCCGCTGCTTTCATAACTAGGGCCAATATTGCAGCTCGTGCTTCCTCTTTCCCCTTTGTGATGGTGTGACAATAGCAGCAAACATCCATTGTGTCAGCAGTAGCTGTGCTTCGGGCTTGTTTTTTTGCAGGGAGCTGTCCCTGTCTCCCCACAAAGTTCCTGGGAGCTCAGCTGTGCGGACAGAGTGCCCTTTGTGATGGGGAGCCAGCCTGCGGCGCTCGGAGGTGCTGATGGGGTCTTAACTGGGGAGGAGTTTTATTTAAACTAATTGGGTTCTAAAAATCCGATATGCTTACCCGAATCCTCTCCCTTTGTCTTTCTCGGAGTTCTGATCTGTGGATGGTGAAGTTATTTTTTGTTTGGAGGCTTTCTTCCTAGCTAGGCTAGCTGCACGCTGGAGTGTCTCGGTGTTTAACAAGACCCTTTGGATGCTTGAGCTATACTGATTTCTTTTTGTCCTGCAAGATGAAGACTGCCTTGTTTTTATGACCTGTGCGTTCAGCAAATGCAGTAAAGTCATAAGGGCTTGATTGAGTTGGATTATCAGAATTAGATTTGGACCCAAAACGAATCCCTGTTACTAGAGCAGAGATTATTGTGTTGAGTTAATATTGCTGTTTCAAGTTTTTGTTTTTTTAAGTCTGTGTTACCGCTAATATTTAATAGTAGCGGTGTGTAGCTGAGTTTCACAGTGCTCATGTTTCAGAAGAGCTCTTGGTGTAAATGCTGAAATTGGGACAGGCAACTATCAGCTGTGTTGATCGCTTCTTTGTGAATTATTAAAAAAAAAAAAAAAAACAAACACACAAAACAACAAACTCCTCTGAATTGCGAAGCAACTGCTGCGAAGCATCGACGTGCCCAGTGTTGCTGCCTGGCTGGGAGGCGCGGCGGGGGGCGTAGCGTGGCCGCGACCAACGCCGCTCTCCTCTCGTGCTGCAGGCCGGCGCTGAGCTGGCTTGCTAAGCCTGCTGTCTTCTCCAAACTTCAACCTCATCCAACTGAGGTGTTTTAAAGGGAGGCAGTGGCCTTCCTGAGCGTGACTGCTCTTCTCTGTATCAGGAGAAGCCAGATTTGTCTGACACCAAGGTCTGAAAGCTCGCTCTCGGAGTGTTTCTCAAGGCTTGACCTGCGTGCACTTGGCCGTCCTGGCAAATCGTCTTCTCTCCGGTTGTTTGCCTTGTCCCTTCAGACTCAGGACTCAGTACAGCTTTTAGTACAGCTTACCGGCAGAACTGAGCGCAAAGGCCCGATGCCGTGCCAGTTAGCAGGATGCTAACTGCACGTGCTGTGGTGCTCTTGCCTTTTTGCTTTCCATTGTATTTTTATTGCTCTTCCCCCTGATGTTTCCTTCCCTTTCCTCTCTCCCGGCCGTGCCCTGTTCTCCTGCAGGCGTCGCCCATCGGTCCCTCCGGCCACGGCCCCCTTGCTCCTGCTCCGTGCCCGCTGCCGTTGCCCTGTGTCCCCGGGTTTCTCCCCCTGTGCCGCGTGCAGCCGGCGGTGGCCGCTGGCTGTGCTGGGCGCCGGAGCCCCCGCCGCTGTCGGCAGCAGGTCGCAGGGCAGAGCTGGAGGGGCGTGCTGCCCGTGGCGCGGTGCGAGCGGTGCTTCGGCCCGGCTGCGGGGTGCTGCTGGCCTCGGCCCCGTCCCTGGGGCTGGGATGGACGCGAGGCCTGAGCTGTGCTGTCTGCCGGGTTTGCTTCCCTCGGAGCGGGCGTCTCGCCTTGGAGAGGGGAAGTCGCTGTGTGAGAGCGCAGGGACTCGGTTGGATGAACGCTCTTCATGAGGTGTCTGCTGTACAAGCTGCCCAGGCACAAAGCTGACTGTGGGATTAAACCAAAAAACAAAACCACCGAATCTCTGCCTGAGCCTAACTTTATGATGTTCGATGAAAGGTAAATAATAGGCTCTCTTTCCTGCTCACGTGTGTCATTGTTTCAGGGCTGTAATGAGCTGGTTCCATCCGTTCATGCACAAAAACCTCTCCACAGCTGCTTCCTAGCAGGAGCACACTGGAAAACAGCAGGCTGACATTTTTCCTTTGGTTGTCTTTGTTAGCTGGAAGAATAACAGCAGCAAAGGGGAGGCCAGGAGTTCAGCTATGTTTGGCTTTATTTATTGCATCTATGTAGAGCAATAGATGATTAAACTTTCAGTGGGCTGATAAAAATGATAATGCATCTTTGCCGTAAATCTGCTTTATGGATGGACAGGGACTTGTTTGGTTGTAGGGTGCTTGCATTAGGGGGTCAGATACGTGCATGCGATCAATAGGAAATTATGATTTTTTTCCCCCGCTTCTCTCTCCCAGCAGTGCTGCCTCCATTCAGGGTGCCTGTGGGAAGGGAAGGCCTGGTCCCCTCTCCTGCCTCGGGGCTGCGCTGAGGTGTTCTGCGCGGTGGGAAGGGAGCCCCGACACCGCGCGTGCTCCTGGCGTCCTGCAGCCCCCGGGGTGCGGTGGGGCAGAGCGGGCTGCGCGCGGCGCCTGAGCCCCCGGCTCGCTGGGGACTTGCTGGTGGTTTTCTCAAATGGTTCAGTTGTTTGGGTCGGCTCCTTCATCCCAGCCGCCTTGCGTTCCGTAGCGCTTCTGTTCTCTGCCGCGCGTCTGTGGCTGTCCGCACCGCGCTCGTCTCTGCTGGCTTTGCTGCCGCAGCACCGTGCGCTGCGCTGGGAGGGAGGCACGCAGCGTTTCGCAGGGCAGCGGAGGCAGCGGTGACAGTAATGACAATAATAACAAGGCCGCTTGTCGCAGCGACGGCAGGAAGCGTGAGTAACGCTGGGAACACGCTGCTATTGCTGGAGTGTTTTTGTAGCATAGCCTCTTGTGAGGAAATTGCATCTGATGTTTTGTAGTGCTTCCTGAATCGCTTCCAGCGCCGTGTGATCCGTCTCCACAGGCAGCTCCTTATCCCTGGCGCGCGCAGGCTGCGAGGCGAGCAGACCCGGTGCCGCCGGGGCGGGAGCGGTGCCGGCGCAGCCCGAGTCCCGCGGCTCGCTGGGGGACCAGGCGTCAGCAGGAGCCGCGTCGGCAGCGGCCCGTGGGGTCTGGGCGAGTGGTGTGCTGCTGGCACCGGGAGGAGGGCGGTGAGAAATCCTTGCCGGGATTCCCGAGCTCCTTGGTTATGTCTGCTTCCACAGAGAAAGCCCCCCCACGCCTCCCTTTTGACTTGAACTACCAGATTCGCTTCCTTCCGGCAACACCGAGGACCCTTTTATCTTCAGCTCCGTCTAGACGAGGGCTCGGGGCGCAGTGGGAGCACCCGTTAGCTGACTTGCCTAAAACAAACCAGGCCAGGTACGGCAGCCGGCTCTTGGCACGTCAGGTGGGGGCCTCCCCTCTGGCCTGGTGGCGCTGTGCCTTTACATCGCGGCGCGGGGAAGGGGCAAGAGCAGAAGCTGTGCTGGCTGGTCTGCTCGAGCACCTCTTCCTCGTCCCCCTGTGGTCACCTCACCGCGGGGAGCGTGATCCATGGTGCCCGACGCGGGGCTTGGCAGATTTTGGCTGATTGGCCGATTTTCTGTTCGGAAACTTATGTGGGGTTTCAAAGCTAAATTTAATTTTCGGAAGTTTTACATTGAACAAGGATGATGCTTGCAAGGGAAGTTTATGCAGTTGTCCTGAATTCTTCCCTGTACCCTTGGGTGCTGTGAGCTGATCCGCTTGCCTTCCTCGCAAAGCGCGTATTGGATATTGTAGATGCCGAGAGCACCCGCGGTACAGGCTGGTGAGCCATCGGCCGGCAGAGCCACGAGGCTGCGTCTCCCGGTGTTACTCCAGTGCGGTGGTAACTAGTTACTCCTAGTGCAGCCGAAGTAGGTTTCTCTAGGTCTTTGCAATCTTGTCCTGGTATTTTTTGGTGGGTGAATGTCTGGTGCTCAGGCATCAGACCAGGATCTGCAGGGACACTAACTGTATTTTCATGGTTTAGTGTTTAATATTATAAAGTGGTGCAACACAAATAAGTCACCAAGCTTTCCGCTGATGGACAGCAAGAGGTATAAATAAGGCCGGCACATGAAGAGGATTAAGGTCCTTTCTTTTAGATTATGTGTTGTCCTCCCCCCATAGATCTTGTTTTGCTTAACTGGAACTTGGGGTGGAGAAGGCTTTGTTCTCCTTTAACCTCTGAGTCCCTGCAGGCTTCTTTCCCCCTCTGAACTGGCTTGCGGCAGCACCCCGAGCTCGCGTTAGTCGAGCACCAAGCAGGGGTGCTGGGCCGCCGCTCTCTGTGGCAGAGGTGGGCATTCACTGTGGACTGTTTGCTTGTCTCAGACTGTGTTTGCGTGGTTTAGTTCGGAGGGTGCTGGTTCCTGTGCCTGCGAGGGTGGAAAATCTGCTGCCAGAAGGCTTGCACATATGTAATGCGAGCAGATTATTTCTGTTTTCTGTTATATTGCTGCCTTGAGGCAGGTGGACAGATTACAGAGGACAGACGATATATGTCTATTGGTCCTTTCCCGTCTCTTTCTTTGCCCCTCCCTCCTGGTGACCCCATTTTTACAGGGATAAAGCGAGCAGCCCAACCTCGTTTCTGAGATCTGTTGCCAAGCCCGCCTAGAGAAGCGGCGGAGGCCCGATAACGCGGGCGTGCAGCGCGCCCGGTGCTGCTGGGGCGCAGGTCTGCTGCTGCCTCCGAGCCTCCTCGCCCTGCCGCTGCCCTGCCCCTCTCTGCGGCCTCGTCCCGCTGAGGCTCTGCCTTGCCCAGCCGGGCCAGGCCCGTGGCAGCGCTGCCTGCCTCGCGCGGGCACAGGCAGCTGCTGCGGGGCCGATGGGGGCGTTGTGATGGTGGTGGCTGAGCCCGGTTCTCGCAAAGAGGCCGGGTATCTGCGGACTGACTGTGGGAGCGTGGCGGTGTCTGACCGTAACCGTGCGTTAGCTGAGTGTCCTGCCTGCCCCCTGAGCAAACGGACGCGGGTTGCAGCCTGCTGCCTCCTTGGCCAAGCAGAAAAAGCTGGTTCTTTTCCGCAGTGGTGCCTGCTGCTTGGCTAGTAACTCACCAGGACCAGCCCACCATGCGCCACATGGCGTCACTCCAGAGAGCATTTGTGCCCGGGTGCTGAACACAGGCGTTGGTGCCTGGTTCCTGTCCTGCGGGGCTGCGCCGGGTGCCCGCTGTGCAGAGCTGGCTGCCCCAGCGCCGTGGGAAGGGTGGAGGCGAGATCAGAGAGCTGGGGCGGAGACAACAGACACCCCCTGATGTCGGTTGCTTCTCGGGAAAGACGCGCTGCAGCTGGTGCCTTCCTGAGGAAGGTGGCACATGTGGCCCAGGTGGGGGCTCGGTGCAAATGTCACTGTCATGACAGGTGTCCTCAGAGCTGCAGGGCAAGGGTAAGCCTGTGGAAGTGCAGGTTTGTGTTGCTGGTGAACTTCAAGACCCTCCCATTCGTGTCCAGAAGAAAAACAGGTTGGATCAAATCCCTTGGGTGTGCTGGTGTCCTCCTGAGATGGCTTTTCCGGAAATTCAAGTGTAAATTACACACATTCCCCAGGCTCAAGTGTATCCAGAGTAGTACGAGTTGTCTTTACCACGTGCCATCTCTGTTTCTCCGCAGAACATCGTGTCCAAGAACGCTATGCAGTACCGTGGGAACGCCCAGCACGATGCACAGGAGTTTCTGCTCTGGCTTCTAGACAGAGTCCACGAAGATCTGAACAACACAGTGAAATACAGTGGCATGCCTCCCCTCAAGGTAAGGAATTTTGCTGTGCGCCGGCGTGGGAGAGCAGCTATCGCTTTGCATACAATCTTTCTTTTTAAAATAAATCTGCCTATTGGCTCCTTAACTCCGGTATTCAAATGGAACAAAAGCTTGGGTTAGAATAGTTCCTTTCTGGCCTGCGAATGTAACTAGATGTTTCGTTAGTCCCTGGCAAGGGCTCCCTGATGCAGCCCTTTGTGAACGGCTGCGTGCTGCTTTCCAAAGGCTGGGAAGCCTTGCAGGGGAGCTGCCAGGTGCCTCATCTGGGGTAAGATCCCTGCCCGTCCTCGGCTGTGCCACGTTCCCACGTAACCACCTACCTGGGCAGGGAGCACTCGTTGCTTAAAAACTGTGTGGCGCTGTCCTGGTGTTCCTGGTCAAGGAGCACACAAATTTGGCTAGGAGTACTGGAGCCATCTGGTGCCCACCTACACGCTTGGCTATGCTTCTGGGCTTTATTCTTTTCTTTTAGCCACCGCTGGAGGATGATGTGCTGCTTGAGGGACCGGCCTTTCCCATCAGTAGTACTTTCGTGCAGGAACTCTTTCAAGCCCAGTACAGGTATGATATGTTGTAACTTCTGAGGCATTATTGCATGTACTGGTGACCCCAGTGTAATTCTACCCTGCCACTAGCTCACAGTACAGTTGAGGCTGGTGTCATGTTAACTGCTACTTCTGAATTTTTCTGAACAAATTTTGAACTAAGATCTTGCACCAGAGGGGAGAGAGAGTTTGACTGCCTCAAATTTGGTATGTTATTTGAAAATCTGCAGTATGCACCACCTCTTCAACTGCCCTGCCCCTTCCTGAAAGCAAGCCAGTGCTTAAGGGTGCAAAGGCCCAGGACAGCTCGGTGCTGCCAGGCTTACCCTGCCTGCTTGGAGGCAAGAGCCTGTAGCAGGACCTGGAGATGCCTGGAGGCTGCTGGGGAGCTGCAGGTCCCAGGCTTCTTGCAGAGTTCTTGTTGTCTGGTGCTTGGGAACCCTGAGTTGAATCCTTCCTTGTCCCTTCAGGGTATTTCCTGTGAGTTTCTCAGACTTCTGGGAAGTGAGCTTTCTAACTTCAGAACTACCGCAGGAAAACAGCCTCATTTCCAGTGTTCCTCGATAGCTTGTATCTGTGCTGCTATGGGCACTTTAATTACCGGGCGTTCCCCCCAGTGTTGGCTAGGGTTTCTTTTGTAAAGGAGAAACCTTAAGCCCTGGTGCAAAGCCGGCATAAGGTGCAAGTTGATCCTGAATGAGAGACGTGTTGTTTGGGGTTTTTCCCTTCTGAATAAGAGATCTATGTTCCTGCAGTACTGACTGTCCCCATCTATTTCCCGTCGCTTTCCCTCTCTTCAAAGAGAAAACCCTTTCAGGTCTTTCACATCGGAGCTGCTATTGGTGAATTATTAATCTTGCAGTGCTGCTTATTAAAAGCCAAATTCAGCGTCTCAAGCAAAGTCTTTTCCTGACATGCCACGTAATGAACTTTGAGACTAATTACTTTGAAAGGATCTAGACATCCAGAGCCCCTCACTTACCGCGGCTATGTCTGTTGCACCTCTGTGCAGAGCCACTTCGTATGGCGGAATAAGAGTGTGAGGGCAGCCAAGCTGACACGCAGAGGCAGTAATTTGTGATGCGATCATTTATCCATTCCTGATGAAATGATGTATAACTGTCCTCTTACTGGTGTCGTAACAGGTCCTCTCTGACGTGCCCTCATTGCCAGAAGCAGAGCAACACCTTTGACCCTTTTCTCTGCATCTCTCTGCCAATTCCCTTGCCTCACACACGGTATGTAATTATGTCTTGGTTAGTGTTGGCTGTTTCCAGTGTTGTCAGAGTTGTGTAATTTGGTACAGAAGGAAAAGAGATGTCAGCAAAATCTCTGTTTTAAAAGTCTCTTAAAAAAATACTCGAGCCTATATGGTACTTAAATCTTCAATTTGCAGGTAAATTGGAAAATCGAGCCTCTTACTTGTTTCAGAATGTTTCAGAGAAACAAGCCTTTCACTTGTTTCTCCACCCCTACCCTTCCAAAAAATCCTAGAGAATTAACTTGTGGAGAGGGAAGCTATCTTTGATTCAGGGAACCAAAATATTTTGCTTAATTTATAGCATGCTGAAATTAAAAAATGAGAGAAGGATGAAACTTATTTTTTATTTTTCACTTTTGTGGGAAAAGTCTCTGATCAGTTTGATTTTAAAAACTGAAGTTAAAAGCTCTCCTGCAAAATGTTTTGCTTTTGAACTACAGCTGCTGCCAATAAAGAAAAATGGAAAAAAAGTCTAAAAAGTTCAGAGCAAACATCACGAGATGCTTATTTATGTAGTGGGTAGTAGAGCTGTGCAGCTCCTTCAGCTGATGCTGTGTGTGCAGAGAATTTGTGTGGGTTCAGGAAGCAAAGGAACAAAGTAATGGAAGTACTAAATATGAAGATGTCAGGTTTGGTTCGAAGTTCCTGCTCCACCACTAAGTGGAGGCTGAGTGGGCTTTCCAGGGAAAGCGTTTCTTGTAGGCTAGCTGCCCCGCTGTACTCTTCTGAAGGTATAACTTTTGCTGCTGGTGGAAGCAGGACCTCATTTAGAGAGAGAACCTGGAGATCTGTCCTCGTGGTCACAGCAGCTCTCTTTGAACGTTCCAAGGTACTGCTTTGGGCTGACCTGCATTACAGCGTACTGGCTGGAAAACTAGGTTGTCTTGCAGTAGAGAGTTTTATTTTTAACTCTGGGATTTTTTTTTTCAAGAACACTTCCTGCTTGTAGGAACAAGCAACACCAGCCCATGTAGTAAGAAAAGTCTTTAGAAATCACACACGTGTGTCTGGCTGAGGCTGAGCACAGCTCTGGGTCGTCAGCAGGGCCCCGTAGCTCTCGCAGCACCCTGGGTGCCCCCGGTTCGGGTGGGCTCCGCTGCAGAGGCCGGAGCTCTCCCCAGGCAGCGCCTCTGTGCTCCCCGCAGGCCGCTCTACATCACCGTGGTGTACCAGGGGAAGTGCTCCCACTGCATGCGCATCGGCGTGGCCGTGCCCATCGCCGGGACCGTGGCCAGGCTGCGGGAGGCTGTCTCCTCGGAGACCAAGATACCCACGGAGCAGGTAAGGGCTGCTCTCCTTGCCGGGACCCCTCGTGCCGAAGGAGGGCAGTGCTGAGGCTTTCATCCGGTGTGAGCAGCGCTGGATGTGTAGGAATTGCAGTTAGCTGTCCCTGTCTGAATGGGAGCAGGGTGGTGGTGATCTGAGTCACGCTTTTCCCTGCGCGTTGACCCCGTGAAAGCTAGCGATGTGAGGACAGCCACCTGTGGAGCTGTCTGCGCTGTCCTTCCGCCCAATAGCCCTGCGATTCCCACATGTGGGCAGTGAGAGAACTGTCGGGCAACTATGGAACAGGCACAGGAATTCCTCCATAAGAGGAGTTCCAAGAAAGCTGTCAGATCCACCAAAACCCCCTCTCATTCTGCTGTCGCCCCAGCTCCGAGGTCACGGTCACCCTTTTCCCGGCTCCTCGTGCCGGCTGGCAGCAGGGTGCTTTGAGGAATGCCATCCCTTAGCGGGTAGCCCCAGTCGAGGCATTGGGCAGCTCGGCAGGACCAGGACTGGTGGCATCAGGGGTTCTGCTTTGCTTCTGCTGGCTCTAGATCGTGCTGACAGAGATGTACTATGACGGGTTTCATCGCTCCTTCTGCGACACTGACGATCTGGACACCATTCATGAAAGTGACTGCATTTTTGCCTTTGAGACCCCGGAGATATTTAGGCCCGAGGGTATCCTTAGTCAGAGAGGTAAGTGGATAACTGCTTGGTGCCCACCCAGGTGATTAGATGAGGAAGGCTTGGTTTTGTAAGCAGATGCACTTGATAATGAAAGTGCCACAAGTAGATGATGCCCTGGTGTATTGATCTCAGCTCTGACTTTATCCAGACTCATTCCAGCAGACTCAATTCCCTCACTCCCTCAGCTGGGAGGCTATCAAGAAGTGATGTACGTGACTTTCTTCCTCTTCCTGGCACTCATTCTTCAGGCCAGGCTGGCTTCATCTGAAATCTGTTGTTAGGCTTGCTTTAAAGGTCTGATAGGGGCCAGACCAAGCCACCGAAATTGTGTTATTTAAAATCAGATTGCCAGTGAAGAATAAACAGTCTGAAGAATGAGGAAACACTTTCTCTGTTAAAGCTCAAGAAATTCAGCTTTTCTGCGTCTCCCTCTCAGAGGAAGGGAGTAATTGCATCCTGGGTAGACAGAGGGTAATCAAAGGCAAATTTTATTATTGGAAGTAACAAGGAGGGTGTCTGTCACTTTAGCTTTTCATGCGGTCAGACAAGATATGAGTATTTGCACAAATTACTGTGAAAAATCAGTTAGTTGAGCATTACATAAAAATTTATTTCTGTAAAGAAGTAGGCACCATGGAAAGTAATTGCTCACTGAAGTCTTTGTGCGAGGCTAATAAAAATGGTCAGTCTCACTTCCATGCTGGCCTGCTCCTCAAGGCCCAAGGAAGGCTTCCCCAGGGAGGCATATATTGTAAATAATGGAACAAGGTATCCTGTTCTCCTAATTTTTCAGGATTACATGTGAACAATAACCTGAATAACTTGAAATATGGCACTGAGCACTCCCGAACAATATCTTACTCTCAAGGACCGGTGAAGTCTGGAAAACTGGAACAGTCTTCTACTAGACAAACAGCAAATGACAGGATTGTCTTGCTGGTGTGTAACAGAGCGTGCACTGGACAGCAGAGCAAAAGGTGACTGGCAGCTTCACGGCCAGACTTACGGCTCTGGCTGCTTCCTTGGTGGGCCTGGGCTTTACTTTCTGTGTGGGGCAAATAAAAGGTGCGGGAGGGACGGCTTGTGTGCACGCTCTTTTGATCACTTCCTTAAATACTACTCCTTTCTCCAGGTTTGGCTTGCCCTTTGTGTTGCATCTGGAAAAAACAATTGCTTGGGATATTCTGCAGAAGGAAATTCTGGAGAAGATGCAGTATTTCCTGCGGCCTGCAGCCTGCTTGCAGGTGAGGCAAATGATGTGGCTGCTTTGAGACTTCCAGCGCTGTGTGATGAACTAAATGGGAAGGCAGGTTACCTGAAGCAATGAATGTGCTGTGCTGATGCCTTCCCATATTTCTTAGTGCAGTAGTGTCCAAGTCTGATGTGCTTTTGTCTGCTATTTGCTGAACGTTACAGGTAAGAGTAGACTGATCAGGTGAAGGAATTACATGCTTCTCTTCCTTCCTTACCCCCAAAAGGTACTTGAGAAGTCAGTGCTGCTGTCTGCACTGCAAGTGGTGCTTGCCTTAAGGAAGGCTGCGAAGTTTGCCTGGTGGCTGATGAGTGTGTGTCTGATGGGAGTTCCCTCTGAGCAGTGGGGTGCAGAGCAGCATCTTACCTGGTCGCTGCAGGGGAGGTTTTGTCTTTTGTAAAACACGTTCTAGGATAAACTGTTCGCCTGTGCTGCGAGCAGGTGACTTGGATTTGAGCCATTCAGATGGCTTCTGCTGTCTTGCTGCAGGTTTGCCCATTCAGCTTGCGAGTGGTCAGTGTTGTGGGCATAACGTACCTGCTACCTCAGGAGGAGCGGCCCCTCTGCCATCCAACAGTGGAAAGGTAGGCGGGAGGGACCGGTCGCTTGGGAGCTGGGGATGCAGCCGCAGGGAGAGGGACAGTCCTGGCACGGATGTGTGCAGTGGGCTTCCTGGGCCTGGGAGCAGGGAAGTGACGGAGTGTCCTCAAGAAGTTGTCAGGATTGCTCAGTGGTGTGTCATGCCGCCTGGAACCTGTCCTCCTTGCAAACAGGAGAGAATAAAAGTGTTCTCTCCTCCCTCCCCTCATCTTTTTTTGGTGGCTATTCTTTAGAAGCTTTTGTAGGTGCCTCTTCTGTAAATAAACATATATCTATTTACAGAGCGAGTACTTAAGTAAATACAGTTCTTTGCCAGTTTTTTTGCTGTATGAATTCCTTTTCTGCTTTCCAAACTTGATCTGGGTGGCAGTGGGGGAAGGTGAAGGACTAAAGGAGACAAGGTACGTGCATATGAAAGAGAACGTAGGCTTCAGATTCCAAGATGGGCTAACTTCTGTCTGCTCCTTTCTCCAGGGCATTGAAGTCATGTGGACAGGGGGGAACTGCTCATGTGAAGTTAGTCGTAGAATGGGACAAAGAAACTAAAGATTAGTAAGTATGGAGTAGGAAGCCTTAAAGTGAATTCATCGTGACAGCCTTGCTTGCAGCCAGCTTGGCACTGTGAGCTGTGCACCTCCCGGCACACGTGAGACCTCAGTCTGCTCCCTGTGTGCTGGCCGCTGTCTGCGGGACCCGGCGGGGGCTGTGCGCGCTGAACATGCTCTGACCTGGAGCCCTTTGCTCTGTAGCTGGGATTCTGTGTTACAGAGCAGGTGTCTCACCTGTAGCTGCTTCCCTCACCAGCTATATTCATGTGAGACAACCTGTGGGCAGTGAGCTGCTGCTGAGATAGCTGGAATGGGTGCTGCTGAAGCTGCTCACGTCTGTGTTCTGTTGTGTTGCTCTGGTGGGGTCTTGCCAGGCAGCTCTCGCTCATGGATAATGAGACAAATCCAAGAAAGAGCTGCTAGTTCTGCTTCTATCTTTATGTTGGCTCAGCAGCAGCGTGGGGAGCAGGCGGCTGTGCTGGTAAATGTGTTGTGTCTCTGATGCAGCTTGTTCGTGAATACGGAAGATGAGTATATTCCGGACTCTGAAAGCGTCCGCCAGCAGAGAGAGCTTCATCACCAACCTCAGACCTGCACTTTATCTCAGTGTTTCCAACTGTACACCAAAGAGGAACAGGTAGGGACGTGCCTGTATAGCAGCCATGACTCTGAAGGTCTGGTTGGTCCGTGTGCTGCTTGAATCCCATGCTCAGCAGAGCAGCTGTGTTCTGCAGACACTGATGTGTTGAGGCAGGAGAATAAATTCGTTAACGCAGCACTAGTTACCAGTCCTGCTAGCAGAGTTTTTCTGCGGTGGGAAGAAAGCTGTGGGCAGTACTGCTCCCCTTCCAGTCCCCGATGTTAAGATTGCAGATCAGAGGAGCAAATTCCGATGTTTCCCCCTGTGAAATAGCAATGCCTTTTCTGGCATACAGGATGAAGGATTAGAACAGTGTGGCATCTCTGTGGGAATGTGCTGCTCTGTCGTGGAGCATTTGGGTGCTCCCAGGCCTGAGCTGGGCAACAGTGGGCTTGAGGCAGCCTGTGCTGAGCAGGGACCTGCTGGGCGGTCACACAGGGACAAGGAGCTCCAGAAGTGTGGCTGCACTTCTCCAGCTCGGTTCTCAGTGCAAGGAGGTGGAAGAGGCAGGAGTGATGATGTGCCACGGGGCAGGCTAGAGTTGGGTCTGATCTGGCCCTTGCCTGGAACATCATGCGAGTGATCTGTGTCTCTTTGCCAGAGGTCTCTAATCTGCTGTAAAAAGGGATGGTCCCAGATGTGGACTGTGGACCTGCGATTGAGCTTTAATAATTTTGGAGCCTCTCTTGTCGCTTCTTTCAGAGGTGAGAGAAAAGTTGTCTGACAGCTTACAGCTCTGGCTTCTGAATTTTCTGAGCACGGGGCTCTGGATGGAAGCGCTTGTCACATTTGTGGCTTTGAAAAGATACCCTCTCCTTCGTGGGGAGTGAAAAGCTCCACCGTTTGTAACTCTGTGCTACCGGGACGTGGGGAGAAAGAGGTGTCAGAGACGAAACTTGAAGTATATCTGTAGTCCTTCTGTTCAGATGCCTTCTTTGCTGCTGGTGTTCTTGTAAGGATACTTTTACTCAGGCTGCCAAGCCTGCTGGCTTTTTCCTTTTTTTTCTTAATTTCTAAGGGACTGGGGGTTTGAAAGGTGGAAATAGTTTCTCCTCACAGCAGCACTAGCTAAATTCTGTCTTGCAGTGGGAGGTGCCTCTGCCGTGAGGCACCCCTCTCTTGCCTTCTTTGCTGTTTTGGAAGGCATCACTGGGAGCCCTGTGTTTCTAATGAGCTTGATGAATGCTGGAGGTAGATGAGGTGCGTGTGTCAGTGCCTGCACTGCACCTTGGGCAGCAGAGCAGTGATGGTGAAGAGCTGCCTTGGAACCAGGAAACTAATACCCGCGCCTGCCTCTTCCTTGTAGCTTGCCCCAGATGATGCATGGCGATGCCCACACTGCAAGCAGCTGCAGCAGGGTAGCATCACACTGAGCCTCTGGACCTTACCTGATGTTCTCATCGTACATCTCAAAAGGTTTAGACAGGTAAGAATGTCTGTGGGGATGCTGGACAGGGAGCGACCTGATGAGAGCGTCTCTTCAGCAGCAGCAGCTGTTCTGTCTGACGTATCTCTACTGGGTTTTAGTTCTCCCAAGCGTGGTGACCTCGCTGCCGCTGCGGCTCATGCTATCCTCCATTTACACAGGAAGGAGACCGAAGGATGAAACTCCAAAACATGGTTAAATTCCCCCTGAGTGGCTTGGACATGACTCCTCATGTGGTAAAACGCAGTCAGAGCAGCTGGAGTCTGCCATCTCACTGGTCACCCTGGAGGCGACCTTATGGTCTTGGAAGGGATCCTGAGGACTACATCTATGACCTGTACGCAGTCTGCAATCATCATGGCACCATGCAAGGGGGACACTATACAGGCAAGTATTCTGCAATATTACGTCCGTTAGATCCTTTCAGAAAGAAAACAGTTCTATTCCCTATTCTGTCTGTAGTTTTTTCCTCGCTCTTGACAGAAGGACCTAACTCAGTTCAGAAGGGCTCGCTATGTAATATTGGACAGGGAACTTTTATGACTCTGAGAAATGAAACAATGCGTGTTGACCCCAAATGTCCTACTGTATGTTCCTTTCTCCATTTTTTACCTTGAGTGTAATGTCACCAGCCTTTTGTGTTTCAAAAATGCTCTTTCACCACTGTAGTTGCCAGAGTCTGTTATACGTGAGAAATATTTGCACCTTGCTTGTGTGTAGAGCACGGGTTTTGAATTCCTCTTTGTTTTGGCAGCTCCCAGAGCAGCCAGAGGTAAGCTAAGCTGTTTGGTGGTTCTTAGTATCTGTTCATTTTCACTCAGCCCAGAAAATGTACGTCTGGCTTTGCCCTCTGATGCACACCTCTGGGCTACATTGTCCTGTGGGGACTCCATCAGGAGGAGACTCACTGGTGGAGGCAGACCCTCCACAAATAACAGAACGTGGAGTGAATGGGGCCACCCCAAATAGTGTTCTGTTCTGAGCAGCAATGCTGAACAAAGAAAATCCTGAGCTGTGAGCTGTTCATTGTGTTCTGGTTGTCTCAGGTTTCCTTCTTGCTAGTCACACTGGAAGAGGATGTGTTGCGTGAATAAATCTGTTCCTTTCATTCTCCTCTGAGTTTATCGTAGCAGATAAAGTCGTGTTCAAGTTATCATACAGGAACCTTGATAGTAGGAGTGAGGAAAGTCTAATGGTAATGTTTCTCTCAGCATATTGCAAAAACTCGGTTGATGGCCAGTGGTACTGCTTTGATGACAGCGATGTTCAGCAGCTTTCTGAAAATGAAGTCTGCAAGCAGACAGCATATATTCTTTTCTACCAGAGACGCACAGCAATCCCATCATGGTCTGCTAACAGCTCTGTGGCAGGTAAGCCCTGTTGGCTTTGTCAGGGAGTGGATGTAGTTCTTGTCCTGCGTGGAACTGAAGAATTTTCTGCCCCCCTCTGCTTACACCCCAGCTTTCTGTCCCAGAACACACGGTGAGCTTGTCTCAGAGTCCTCTGCTACACAGGGGAGACCATGGGAAACTTCCCAGCTATTCTGCTTCTGCTGCCCATCCTTATGTACCTCAGGCTAGTTGTGGCAAAGAAGCTGTGGAGATGGGGGAGCCCCCTCCAGCGCCACGTGTTCAGAGCTGCCCTTGCCAAAGCCAGGACGTAGCCATAGGGCTGGTTCATTCCCCCTGCCAGTGCAGTTGGTCTCAGGTAAGCGGTCAGCAGCTGAACATGTTGGTTGTGAATCTGGAATGAGCTGTGAGCAGGTACAGGCTTGATGACTTGTCTTTGTAAATAAAAGGGTTTGCAGGGTGTGTTTGTGGCAGCTCAGGGACTGTCCGCCACCTCTGTGCTGTTGCACTGAGGCACTGATTCTTTTGATTCGCAGCATACTGGGACAGGTGTGATTGTCTCTATTGCCTATGACCCTAACTACATATAGAAGTTTATTTCTACAACATAGAGGTTTATTTCTACGTTATCTGGATGCTGTGGCTATATGAGACAGCCCCAGACTCAGTGTCTGTTGAAGCTGGTGCAGTACTTACCTGGCTCTGTGGCCTTCCCAGAGCTTCACGTGTTCTGCAGCTTTGTGCTGCTGGTCTGAGGTCTCTGCCTGATTCCTTGCAGGCTCCACAAGCTCCTCGCTCTGTGAGCACTGGGTCAGCCGTCTTCCTGGTAGCAAGCAGCCCAGCATTGCTTCAGCAGCATCGTCACGGCGCACGTCTCTGGCTTCGCTCTCTGAATCGGTGGAGCTGACCGGGGAGAGGAGTGAAGATGATGGTGTGTATTAATGATGCAGTGCATGGGGGGAACTGGGTCAAAAAATATTTTCTCAGGCACTAACTTGTCAGTTACAAGATCCCTACCAGGACAGCTGCAAATGAAGTAGTTAGGATGGGCAGTTTCTCTAGCAGCTGGGGGAGGCAGGCACTGTGTCAATAGGAGCACAGGTGGGCTTTTCTCTGGTGTGAAATGATGGGCAGGAACCTTATGGAGCCTTTCAAAGAAAGAAAATACTATCAACTAAACCTCTCAATCAAGTATTTTGTGTTTTTATTTCTCTGGGTTTCACTGCAGCACCTTTTCAGGGAGGCTGACGTACTCCTACTGCTTGGTATAGGTACTAATTGTCTGCTGCCCTGCTGTATCTCTTCTCATGGAACTGCCACCATGGGGTTGAGAAGATAGGCAAACTTTTTGTTGAATTCCTTGTTCAGCTTTTATGCAAGGAATTGTGCCTGTGGTGCAGGCGAACTGTCTGACTCTTGTAGGGAAATGGCACCTGTGGATGGGTGGGATAAACTGTCTGCAGGCTTGGCGTTCATACTGATGATGTTGCTTTCTCTCTAGGAGGATTTTCAACTCGGCCCTTTGTGAGAAGTGTCCAGCGTCAGAGCTTGTCGTCTCGATCTTCTGTCACCAGCCCACTGGCAGTGAGTGAGAACGGTGTCAGGCCCTCGTGGTCGCTCTCTGCAAAGCTGCAGTTACGCTCCAACTCCCCATCACGCTTCTCTGGAGATTCCCCTGTACACACATCTGCTTCCACCCTGGAGAAGATTGGGGAGGCTGCTGATGATAAAGTCTCCACCTCTTGCTTTGGCAGCTTGAGGAATCTTTCTAGCAGCTACTTGGAACCCTGCGATGGCAGCCGCCGAGAGCACAGGACGGCTCGCAGAGCCCCCCTGGCTGTCATGGAAGGGGCGTTCAGGGAAGAGTCTGTTGTAAGGACATCTAACTCAGACCTTTCAGATGGGCTTGGCAAAAGCTCTGTGCAGCCAGACAAGAATCACCCTGCTTTGGACCCTTTTGATAACAACAATCAAATTGCCTTTGTTGATCAGAGTGATTCTGTGGATAGCTCTCCAGTCAAGGAGGTGAAAGCCACCAGTGGGATGGGACTGGCTCCAGAGAAGGCAGATGGAACCCCTAAGAAGGCTCACAGCTCCAAGGGAGCTTCCGAAACAGACAAAAGCTTGAGGAAGGGAAGGACAGTCTTATCTGCCCAAGAGACCAAAGTCTCTCGCTCTTCTCCTCCTCCCCCAAAGGGTTCCCAGAAGGTTTCCCGGTCTAGGAGTAAGACTGACTCCTCTAGGGCCAGTGGGCGCCATGGGTCTCCTGCTCCCACTCAGGCTAGGAAGGACCATAGCACCAAGCCCGTTGAGGTGGCTATCCCATCAGCTCAACAGAAGCAAAAGTCAGGTGGTTCTCCCTCTTCCACAGCTGCCAAGAAAGCCACATCAGGCTCATTGACTAAGGGCTCTTCTGCTGGGAAGAGCCGGACTTCAGACCGAAGCCTCAGCAGGGAGGGCTCTAAGATAAGCCTGGGCTCGGACAAAACGAGCGTTACCAGCAGTTCGAGAACAAGCTCCCCGCGGATAAGCCACTCTAGGAGTGACAGCAGGGCAGTAGACAGCAAGCACGTGAGGAGTTCCTCCATGGCCAACCTGCGGTCTCCAAATGTTGGTATGCGTTCTGGTTTGAAGAGGGACAGCAAATCAGAAGAGAAGGGATTGTCCTTCTTCAAGTCGGCCTTAAGGCAGAAGGAGACCCGGAGGTCAGCAGACCTGGGAAAGACCACAATGCTCTCAAAAAAGGCAGCAGGTGGCAGTTCCAAGTCGGTCAGCAAAAACGTGCTGGAGGACAAGTCTGAGAAAGGTGGTGTCCCACCAGCCTCTCAAACCAATGCCAATGTTACTGCAAAAGAAAAGCTCGTCCCAAAAGATGCCGCACCCAACAAACATTCTCTGCTCTCCAGTCGCAAGTCCAAGTCTTCCCAGCTAGATCCCGGAGCCCAGTCTCCTCCTTCCAGTGGCAAGCAGGCTGCTGACAAGCCACTGAAAAAGTTACCTTCCAGCATGCAGGTGTCCGTACGGCCTTCTCTGGAACCTCAGTGAAATGCTGCAATCCAGGTGTCTTTTCTGCTGAGAAGCTAATTTATTCTGAGCTCTTGTTTTTTGTTCATGTGCCTAATGTATGTTTTGAGGAGAAGTTAACTGCGAGTTGTTAAAGCGCCTTTTGATTCTGCCATCAAACCAAATAGCCACAGGCAGCCAGCACCAATGCAAGTAGTCTATCTGGAGTCATTGTTGAACCCGAACGCAGCTGTCCCATAGCACTTGTGCAGGAGTCTCTTCATAGAAAATGCAACATCTTTCCTCAGACTCAAGGTCTGAAATCTGAAACCCAGTTGTACTGACACTAGCGTGCTTCGTAGAGCTGTGAACTGATTTTGGTCTCGTTCTGAGCAGGCTGTGTCTGCACTGGCCTTGTTCTGAGCTGTGGAGGATGCGAAGGAAACTGGACAGGAGAGCCTCCCGCTGCTTACGCGCTCTTTCGACCCGCTCTCCCTACTCCCTTCCATTTTCAAGCTTTCTTAAGGGCAATATCTCAACACTAATGTTGTTTCTCAGGTATATACTCAGCCAGTATAGGAGGGACTAGCATTAGTGGATGGACAGAAAGGTACCCGTGTGTCTGTGTGTACGCGTGTCTTTGTAATAGATTTCATATTTGCATTCCAACAGCGGAAAGATTTTTCCATAAAATGTTATCTGCATTTTTTGTTGCTCTGTCTGTGAAGAGTTTTACTCTTTCCATACCTAAGGCAACCTCTAGCCTGTTCTCTTTAATTGCTTTCTCTCTTCTGGAATACTATACTCAGCAACAAAAGAAGTCACTAAGCAGCAGCTGGTTGCCAGCCCGTTCCTGTGAAAGCGCGAGGCGGCTTGTTGGTGCGGTGCCCTAGGAGATGGCTGTCTTTGTGCGCCTGAGTGGCAGCAGTGCTGGTAGGACCCCTGCCCAAACTCCTGAGCAGCAGCGTTTTTTGATGTGCTCAGATGCTTAACTGTAGTGGTGTGGATTTAGCATCCGTTACTTATAGGCGTAGTACTTAGCTAAGCCACGTGTCGTCCTGTCTTCTCTGCCTTCTCTGAGTGAGCCTCCTCGCGAGGGTTGGAGGGGCTGCACCCCAGAGCCGTGCTGGGGCTGCTGCCCTGCTCCTCCCCGGCGCGCTCCTCGCGTTCCCCGCGGTCTGCCCGCTGTGCGTCTCTTACCGCAGCGGTCCCGTCCTCGTCTGGCTGTTGGTCTCTGTTAGGGCTAAAGCACTACATCTAGCGACGTCCTTGTTTACATGCCCTTCTCCAAGGGGAGATTCCTCAAGCTCTTTAGGATTCATCTCTGAAGGTGGATTCCTCAAGTCCTTTTGTATACTCGTGGTGTAATCTCTTTTTTTAATTTCATGAGTTTTTTATTAATGTTTTGCTTATCCTTTCTGTAGAGCAGCAGCCTGTCGTGCAGCTCATGGCATGCAGCAGCTGGGCAGCGTGCTGTGCACGCTTGTCTTTTGGTGAGGTCTTTGCCTGCCACCCAGTCTCGTCTGGTGAAGCTCCTCCGGGCTCAGCCTGCAGACAGCCCTGCTCGTACGTCTCTCCCATCACCGTAGCAGTGCCCTCAGACGAGCAGTTGCTTGCAGCTAGCCTGTTCCACCTCCACTCTTAGCTGCCGTGCTGATGACCCTGGAAGAAGCCTTGCCCCAGGCTGCTGGGGCACGTTGCTGCTCCTTGGGTTTGTTCTCGGCTCACTGCTTCTGCAGCGGGCTTTGGAGAGTTGTGTGTCTCGGGGCAGCTGCTGCCCTGGTGCACAGGCGGCGGATGCGGAGCTGACCCGGGGTGCTGCAGAGCTCTGTGGCTGCAGCACAGCCCTTGGCCTCTCCTGGTTGAGCCCAGCAGTACCTGCCTTCCTGCGTCCCAGAGGCAATGCCAGTGGCCTGCATGTTTGTACAGCGTGTTGGACTCTGTGCCCTGGACTATATTTTTAAGCCTGAACGTGACCCTTTTCTTGATCTGTTTCTTCTCCCATGCTTTGTTGTCACCTTCTCGTTTAATGCAGCAACAAGAAACAAAGGTGGTATTGCTTGCTTCTTAAATGTATAACTTGGGTTATTCTCGGATTATTTTTTGTTATATCCAGCAGAGCAGAGGAGACTTGCTTCACATTTTGGTACTTAAATTTCTCCCTGAAATGCCGATATTGAAGTACTTGTTTAAGATTTGATCTGCATTAAGATCTTGCACTTTGTTGACTCTTCTCTTGTAACAACTCTTCTAGCAAGAATGTAATTCCGGTAGCTGTTGCTAACTTGGTTTGATATCCTTTTAATAGACAGAACCGAGTTTTCTGTGCATTTCGCCATGGGACGTTTGTGAAAGGCTATTTTTATCAAATGACACTTTCTTTTCATGTCATCCATCATTCACTGGAAAAGTTCAAACTGGAAGATGGTGTATGGTTTCTGAGGTGTTTTTTGCTAACGTATTGCATGTCTGTACTGAAGGAAACTTGAAGCCATGTCCAAGCTGGCGTTTCAGCTGAATGCCAGTTCAGTATGTTTGTATTTGGGGCATGAGAGTGGTCATTAGAGCTGCCGTTAGGATAAAATGGGAACGAGAGGTCTTGGTGCCAAGCGTTCCCGTAGCTGAGGTTAAAAGCAGTCAAAGCTCTGCATTCCCAAGATAAGTTATCTAGCCCTTCCTCTTTGTGCTTACTGTAATTTCTGATGGAAACTGCTGCCGGCTCCAGCACTGTCCACTCTGTGTACGCTGCCAATTTGATTTTCTACCTGTCCCTCTGAAAAACAGAAGCTCTGGTGCACAGACGCCTTGCTCCATGGATAAGCATGGGGTGGGCTGAGGAGCTGATCCTGACAGCGCCCTTTTCTTCCCATTAAGCTGGTGTCGCGGAGTGAATGAGAGATGCTGCTCGTCTCTGGTGGGCTGCCAGCACGTGGCGTGTTTTCTGGCTCAGGAGGGCTTGACTTCGGGTGTCCTCAAGCAAAATGCTTTGATTTGCAAGGGTGCACTGTCGTTGTTGTTGAATATAAGACACGTCGGGCAAAATGTGGAAAGCATGCTTATAGGGACCTGCAAACTGCAGTGCCTACTCCCATGGCTGTGTCGATTCTGTAACAAAGCGGTTTGGATAGTAGCTGCTTGCTGCCACCCCGCATCCTCTGCTTTCTGGTCTCAGATTTCCAGCAGTCTGTGAACTCCTTTGCATAGGAGAGGGCTAAAGGATGCAGGCCCAGGAACAGCAGTGTTCATGATGGGTATAAATCCAGGTCTGATTGCTGTTAAAACCCTGGCTTCACCAGCGGTGTAGAGTAAATCTTTCTAAAACTGAACGTGGGCTCCTGCAGGCCTTATTTAAAGTGATTTGAGGAAAAACATCAGTCTTCTCTCCTCGCTTTAAGCGGACTTGTTTCTTAGCCCTTTCCTGCAGAGGAATTCCGGTCTGTGTACACCATGCTGTCCCGATGTGGATGTGGCCCTGCACGAGGGGTGCTCTAGGGAGGGATCTTCCCAGGCCTGCAGCCAGCACAGCCTTGCCTTTGCGAGGGGGCCGTAGAACGGCGCAGGCTTGTGCCTGCTCCGTGGCAGCCTCTAGTACCCGGCCACCCCTTTCCTGAAAGTTCGGGCTCGGCTGCAGCAGCCCTGCTGCCCGTGGAGGAGGTGAGCTCCTGCCACCTCCTGCAGCCCTGGGGGCAGGTGGCGCCCAGGGGCTCCCGGCCCCGTGCCCCCAGTCCCTGACCTGGCTGCACGGTGCTTGCAGGGCAGCCTTGGAGGCACGAAGCCCCTCTCAGCAGGGCAGCCTCGCGCTGTCCCCACTCAAGCAGCCACGCGGGACCCGAGGGAAAGCGGGCTTGAAGTCCCCTGGAAGGCTTTGTGATGTGCTTCTAGCCAAAGTCGGATGGAATTCACCTGCATGGGTCCGCCCGTGCCCCTCATCACGCCCCTGGTCCGAGGCTTGTGCCTGGGGCCAGCCCTCAGGGCCCAGGAGAGCAGCGCCCTCATTCCAGTGCTAGATTCCTGCTGGGGTCACCTACAGAAATTATTTTTACCCTTTTTGGGCTTTGTCTTTTGGATAGTGTTTGGTAGTGTACAACTTATAAGCACATTTTCAATGATGTGTATTGAAGAGGCACCTTTTATTTGTATTAATCACATTTGATAGACGACTTGGTGCCTGCAGTTCTCAGTAACTGGTGTCTCACTTTGGATGTATAAATTGTAACCCTTTCCAACTTACCAGATATGGCTAAAAAAAAAAATAAAAATGCTTAGGATAGAAAATTAGCAGCTTAATTACAGTACACTAACTGCAAGTGCCCTCATCCTTCTTAGCTGCAGTTGTTCGCTTTCCAAAGCTGAAACTTGAGCATGATCAACCATTTTTTCTAAGAAATAAAGGCAGTTTTGCATGGCAGTTCTCTTGCTGTACTCAAATGCATGCACTTATTAACTATGCAAGCATCTAATACAAACCATAGACCGTGCTTTCAGTATCAAGAGCTGCTCCCTCGGTGCCGGAGCACTGCTTTGACTCTGTACTTCTGTTTCTTGGTGCAGCTATGTGTCAGCACATAGGAGCATGTACCTGGTTTCCTGCTTTATTTGCACATCTTTGATTCTTTTCTTTGCAGAATTTGGGATTACTGACAAGGCTGGAGCGTAGCATAATGCCAAGGGAATTTGAAATGTTGAAATGAGAACAAACTGTTTTTCTGTATTGTATTGTTTTCTTTCCTTTTTTTTTTTTAAAAAAAAAAAAAAAAAAAAAACAGGAAAAACCCGATCAGTGTTCTGTATGTAGCCTGCCACTTTGTGTACCTGTACTGACACACTCTGCGCTGTGAGAAGAGGCTGTGCCTGTGGCGAGTGCTCACTGGGGGCTTGTGGCGGTGCTCAGGGGGCAGCTTCCAGCAGCCGCCCCCCCGGGCAGGGTCAAACCCCCGCAGGTCTCTGTACCGCGGCTGCAGGCGTGGGGGCCCCGGGCGAGCCCCCCCAGGTCCGTGCTGCCCTGAGCCGTGCCCGGGGCTCCCGCTCAGCTGCCTAGGGAGGGTTGGGAAGTGACATTCCGAATGGTTTTGCTGTCATCTTTCTTTCTATCTTCGTCATTGCCTTCTGATCCAAAATAATTTGGCGGTATCTAATGTTATCTGTGGAGGGAACTGAAATTTAGTTTTAATCTGTGGTGAGATGAAAGTACTATGTGGTTTCCTTAATAAAAGCACCATGAAGCATTTACTATTAGGAGCTTTATTTTGTAAAAATAAAGGTATGTGAAGACTTGTATGATATCTATATTAGGTTTAAAGGTTTAGGAAGTCTTCTATTTTTTTAAAGGCAATAGCACTCAATTTATCTGCAAATAGTGTTTTTTAAAAGACACAGATTAAAACTAAGTGTAAACACAAATTGTTTCGCTCTAGGCCCTGCAGCACAAACACGCTGCAAGAAAGTTAGCGTTAGGTTTGTATGGCATTTGTGCAGTGCAATAAGAAAACATTTTTAGGTGCTACATTGCCTTGGGTAGGGTGACACAAGGGAATACAGGCTACAAGTGGCTACATTATTTTCTTGTGGCCTTCCAAGTATTAATTTGTACAGATTTGCTCACCAACTGTGCCTCACCATTGGTTAAAATTGAATTTTAAGTCCTGTTACAAATGTAGTTTCTCTTCTGGACACAATGTCAGATTTTACACTGGAATATCTACAGTTCTGAAAACTGCATGTCACATCACTGTACACCGATACTGGGACGTGGGGCTTGCCCACACCTTTGATATTCTCTTCTGTATTTTAATGTTTTTGAACTGTACAGTAATCTGGAGAGCAGGCTGTCTTTACTTGGGATTGAACATTGTACCATAAATTTTAAATTATTTGAGGACAAGTGCATGAGACTGTGTCAATGCCTTTTATTATTTATTTGTATGTTTTATTATTCAAGGTGTATGCACTTTTAATACGCAGAATTTATATTTTTATGTTAAAAATCATTTTCTTTCAGAAAGAAGAGTTTGAATATGAGGAATTGGAATTCAGTGGAAAAAGGGGAATATGTAATAAAATACAATAAATTTATTACTAGGCATCCCGGCTGAGTGAGCCTTTTTTCAGGTCAGCATCGCCGCCCACATCCCTGCAGGGGCACCGGGCGCTCGGCACGGAGCTGCATCGCCCTGCTTGGGGTACGGTGGTGCCAGCCCTGCTCCCAGCGGGCAGCTCTGACCCGCAGCATGGGCTGGTGGCACCGTGGCCCCGGCAGGAGGCTGCAGAACGGAGCCATGCGCTTGGAGCCACGCACTCGGCCCCACCACGTGAGCTGGCACGAGCCCGGCACGGAGCCCTGCGGCAGCTGCAGGTGTCGCGTGGAGGGACCTCGCGTTACGCTGGGCAGTCACAGGGCACGGTGAGACCTGGACTTTTATTACTTATTAGAGAGCATAATTACTTCGTATCTTGTATGGAAATGGGGATGACAGATGTCATATTAAATCATAGGGTCATCACTTATTTATAGGTGATTACATTAAAGAGAGATTAATATAGCCAAAGGCTCTGCAGAATTAGAGTTAATATATTTTTGTTTATTATATTTGCCAATATTTCTCCAATCCAGATGGGTTTTTATAGCCACTTATTAAATAGCGAGCCCACTGCAGTTCCCTTAATCTAGCTGGGAGGGTGGTGAGAGGACAATTGGAAAACACTTGAGAACTTTGATCTTCGAATGATTAAATTTTATTGCCTTCTTGTTTATGAGGAATCCAATGGCAGGTGCTTTGTGCACTGAGATGAAGCAAGGGCAGGTTAGGACTCGAGCGGTTATTAAATCTAGGGCAGCAGGGGAGGCTCAGTCCTGGTGTGGGGCATGGGCCCCCAGCTGTTCGGCTCCTCGGCCGGGGTTATGGCTGTGCTAAACCAGTTCTGGGGCCCTGCGGAGGGAGACGAAGGTTTCTGGTGCCCGGAGGTGCCTGCGGCTTGGTGCCGTGCCCTGAGCTTGGTGCCTGGCCTACAGTGCTCTCAGCTCTCCCTGCAGCCCTCCCTGCTGTCCCTGTGCAAACCGGAGGGGCCAAAAAACACTTGCTGGGTGCAGAGCCCCTGATGGCCGTGCTGTGCCGTGCTGGGCTGTGACACGGCGAGGGCTGCCGGCTGTGCCGGCTGCAGGGCACTGGGGCATGGCCGAGAGTGCGCGGGCGGCTGCCCCTGCCGTGGGAGGGGGGCCTGGGGTTTGCCGTGTTTCATTAACACCCAGCTGCCGCTGAGAGCCAGAACCAAACCTAATCTTTGGAGGCCGTCAATAAATTATAACGTATTAGGCACTGTCATCAGTACCTCTGGACCCCTAAATTTTGTTCTAATTAGAGTATTGCTTTTCCTTTCTCAGCACTTTTTCCCCTCTGCTGGGTATCGATCCTTTCTCTGTGGGAATCTGACCAACTGTTGACAATTTATGGTAACATAAACCCAGTGCCTCTTACAGCAAAAACACAGCTTCTAATAAAAACCGCTGACACCAGCCTCTCGCTGGCAGCCTAACCTGATTACCGCATGGATTTAGCAGTTAAGGCCGTGCTGATACCCCAGTTGTTTTGCACATAGGGATTTTTACTGTAACACTTAAAAGGCTTTCAATTGTCATAATATTTCATAAATACACATGTACCTAATTGAAAGCTGTGAGGCTGATAGGAAGCATCAAGAGAGCTACTGAAACCTTGGCTGGCTCGTGGACATTCGTGGCTTGTTATTGATGGTTAATCGGGGCATCCGTAGGGCTTGTAGAATTGCATTGCTGATAAAATCATTCTTTCTTCTGCCAGGGAGAAGCCCATATGCTGGTTTTTGTCACACGCAGAGATGGGACCGATAAGGTTTGGGAGCTGCAGTGCTCTCCTTCTCGCCTCTGCTTATGGTGTGATGCTGTGCCGTGGGACACGTCGGGCCGTGGCTCTGGGCCTTGCCGCACCTCCAGGGGCGGACGCAGCGGTGGCCCCGTCCCGCCGCCTGTGCATGAGGCCCCTGCTGCTGGTCCGAGAGGGGTGGTGGCAGCAGCCTTGGCGCGAGGCTGGCCAGGAGCCTGGTGCCGGTGACCAGGGGCTCGTCCTGCCTGCGCCGCATCCCCGGAGCCACCGGCTGCCGGCGTCCTGCCCCACGCCGGGACCCCGCCGCGCAGCACCGCGCACTGCTGCCGCAGCCCGAGGCCACCCATCACGTTTCCTTCCCCGGGGGCTCCCACCGGTCTCACAGTGCCCCATGGCATGCGGGGGCCTTGGGCCTGCTGGCTCCGGCCGCTGGTGGCTCCACGTGGCTGCAGCTCAGCTCCCCGACCCGATGGGGAGCTTCCGAGAGCGGAGACGGGCCCCTGCCGCAGGGCAAATCCTTCAGCCATTATTGGGGCGCATGTGCTAATTGGAGGCCCTCCCCAGCCCTCCTAGCTGTGTTGAACCTGGCCCTGCCTCGCTGTCCTGGAGACGTTTAAATGGGGCATGGAACACGTCGTTGGCTGCTGGCGCAATTTATCACCTCACCACACAGTCCCTTTTCCACGTTAGATTCATCTAGTGAAAAAAATAATAAGAAACCGCATGTCTAACATAATGACGTGAATTTCTTAATAAACGAATGCAATGTGGATGGCTGTGTGTTTCCACTCAGCCTGAGCCAACCTGTGATGAATTGATCCTTCCTAAAGGTATTGAATATTTCTCAAACTATTCATCAGCCCCACGACAAATGCCTCTGTCAGCCCTAGCTGACATCCTATTTTAAATACCTCTTGCAGGGCACCAGCATGGAGCAGTGGCTGCTTGAGAAGCGGGGACCTTATCATTTTTTAATGCACTGCAGGTCTTGGGCTTATAGAATATTTATAACAACACTGGTATTTACCAAACAAGCCGGTGCGTTTGCAGGAACCCCTGGCGTGTGTCTCCCATACTCATTCCCGTGGGTAGCTAACAGCCCATAGGGGTGGGTGGCCCAGGTGGGGCAGTCCCAGCCCCAGACCCATGGGACCCGGGTTCCTGCTGTGCCTCCGGCTGTTCCCAGCCTGGAGCCCGCTCCCACTGCCCACAGCACGTTCGTGCCTCTGTGCTGCCCGCCCAGCTCCTGGCCAGCTCTCCCCGGCACGTCCCGTCCCCTCATCCCACCTCTTCCCGTTCCTTCCCTCCCAGCGCATGTCTGAGGGCTGAAAGCGCTGTCCCTGTGTAATACGGCGCTATCAGCTTGTTCTTCTGGGTGTCACAAATACCGTAACATCTGCTGTCCCTGCCATTTGCTTCCATCTAATTCTTTTTTTATTGAAATGAGTTTAAATTGTCTGAGAATATATTAGATTACTCTTTCCCTGAGGTTAGCACACTTGTATAGACGTGAATAAAGTGCACAGTTAGCAGCACTCACATGCTCTTTCGCTCCCTTTTTTAATCTACAAGAAGCTGGCTCCCTGGAGAACTGGTGTGTTTCCTAACGACCTTAATGAGTTTCCATAGCTGAGGTCAGGTTATCTAGAAAGGCTGGTAATGGCAGGGCAGGAAGGTGGTTCTTTCTCCACTGCTGTGAGTCTCTGATAGCTTTGTACTCCAGACTGTAAATAAAGCAGAATTTGATAGCTCTGCCTGGATCCACGATGAATACATTTTCCCCTTTAATAGGCAGAAGTGTGCGTGTTGCAAAGCAATTCATGAAGACCATATGACAGTCTTTAAGCATTTTAATATTTTGCAACTGATTTATCATTGGTAATGAGCAGATGATACACTCCACTTCAAGGGTATGGATTATCTATTAAAGTCCATAAGTAAAAGGCATCTGCCGATGACATATTGCTAACAGAAAATGGAAAGTACAACTTATCTTTTGTTTAACGGGAGGGGTCAACAGCTTCTGCCACAGTTCAGGAGATAACCTGCATTTTCATTCTCTCCTGTAATGACGTCGGTAAATATCTCCGTGTTTGGGCATTATGTTGTGCCGGCACTGATCCTGCCCCTTCTCCTCGTGCTGCCTTTGGAGGCACCGGCATATTGAGCCGGAGCTTATTTAGTGCTTGGTTAAGAGCTGAGGGCGGTACTGATTCACTGACTGCTACTCGATTAGTTTATGGTCTCTGATATCATCTCTCCAGGGCTGTTTGTGCTCCAAGTAGTTTGGGAGAAGTCTGCTTGCTTATTTATTTATGGAGCAACTCATACAATGGGGCTGTTTGCGCTGCGGGGGCTGCCGGAGCGGCTGGGTGACAGTGAGCCCTGGTGGGGATGCCTGGCCAGGGGGTGGCAGTGGGCAGGCGCTGGGGGTCCCCAGGCTGAGGCACTCTGCTCCCGAGGGGCAGCACGGGGCCCACGCTGCTGCTGCCCACTGACTGTGCCCCACGAAGCGCCAGCAGAAGAGCTGCAGTTTCCACACCCTGGCAGTGTTCGGTGCCGCTGCGCTCGGCAGCGCTGACAGCGGGGTGATGCTGAGCTGGGGGAACGGGCCAGGACGCAGGATGCGTGCACACGTGTGCGGTGGCTGTGTGTGTGCTCCAAGTGCGTGTGCACACGCGTGCCTTGTTGCCACTGGGAGGTGCCCATGGCCCAAGCTGTCACTGCAGCTCAGGTCCCCTTGGCTCTGCTGGCTACAAGCGGCCCAGCGCAGGCACCCGGGCCCCAGCACCTTGTGTGCCCCCTGCTCGGCCACCCGTTGGCAGGGCCACGGCCAAGGAGCCGGCGTTGCTGCCACCTCTCTTTGCAAAGTAGCAGGCAGGGGCTTCTGGGCTGGAAATTCACTTTTGGTGCCCAATTAAAAGCAGAGCTGAAAGCGAGTGGCTGATGCCGCCCGTTGCGCATCGGCCCCGCACCCAGGCTGGGCTCCTCACAGCTCGTCACGGTCCGTGGGTGTCCCCATGCTCCCCCGGAGCCACAGCAGCTCACGGTGCCGGTGCCACGCCACCTGGCTCTGCTCAGGCATGCTGCACCCCCCCCGGCTCCACAGCACGCCTGGTGCGGGACGCGCAGCTCTTCGCACAGCCCGGCACGGGCTGTTGTGCTCTCTCCCACACTCTGCAAACTGTGATACCCCAGCCTGGCCTCCTGTGGCACAGCGCGGCCCAAGGGGCCTGGTGCTGCTCTGCGGGACTGCTGAGCACCGGGACAGGCCAGGGCGAGAGGGGCCTGGTGGGCTCGGGGTGACGGTGGCAGCGGGATGTCCCCGCGCTGCACAGCCCCGCACGTGCCCCTCGCTCTGCAGCCCCTGCCCGCGGAGCAGCAGTGCCGAGTCCCCAGGCAGGGCCCTCGCAGCCCAGCGCCGATGCTCACATGGGCAGGATGGGCGCTGCCACCATCGTTCTGGGGGCTTTGTTAGGGCGAGGTTAGTGCTGGTTACTGGCTGGGAGTTTTATCCCTGAATGTTTCCCCTTAGCTACTGAGACCAACTTCGGTGCAGATTTATCACCCAGCAAATAAATAAAAGTGCAGGTTTATTTTGTCTCCTTGTTCACCAGAAAGGAATGAAAATGTAAGCAAAATATTAAAATAAAATAGTCTCAGTTTTACTTTAATTGACCTTTGATTTTTAGCTTAATACCTTCCCTGTGTTGCTGCTTCAACCTTTAATTTCTCTTGGTGAAGTGGCTGTGTTCAATGATTCATTCTGTCCCGAGGCAAAGCACACACTGTAATTGGTTTTTAACTTCCTGGAATGTCAAAGCCAGGATTGAAATTTTACGTATCACACCACCAATTCAATACTGGCTTTAATAATAATGTTGCAGAAAGGAAGGCAGATTTACAGCTGTAGAAAAATGTAATCAAATTTTAAGCCAGAATGCAATAAGTCCAAATGCTAGTTTTCATTTGGAAGCTTGTTAGATAAATGTGGCATCACCTGAGCCGCTCCAGAATCATTTCTGCCTTTCCCTGCGCGATGGAGCATGGCCAGTGGACGGGGGAGAAATGAACACACTGCCCCTGCGGCCGTGCGCTGCGCTGGGGCACAGCTGGCGCCCGCAGCCCCCCAGCCTCTCCTGGCCGGTGTGCTCCCCGCGGTGGCGGTGCCCTCGGAGGGCCACTGGGCTTGGTGGGCTCCTGCCATGCCTGGGGCTCCCCGGGATGGGGCTGCCCCACAGCCCGGGGCAGGAGAGCTGCCATGGGAGCTGCCGTGCAGGCGCCCGCCCCGGCGATGCCGGCTGCCCTTCTCTGCCTGCCGGGGGCTCCTGGGGGGGAAGCACCCCTAATACACTGCAAATGCCAAATAAGTAATCGATTCTGGCCAATTAATGTCTGATAGAAACTAATAACCCTTCTCTTCCTTTCTTATTACTAAATGACCTCCAGCAATCCATTAGTTTAACAAATGATATGCAAGTCTTCAGCATGGCTAATGACTCTGGATTAAACCCAGTGAC
The DNA here is from genome assembly GCF_009769625.2 of Cygnus olor. Lineage (NCBI taxonomy): Eukaryota > Metazoa > Chordata > Aves > Anseriformes > Anatidae > Cygnus > Cygnus olor. The sequence continues at coordinate 17,406,162 of NC_049183.1, forward strand.
ACCTCATTCGTCAGCGCACTCCTGTACCGCAGTGCCCATTAAGGCTCGGCATCGTCCATCACGGTGGCTCTCTTATGCCCGGCACGGCACACGTGGCAGCGCTCCCGGCACTCCTGGGTGGAGGCGGCCCTGGGGATGCCACGTGCCTGGTGCTGTGTCCCCTCGTCCTCTGCTGGCTGTGGCTGGAGCTGCTGCAGCCTGCGCCGGGCGCCCTGCGCTGCCCGGGGTGCCGCACCAGCCCCAGTGCCTTGCCCTCGCCCCGCAGCCCCTGGTGCCCAGGGTGAGCTCCCTGCTGCTCGCAGCTCAGCTCCCTGCTCCCTCCTCACACTGCCCTAAAAAGCTAACTAAGCTGAAATTATTTTCTTTCCTTAGAAGCCTTTAAATAATGTATTGCCCTCACTTGCTGTTAGCAAATGTTTTAAAAATCCAGGGGACTTTTCCTTCTCGCTCATGAGTTTGCATGTGTTTGCTGCGGGGCCGTGAATTGCTGTTGGCAGGTGTAATTAGCAGGGTGATGCCCTGCCCACTGCGCCACAAGCTGGCTTGCAAGAGGCAGCACGGGGCGGGCGGGAAGCACACGCAGCCATTGCCCCGGTGCTGGGTGCTGGCCGCGAGGGCGAGTCCAGCTTGGGCCTGCGCTGCGACACCGCACGGCAGCCCCGTGCTGCGCGTCCCTGTGCAGCCGTACCCGGAGCGCCTCGCTGCCCCAAGTGCCGCAGCTCTGCCCCGTGTGCCACGGGACTGCCCCGAGGTTTGCAGCCCCCAAAGGGTTGGCAGCCCAGCCCAGGCACCGCAGACGAGACGTGGCCCAGACGGGCCGACTCCTGCCCAGACGGGCTGACTCCTGCCAGCGGTGCAGCTCCCCCGTCCTGCATTCAAGTGACAGCGAATCAGAATTAAATTGGAGGCACCTAAAACAGAGCCCCTACAAACATCTTCCAAAGAAGCTTACCTCCTGGGAAACGGCGATAAGAACTTGCTGAAAGGATGATGATTAAATTAGGGGAACTGTCAGCAAAGCAAACACCTCCTGTCCTGAGCAGCTAGTAAATGTTTTCCTTTCTGTGCTGGTTTTGTATGGATACTTGTGTACTCTGCAAGGTTTTAAATATTTTAATCAGAATTAACCCGAGCATTTACCAGACCATCAGGGCTTCAGTGCTTGATGTTCCTAGCAGGCTGGCATTCTTGATCAATCGGAATGAAATCACTTATTTGAGCCACTTTCCTGGTTGGCTGAACAGCCAAACTCATTTGCAACCTGAATTTCACAGGAAATTAAGGTCTCCCAATAGGGCTAAAGAAAATATGAAACTGGGTAAATGTTAAACCTGTTAGAAATTTGTCCCATAAAGTTTCTTCCAGATATATTTCCCTTTTCCCTGAAGTGATAGTATTTTTGAATCATGTTTCCATAAAGCGCAGGGCACTCCCGGGAGAAGCTGCCCTAACTGTACCGTCTGCCTCTGTAATATAATAGGGCTCCCTGGAGGAGCCGTAAATTGTCAGCTGAGGCTCGGCCTGGTTTTAAGGCACTGCACGAGCAGAGGCAGGGGAGCGGAGGGAGCTGTCAGGGCTCTGGGGACTGCGGCACCCCAGGGCTGGGCCGGGTGTGCCATGGGGCCGGGGACGCCGGCGGGGACGCCGGCTCTGCACCCACCGCAGGGCTGGGGACGGGGGAGGCGTTATCCCCGCCTGCACATCAAGAGACAGCCTGCCGCACGCTCCACATCAAGTGCTGAGACGAGGCACCGTATAAATATTACATCAAACTGCCAAGGCTGTTTTTCATGTTGGACCACCGCCTTTCCGGCTGCCTCCTTCGAGCGCGCTGTTAGGGTGCGTGAACAGCAATTACCAGAGGTTGCGCGGGGCTGGCGAGCGGAGGTGCAGTGGGTGCCGAGGAGCTGCGTGAGGTCCCGTCGGCTGCTCGCAAGTGACAAAACCCTCCCTGCTGCTGCCGTACGCTGCTGAGCATGTTGTGAGCAACAGGAGCTGCCAGCTTGTGGCCCAACTGCCCATACCCTGCGTGCGGGTTCGGCAGGGTCCTGCTGCAAGGCAGAGGCTGGCGAGGTGCTGCTGCCTGGGCCTGACGCCAGGGTGAGGGACACCCGGAGCCAGCTGCCGGGTGGTTTGCACAGCTCGGCATCGCGCTGCTCTGGCATGGGCTGTCCTCTGCATCCGCGTGGTGCAGCGCCGGGCAAGAATCCCGGCTGCGCCTGGCCCTGGGGGAGCGGCTGCTGCCCCTGCTGGAGGAGGGGGCTGAGAGGGGCCGAGAGAGACACGGGGAAGTAAATGCAACCAGGACAGGGTGAACCGGTGCACAGCTTTTACGTGGCAGCAGGGCCAGGGATGCGGGGTGGCTGCAGGGGGATTTTTCCTGCTGCAGCACAGGCTCTCCTCTGAGGCTCTGGGCTCTGTGGCACCTCCCCTGCTTGCCAGGGCTCAGCCAGCTCGGGCACCGGCCAGTTCTGCCAGCCCAGCACTGGCTCCAGCTCCCTCTGACATTCAGACTAAGGACGGGAATACAACAAAGAATAGTGTAATATATGGAAATGAATCTCCAAACTCATACTGTGTCTGTTTTGCATGATTGATTTCTATTAAATTACTGCTGTGCAAACACTGGTGGAGCCCAGTGGGTTTGTGCTTTCTAGAGAATGGGAGTTTCCACAATCGCTGCTCTGAGCCACATCTCCCGTGAAGAGCTACTCTCCCAGTTGTCCTTTCATTCCCTTCTTCACAGCACATTATTTTCTGTGATGATTCAGCTCTTGGCCTCATGTTTTCTTTAAGGTGTTGTTTAATACTTAAATACTTGTTACCAGCATCTGGGGCTCTGCACACAGCCAGCTGGGGCTCTCCTCGTCCTGTGCCCCCCTGCCAGGGATGGAACTGAGTGTGGGTATCAGTGCCCCAGGCCCCAGCCAGCCCTCAGACAGCAGCAAGAGCAGCGCTCCTCACTACAGAAAGCCCATTTCCAATTCCATTCTTTTCTTACTTGGTCTTTTAATCCCAGTTACCGATAATCTTGGCCACCAGTGAAGGCGTGGAGGCACTGCTCCGACATGGAGCAGTTCTGCCTGGAGCACCCTGTCTCGTGCTGGCTGCAGCCCCGGCCGGGCTCTGCGGCTTCCCCAGGGCAGCTCCTGGGTGCGGGGCCTCGGCTCGGGCACTCAGCCGCGTGGCAGAGAGGAGGGAAGGGGGGCAGCTGCTCACCAGAACAGTGTCTGTGCCACCACACCATTTCCTGTGCTCACCGAATGTTTTTTGGCGAGGTTTGCTTTAATGCATTTCACCCAGCTCTGCCTGGCACTGATCCACTGAAAAAAAGAACTGATGTCTTTGGAAGATAACAGAAAACAGCAGGGACTCGCAGTGGCTCCCCACACTCGTGCTGGGTCCTGACAGAGCAGCCCAGGCACCCGCAGTGACCTGGCAGAGCCACTGCCGGGACAGCTCCGCCGCGTGCTAACGCCACCCCGTCCTGCTGCAGACCGAGCCCTGGGCTCCTGGGAGAACAATTCGGCCTCCAGGCGAGCGCAGCCTCACGGGCGATGGCACTGACACGTGTGAGGGCTGTAACAGCTCCCAGCCCAGCCTGCAGCAAAGAAAGCTGAACTGTTACCGGGAGCGGGGCGATGAGGGATCGCTGCTGGGGCTCCGGCTCGCCCTGCTCCTGCCCTGCCCTGGCGCGACGCGGGTGCACGTGGACCACATCGTGCTGCTGTGTGCTGGCCCCGCAGGGCTGTGGCGGGGCTGTAACAACCCCTCTGGTGTCAGCCGAGCCCTTCCCCTGTGAGTTTGTGAAATGGGGCCCAAGCCTAGCTGGTGCTACTGCCGGCTCTGTGGCTAATTCTCTTGTTTTACAGCAACAGGACTGTGTTTTTTATTGATTGCATAGGTTGCTAATGGTCTTTTTCGTACAATAAGAGGCTTTTGTGGGGACTACTTAATCCAGTCATATCGCAGGGTGAAATTGCACAGCTTACTGCGTAGGTTTCCAGGACGTGATCTGCTTTAATAGCAGAAGCAGTTTTATCTAATACATTTAATGTTCCAATGTTTTTACAGCACGAGGGGCTCTAATTGAGCTGCATTTCTCTATCAGGAGGGCAGAAGGCAAGAGGCCATTTCCGTACCAGCCCGGGGAGGGGTAGATGCTGACATGGCACTTGGTGGCCTACAGGGACCTCTGCTGCATGACCGTCACCTTCACCAGCTGCTGTGCAGAGCCCTGCTGCTGCCGGGAATGCTCATTACTGAAGTAATCAGCACAGTGATGGCGAGGCTTCTTGCTGAAGATCACAGATCTGTGCACACTAGGACTTTCTGTTTCCCCCATGGATTAATTCCACCCCCCCACCTCTCCCAAGTGTTGCTGCTTCTGCTGCTCTGTGGTGAGAGTCTTGCTGGAGGGGCAGAGCCCTGTGCCGCAGGGCCTGGGATGCAGGTCATGCTCATGATCACTTGTGATGTGGCTGCACCTGCCCCACCCCACAGGCTGACCCAGACCTGTTTCAGCATCATTTGAAGAGACAAGGGAGCAGCTGGCACCACCTTCTGGGTTCACCATGGCTGAGAGTGGGGCTCTGGGAGAAGCATGCACGGAGGGAATGGGGTTTGCGCTTCTGCCTTTGAATTAAGCATACAGGAGATATCTAAATGGATTGTGACTGCCAGGATTAAAGGTTAGGAAATTTCTCTGTGTATCTTATGTAAATGAGAACTAATGAGATTTTCATGATTACCTTTAATTAGCCTTCCCAAAAGTAGTGGTGATTTATACGGTGTGAACCTGGACAGATGACACATGCAGATACGCACACAGCCACACACCTTCATTAAAACTGTTTTTAAAAATGAATCTGCAACATGCAAATTACCTATTAAACACTCAAGAAAAAGACTGTAAGGAGGGAAAAGGCACAAGCACAGCACTGGTTCTGCAAGGCCTCTGGGGCTGCGGTGTGTTAGGGTGGCGGGCTGGGCTGTCCTGTGCCTGTTGGTCACACTGGGGGGTCCCTGCTGTGGGCACCACGCAGCCCACGCTGCTCCCAGCCCAGCCCAGCACCTTCCCAGTGCCAGCCCCAGCTCTGGAGAGCACCCAACACCGCAGGCGAGCGCCTTGCAGACACTTGAGGGTCATGGGTGCCCTCCTGCAGGTCCGGCCTGAGCAGCTACTGCTGCCTCTTATCGGAAATGGGGAACGGGGACTGACTTTTGTCAGGAAGCAGTGTGACCTCCTTCTTAAATCTGAACAAAATAGGGAAATGTCTATTCTCATTAAAAGACAAGAATCCTCGTTTCTTGTGGATGCAGAGAGAAATGGGTAAATGAGGTCTCCAAAAGCTCAAAACCTGTAAATTAGATGATGCAAAGGGAAGGAAATTGGACAGCCTGTCTGCGGAGGCCCAGGTGAGCAGCAGAGGTGGGGTCGGTGGGGAGCAGGCGCACAGCGCGGTGCTGGCGGGTCCTGTGGCAGCCTGGTCCTCAGCCCTGCCCCAGGGTCTGTGTGGATGGGAGGATTTAAATTAGAGTCAGAGCAGGGAAATGGTGCTGGGTGGGAGGAGAAGGTGCTGTACCGTGGGACACGGAAGTGAGTGAAATGGCTGGGATGACTACAGCCAATTAGCTTGACATCAGTCCTGGGCAAATCAGTGGAAAAACTACTGCAAGAGTCAATTAATGGAAGAATTAGAGCCCGAGAATATAAATTTATGCCTGTCAACATGGTTGAAAAGAAGTAGGTCTTGTCAAACAAACCTGATTTCATTCTCCGATGAGATTACAAGTTTGGCTGGTGAAGGCAGTGGCACAGAAATAACAGGCTTTGGGCAGCATTTTGCCCGGCGCTGTGATGCTCTCACGCATCAGCTCGGTGCAGCACGGTGCTGAGACCGTGCTGGGGTGGCTCAGTGGCACGGGGACGGCCACAGGCTGGGAGCAGTGGTGGCAGCAGCTGGGCACTGCAGCACGGCCCCGGCCTTGCACAGGGGCGGTGGGAGGCGCCTGAGGCCGGGAGCTGCCGGTGGCTGGTGCGCTTTGCAGAGCAGCGTGAACGGGGAGAGCAATGAGAAATCCTCGAGCTGCGCCTGGAAAGCAAATTGCTGGGTTCTCTCCGGTGTGTGCGTGCTGCCTGCCATGAAATTACGCACAGGCTCTCTGAGGAAAATGCGCATTTTCTGAAAATGTCAAGTTTGCTTTATTTTCCTGAACCTTTATGTGAAGATGATTCTGAGTGTAGCTAAAGCAGCAGAAACTGTGCCCAAAGAAAGACCAAAATCCATCTGATTATGAATGGATTTAATTAACCAAGATATTCCCTTTTATCAGGGTTCTAGCAATTGACAGATTTATGCAGCTCTTGTCTCATCCCTCCTCAACACTTCAGCGCATATTTCAAGGTGAAAGAAGAGGTCCCCAGTTAACTGAGCATCTAGCTCCAAGTCATGCCCTGCCTGACTGCCGTTGTCTCAGGCGTACGTGCAGCGTGCTGCTCCCTTCAGGGCATCCTCTGGGCACGGCGGCTGAGGCAGATGAGCGCCCTCGGACTCCGGACACGGCCCCATGCTCGCAGCCCCTTCCCACACAGGGCATGGGCAGCTCTCCCACCCGAGGGAGCCGCCGGCTGCTGAGCCCTGAGCCGCTGGTGGTGCCAAAGAGCAGGCACTGCGGGGCTCGTCTGGCACTCAGAGCGGTGGAAAGGCAGCTGACTCCTGCCCCACTCACAGCTTCTGATCTCCAGACTCAGCTCTTCACCCAGCAGCTTTCAGGCGTTAATGGGATTTGTGCATGTGCCCACAGCACAGCACTCTCCTACCCTGCAGCCCCTGAACCAGCACTATGGCCCTGGCAGCTCTCTGCCTGCGAGAACAGACTGCCTGCTAAAGGCTTTTATTGCTGCTTTTTAAATACTACTTTTTTCTTAAAATACAACAATTGCACAGCCGTTCTAGCCATAATTGTAGACAGGTACAAATTACATCCTGCACTAAAGCGCCCGAGGGGAGCTGGAGCAGCCAAGCCCAGGGAAGCAGTGGGGATACGTGCGTGTGCTGCGCTCGGAGCCCCCTCCCTGCACCCCCCCCAGCACAGATGTGCTCACCGGGGGCACAGCGTGGGGGCTCCCCTTGGTGGGGGCTCCCCGTGGTTGGGCTCACTCTGAGAATCCACCGGGTACAAGGTCCTGCCCCAGACTTTGCCGCACCTCTGCAGGCTGGTACCCGTGGGGCTCGTGTGCGGGGAGCCTGGAGGTCGGGGCAGCACACGGCTCCCACAGCCGCCGTCCTGGCAGCAGCAGCAGCACGGAGCTGCACCTCGCGCTGGTGTGTTATGGCACGGGCTGGGAAGGGAACGCAGAGCTGCTTTGCTGCCGCGCCATCCTGCGTGTGCCACTGCCGGGTGCTGCTCTGCCCACAGAACACGTTACAGAGCCCACGTGCCCTTTGCCTGCAAAGAGCCCCATTACAGCGCATTAATAAACCATGACAGATTACCTTTCTTCTCTAAAATAGTACAACAGCTTTTCAAACACACAAGTAATGAAAATTTTATTGCAGCTGACTTGATCTCCTGCCGGCCTGTTGTTTCAGAGCAGGTCGGAGTCCACCCAGAGCCCACGCAAGCTGCCACAAGACTCTGAGCAGCTGCTGAGTGGTGGGGCACAGGCTCTCTGGCTCACTTGTGGGGATGTTTGAGCCCAATTTCTTTCTGTTTTTCAGTCTTTTGATGCCCACATGCACACTCAGTTCCCTTGCACTGTCCTGGGCTCCTACATCTGGAGACAATGGATCCCCTGGTGATTGCTCCTGGTGCTTTTGGGAGGCTGCAGCAGAGGAGAGCAGACGGTGTGCATGCTGCTGCAGGATGCCGTCTGCTGGCACAGGGCCACAAGGTGCAGGGTGGTGGGGGGCTGGTGCGTGCCATGGGGCTGTGGTCAGGTCCTGTGCAGTGGCCTGGGGCAGCGATGGGCTGGGGCTGGGGGCAGCGGTGCCCACAGGCCTCCCGTGGCAGCACAGGATGGTGCAGGCAGTCCAGAGCAGTGCTCAGGCATGCAGTGAATAATGGCCCGATTGCTCTTTCCCTGGGATGGCTTAAATAAAGTGCAATGAAGCAGCACAGAGTGTGCCTTTTACTAACTCCATCTAGGCAGTATTAAGATGTGAAGATAAAGAACATGTAATTCAGTGTACCAATGTTATCTATGTAGAGGAGGTGGTTAAGTGAGGCGTGAAGTCTTCCTGGCCCAGCCCTGACCGAAGCAGGGGCTGGGCCAGCCCCGCACTGCCTGGGGCTGCCTGGGGCACCCAGCCCCGTCCGGGCTGGGGAGCTGCTGCTGGGCAGGGCTGGGTGCTGGGGGGCAGCGCGGACAGGGGATGTTTTTCCCTTTGTCATCACTTGGCCTGGTAATGAGGTCACTTTTTCCCTTCCTGTTGTTTCTGTGCCCTCCACTAAGGACAGGCTATTTTCCTAAAGGCACTGCATTAGGATTGCAGTGAATTCACTCGCAGCACACAGGCGGGCTGCACAGCACAGCGCAGTGCCTGCTGCACAGGATCCAGCTCTGCGCCCTCCGCCCGCGTCCTGCGGCTGCAGCCCCGTGGCCCTGGGGTCCCCCCGTGACCCTGGGGTCCTGCCCTCCCCGCCTGGCAGCCTGGCCAGGAGGACCCTCAAGGTGTCTGGCTGCCCATTGGCATGCGTGGGCACAGCTGTACAGAATCATGCTTCCCGTGCTGCCAGCGGCTTGGCAGGGCTCAGGGAGCCGCGAGCCCTCCTACCATGCGCTGCCTGTGCCGGCCGGGGCTGCCCGACCTTGGCAGCCATGGGATGGGAGGTGGCGGGCACCGGGCTGGGGGCTGCCTGCCCAGCAGGAGCCTCCTGGCTCCAGCACCGCCACCAACTCTTCCAATTTCCCCCTGGAAACTGTTTCTCTCAATATTTTAATTTCATTTGGGCTGCGCAGGCAGAGGTGGAGGCAGTGCATCCCAAGCAGATCGTTTGTCACCCGCCCTGGATCTCGGTGGAGGCCCGGCACAGAGGTGATGTCCGTGGCTGGGGTGCAGGGCAGCGCGGTGGGGCACCCCACAAAGCCCCGGGCAGTGAGATATCTCACCTGGCTCCGTGCAGCAGCTCTGCTACACCTGCAGAGGACCAGCCGGATGAGATGCGGGGCCGGGAAAGGCCCTGGCTGTCTCTCCCACTTTTTCACGTTTCCTGCAGATGCCATTTCTGTCAATGAGGTACGTTTAACTGGGGAAAAGAAATGAAGTCTTAACCAGATGGCAGGGCTAATAAATTGCTCAGGAAAAGCAAGCTAGTACTTGCAGCATGCACCTCCTCTGCATATCTATTGCAAAGTGCCAAAAGAAATCTGTCTCAGGAATTATTTCAGAGAGGGTAATTTCTGTTTCCCAGTTGCTTTCATACATTAGAAATATCTGAAATGCCTCCAGTTGGTTACCAGCGGTGAGGAGCAGCCAGGGGCTGCCATGTCTGAGAAGCACTAAAAGAAAATAAATTAGCCTATTGCACTCAGCCCTTCCTTAGCTGCTGAACCACAAGTGACGAGCGGCTGTTGCTTAAGTAACGACCAGAATAATGAGGAGCAGAAGATCCGCAAGGGAATATCAACTCGGAGAAGCAGTGTTTTCTTCTCCTTTTGAAGTCTGCTCCTGGCAGCCCCAGTCCTGCTGCGGCCGGGCCGCTTGTCCCTCGCTGCCCCTCAGCGCCGGGTGCTGACGGGTCCCTTCCCTTCCCTTCTGCCCGATCCCATGCGGGTCCTGCTCCTCCTGGCTCACCCCGGTGTAAATCCCTGTGTGTCCCCTGTCCTGCCAGCACAGCCACCCGCAGCCAGATCCAGCTGTGTTGTAAACGGCCTGTTTTCGTGGACAAACTACTGGGAGCCCCGGCTGGAGCCGCCTGGAGCTCGTTAATGGCTGTGTCTGAGACCTTGCTTCCTGGCGGAGAGGACAGGGGAGCCCTCCCTGCTAACAAGCGGTGAGAGCAGGAGCTGCAGCCTTACAGAGCGGCCTGCTGCTGGCTGCAGTGGCTTTCCAGGAACTGTAAATAAGTTAACAAACCAACCGGCTGCTTTTGGGCACCTTGAAGGAAAAAAAGAAACGAGAAAAGGATTTGTCAGGAACAAATTGCATCACTTCAATCTAATTTCTGTGTATGACAGGACAAGAGGCCGTGTAGGCAGGGGACAATATTGGCTCGAATCAGGCTGCCGAGGCTGTCTCCCACGCCGTGCTCACAAGCGAGCATCTGGGTACGGATCAGCCCCAGCCTGCCCAGAGGCAGCCACCGGCTGGCTCCAGGTGGAGCAGAACCAAGCCAGACCAAGCCGCCGGCAGCGCTGCAGAGGTGGGCACGGCGTCCAGGCAGGGCGCCCTCCCCGCTCCATTTCCCATGCACTGGGGAGCTCTTGCTCCCTGGTGGGCTGGGGGCTGCCCCGCAGCGTGTGTTGGGCCTGCACCGGCACCGAGAGCTGCAGCAGTGCCAGCACCGGCACCAACAGGCACAGCAGCACCGGCATCAGCAGCACCTCCGCGCCCCGGCCGCAGGGCGCCGTGCACGCACCCGTGTGGTGCGGAGCCGTGAAATGCCTTAATCACAGGCTCAGTAGCGCACGATCTGAGCACTGGCAAGCTGTCCCCTCTTATTTCTCCGTGTGCAGCTCATGTTGCTCTAACTGCCGGTTTGACTAATTCCGCTGAATGAGCGGCTGCGAGGCGCCCGTCGTGGCTCAGTGCCGAGCGATTGCAGACAGCAGCGGGGCTGGGGCGGCGCTAAGCAGCAGGCAGCAGAGCAGGGATGTTCCCACTGTTTCCATCCTGTTTTATTCACAAGAAAGAGCGCTCAGGTGCTGCGGGGCCCTTGCAAAGGACCATATTGTTCTGCCCAGCACCTCAGGCCCCTGGGGAACCCTACCTGCACAGTCCTGTCCCACACTGCTTGCCCAGACCACCCGGTGACGCCTGCCCCGGCCTTCTCGGGGCTCCATTCGGGCTTCCTAAGCTCTGCCTCTCTGCAGAGTGCTCTCTGAAATGAGGTCCCTTGGAAAGTGCTCAAAGCTGAGAACTCGTAGCTGCTAATGGCTCTTGAAACATGGGCATGCTGTGCCAGCTGGCTAGGGAATAACCTAACTCTGCTCACTTGTTGTCATCGCCTCATTATAAATAACAATAATTATCAAGTGAGACATTCTGCTCTCAGTTTCACTAAGCAGCTGAACTGTGATGGCTGGAAATGCTCTCGAGTGCCTGGGCCCAGAGCGAGCCAGCCGCAAGGAGCCTCCCGATGGGCTCTGATTTCCCCGGGCGCTGCAGCCGCTACCTGCAGCCTGCAGGGCTCTGCCGGTGGTGCAGGACGCAGCGTCCTGCAGGATGCTCCGCCAGCATCACCCCACGCGGCTCATCTCCGTGTCTTTTAAGCTGCAGAAGGGGACTGGAAGCCTGCAGGGAGCAAGGAAGGCTCTGGCCAGCTGCAGCTGGCGCGGCCGCGGGGCTGCATCGCGTGTGTGGCTTTCCCAAGCGGCGGGGACATTTCCCTCCCCATGGCTGCACCGTGCCACTGCCTCCTGGCACCGGGCTCCTGCAGCAGGAGGCGAGGGGCTGCCCCGGGTGCTGCACGGAGCGTTCGAGGCACCCGCCTGGCCAGGGGCGGCCGGTGCTTTGTATTGCAGGGCGCCAGGCGGGTGCTGTTGTCAGTTCATGAAATGAACGAGCTGGTTGTGAGCCCTGCTCCTGTTCTAATGAGCATCTTAAGGAAGTTTGTCCCTATGACAATGTAAAACAGAAGCACTCACGATGTTCAATTCCTTTATTTCCTCTTTGATTCCTTTATCTCTTCTGGCTGTCTGAGTCATCTGGGGAACATTACCCTGACTTACTGCTGGTTGTTTGGATCCACTAACAATTATATGGGGGGGCAATTTTGAGAACTACCTCATTTCACAGTGCCTGATTAATGATGGAAGTTTTCTTTCCCATTTAGCAGTTTGTTAGGTACCTGTTGCAGCTGCAGCTATCCTCAGGAGGATGTGTGTTCACTTAATGTGTCATCTCAGGGAAAACAAGGCATTCTTCTGCTAAAAAAAGGCAACAAAGAAAACCTAAATGGGGCCATAACTTTTCTTAGTGTTATTTCCCTCCAACACCCTTTTCTATCCATTCCAATGTGTGAGCAATGGGTAAGAAGTCATTTCACTGCGTGCTCTCCCCAAGGAAATACCAGGCTATCTTCCTCTTAAACATTCCCGTGCCAGTAATTAACCCGTTTGGCACTCGGTGTTGTCTGGGCTGTGCTGCCTGCCCCGCAGTGCTGTGAACGCTGCAGCTCGTATGGCAGCATTAGCCTTGGCTTTCGGGTACAGTAGGTGTCTCTGCAGCAGTCGTTTTAAGCACCTACAAAACTAAAAAGGCAGAGTGATTCCCAACAAGCCCAGCCCTGACCCTGTAATGTCTGCACCCTGTGCAGCGAGCCAGGCCCGTGCCCTGCCAGGACGACAGGCTGCAGCCGCTCGCCACTCAGTGCCGGGCTTGTCCTGAGCTCGGCTTGAACCCAGGGCTGAAACCGCCGGGGTCAGCTCCATCGCTGTGCTGGAGGAGGGAGGGCCTGCTCGCAGCCCCTTCGCAGCTGCGGCTCGGCTCTGAGCCATGCCTGTGGAAGGGGAGAGGAGCAGCTGCTGCAGCGCCGCCCAGGCAGAGGAGCGAGGCCATCACGCTGCCGGAGAGCTGGGCTCTTGGCCTCCGTGATGGCCATCGCAGGGGCTCTTGGCCCTGGGCTTTTCGCGGCTTGGCAGGAGGGATGCAAGCCACTGAGAGCTGCACGGACGTGCCCCCCGGCTGCTTGCTGGCCAAGCTGCAGCAAGGTGTGTGGCACATTCATAATGCGAACGTGCTGGGGAGCTGCGGGCAGCGTGGGCACGGGCTGCACAGCGGGCACCGGCTGCTCCTGGGGCACGACACGGGCTGCAGCACCGGAGTGAAAGCTTGGAAGCGCCTGTGCTGGTCTGGCAGAGGCAGCTCTGGGACAGCAAGGCAGTATTTTGCTGGGGAAAAGGAAAATGACAATAGTCTCTATCAAAATTATTGTAACACTGTTCCTTAGAGTCAACAGCCCAGAGCTATAAGGGAGGTTTCTTCCTTTTTTATTATTATTTTTTTATTTTTTTTTCTAACAAGGAGTTTTAATGCCACTTAGCGCAGCTCTGGCCACAAGGCACCTAAGCACCGAGCTATCTAACATGCAGGCAGTTCATGCTAATTGCACCACAGTACATGTCAGTTCCGAAATTACATTAGCAGACTGGGGGCTGGGGGACGGCACTGGCATTAAGAACCCTCTGTGCTCTGATTATTTCTACAGAGATACACATTTGAACGAGCTTGTCAAGTGAAATTTTCTGTCTGGTTAGAAATGGATTTTTGAGCTTCTTGCTCACATGTAAACATTTTTAGTGGTCCCCAGATAAAGCAGGAACAGCGAAAGCAAACATCAGACTGAGCAAACCCAACCCCTTTAGGGAAATCATCGGCCACAGAAGGAAACAAAATGCATGATGGCTTCAAAAGACATCCATTAAACTGTGTGCTGTAGTGATTCATAGTGCTGGTAGTTAGAGTTTAATTAGATCTTAATCACGTAATTTTATCTTTGTTTTAGAAATTAGAGCTTAATGACCGTATTGCTCTCACAACAGTGCCGTAACTAAACACAGGGATATCACATGGCAGCGCTGCAGTGCGCAGAGATGGGACAGAGATTATCTGCTGGTCTCAGATCATTATTCCTTAAATAAAGAACTATATTTACAATATTCAAATCCAGCAGGACCTGCCAGTCAGGGAAGGTGGGAGAAGCTGAGAGCTGCCTAAAGACGAGGGGCAGGTGCCAACAGCCCCGTCCCAGGCTCCAGCGATGCCCAGTGCAGCGGGAGGTGCTGGCCAGCCCGCGGCCCCCCGGCCCTGGCTCTGGGGACGTGGCTCTCACCACCGGCCTGGCCACAGCAAGGCCTTACACCGCTCACATGCCCGGCTGCCGAGAGCACGGCGTGCCAGCGAGGGGAAAATGAGATGTGTGATAAGGAGAGATGGATCGCGGGTGCTCACTTCAGCTGGCAGGTCAGATCCTTCACAGGATTAGCATCAGAGTGATTAATCTCCGTCACTCCTGGGCACTTTTTCTGTTGTGTCGCCACTTAGGGCATCACCATGCTTGTAGACTTTCCCACCCTGCGGCCCCGTGGTGTGCGTGGCTGGACATGCTCCAAATGGCAATAGCAGCACGGACTGTGCACCTTGCAAGCACACACAGACCCCGGACACCTCTCCCAGAGGGGAGTTTTCTCCCTTGCTATGCTTTGGGGTGAGTCAATACCTGCAGCAGCAGGATAATGAGCTCAGCCTCACGGCCTGCTGTTTAATTATTTTATTTTGTTTGAGTCAGATGAAGTCAATTCAAGTTTGTGGAGCGAGTCTGTATGGTGGGCAGGACTGGGCTGCCGCACCTCAGCCCGGCTTCACAGAGGCACGGAGCGCTGCCAGAGCCTGGGTGCCCTGCAGGAGCTGCGGTGCTCCGTCCTGCAGCGCGTCCCATGCACAACACCAGTGCCGGAAAGCACCGGTTTCACCCACATCTCAGCTTCTTTTTTCCTTTCTGAGCTCAGTCAGTCCTCCCTGCATCACGCCCAATGCTCACCTTCGATCCGCTGTTGGCGAGGCAGAGCAGGAGCCCTGTGTCCCACCGCCGCGGTGCTGCAGCAGCGGTCTCAGGCTGATGACTCTGCTGTCCTTGAGCCCTGCCCTGCCCCTGCTGCGGATGGCAGCGGTACCCTTCCCACCTTCCCTTTCCTGTTTATTATGCCACTTGAGCCACTTGAACTCATTACTGTGGCAGATTATAGGTCCCCAGGTAATAACGCATATTCAGATAATTACTAACAGATACTCTAATAGGAATGAACTCAGCTGAATCCATTCAATCTCTAGGTAAATATTTATACCAAAGCCATCCTTATTGCAAGCCAGCGGAGCGTGCACGAGCCGTTGCTGTCCTCACTGCCGTGCTCGCCTCAAGAGCAGGCTGCAGCAAGGGAGCTGTCGGCACCCGACGTGCTGCTGCCTGGACCTGCCCCGCCGCCATGGCTCAGGACCGGCCGGGGACCCAGCACCGCCCAGTGTTGGTGTCCCCGCACTGGTGTCCCTGTGCCCCCAGGGCCAGCGCTGTGGGCCGGGGACTGACCAGCGGCCAAGCGCTGCGGGCAGAGCCCTGCTGAAGGTCCCTGCCCCGCGCCACCACTGCCTTTGGGGCTGCTGCTGGAGTTGGTTTCCTCACAGGGGTGTGAGCAGCAGCATCTCTCAGTCAGTGCTGAAATGCTCTTGGTAGGAGTGCTTGCAGCCATCCCTGCGCACGGTGCCCGCTTCCGTCTGTTGGCAGCAGCTTCGTGTCGCAGCTGACATCCTTGCCGGGCCCCGCGAGCCCCCGGCGGCTGCCTGCTTGTGGGAAGCACCAGGCCCCCGCTCCCTCCATGCCCTGAGCCCTGGCTGCAGAGGAGTCACCCTAATTGGACCAGCTGGTTAATTAGCTGTCAGGTAATGAATTATGCAGTGATGCCTGGACTTCAGTGCAGTATTGATAACATCAGATCTTCTCCTTTTCACACGCTCTTGTTCTCTGGAGCGCTGAACAGAGCTTGTGGAAGAACTTGGAAAACTTTCAAAGCAAATTGAACATGTTAATCAGTTGTGTAGAATGCGAGTTGTTGGGAAAGCAGGCAGGCAGGCTGACACCGAGCCAAGCTGACGCCCTCGTGGGCAGCCCTCAGTTTCTCCTCATCATTGCCCATTCACCCAAGCAGTGGGGCCAGAGCAGGGCCAGCTCGGGGCACTCAGCACCCACCCTGCACGGGGGGCTGCGGAGCAGAATGGGACCCCGAGGGGGCCTGAGGCTGGGCAGGAGAGCACCCCGAGTGCGCCAACTGACTGCCCATGGCCATCACAGGGGGCAGCAGCCAAAGGCATCAGAGAAGGGGCTGTGGGACTGGGTGGGCTTGGTTTCCTAAGTGAATGAAACCCTACAGAAGATCTGAGCTTCAGAGAAGTTTGATTAATTTATACACTGTGCTTTAGCGGCTCACATAAAAGAGAAATTAGATTTACTTTTGCTTTTGCAAAAGGAGCCTGGGTTCTGGGGAGGGGGCTTGGGGCCTGCCAGCTGCAGTGGGGCTCCCAGGGGGTGGGAGGCAGGGAGCTGGGGGTCTGTCCGGGGGTCTGTCCCCCAGTCCAGGAGCAGCAGCCTGTGGGCACAGCGCACTCGGAGGTGTCAGGACGGGGCTGGGGCTCCCCCAACACAGAGCTGTCCACAGCCCCCAGCTCCAAGGGCCCTGCTTGGTTCCTGGTCCCCGCTGTGGGCAATAAGCGTGGAGCCAGCAGCAAAAGTGAATTATATTAATTAAGAAGAAGTTAATCAAATTTTCTCAGCGCTTATGGCACTGTGATCCCACCTCAGTTTGAGAGATGACTGATGCTTCTTGTGCAACTGAAAATACTTGGCCTTAATTTAACGTGCAGTCCAGAGCCACAGCCGGAGCCGGCTGGCGCGGTGCTGGTGCTGAGCCGGCCCGGTGTGCCCGAGGAGCGGCTGTGTGCCCGCCGCTGCCTCCCGCCCCTGCCAGGGGCTTGCAGTGGGAAGGCAAATGGCAGACAGAGATGCTCAGGGGAAGTTAGCACCTGACGGGGTTTCTGGGCACCCACCGGGGGATGCTGGGGCTGTCTGGGGATGGGCACATGGGGATGTCTGGGGCCGTCCGGGCAGGAGCAGCACCGCGGCTCCCAGGGACGTGCTGGCAGCTCCGCTCTGTGCGGGCAGGGCAGAGCACTTGCCAGCGACGTGGATTCGGGCCCAGAAAGGTTTCCTTTGACCCAGCATGTCTCAAGAGCTCTTCAGCGTAAACAGGATCAGGGACCACTTAAGTCGCATTCATTATGTTTAAGTATTTATGAGCTGATAAATATTAAACAGCTGCTCTCGGGGGTTCAAGCCTGAGCGAACCGATCACAACACACCACACGCAACGGCTGTGGAGTGGCCGCACCAGGGAGCTCCGCACGCAGCGCCCCATGCCCCTGCAGCTGGGCAGGCCCATGGCCAGCATCCCCACAGCTCTGGCCCTCAGGGAGCCCCTCTGCGTTCTTGGTGTGGGTCCTGCTGCAGCCTAGGTGTCGAACAGGTTCTCTTATCACCGTGCACCCTGAGGCTGCAGCTCCCCAGCACCCCTCACCTCTGCAAATGGAGCAAGGAGCACGCCAGGGGCTTGCAAGGAGCGTGCCAGGGCCTCCCGTGGGGTGCGTGTGCCGCAGGCTGGGTCTGGGCCGGTTCTGCAGCACCTCTTCCTGGCCAGAGCCGCGCGCAGGATTGCTGAAGGTTCACATAATTCACGGCCAGCTCCATCCCGCCACGTCACGGCGCCCCAAGGGGGGAGCCTGGCTGGCCGGAGCTGCAGCCGCAGGGGCAGTGCTATTTCACCGCGTGCTGAACTTTAGTGCTGACATCTACGGCTGCAATCGAATCCCTCCTCGACGGGCAAGCTGGATTCAGCACTTTGAACTTGGCATGCACATTAATCAAGTCAACAAAAGGTCTGCCTTGTCGGCCTGTCTTTGGACATTTTCATCAAGTCTTCGAAGGACTCTGGTGAGGCTCTCTGTCACCCTTAGCTGAGAAATAGTGCCTTAAATTGCACACCTTCCAGCCCAGTAAAAATTATACAGTGGTCATTACAATTTACATGCTAGCTTATAAAGTTCACTCTTAAAGCATTTTCCTCCCAATTATTACAGCCGTTTAATGGCACGGAGGCTGCTCAGGACCGCACCTACACGGCACAGCAAATACTTTTTACAAAGCCAATTGCCTTTGGTTGCCCAGCAGGTCTCCCTCCTGCACAGGGGCCTCCGAGGGCTCTGTGAGCGGATGCCATTGGCACCAACCGCACGCCAGAAGTGCCCACGGTGCACCCCTGCAGTCCCCACTTTTCCTTTGGGGATTTGTGGGCGCAGCCTGCACCGGGCCCCCTCTGCTCCCTGCAGGAGAGGGCGGCAATCCCGGCACACAGCGCAGCCGAAGCGGCTGGGGTCCTGCTCGGGGCGTCCCCCACCAGCGTGCCAGGGCTGTGGTGGATGTGGTGACTGTCCCCCGACACTCGCCCCTGGCAGCCCCTGGCACTGCCAGGCACTGTGGCAAGGCGCTGCCCAGGCAGAGCCTCGCTCCCCAGCTGCCTGGAGACCATCCCTGGGTCAGCCATTGCCGAGCACATCACGGCTGGACTGGGAGCCAGCACCAGCCGTAACTCCAGCACTTCTCCTTCCTGACTGTGACCCTGCATGCGTTTGCAGGAGCTCACAGAGCTTGCTAAGCCAGAGCTTTGAGCTGATTTAGCCACTGGGAGGGGATTAGTCCCTCTAATCCAGTCTGCTTGAAATCTCACTGCTGTGCCCGGATGGCTCTGCGCCGTGCCGGCGGGACCCGCCGACGTGCTGGGCTCCTGGGGGAAGGACGGCCGGGGACTCACGGTGCCGGCGCAGCCAGAGCTCCGTGCTGGCTTGTGTGTCCCCAGTGGGGGCTCTGGCACCCATGTCCCTGGACGGGCACATTCAGAGGGCAGTGGGGAGGACATCAGCCCGACCGAGGGGGCAGCTGCCCTTTGGCAGCCCCTCTGCTCAGTGCTGGCATCTCCAAACCAGCGTTGCTCGATGTTAGTGAACCCTCCCATCCTGCTGCTGCTGAATGCAAATTGCCTCCTTGAGAGCTTTTTAAGCCATGTTTTAAGAGCTCCTAATGTGATCAGCATTTTCAGTACAGCCCTTCCTGAGCCCTCATTTGCTTACCCTTTGTAAATCTAATACTTGATTTAAGCCCTTTTCTGCTCCCTCCATTTGTAAGGACAAATGTAAAGTAATTGTTTGATATTGCAGCGGTTTCTTCAGCCTCCAGCTCTAACTTCCCACTAATACAGTATTGTCAGGGGGATCAATCTAGCCCAGCACCTTCTGCCTCCTTGGACTGGATTGGAAATGGCTTTTCTACTGCGAGTCTGGGATTTGTGAATCTTGCTGTGAATATGTTTGTCCTTTAAAGGAAAAATCATATAAGAAAATATCCCATCTTCCTGTAGGCAGCTGTTAATCCCCTGCTTGGGCGCCGTCTGCCTGCAGCTGTCTCTGGGACCCTCGCTGCTGGCCTCTCAGTGCTCCTGCAGCTCCTGCAGCTGCTGCTGGTTGATAGTGGAAGGGGAGGCAGGGTGGGTTCTGTGAGATGTCTGTTAATTACCTCCAAGTTTTTCCTATTAGAGCTCTCGGACAGGCCTCACTTCCAGTAAGGTCCCTTGGACTGAGTGTGGTTGTGCTGCTCCCCTGCCTGTCCGCCTCTGTGCTGTGCACAGCTCCACACTGCAGCAGGCACACTGGGCCTGGGAAGGTTTTTTTTCTTTTAATTTTTGTCCCTGCCCTGCTGCACACCGGGGGCTAATGGCCGGCACCCCGAGCAGCAGCCCTGCTGCAGCACCCGCGCCGCTCTGCCCAGCCCAGGGGAGATGCTCGGCCGGCCCGGCTGCTCCCAGCCCCAGGGAGAGCCGTCTGCAGAGCGGCACGCAGGGCTGCGCACGCAGGCAGCCGGGAGAGGCTGAAGGCTCAGGCTCTCGCTGAGATTTAGATGCTAGTGGTAAATTGCAACCTTTGACAGAAATGCCTGAGATTTACTACAAAAATCAATAGATGATTCAAACAGTCCAGCACTCGGAAAGGCAAATAACACCACTCCGACAAGAGCAGTTATTGATATTCATGAACGGAGGTGCTCATTACAGCGCCTGCTAACAGGATGGTGAAATGGATTGCTGCAGGATGGGACAGGGCCATGAGTGTGCGACCCCGGCGTGGGCTCTGCCGTGGCAGGAAGGGACCCCACACTGCCCAGCCGTGCTAGCGCGGTGCTCAGTGCAGCCTGAACCAGGGTGCTGGTGGCTGATTCCCCCCGGCTGAGCCCTGTGGGAGCAGTTTGGGCCCCCAACTCCCCCAGGGTGCTGAGCTGGGCGTGCTGCAGAGTGCCCGTCTCCACCACCCGAGGATGTGGCCCATCACGCTGCTCTGGGCAGGATCCAAGGGGCCCGGCTGCGCTCAGGACAGCTGGGCTGGGTGCTGCTCTGTGACCGCAGGCACAGGGCTGGGCGCCGCGGGGAGGCTCCATTCGCACACACTCAGCACCACGGCTCCGCACCTGGGTGAAACGCGTGGTGATGCTCCCGAGTCCCTGGCCGTGGGGGCTGCTGCTGCCGGGGGGCTGCCGGGGGGCTGCTGGGGCTGCGTGTGGCCGGTGGCAGAGCCTGGCCACGGGGCTGCACCTCCCGCTGGCCGGCTGCAGCTGGTGGGGAGACAGAGGGGGACGGCAGCCAGGGAAAGTGGAGGTGAGCTCAGCCCGGGGGCCATCTCGCAAGGCTGCACTTGACATTTAGGTGTAACTGTAGGCTCCTACAGAACAGCCCGTTAAGTTCCACCGTAAATTACTGTCTCTTGCATGTAACACAGCCCTCTCCCAAAGCCTGCCAGGAGGAGGTACTGACGCTGGGGTGTCTCTGGTGCTCCTGAGCGATGTGGTCGGGCTCCCTCCTCGCCGTGCAGGGCTGAGCCTCCCTCCCTCCCTCTGGTCCTGTCCACGGGGTCGCTGCCCCACGCCACTGCCCGCTTCGCCACCAGCCCCAGCGGCACAGCAAGGGGAGCGGGGCAGCATGGGGCTGCCCCAGCCCACGGATGGGCTTGCCCTAAGAAAAGCCCATGCATAAGGACCAGTGGTAGCCGCTTTTATTTACACAAGAGATCACATGCTGAACAAGGATGCTAGTGCCACTAAAGTACCCGTAACAGCAGGATTCTGTGCTTTATTCACAGGACAAAATATCGGTACAACATTTTTCAAAGACAGTTTTTCTTCAAGCAGATACATCTCCCCACCCTTGTGGCTGCACGCTGTGCTGCAGTGATGGAAGGCGAAGCAGAGCAGCTGGAGCCCTGCCTGCCCTGACCCCACAGACAGAGATGCCGCCTCCACTCCCCTGGCCTGGGACTACCCAGGGGGCCCTGGTTCACTTTGGGGTGCCAAGGAGGGGTGTGTCCTGGAGGAGCCTGTGCACGGGCTGCAAGGTGGGGCCATTGCCGTGGCCCAGGACCACAGGGCTGTACAAGTGAGCAGGACCCCACAGCACAAGCCACCACACCGCCGACCTGCTGGGATGGGCAACGCCTGCTGGCACCCATCCTGCAGTGGCCGCAGCAGGACTCTGCGTCTCCCCCAGCCCCGCTCACCCTGCAGCATCGCGGCGTGCTGCCCCGCCTGTGCCTGGGGTTTCCAGGAGGGACAGGCTGGCTGCAGGGCCTGGCTCCGGCCCCGGCCCCCACAGGCCACCCCTGTGGAAGACTGCAGCGTCACGTCACCACAGCTCTGCTCCCGGGTGCTTATTCCCACCTGAAGTCCTGCCCGACTGTTTCATAGAACTTGATATTGTAAGGTCTGTAAAAGTCCCGGAGCTGCTCTATCACCTCGGGGTCTATCTGCACGTGAGTCCTCCCTTTGGACTTGCCCAGGCAGCGTGGCGAGCTGCTGCTCTCTGTTTTTTTCAAGCAAGGAAAGCCTTTTGTCTTGTTGAAGTAGAAGTGCTTGTCTGTGATAACCCGTTTGATGCCCAGGAAGTCCTGGACTTTGCCCATCTCCCCAGCCGGGTCTGTGATCAGCTTCTCCCCGCTGACGAAGTGGATCTGGGAGAGGGGGAAGTACTGGAGCCAGCTCTCCAGGTGCACGGCGTACATCCCGATGCGGATGGCATTCCAGGAGGTGTCCACCAGCCCGAGGCTGCGGTTGCGGAAGGACAGCCCCTCAAAGGTGGGGATGTCTGGCTTCTTGGAGAGCGTCTGCGTGTAGTCCGAGATGGCGCGGGTGACCGGGTTCCTCACCACCACAATCAGCTTCGTGTCCCGCGACATGTTGAAGATCCGCCGCGGCGCCTCCTTGGTGACAAAGTAACTGGGGGTCTTCTCCACCGTGATCTGGCTGTCGAGCGTTCGTGGCATCAGGCTCCTGCAAGCAAAGAAGAAGATTACGGTGAGGAAGGAGCTGGGCCGCTCGCAGTGGCTGCCCACGCTGCACTGGGCGGTGTGCGCGGCACGAGGCTGGCAGGGTGTCTGGTCCCGGCAGGGCAGGAGGACACAGCTCCCTCCCGCAGCACTGCAGGGTCTGCCCCGGCCATGTCCCCCCATGTCCCGTCTGAGTGCCCCAGGAGAGGGCAGGGGTGTGCACCAGTGCCTCCACGCGCTCCAGCCAGAGGAGACGTGCAGCTCCTGGGGGGCTGGAGCCAGGCAGGATGGCGCAGAAGGGCACTGCTGAGCTGCCAGGAAGCTGGTGCTGTGCAGCAGCCAGGGCTGCTCCATCTCCACCAGTGGTAGATTCATCATCAGTTTAAGGAAAGTGTGTGAATTCATTCCGCAGCCATGAAGCCAAGCGGTCCTGCCATCCACCCTGATCGCTGCCATGGGCGCATTAACCAGGAGACAGCCTCTGCCAGCCTTCGCTCAGTCTTTTATCACATATTACTACACTGGTTGCCATTTGCACAAGAAATTACAGTGGCTCCTTCCGGAATTACTGCAATTACCTGGCTTCTCCCCTCCCTGATCGCATTAAAATGCAGCCAGGCTCCCGCACTCCCTGAGCTGTGGGCACCACAGGCAAGCACCAGGTGCCAGCCAGAGCTGCGCTGGCTCCAGCCCCTGTGGGGACACAGCCACCCCTTATCTGTCCCCTCAGCCTGGCAGTCAGCACTGTCTGCATGCGGCCATTGTGCCCCAGCACTGTGTGCGACAGCGGAGCTGCAGGGCCAGGCAGCGGGCGTGTGTGGGACGGGCGGCAGCACCGCCGCGAGTAGTGCTGGGGGCAGCCCGGGGGTGCTGCGCCACGAGGGGCTGGGGCCCAGCTTAGTGCTAATTAAATCACTTGCTTCGACAAGTGAACATCCAAATCAAATAAAGACTAATGAGATGGAAAGATTTATAAATTGGCCTTGTATTACTAGAGAAAGCTCTTAGATCCATCGCAGCCAGACGTGGGGCACAGCAGGAAGCACAGGGTGCCTGCACCAGGATCGCAACAGCACCCTGCGGCCTTGCTGCCCCTACGCCAGCGGTGGGTATGCAGGGGCCTTGCCATCACACGCACTGCCTGGGAGTGAGGAGCGGGTTCACCTGGCGTCCAGGTGCTCAGCCTGCCTCAGGGCTCCCCAGCCCTGCAAACCGTGCTGCCAGCCATACCCTGCCCCATGTCTGCTGCCCTGCCCAAACACCCACAGCCTGCTCCTGGGCCAGCTCAGTCTGCCAGCTCAGGAAATGCCGCAGAGCATCTCTAAGGCGTCCTCAGTGGGGCCAGGAGCAGGGGCATCACCGCTCTCCTCCCCGCCTGCAGGGCTTTGGAAGGAGCCAGGGGACAACCGTGCCAAACGCAGGTGGCTGCGGCACTGACCAGCACCCCGGGCACATGCAGGGAAGCGTGTGCCATAGGCACCCACAGGGTCTCCTGTACTCGCAGGCACCTTATATTTCAACTGTGTTTATTGCTCAAAAGCATCTGCTACTATTTCCACTTTGCAGTACAAGTTAGTGGCTCAGCGACTGCAATTTAATTGTGCAGCAGAACACAAGCTATAAGGCACAAGCAGGCGCTGCCTGGGGAGAGTTTTATGGTGAGCTGAGAAATGTGCCTCCAGGAAGGGTTTATTTGGAACAGTCCCTACGTTCAACACTCTGCGTCCGCATGTGCCCTGCTTGGAGCATCCCGCCAGCTGCCCGAGGCCCCAAGCGCAGCCCCTGCCCATGAGCCCTGGGTGCAGCCAGTGCCCCCCTGCTGCAACCGCTGGTGTGCAGGGGGCTTGGGCCCCCCCCGGCTCTTCCGAGAGGTCAGGCAGAGCTCATGTGAGCGCAGGGGAATGCCTGCAGCCTGGCAGGTCTGTGTCCCCTCCACGAGGGAAGCCGGGGAGCGAGGCAGAGGAAGAGCTGGTACACCAGTCATCTTAACAGACTTGGATCTATTGATGTCTGGGCTGGCCCAGTGCAGCCTCAGGACAGAAGCAGTCATGGAAAGCAAACATCAGCAACCCTGTCTGCAGCAATTCAGCCAGGCGGGAGCGAGGCACTGATTTATTCATGGGATAACCGTGCACAGACTCCAGGCCTTCCTGGCCTGCTGCAGCACAGCTGTTTGGGAACACTGCAGCCGTCTGGTGACCCCAACCAGAGACCGCCAGGGAAGCATCCTTCAGCCCTCTGGAAATCCACGTGGTCCCTGCAGGGTCCCTAGAACAAGGTCCACAGCCACCGCCTTTGGGCTTGGTCTGCAGAAAGAACCCTGATGGAAAACTGAGCTGGGAGGAGACGCAGCAGTGGCAGCGGGGGGCAGCACCCGCCTGGTCCCAGTCCTGCTGGCCTCGCAGCCCTCGCTTGCTCTTGACCAGTTTTCTCATTTGAAAGAGAACTAATTAGCTAGCATAAATTAATAGGGATGTTTTACATAGGTACCTGAGCACAGCCGTGGCTTAATTGGCCTTTCCCACTGCTCTGCTCCAAACCCCATAAATCCAGATTATGATTCCCATTGTTTAATGACTGTCAGGAAATGCTAATTTAGTGCCAGGCACCACTGCTGGTATCTCCATATCACAAACAAGTTTCATCATAAATCAGTGCAGGACAGCTTTATAAGCGAATCACTATTACAATATATTGGTGGAGAATCATAAAACTGCTGTTTCATTAATGGCTCATCTTCAGGCTTGTTAGACTTTCATTACGTGAGCTATTAGGTCCATGTATTTAAAAAATGAAATTACAGGTTCTAATCAATTATGAAAAACAAAAAATCTCTGCAGAGTAAATTACAGAAATGAGACAAGAGCTGTTTTTTTTTAAATGGACTCCCAGTGTTTGCTGCTCCTGAACAACAGAGACTGCTGAGAAAACAAAACACAGCCCAAATAGATAAATAAATCACCAGTGAAACCATGCAAGGGGGAGAAATGTCATCCACACATTCATCTTTATGTTAACGGCGGGATCCCCAGAGCTGCAAGAACTGGGAAATGCATTGCAGACTTAATTACAGTTGACTTTAAAATGATATTTTTGGACTTCTGCATTCACAAAGTTATTTGCATACAAATAGCATGTCACATAGTTTTAAGCCTCTGGCTCGTGTGTTTAGGTTTGAAGGCTCTCAGCACCTGGCCCGCGGCGCTGCGCACCCCGGCACAGCAGGAACAGCTCCGCGGTGCTGGGGCCCCTCTGGGCCGGGCCGCCCCGGGTGCCCCGCGCTGCCTGGACGGGCCGTGCCCCGCTGGTTTTGGGGTTGCTGCTGCCTCTCCTGCACGGTGCCAACCAGGGCCGAGGACGGTGCCCCAGGGAGGGGAGGTGCAGCGCCCGTCACAGCCCTGCCAGATAACAGTCTCGCATGCAGGCGGACAGACGCAGACCTTCGCCACCACTGCCTGCGGGCCGCAGCGCCAGCCCGCTGCTGAAACAACAAACTGGGCTCTGGGCTGGGCCCCTGGGCCACAGCAAAACCCCAGGGCTGTGCTGCCGGGCTGGCAGCCCTGGGCAGAGACATGACAGTCCCACCGACACCTTGGGAACAAGGCGCCCTTGTGTCGGTGCAGAATCTGCCCTGGGATGGACCGGCGGTGGTTTTGGTGCTGCCTTCCCCTGCCTCAGGACTCCCCACCAAGGGGCTCAGCTCCCCCTGCCGTGTGACAGCACCGCTCACGCTCCTGTCACACCAGGCCCTCCCTGTGCTCATCTGATCGGCACTGCCCGGCTGGAGAAAACACACGGGAGCTTTCTCCATCTGGCAGCGTGTGCACAAGCCGTCCGCACTTTGTCCTAGTGAGGGGAATCTGCAACGCAGCAGAAATGGAGGAGGTTAAAAAAGCTGATGCTGAGTGAGCAGCAGGGCAGCTCTGCACGGAAATCATTAGGGAGGTAGTGGAGCGAACTCCACTCCGGCCTCGCAGAAGCAGCATGGGCTGCAGGAACGCCTCTCCCCTGGCCTGCACAGGGACCAGCCCAGGGACCAGAGACCCCTCCTGGGGCCCGTGGGGCAGCTGCTGGGGTCCCCTCCGAGGAGAAGGCGTCAGAGGCACTTCCCAGCAGCAGCGCTGGGGTGCAGCTCCCTCGTCGCTCCCAGCACACGCTTTTCAGCAGCTACAGGCTTTCCACTTCATTTGCTTTTCACTGTGCTTGCCAAGAAGGCTAGCCCTCTGACCACCAGAGGGATTTAATTATCAGGGGCATCGCGGCTCTCCCCGCCTGCCAGCTGTGGGCTGCAGACACATCTGCTCGGGGTGCCCATGCACACACCTCCCACCCGGCTCCCCCCGGCCCTCCCCAGCATTCCCTCCCTCCAGCCACACTCTGCTCGGCCGACAAAGTGGGCAGACCGACAGCCCCTTCCCCTTCCCCCTCCCTGAGGAGGTCGGCCTGGCTGCTGTTGTGCTGGGGAGAGGGCAGGTACCTCCAGCCCACTGTGCCCCCATCCCTCTGTGCCCCCAGCCCACCCCACAGAGCGGCTGCCCTGGCCCCGCTGCCATTCTGCGAGCCCAGGATGCGCCCCGGGGACACGCAGCAATCCCTCTGGGCTTCCCAGCACCAGCCAAATCCCCTGCTCAATGCATTAATCTGGCTGGAGATACAGCACTAATTCCTCTTGAATTAGAGATTATTTTTATTGTAGTTACTAAATTCTTAAAGCCCTTTAGTGACATTTTATGTGAGCGCTAATGCTTGCTTCCAACCTGCAGATTCGGGGTTCTATTTGCCCACGTTACTGGAGCAAGGGGACGGGCGCGCCCAGGTGGGATGGCAGGAGCCGCAGGAGGATGCTTCCCAGGCGCCAGGCAGCAGCACAGCACCAGGGCAGAAGCCACTGCCTGTCCCTGCACGGCCAAGCTGGTGGCCGTCCCCTGCAGTGCCAGAAGCCAGCACATCCCCTGCCACGGACAGCCCGGCCCTGCTTCTGTGGCTGCCCCGGCTGCACTGCTGCGAAGGCAGCGCCTGCCCTGAAGGAGTTAACTTCTCGCCAGCACCTTTCCCAGGCCTGAATTATTAATTTTCTCATAATCTGCCTTTGGGCACCCTGCGGCCCCTACAACGCTCCCACATTAAAGAAACATACGCTCCCTTGCTGCCTACGTTGCTTTGATGTCGAACATGCGTGAAACACTCTCCCAGGGATAAATTTGTACAAAAATTCATCAGATGATTGAGATATTGCTGATAAGCGTGCGTGGGGGAGCGCGCACTCGATAATCCCGTTACGGCACAGGTCTGCATCCAGCCCGTGCAGCACGCAGCAGAGCTGGCAGCTCCTGGGTAAATATTTGCCTGTTGCCGCTCGCTGTGTGCAGAGGATTTGGCGAGCACATCCAGAGCTCTCCTCAGAGGCCGCAGACTGAAGTGTGTGTAATCCTGGACTTCATCCACTCATCGGCATAAAAACAAACTGTTTAATTTGGCAAAAAAATCCCAAGTGCTGGCTCTTGTGATGAGGGCCGAGCGCTTTCCCTCAGCCACCCGACGTCATGGGCTCAGCGCCTGCGGCTGGGACACGCTGCCTGGGCACGGGGAGAGGGTGGGCAGCGAAATCCTGCAGCACCCCCAGCACCCGCTGGGCTCCCCTCAGACCCGCTCCCGTGCAGCCGGCCCGGCTGGGGCACACAGGGTACCTGGGCAGGCACCAGTGACGCGGGGACCCAAAGCGCAGCTGCTGCTCTGAGCCGGCCCGTCCCCGGATGGCCCCGAGCTGTGTGCCTGCTGCAGAGGGGTTGTGCCGTGCTGTGCTATGATATGCCGTGCTGTGCCATGCCATGCCGTGCCGTGCCGTGCCGTGCCACAGGTGCATGTGGGGCCAGTGCTGGGCTCGGCAGGACTTCAGACGCTGTCAGTAGATGAAAGCTCAAGCAAAGCTCCACAAAGGTTTAAGCAAAACTGGGTCAAGCATGCGAGAAACTGAGGTGTGAGGAAGATAAAATAGCTCTTCTGGTGGAGTGACATTGCAGCAGACTTTTAGGACACAGCAATACAGCAGCCGATACCTAACAGCTGGCGGTTATGCAGTTACAGAGCACCGTGAGGAGTCCACAGGGCACAGAGCACCAGCCCTGGTGCCCGGGTCCCCCAGGCCTCCCCATGGCAGTGTTGCCTGCTGAGGACAGCCACGCTACGAGGGCTGGGGGTGCTGGCCCCGGGAGCAGGGCTCTCAGCCGAGCAGGATGGACTCGGCTGCGTCCCCCTAAAGCCTGCACAATTCAGGGATCACACCGTCATCCGCACTGGGAAAATGATGACCTGAGGGATGACCCAGGGAAAGCCCGTCCCAGCCCCGTGTCCCTCCTGCCACACTGTGAGAACACCTGGGCCCTGCGCCAAGGCAGTCCAGAGTTTTAATGATGGATCAGCTCCCTTTAATAAATGTTTATGTTCAAAGATTTTACACCAGCGCTCACAGACAGATAATGAGGGACATTTCAATGCATAAAAGCAGTGTGAACACAGTAATTAACTTTGTTGCTGATTCATTTTTAATCATTCAAATGCTCCAGAGATTTGCTGTGTCCTTTAAGTCAACAAAATCTTTTCCAAAGGGCACACTGCCGATGCCCTTCATGCATGCAAGCCCGTGTGTAACTCCCATCTCTGTAAATAGCCACCCACCACTGACTCCCAGCACCCAGCAGCCACAGGGCCAGGTAGGGAACAACCCGCAGGTGAGCACACCCCAGCCCTGTGCAAACTAGCCTCCAGGGGAGGCCGCAGCGCATGGAGAAGGGCTGGGGTTGCCCCCTTTGCCATTCCCACACCAACTGTTTTCAGGGGTGACACTTCCAAAATGAACACCCAATAAAAATCACATAATGTGCCACGGCTGCTGCAATGATTCCCTAACTGAAAGCTCAAGTCAGAGACGCATTGCCCGCTTGGTGATATTCCAGTGCTTGTGAGCATGCAAAGGAACAGGGCAGTGTGTTGGCACCGAGAACAAACACAGCAGCGGCCCCTTGCACGCCTGCAGCCACCCCTCACACACCTCTGCTACGGCCCCCAGGCCAGCTGGGCTGTGCCACCAGCCGCTGTTTGCCAGGCCCTCGAGCGCTGCCAGCCCCAGGGCCCGCTCTCTCCCGCGGGGCTGGGGTCCCTGCAGCCAACC
Organism: Cygnus olor; assembly: GCF_009769625.2. Lineage (NCBI taxonomy): Eukaryota > Metazoa > Chordata > Aves > Anseriformes > Anatidae > Cygnus > Cygnus olor. The sequence goes on from NC_049183.1 coordinate 17,435,457, forward strand.
CTGCGGCGGACACCCGAGGTTGCCACAGATCAGCACCCTTCGCTTGTCAGCTCCATGGAGCATCCATGCCCACGGCCACGCCAGGTTCTGAGAGGGATTTCATGCTACTGAAGCGAAGGTTAGAACAAATTGCAGTGTTTACAAACAAGGTCATGGAAGACAGAATGAGAGCACGCATCATTAATATTGAAGAGTTGGCGCCCTACAAGGATTTACCTCCCTGTGTTCTCCCAGGCTCCGGCTGCCCCTGGGCTCTCTGCTGCCCCAGGCCCACCCCGGGACCATGGCAGTGGCCAGGGCAGGCGCTGCCTGCAGGGCAGCTCCTCAGGCACACCAGCCTCTGCCGGAGGTTCGCACCCATTCCTCTGAGCCAGGGCGCTCTCTGAAGTCAAGGAAACTTCAAAGCATCCTTGAAGCTTGCTGCCTTCCTCTCTTCTTGCTAATTAACTTTAGCAAAATGCACTGTCAGTCAAGCCCACAAAACAGTCAGTGTCATCGGGCAAACCCTAATGGGCTCCCATTTGTGTGTGAGCCAACCTGGCCATTAGCAGAGAGCAATTAGCGAGGCGGAGTGCGGGAGCCAGGGCTTGCACACTCCCTCCACTGGCGTGGGGGATGCAGCATTTTCCTCCCCACCCGGGGTCTGTTCCCTGGGGCAGCCACGAGCCTGGCAGGGGAGGCTGGCAGCGCTCGGCGTGGAGCACCCAGCAGCACCCAGCAGCCATCCCGGCCCAGCCGCAGGGCTCTCACAGTGCGGGGGAAAGCCGGGATTCAGCCAGGCGGGGAAGGGGCTGACGTCGGCTCTGGTCTGGTGCTGACCCCGGGACAGGATTCACACAGCTGCATCCCAGCTGGAGCCGCCCAGGGCTGCCCATGGCGCCAACGCCTTTCAGCTCAGCTCCCTGAGGACAGCGATGCGGCAGTGCCGGCCACACAGGAGCAGCCCCACCTGCTAGGAGAAACCCCTCTCTATGGAGCATCTCATGGAGTTACTCGGGAATCTTGGAGAGGAAAACTGCACCCATGGTTGCTGCTCAAAGTTAACTGCAAATTAAACGACACTGTCTTCCCTGCGTTCTGGAAAATATTGAAGGTTATTGGCACACTACCTGCAGCAGGAAAAGCTCTGTATCGAACATTTAGTCCAGGATTGGTGATGAATCGATATTCCCCAGTAGCTGGCTGTTTGGTTTCAGTTGTCTTAAAACAGATCTTGCTAAAAATACCTTTCCTGTAGTGTATCTCTAGCTAATGAGGTGGATTAGAGAGGCTGATGGGAATTGGGAACGGCATGGGTGTTTCTGGTCTGCTGTCATTAAGCAGGCAGCTCCTGAGCTGCATGGTCTCGTGTGGGGGAGAGCAGAGGGGTCCAGCTCAGGGCCCACTTGAAGTGTGCAGTCTCCAAGATGAAAGAGCCAAGGCTGCCCCGGGAGAAGACAGGAGGTGCTACAGGATCCACCACGGAAACAGCACCTGTGAGTAAGCACAACATTTGGAGCCAGCAAGGACAGCGGCATCACATCTCCCCTGTCACTGGTTCTGCCACCTCCACATCGGCCCAACTCAGGGTCAGGGGAAAACACAGGAAAACAGAAGCTAATGTTTTTGGAACATCACGGGGAGTCAGCTCTCTCGCTGCTCTCACCTGCATCAAAGACCTGCTTGCTCCCTCCATTCGGCTCCCCACTGGAGCACAAGTTGGGAAGGATGGAGCTGCACTGGTGCTTGGCCATCACAGGGGCCAGGGACTCCTGAAGCTGATGTCTCTGCTCACAAGAGGGGAGCCTTTGCCCTTCCACGCAGCCCATGTTCTGCCTGCAGAGACCCCAGCACGGCGCATCCCCTCTCCCAGGCAGCAGGAACAGCCGGCCCCTTGCAGCCAGGTGCCAGTGGTGTCAGCTCTGCCCTTCCCCGGGACACAGCCGCTGCCAGGACCCTGCTCCTGCCTCCTTGGTCTCTTGGCAGAGCAACACGAGCTCATCATGCTGTGGGTTAGACCTGCTCCACATTTAATTGCTCCACTTGCAAGAAGTAAAATCAATTCCACACTTTGTATGTTAGCAGCCTCTGCGCTTATGTTTTGGCACATTTGTGAGGTTAAAAAAAAAAAGTAATAAAACCAGGGAAGTGTCATTTAATTGTTTTATCTGAAGTAATTTGGAAGCTCCACTGCGATCTATTGATCTAGACACAAAGCCAGGCCCCGGCAGCCACGCTCCCATCACTGCCACCACTCCTGGAGCAGTGCCGCGAGGTTCGGTCCCGCGCTGCCGGCAAAGCTCCCAGCCCCAGGCTCCCCACACCCCACTGCAGCGACCACACGTGGGGAAGTGCCAGAGCCCAGAGAACTTGCAGGGGCCAGGACTGTGAGCAGGACCTGAACACAGGATGGAGAGGCCGTTTCCCAGCCAGGTGCTGAGCACACGCAGCTCCCCTCTGAGCGACGCACTCGGCAGGACCTGTGTCCTGCTGCATTGCCCATCCTGCTGCTTCGGTGCCCTTCAGACAAACCACTGCTGCTCCTGTCCTCATCTGCCTGTACTGCAGAATCGCTCCTGATTGCTTTCAGGCAATGCAGGACAGGTGACAGCATCTGACATCTGGATGGGGGGACAAACCTGCTGAGGGGCAACGGCAGGTGAAGGGCAGGAGGAATTGGGCTTGCTGCAGTTGCCTTAGGACGGAAACGGCTTCAGAGCGCTCCACCCGCACCTGTGCTGGCTCTTCAGTCACCTGCCAGCAGTACCACAGCAAAAGGAACAGAACATATCCCTCTGCAGGGTCTGCCGTGACCCAAGTACAACTCAGCAGTGGATCTCCTGACAGCCCTCCCCGAGCAGTGCTTGAGCTGCCTCCCCAGCACAGGCCCCGGTGCCAGTGCCCATGGCTGGAGCACGACCCCTGCGATACACAGAGCATTTCTGACCTGCTCACAGTCAGAAACCAGCGTCCTGACGCCACAGGCATGACTCATGTCTGGCCAGCAAGGAGACAAATACAGGGATCCCAGAAGAGCTAGGAGTGAGCATCACATCACGGTGCCTCGCAACCCATTTGGCAGCCAAGGAGCACTGCTCTGCCCGGGGGCAGGGCACATCTCTGTTGGAAAACCACTGCTGAGACAGAGGAGTAAGTGCATGAGAAGGGAAGGAAGCAGAGATGGGGCTGTGCACCCATGGGCTGCCTCCCACAACCAGCTCCGATTCTCTGCCTGTGCTGGGCATCCTTCTCCTGCTGCAAGCCCACAGGCACCTGGGGGCTAACAAAGCCTCCCCTGCTTCCCAATGCCCCTGCAAGCACCCAGCCCTGCCTGAGAGCAGCCCAAAGCTCCTGCAGCACTTGTCACGACACGCAGCAAACAAACACCAGCACGCTGGGCTGGACACAGCAGGCAGAGGCCAGCACATTGCCCACAGCACGGAGTGTGGGCCACAGACGGGGATGAGCCCACGCATGGCGCTCGCTGCCTCTCTGAGCACTGCTGAACTGCCCTCAAAAGCCTTTACTCAAATTAAAATCTTACCATCTCCTGCTGGAGACGCACTCACTGTTCTCTGCAAAGTATGAGAGATCGCAGACACACTCACTTGTCTGAGTTGAGACAGACGAGACGGAGGAGGACAAGGGCTCTGAGGTGCCCTGAGCAGGGCTGCAGCACCAGGGACAGTAACTGTGCCATCCCGCAGGCTTGTGACTCTCACGTTTCGGAGGCCCCTTCTCACTGGCGAGTGTTTCTTCCGACGGGTGGGAAGCCTGTTTTACCGTCCTGGCTCCAGCGCCAGGGGCCCGCAGGGACGGAGACGGGGCGTTTGCCCAGGCAGGGCGGATGCGGGTCCGGGGGCTCCAGAAGCCTCGCGGGAGGGAGCCGCACGGGGCTGGGGCACGGGCTGCCCTGCCGGGGAGCGGCCTCCCCCCCGCCCTGCTCGGCCCTTCAGGAGGAGGACGGTGAGGATGAGGAGGAGGGAACCTCCCAGGCGCGGCCGGGTGCGGGCTCGGCCGCCAGCGCAAAGCCTCGCCCGTGCGCAGCGCCCGCGGGCGCCCCGGGGACGCGCCGGTGCCGAAGGGCTCGCGACCCGCGGCGGGAGCAGCCTCGGGCCCCGTCCCCGCCCGCGGTCCCCGGGCACCGCCACCGGGCACCGGGCAGCGCCGTGGCGATGCGGCCCCGCGGGCCGGGCGGGGGTGCCCGGGGCCGGGCGCTCGGCGGGGCCGGGGCCGGGGCCGGGGCCGGGGCCGTTCCGCGGCGCCGCCCTCACCTGTACCACTCGAGCCCCTTCTCGTAGTTCCTGTCGAAGAAGTGGGGCTCGGTGCCCAGGGCGCGCACGTCGGGGTGCGCGCGGATGAACTCCAGCACGGCGCGGGTGCCGCCCTTCTTGACGCCCACCACGATGGCCTGCGGCAGCCGCTTGGCGCCCGGGCGGCCCGGCCCCGGGGCGCTGCCGGCCGGCGGCGCGGGGGGCTCCCGGGGGCGGCGGGCGGGCGCGGCGCTGCCCGGGGGCTCGGCGGGCGGCCGCCCGCACGGCCGCGACTTCTGCAGAAGTTTCTTGGCGGCGGCGGCGCTGCGGGCGGGCGCGCAGCGGGCGCGGGGCGCGGCGGGGCCGCCGCAGCAGCAGAGCAGGCTGTAGCACAGGTAGGAGCAGGACAGCGACAGCGTCAGCAGGAAGAGCAGCCTCCGCGCCAGCCGCCGGGACGGAGCCAGGGCCCGCCCGCCCTGCGCCCTACGCGCCATGGCTCCATGGGGCCGGCCCGGCGGGCATGGCGCGGCCCGGCCCGGCGCGGCTCGGCGCGGCTCGGCGCGGCGGCGGCGGGGCGCGGCGCTGCCCCCGGGGCCCCGCGGCGCGGCCGCTCCGGCATGTCCCGGGGCTACGCGGCGGCGCGGCCGGGCCGCCCCGGGGGGCTGCGCCCGCCGCCCCGGCCCCCGCGCGCCCGCGGCCCCGGCGGCGCGGCTCCCATCCCCGGCGGGCGCGGCGCTCCGGACGGCGGCGGCGGCGGCGGCTCTCGCCTCCGCGGGAAGTGCCGGGGCAGAGGCGGCGGCGCTGCTATTTAAGGGGCCGCCTGACGTCAGCGCCGCCCGGAGCCCCCGCGATCGCTCGGCGGGGCCGGGGCCGGGGCCGGGGCCGGGGCCGGGGCCGGGACCGGCCTCGCTCTCCCGCCGCGCCGGGACCCGGAGCGGCGCCGGGGGCTGCCCGCGGCCGTCCCGCCCCGCCGGCTCTGCCCTGCCCTGCCCTGCCCTGCCCGGGCGCGGAGCGGCCGCGGTCCCGGTGCGAGCCGCCGGATCCCGGCAGCGGGGGGGCCCCGCAGCGCCGCGCCCCCCTTCCAGCCCCGTCCTCCCGCCTGCGGCGAGCCCTGAACTGCCCGCGGGCGGAGGGCGGGGGGCACCGGGACCGCGCCTCGGTGGCTGGAGCCTGGCCCGGGGCAGGGCCACCCGGCTGCACACGGCTGCCGCCCGCCCCGCACAGGCGCCCGGGCCGGGAGCACGACTCGGCGCTGGGTCGCGGTGGGCCCGGAGCGAGGAGCCACCGGTTCGGGAGCCGGGAAGGCAGGGCTCGAAGCCGCGGGAGCACAAGGCGCGGGCAGAGCCGGCAGCGGGCTGGGTAAAGCGTTGGCGGCGAGGCAAGGTGTCCTTCCAGCTCCCGGGGATCCTCCTTCCCGGGCGCCGGAGCAGCCCCGACCCCGCGGCAGGCACTGCGAGGGAGGGGACAGGAGCGAGGGGGGGGCGGCCCCGCACGGCAGCGGTGATTTCTGGCCTCAGCAAGGGCAGAAGGAGCAGCCGTCAGCTGGAAGAAGACGACGCCAGAATTACATTTCTCTGCCAGTTTGGGGATGTTTAGTCTACAAACCGTGATGGCCTAAAAGCAGGGTGACCCAGGAAAACCACACGGTTGTTGCAGGATATGGATGCAGACTGCTGCTTCGTCCCCGGCCCTCTGGCTCCCTCCACTTGACACGCTTCCTTCCCTCTCGCACCCTGGCAGCCCAGGCTTCTGCTTGGTTGCTCATGCTCAAGCCAAAAGACTGTGTGCAGCACCACTTAAACATTAAGAGTCACTGCCCCTGCTTTCTCAGCGTAGAAAGCTTGTTCAGCTGCAGAAAACTACTTGTCTTGTTACTTGGGAAGAAGGACGATAATAGAATGAGACAGGCAAAAAGTGGCAGCCCAACAGAAACAAGGATACTGTGAGCTCCCTGGCAGCAGGGTGGGGATGAGATTTCCTCTTGTGCAGCACCCAGGAACTCAGCGCAGATGTAAAGAAAGATGGAGAAGGCTGCTGAAAAGCAGTGCTCTCTGCAGCCTTTTTGCCTGTGCTTGTGTGGGAGCAACAAAATTGGACCTCGCTGGGAGTGTAAAAATAGTTACTTACGGAACAAAGTGTCTGATGGATCAGGAGAGCTCTGGAACGGTAGGAGGGGATTGGTCCCTCGTGGGACTAACCTCATCGTCCTGGCAGGGTGAAGTGACCCACAGGAGCTTTGCGTTTGGGGCACTGGGTGCCGCGTTTGGTGCTCTGTGCAACAGCAGCTTCTACCAGGGAGAAGGGGCCAGAGCAGAGGCTCGGACACCAGCAGCTCCATGCAGATCTCAGTGGAAAACAGCAGCGTACATCCCATGTCAGCCTGAAGGAGTCAACAGACGTTGGGTTATTCCTGGCTGGTGTAAACCCACCCACGTCTGGTACTTCTCTGGGCTGGGCACCTTCCGCCTGAGCTGATGCTGTGCTGAGTGAGGAGGGACGGCCGATGGAGCCCCTGCTCTGGCTTCAGCACCTCGGCCCGGGATGTTGCCTGGCCCGGGCAGGAGCACGGAGCAGGGGAACCGAGGGGCTGGGCGCTGGTGGGCTCCCTTTCCAGGGCCAGAAGGCATCAATCACTCAGCTCCGCTCCATGACAAACTGCCACAGGAAATCTGTGGAAAAGTTGCTTTTTCCATTTTTAGCCGTTTTATTGCCTCCACGTGGTGATCCAGCCTCGGCAGCAAACACACAGCCTAGGCATGAACATTAGAGGCGCCTGGATAAATAAAGCTGGTGTGGATGCCTAGACACCTCCAGGTTTCTCTGCTTTGCAAGGGAGGAATGTTTTGTAAAGCTGACAATTTTGCTTTCAGTCTCTGTATCTTTGCAGGGCATGTTTTTTCCATGACATGTTTGCTGTTTACACCCAGCTCCACATAAACAACAGCTTTCCGGTGTTCTCAGCACACCCTCGCCCTGCCACCTGTGCCAGTGGGAGCCCCGGGGGTCAGCCCTGATCCTGCTCTCCCTGGTGGGGCTGGAGCCCTGACCCTGCGCTGCGGAGCTGCCCTAGTGGGCAGGGAGACGGAGCCCTGACAACTGCAGGAGATTCCCTGCTGCCCACCCGCTGCCTCGCAGCTTGGTGCTGGAGGGATGAGCACCACGAGCGCCAGAGTGGGTCCTGCCTCCCAGCCCTTCCTCCCCACCTTTACGCCTTTCCGAATTGAGCTGGCACTTGCTGTTGGCTGCCAGCCTTGCGCCTTTCACCTTTGTCTTCTTTTCCCCATCTGTTTGCCTCTTTTCACAGCTCGCTCTCTGCCTTACCTCTCCTTTGTTCCTGGCTGTCTTTCCAAGATGATCTTTCTCATCTTTCCTCCTTCACTTCTCCCAGGCTCTCTGATCTCCCGTGTTGTGGTGGGATTTACCAAAGCAGCTCAAGACCGCTCTGCCTTGCCCTGCATTAAGTCTTCTGATACCAAGTCCCATCCCTCCCAGGTCTCTCCCATGCTGGTTGTCCTTCATTGCATGGTCCTGGGTGTCAGACTGCCCCAGGAGAGTTCCTTGCGTGCCTCCCCTTCCGTGCTGTCCCCTTGCACAGAGCAGCACCAGCTCATGGGATCGTGGGGGCAGTACTCATGGGGCATTTCAAACCCCACTGGAAGGATGCAGAGCCCAGCCTCAGCCCTCAGCCCCTTTTCCCTGCCATCCTCCCCTAGCAGAAGACTGACAGCAGGTAAGAAGGAGCCCTGTTTAAGGGCTCATCCCAAGCACAGGTCGCTGACGGGCAAGCCAAAAGAGAAGGCTGCAGCAATGTAGAGATCATAGAAGGTTATTACAGAAATACACAAAGAAAGTGTGCTGGGAGCACATAAAACCTATAGGAAGAGGGGGAAGGAATAAAATGCATACTGGAAATAGCAAATAAGATTAAAGGTGATATTCTACCCTTGATGTCTTCAGGTTGTAGGCAGAATAGATCAAGGTTAGAATTTATTTCCAGAGCCAAAAAAGCCCTCAGGGCCAAAGTGTCATTGTTAATCCAGTTTTCTGTGTCTAGTATGTATGTCATTAACAACCTTTTGATTCCAGGCTGACAAACTGCCACCTTTTCTTGTGCTGTGAGTTGATGGCTGAGCAGTACATCTACCTGGACAGGGGTTGTTTGGTGCCACGGGGCAGACAGGGCTGAGCTGCTGCAGCCTCACAGCGCTGGCAGTGTCCTTGAATGCCTGCATGGAGCCTCCACCACGTGGTCTGCTGCTCCCAAGCATCTCCCCGTTCTCCCTGTCTGGATGGGAAACTTGGAGCTGGAATGGGATATTGCAGGGTTTTGCAGCCCAGAGGCAGAGGAGAGAGGAACGCTGCTGAGCCAAGCCCATGGGCAGCAGCCCCAGTGGGATTCAGGGGCTCGGTGGCACAGAGGATGGGGATGGTAGCAGGTCCCCCAAGCTAATTCCGTTTTGGCTGTCCTGGCCTCAGCGCCACTTCCAAAGGCCCACCCTGGCTTCTGCGGGCTCCCTTCTGGTCCAGCACTACCAACAAACTCACCACATGCAGGCAGCTTTCCAGGCTCTGAAGTGCGGGGTCTCACCAAGGACAGGAGAGTCCAAAAGGCTGTGCCAAGCAGCCTTGACTGAGTCTGAAACTGCTGTAAGCCTCATTAATCACTTGTAAATGCACTGTACTCCAAATAAGGTCAGAAACGATAAATTTAATTTTGACTCTGACTGGAGCTACTTTGGTCCTAATTCTCAGCCTCTCACCCAGCCAGAGCAGCCAGCCATGGCCCCGCTGCACAAACTCATTTGATTCTGAATGTATTTTTAAGCAGGCTGGAGGGGTGCTTAAAAGCTAAATGGCTTCCCCAGGCTGTAATCACTGCTGGCGGAGTCCTGGAATGAAAGGGATAAAAACGGGAGGGGGGCAGGGAGAGGTTTTAATCTCGCTGAGTAGATTACAGAGATTACTTCAATTTAATCCTTACGTATCTGTCACTGACGCTGCAAAGAACATAACTGGACGTGGGCAGGGCCGAGCTCTCCCAGCCCCATGCCTGGCAGCGCAGTGGCCGAGGCTCTGTCCCCAGCCCGCACCCACCCAGCAGGGTCAGGGGGCCGGAGGGTGAGGGTGACCCTCACGTCCTGGCACTCGCTGGCAGCTGGCTCCTCCTCGCCCCACCAGCACCCTTCAACCCTTTGGAAGGAGCCCGAGACCCCTCCCAGGTTTCAGAGGGCTCTGGGCAGCCCTGCTGGGGCTGTGCGCACTCCGTGCCCCGGGGAGGCTGTACGAACAGCACTGCACAAAATAAAGCAGCCGGTAGAGTTCATCTGCACGCTGCAGCAGACAGGGGCCCTGCAACCATCCGCTGCCCCTCGTCACTGCATCACCATGCATGAAGTTCTCCTAGGCGCTCCGCGGTGGCTGCTTCAGTTAAATCTCATTATTGTTCCTTGGGGACCACAGGGACAGGAGCTAGTTCTCCAGTAACTAGAAATATCTCTTTGGCTCACAGACCTTCACAATCACATTTAACTCCAGATGAGGAATCTGTAGTCAAACGTGGGCCAGTAATTTTTTCTTAAAGCTTTTCTTCTAGTGTTGCCTCATCTTCACCCTAGCTCATCTATAAACTTTATAACCCCATCCTTGCCTTAGAGCAAGTATGCTTTAGAGCAGAAAATAAAAAGAAAACTGCCCCATCCACACCGAGGGTAGAGAATCGGGTAATGTACACTCAGTCCTGACACTGTTGTGCCCTCTGGCACTGGTGCTGGCTGAGCAAGGCTTGCCCTCCTCTTCCTCACTGCATCAGGAAGCAGAACCTCTCCAGGTGCCCATCTGACTCCGCTCCCCATGCGCAAGGAGAGACCAGAAAGGTCTGTGCTGGCCTGAGATGCCCCTGCTGCAGGTGTTAACTCCCAGCCCAGCCCATGGGAGCTCAGGGGCAGTAAATGTGTCTGAACAAGAGGCTCTGCTCGCTGTGGGATAAGGCAGCCAATTACGCCAGCCCCGTGAGGTCCCAGGGACACAAGCAGGGTTGCACCCCCTGCGTGGGAAGCACGTTGTCCACAGGAGCTGAGCACCAATTAATTCCCTCAGCTGGGACAGTGCTGGTGGAGCCGCAGCCCCGAGGCTGTGCCGGTGCCACGAGGTTGTGCCGGCACCGCGGGTGCGCTGCAGCACCTCGAGGCAGCGCCGCAGCGCGAGGGGCAGGAGGGCGCTGGGTGGCCGGGTGCCGGGGGCTTTGCCTGCCTGCACAGCCCCTTTCCCTGCGAAAGCGCACGTCCTTCGGATCAGAAGAGCTCTCCATCAGGAGCACTTTGAAACACCCTGCCTTCTATTTTTAATGGGATTGAAAAGAGAACAAAACCATTTAAGAACTTGAGGAATCAAAGCAAGTGTCCCCACATCACACCCAGTGCTCACAGCTATATCCTGATTAATGACAAGCAAGAGAGGGGAAACAATATTTAATCACACCCTGTTTATACTGGAGCCAAAAATCAAAGCACTGCATTTCTCTTTCATGAGAAAAACGAGGTGGGCATTTACCCTCTGGTGATTAAGTTTCCCACTATGAGCACATCAATTTCCGTGACTTGGCATGGGGTCCTCTATCACACCACAAACGAGGACTTCCTTAGCAACAAAATATTACAAACACTGAGCCAGATCCATACACAAGACACCGATATACATCTATCATTTTGTCTGGATTATCTCAATATGCTTCTCCTTGGGGAGCTGGAGATAAAACAGTCGCAGCCAAACCACCGTTAACGATTGGCATGGCTACAGCAGACCTCAGCCGAGGACACCACGGTGCTCCCGCCACCGGCCCTGTGCCCCCAGGCGTGCGCTCTCGCCTGGGTACCGCTGCCCATGCGTGCGCGGCTGTGCTCATGTGGTGTTGGAGGCATGGTGCAGTGCAGGGCACGGGGGCTTTGGTGGGCTGAGCCCGGCAGGCTGCCACGGGGCCAGACGCTGCAATGCTGGCAGTGCCGTTGCGGTGCTGTCCCGGGCTGCACCCACAGCAGGGGCCCAGCCCCACGGCAGGGACCAGGCAGGACAGGCAGGGCTACAGGCAGGGCTCAGCCGTGGCAGTGCCGGCGCAAGGGAGCGGTGACGCAGCCCCACAAAGTGGGTCAGGCAGCACGTGGCCTCCGCGACACCCCCCACCCTCCTCGGCTTCCCTCCTGCCTGCATTGATTTGCTTTGGATTCCTTGATTAATTAATCTGAGAGAAATGCAAGGTCTGTTAATTACCCCTGATTAATTAGGGTGAACTTTTAATTGTATCCCTAAGCTGAGACGGGCCGTTCAATAGGCTCCATAATCAGTGACCCAGCAATCTCTTTTAAACCAATTAGCCCTGTGTAACGAGTGAACCGGGCTGGGAGCTGCCTGGCAGGCGGGGGCGTTCCCAGGGTGCTCTGCCATGGCACGGCACGGCACGGCACGGCACGGCATGGCACGGCACGGCACACCACAGCTGTGCTGCGCTGTGGGGCTGTCCCCATGCCTGGGACAGGCTGCACCAGCAGCACTGTGCCGCCAGCCTTGCACGGGGCCCAGTGAGCCCTGTGAGCTAGCGCTGCCCTGCAGGGCTGTGCCTGTCCTGCACCCCGCACGTCCCACGTCCCAAGGGACGCAGCAGCCAGTCACAGTGGCACTGGGGTGCTGCGATGGCTGGGGGCTGCGGCAAGGGGCAGCCTCAGGCACTGCTGCTGGCTGGGATCGCCTCCCCTGCTGCCTCAGCTTTTCTGCCCGTCGGGAGCTCTTCTGCGAGCTGTGATGTACGTGGTTAAAAATACAACCCAGCATACACCCAGAGACAGAGAGAGGCAGAGATTGATCTGGTTTAAAGAGTTCTTTCAGCTTTTTGATCGACTGACATCTCCCCAGACTCCCAGCCACTGCGGGAATGCCCTCCCTGCTGGCGCCCAGCACACAGGTGGGTCGATGGCCATGCTGTCAGCCCGGGGCCTGACGGATGTCCCCAGCGCTGCGCCGGCAGCTCCAGCCCTGGCGTGGGTGCCCCAGTGATGGGGCCCTGGCTGGGCATCTGTGCTTCCAGCATGGGCTGGAGTGTGGGGACATGGCACCTGCAGCCCTGAGCCCTGCTCGCTCCACCACGATGCCCTACTGTCCTTCTGTCCTTCTGTCCTTTTGTCCTGTCCTTCTGCCTGGCACTTGCACTGCCCAAGCAAAAGGCTCTGCCAAGCCAAGAAAACTTTCTTCCCATTGACATATTTTCATCATCTGCTGCAATTTAATATCCAGGTCAGGAAGCAGATGGAAACCAGCCCAGTCGTGCTGGATAATGGGGACAGTAACAGTTGTTTATGAGCTCTTGTTTACCGAATCAATTAACTGTGCAAACCAAACCAGCCGCCTGCCCCCTCTCGCTCCTGCTCCTGCATCTCCTGGTGGAGCTGAGCACATCATTACAGCGTGGAGCACAGTGGTGCGCACGAGGACAGCAGCAGGCACCTGAGCTGCACATTGCCCCATGGGGCAGAATCCCACGGGGATCTGCAGCAGCACGGCCAGGGCAGGGAGGGCAGCACGTGCAACGGGAGGAACAATGGGGTCTGCCTGCAGCAAGCCCCCTGCCTCAAGCCCCCTCTGTGTCGGGGGAGTCTCACAGCTCAGATACACCCATGGAAACTCAGCAGCTTGTGCTAACCAGGAGCCAGAGGTGAGGGTCTGCACTTACAGGTTCCCCCCAGACCCAGCTTTGTCTCAGCAGTCCGAGGCCAGCCTCCACCTGCAGCTGGCTGTAACCCACCAGCAGCACAGGTACCACCGGGTCCCCTTGTCCGGCCCCACAGCTGCCCCACTGCCAGCAGCGCATGCGCCCCTGCCCGTGCCCCTGCCAGGGCTGGGCACAGCTCACTGCCTGCCCCGGAGACTCATGGCAAAACCTCCCGGGGAAGTCATTAGTAATTAATTTGGTTTCTAATCCTCTAATCCAGCTGCTCCTTGATTTGATAAGCGAAAAATCTGCTCCGGCCACATGGTCCTTGTTCCATCTGCTATTTGCAGTTGGAGGCACTGGCCAGGACGAGTGCCACCGTGTGCTCTTTTCATCGTGTCCCCAGGTGTGAGGGCCAGCCTGCTGCACTGATTTTCCCAAGGCCAGAGCACCCTGGGGTCCTGCCTAGCCATGCCATGCCGTGCCGTGCCGTGCCGTGCTGTTCCATGCCTGGCTGCTGGCCTGGCACACTCACAGGACTGAGGGGCTCCGATCCCCATCCCAGGCACAGTGAGGGGGCTGACAGGACCATGTCCCCCCTGCATGTGGTGCTCTGCTGTCCTCACTGGACCTGCAGCCCAGCAGGACAATCCCCACCCCAATTTTAGGTCAGCACTCGGGACCCACCACACCCCTCGTGCCAGGCTGAGGACAGGTTCTTCCCATGCCGGTCCCACTGCGGGGTGAGCAGAGCCACCGACCGGCTGCACTGCGAAGGTAGCAGCAGTGAAGCCATCCCTGCCTGCAGCACGGCCACGTACCACGCCAGGGGCTGTGCCCCAATGTCCAGCTCACCCATCACCCCGGGCTCTTTCTCCTCTGAAGCAGCGCAGTGAAACGGGGGCTGTGTCCCTGGCCTGGTCCCCAGCGCTCGTGGGCACGGGGCCACGCACCGCCCACAGGGCTGGAGGCTGCGATCAAGTGGGGCTGTGGCACACTGCGGGATGAGGGAACATCACAGATGAGAGGCCAAATCCTTCATTAAATCCCACATTAATCTCTAAGAACAGTGATGTCAAAAATCTTAGCAGCAAAATTAAATTTTGTAGCTATATTTCAGCTGCACAAAATCAATATTAATTACAGCAAGAGAGACATTGCTGAGAGAGGGCCTGACCCAGTATTTACCCGCTGCAGTAAAACTCCAGCTTGGTAACTTGTTTATATAAAATTACTGCACATGTTTTTGTGGCGCACAGCTTCCAACCTGACAGGCTGTTGGGGCTGAATACAAATGTAAGCTGGGAAATGAACACCCCTCCTGCAGAGGGTATGCACCCTGGTGGCAGCAGGCAGCCAGGGCCCGGGCAGACAGCTGGGTTTGGGGTCAGAGAGGGGAGAAAGCGGCCGCAGAGCCCCGGGGAGGGGTGTCCGGGGTGGGGGGGGCTCTGCTCCCCATGCCCCATACCCCCAAGCCTTGCTCCCAGCCCTGCCGTGCCGTGCCTGCAGCCCGTGCCCTCACGCGGCCGGGAGGTGCCTGCTGCCAGGCCCTGCTCCATGGGGCCTGATTTCACCCAGAATAAAGCTCAAGTCAGAGGGTTAAGTCCTGGGTTTAAGTTTATTTTCCTTTCGCTTACATTAGAAATGAGTTCCAAAGTGCCAAGAAAACCCATGTGGGACCTTCAGCAGGTCAGTCCCGCGGGCAGGCTGTTGCCTTTCCTGGAAATGCTGCTTTACGCGTCCCCCTGGGCGGGCAGCAGAGAGCAGCGGGCTGCACGCAGAGCCCGGCTGGCTGCGAGTTGGCCGCTCCCTGTGCCTGGGTTTTGGGAATTGCTTTGCCCTGGGGCACACCTGGCTGGTGTGGGGGACCCAGCTGGCCTCTGCATGGGGTGGCCCACGTGGGAGCAGGGGTGAGCAGCGAGGGTGTCCCCACACACCCCGACCCCACGGCATGGCATCTGGGTGCCCATGCAGGGTGCTTCAAGGTCCAGTGCAGGCATGGGGCATCCCCTGCTGCCTGTCACAGGCATTTAGTGTCGCATTAGGAGATGATCCAGAACAGGCAGTTCGGGGGCAAAGGAATTAAAATGGGAGGGAGAGTTTTAATTAGAGAAAGAAGTCAGAGCCCATAATCAGCCGGGTGAGTGACTGCCCGCTGTGGGGAATTCTCTGTATGTCAACTGGCATCAATCAAAATAAAAATAAAATAAAGCTGCCTCTATGCGGGAGGAGAGGCCACCCCATCCCTGTGCCCAGGGCTGCCCTGCACCTCGGGCAGCGCACTCCCCAGCCACCACACTCGTGCTAGCGGGCACCTCACGGCCAGCCTGCCCCGTGCCCGGTGCAGAGGTGGCACTGGCAGCACTCGCCAGGCTCCTGCAGCCAGGTCGAGGTTGGCGGCTGTGGCATGAGGGGGGGGGGGTGCCATTGGAACCTCCAGCCCTGCTCTGGGGTCAAGGCAGAGGATTCGATGGGGCTACCTCATGCGCCCGTCCCCAGGCCCATCTCGGGCAGCAGGAACTGCTGCAAACCTGTGCGGTTGGCAGAGGACTCGCAGGGAATCCTGGGTTTTCTTTGGCTGATGAGTCCCTGCAAAGGGAGGCAGGCGCAGGACGAGGAGAGCTCTTGTTGTGTGCAATAAAGCTATGAAATGAACGTGGCCTTGGGGGACGCCGAGCCCCAGGGAGCAGGAGTCACTTTACAAGTGGTTACAGAGCAGCACAACCCTGGCCCCTGGGGCTGGGCAGTGCCCAGGCCGCGGGACGGCCTCGTGCTTGCCGCAAGCCCAGCTGGAGCTGCCGTGCCCCCAGAGCCCGCGGGGCCAGGCCGTGCAGGCGGGCAGCCCGGCTGCGCTCCTGCTGGGGCAAGGCACGGGAGTCTCTCACACGGCCTCACCTGCAGCTGGCAGTGGCCGCGGGCAGCGGGGCGCAGCGTGCAGCTGGCAGTGCCGCTCTTCTGCTGTTCTGGCCAAGGGGCTCGGTCATAGGAGTGTGTGAGTCCAGGAGGGCTCTGCTGCTGCTGCTGCTGCTGCTGCCGCCGCCTGGGGCTGCCTGCCCTGCGTGCCTGTGTGCAGGGTGCTCACACCGTGCCAGCAGCTGAGCTAAACACTTTTGACTCTATTTATTACTTAAAAATTATGCAACTGGGTCGTGTTCTTGCTATTTTTTATGCATGAGCCAAGCAACAAATCCCATTATTTAAAAAAACTGTTCTAGCTAGTGATGCACTAGACCACGCAAGTAAATGCCCAAAATAATTCCAGCTGACACCTTTATGAAGGCAGAGTGAAGTTGAAAGTCTACACAAACCTTTCATTTGTAATCTAACACCCCTCCTAACTCAGTGCTGGGAGCTGCATTTTCATCTGGCTCTCTGATCCCTCCTGCTGTGGGCGCCTGTGCCCTGCCGGTGCAGTGCAAAGCCCCGCACCGGGGGTCCCGGCGCTGGGAGGCCGGCTCTGCCCCAGCACCAGAGGCCTGGCTTGCAAACAGCTGGGAAGAGCTGGGAACGTTTGCCTGCAGCACGCTGGACAGAGACACGAAGCTGGAAGGCCTTTAAGGGCAAAAATCTTCCTTCGCTGACGCACAGAAACAGGGAGAGCGGAGCCCTGCAGGAGCCTGCGGGAGGCCTCCGGGAGGTGCCTGGAGCCCCGGGCACCCTCGCACCCTGCCTGGGGCCGCCCTCCTGCTCCACCAGCCCCAAGGGAAGGGAGCCGGGCCGCGGAGATGCTGCTGAGCATGGCACCGGGCCAGGGTGAGAGGTGAAACGCAGGTGCTTCCTCTTGTTATTGCTCGTCACATTCTTCGTGTTTATTTACTGTATTTTCTTTACAGACACCCTTGTCAGCAGCTGGTGGCCAACGCTTTGTCTTTTTGAAGGCTGGCTTCACCCATGTCTTCCTCTGAGAGGCAGCAAGGCCATCGTTAATCACACCAACCTGATTATTTCCAGCTAAATTACACCCTTCAGCATGACCTTGCTATTTTAACGAACAAGGTGCTGAGATTTTTCTTATCATAAAAAATTTTGGTTGACCCCAAAAGTAAAAGATGACAAACAAACTGTGATATAAATAATCTTGCTACTAGAAAAAAGCATTAAAGATAACTTATCAATTAGCCTTTTTCTCACCAATAAATCACCATACTGTGGCATCTGACCCTGGCTAGGCTGACATTTCTATAACCCATTTGCCACTGTTCACGTATTAAATGGCTTCCAGTCACCCTAAATTTGGAGATTTTAATCTCCTATATTAAGTCAGTGGTTCTTATTAATTCATTGAATCTATTTTTATTGGCTTTGTAAATCAGAGTTATCCATGTCAGTGACCGTGGTCAGGGAGAGAAGCGTTTGTCTGTGAAATTGGGTTGACACAGACCATTGACTGCAATGATAACAAGTGATTTGCAGGGCTGGGTGGACAAGCCATTTGCACTAAGCAGATTATAATGTAACAATAAAAAGTTTCATTACTGGAAAAACAGTAAAAGCCGCTGCACACCTTGATGAGAGGGTCAGAGGAGTCAGCGTGGGGAAGAGGGGGTCATCCCCCTGCGAGCCCCAGGGACACTGGGGAGGGGGACGCTTGTCAGACCCATAGGGATGCTGGTGGCAGAGGCTGGTGCCGTGCTCAGGACCTGTCCAGGCAGCAGGGGCCGGTGTGCTGCCCCGGAGGACACCGGGGCTCCAGGGAGGGCTGCAGGGGTGGCTGCCCGGAGAGCAGGGGCGCGGGAGGTGGCGCGGCAGGACACGGGGCAGGCGCTGCCAGGGATGGGTGCTGCGGGGTGTCTTGGCCACACTCACTCTTGCTGTGCCCCTGGGACAGGGGGCAGGGTCCTTCAGGAACATGGCCTGGGATCCGGTGGGGGGGCCCACAAGAGTGAGCAGGGGCCATTTTAAGAGCTGTTCAACTGGCTTCAAACTAAACATTGACTATTGCAGGAAAATAGGCACCCCTGTGAAAACAACCCGTAACCAGTATGTTCGCTGCCCCATGCCTGCTCCACCCTTGGACACGCTCTGGCTGAAGCTGGGCTCAGTGAGCAGACATGAGCTGTGTCAGCCTCCTCCCTGCTGCAAGGCGAGTGGCACCCGAGCTCTGGGGCTTTCCCCACGCTCTGCCGGGACTGCCCGGGTGCGGTGCTGTCCCCGTGGCTCAGTCCTGTCCCCATGCAGGGCGCAGAGGGTGTGGGGGGCACGGCCCAAAGGGCTGACACCTGGGGCTGCGAGTGCAAGGCTGGGGTGAGCAGAGGCTGCGCAGCAGCTGGGCTCAGGCACCTGGGGCCACCCTCCCGGCAACGCTGTGCGTCTCGGCGGGCATGCTGGCTGGAGAGAAGCAGGAGAGCGATGATTTACCGAGCACACTGAAGGCACGGCAGTCACAGCATCCCGCACTCTGCTGGCAGCACTCATCGAGGGCCGTCGTTAGCTGAGATTTACACACACGGCTGCTGGTAGCTATCTAGCTCCACACACTTCTGCTGTGTGCTCCCAAGGGCGCTGTGGGTCGGGGTGGATGGAGCCATGGGCAGCTCAGCCCCCCAGCCCGCTGAGCCGCACCAGGACGAGGGCTCAGCCAGCCCCTGCACAGGGCTGCGGTGCCAGCCCAGGATGGGCACGGCTGGGGCCTCGTGGCAGCTGCTTCGGGCTTGCTGGCATCCAGAGGAGACTCGCTGCCCTTTTGGGGACTGGTCTGCAGCTTGTGCCATGCTGGGTATGGGCCCAGAGCTCTCCGGGCTCTCGCCTGCCCCAGGCAGCACCCTACGAGGCAAAGAGCTCTCAAGAAGCCACCTCTCCCAGCCATATGCCAAGACACCTGACTTCGCTATGTGGGAACTAAGCTGCTGAGCCCTGCAACCAGCTGCAGCAAACAGGGATCAGACCCACAGGTCATTTACTGACCCTGCGTAAGGCACTGTGCACTTGCCGGTGATGGCAAGCACAGTTCAGGCTGTCCATTATTTAGCAGTCCTCCCCAGGAAGGGGAATGAGTGTGTCAAAGGTGGTTTCTGGCTGTGACACCTCGTTCTGCAGACCCAGGCACAAGCCTGGTCTGAAGCATGCACTTACCCTGTAAAAGTGCTCAGGATGCCCCAGCGCCGCTGCTCAGTCAGTGGTGGGGGCACCTCGTCACTGCTGGTGAGGCACATCCATGGGTACTTAGCAGTCGTATTTCCCTGGCAGAGCTGATGAATAATGCCATCAGCTGTTGAACACGTGTCAGATGACCTTTCCCTGCACTCTCCACAAAATCCCATTAATCAGAAGAGCAGAGCAGAGCTAAGAACTCTTAAACAAAATTATTGTAATCTCCGGGTTTCTCATTCATCACGCAGCAACTCACAAGCCTCCACGCTCCCTGTGGGTGTTACAGGATCCTCCGGTCTTTGCTTTGAAACACTCTTGCTTTTCTTCTACTGTCCTTCATTTACACATGCTCGTGGTTCCTTTTCCCATTGGAGCCTCCCAACTTCCCCACTCCCCAACGGGTGGGCGCGTTACGGCACCTTCCCAAGCCCCTGGCAGGAGGGCAGGAGGGGCGGGCGTTAGTTAAGGTGGTGGGAGCTGGCGGGTGGGGCGATGCTGCCTTGCCTCAGGGGAACGAGGGGAGCAGAGGCACTGCAGAGACCCTGGCTGTTGCTGGAGAACCCTCCCGCAGCAAGCACCCACTCGTGTGCAGCCGTGTGTGCAGGGCCCTCCTCGGCTCCAGCACAGACCCGGCAGGGCCCTGCTCGGTCCGTGGGGGGCACGCGGTGCCACGGCCGCTGCTGGATGGGGGCAGCCCGGTGCTTGCTCCTGGGCGGCTGTGCTGCTCCCACCGAGACGCTTCGTGCTGCCGGTGATCAGCCGTCACTTGTGGTGGGGGTGCTGAGCTGAGGGTGATTGGAGTGAGCTGGGGCCTGTGATACAGAGATGGCTCTGAATATCCACTCTTTAATCGGGCTGGCCTCTGGGGAAGGGGGCTGTCAAAGTTGGTACTTCTGCTGCAAGATGAAAGAAAGAATATGTAAATGAGAGGCAGAGAGAGAGAGATGGAGCACGATCACAGCTTCTGCTGCCTGGCATGGAGACTCCCGGGAAGGCTGGAGCGCTCAGACAAGGGGCAGCGAACAGCCGGGGCCGCGGGGCCCACAGGCACCCTGCACTCCTTGCAAGGGGATTCGAGGCTGGACGAGTCCCTTTCTCCAGCAAGTCACGAGTGCTCCTGCTGCTGCTGGCACTGCGTCTCCTGGGAATGGCGAGGCGCGAGCAGGGCAGGTTGCTGCCCAGGTGCCCGGCCCCTGCCATGCTGGGGCGCTGCTGCGGGGCTGCCGGCACCAGGGCCGGGCTGGGGACCTGCCCCTCACCCCAGCACCCCCAGCTGCAGATCCCCTGTGTGCTCGTTTGGCATGCAGGGAACTGGTGACAGCGCCGAATCCCTCAGAAGTGCTGCACAGATTGCTGCACAGATCCCGCGCCTTTGATTTTAGGAGTCTGAGCTTGTCCTGGTGTTTCTAATGAGGGTGCACTGCAGAGAAATGGGTCTGGATTGCTGGGTGATGGTGTGTTGCCCAACTAACAATACAAGGAGATCAGTCGAGGTAACTATTTTCCTTTTCAAAGCTTTGCAAGCAACAAAACACAGGTTGAATGCAGACAGGGATATTTCAGGCCAGAGCTGCCTTATTGCCCATACGGGAGTGCAGGGGCCGCCGCTCTGCCCAGGGCCCTGTGGTGCCCGGTTGTGTTGGTGTGGGTGTGGGTACGGGGCAGGCAGGGTCCTGCTGTGCTGCGGAGCTGGAGATCCCCATCCCATCCCATCCCATCCCATCCCCCAAGGATGTCCCCAAGGACCACCACTGGGCTGCACCGGTGCCATCGGGAGCCACCGGCACTGCACGGATCCTGCTCCGCAACCTGAGGAAACCAGATTCCCCTTCCTGTGTGAAAATCTTCCTGGGTGGTTTGTAATCCCCGAATCAGGACAGAATCAAAGTTTCAAGCATCTCGCGGACTGGAAAATTGGGAAGAAAGTGAGTTCAGAACTGTGGAAGGACCTCACTGAAACATTTCAGCTTGATAACATGAAAGTGATGGTCTCTCATGGAAGAGAAAGTACTATAGGAAACCTGGAACAAAACAGAGAGGGAGAACTGTAATGAAATATGGCATTTACACTTCAAATCATCTCAAGTTTTCCCACTGAGAGTTTCATCAGTGCTGACACTTTCCTTCGAAACCTCTCAGTGTCAGGGCAGGGTTTTCCAGCGGGAGGTGTTCTCTCGAGAGGGGCGAGACCAGCTCCAGCAGCAGCACCCACCAACATCACCTGGTGTGCTCCCACCAGGGGACCGAGCGGTGCCGTGCCCTGCTCCTGCCCTCCTCCGGGGCCAGCCTGGCCTTGCACCCGCAGCACGTCTGAGTTCAGCGTGTGCAGGGCTATGGAGAGGGGCTTTGGCTTTGGTTCTGCCCAGCTCCTGTCTTGTGCATTTGTTCATCCCCTGCACTGCAGCCACAAGATGCCGGTGTCCTTCCTATTTCCCTGTTGCCTGGCCAGCCAGGAGAGAGCAGCTTTTGCAGACAGGTCTTCACCCCAGGAGTAGCTGCTCCTGTGGCTGCCACAGCAGGACCCCAAAGCTGCTAATTACAGCACCAGTCTGCCTGTGCCTTTTAATCCATGTAACATCTCGAAGAATTAATTTCCAGCTGTACTAGCATTCAGAAACACCCCCCTGGCATCTTCATTTCCAGTAAGTCCCAGCTTGCAAGGTCTGTGCTTAATTAGTGAATGAAATACTCCAGAGTTCAGACTGCCTTGTTGTAACTCAAGTCCTCTCATGTTCCAGCTTCCCTGCGCACACACCACAAGTGTGGGGACGGTTTGCTCCCTGCCTCAGACATGGTGATGGTGGACTGCGTGGGATCACGGCCTCTGCTCCCCTCCCGCCCCACACCTGGTCCTCGAGCGAAGGAGAGCAGCCCGCAGGTGCACAAGGTGCCGAAGTAATGGGTGCTTCTAGGATCCAGAGCAAGAAACCAGCTAAAACTGCAGGGACGGCCGCTTCGACACCAAGCCTGAGACCCTCCCAGGGCACCAAGCCCTGCTCCGAGGGAGAGCGCAGGGTGGCAGCACGGGGCTGGGCACAGTGTCTGCAGCGCCCAGCGAGTGAAAAACTGGGACGTGAAAATAATAACGCACAGAGTAACTCCTGTGACCCATGGAATGAAACACTGATGACTCAAATCAAGCAATTTTAAAAAGCATATATCACAACAGACCAGTCTGAACTCTGGCCCTCAGTAAAGGCCACTTCTTCATGAGTAATCACTGGGTATAAGTATAGCACATTAATAATGCACCTATTGATTGCCTCCAATGCTGGTCCACATATGTGCATGAATCAATAATCCTGTTTAAGTACGTGCACCACAAAACTTTCAAGAAATACCACCCCTACACTTTAGCAAAACACTGCCTTTTCACCTGATAAATTTATTACTTGACAACACTCTCTATTCTGGGACATCTGTAGAAGGACATCTTTATCTGCGGAAATTACTTTAATACAAACATGATCGGTCTCTGTTCGGGTTAAGAAAGCTATGCTGTGATGGTATGTGCCTTCCTTACACCTTATAACCACTGTATGCTGATGAGGTGGGCAGTCGAGAGCTGCAATGTCCTGAGCTCATCATTTCTGCTTGTATCTGACGAGGCGGGTCAGCAGTATGTGACTGCTTCCACCTTGCACGGCGTTCGCAGGGAGCTTTTGTGTCTCTGGGACCCCTCGCAATAAATGCAGGTCAGAGGAAGTGCCTAATTTCTAACCAAAAGCTGTTTGTTTGCTTGAAAGGCAGTGGGAGGCAGCGTGCTGGTCGCAGACATGGAGCCCCGGACAGGTGAGAGAAACAGGAGGGGGGCTCGGGGACACGTCTGCAGGTGCAAAGCACGTGTCACGCTCAACCACGGGTGCAAATACCTGTGCGGTGAGGAAAAGCGGATGAGATTCGCTCTGTGGACCACACAGTTCAATGGTTTATTTCAGGGCTGTTAAACGCTGCTTTACATATTTATTAAATTGAAGGCAGTTTTTTCCTAGGAAAGTGTATCAACAATTATTCTGCCTGACAAGCAGACACCGTCAGCTGGAAGCTGTGTCTGTCTTGCAGCACTTGCCCATCCTGCATTGTATTGCAAGGATGTTGCTTCAGCTGCTCACAGCAGAAGTCAGGAGAGCTTAGAAGCAGAAGCTGAAGGAAAGATTTAAGGAAAAAAAAAAAAAAAAAAGAGAGATCAAGATGATCCTGGCACCAGGGTGCTGTGTTCTGCATGCCCGACATGGCACCTCTGATTGATGAGTCCCGCGCTTCAGTCCAATCTGTTCAGAGTTAGGCAATGGCAATCATTTTTTTCAAGCCTTGTCATATATAAAAGCAATTGAGTCAGCAGGCACCAGTTGTCTGGCACAAGAAGAGATTATATTTTTACAAGGTTTTGCAGAAGGTCTATAAAAGTTTGTTCTTTCTTTAAAAAAATAAATACAGATATGTCAACACCTCTTGGAAAAAAAAAAATCAAACTTGCAAATTGAAACATTATGTCTGCAAAAGATGTGCCTAAAGAGCCTTTTTATTGCTTGTATTAAATGACGAGGATTTCACATTTAACTTGTGTTTCAGGGCAATTCCTCTGGAAAGCTGGGATTTTCCTGGTAGTTCTGGCTTCAGACTGTGGGAGCAATGCTGTTGTGGTATGCTTTCCCCGTGGAGCAGCACAGATGGGCCCTTCCCCTGCCCCGGGGGCTCCAGAGCAGGTGTGGGGGCTCCCTCGCCCCGCTGGGGTCTCTCCCACTGGGGTCCCCAGCAGCAGGACCAGCTCTGCTCCTTTCTGTGCTCGTCCCATGGGATTCAGGGACTGCAGAGCTGGCAGCTCAGCTCTCCTGGCCCCAAGGAGAAAATTGTATCAAAATCCTTTCTTACGTATGAAAGGCTCAGTGCAATTGATGCTTTTGGTTGGTGTCCTTATGAAAGCAGGGCTGGAGCGCTGGCGGCTGTCTGTCTGTCTGTCTGCTCCGTCTCCCAGGAGCTGCACGGCCCAGAGGGCTCCAGCCAGCAGCAGCAGGGCTGGAGGAGCTACGGAGCTGCATGTGCCCCCCGGCGTGGTGGCAGTGGTCAGGGACAGCTGCCCAGAGGCAGTGCTGGAGCTGGCGCCACGGGGCCTGAATCCGTGGGGAGCTCTTTCGGCCCCCACAGAGGGAGCGGAGGGGGTGTCCCACTGGGGTCACAGCATCCGCAGCACCAGCACCAGCTCCAGCACCAGCTCCAGCACCAGCTCCAGCTCCAGCACCACCACCAGCACCACCACCAGCACCAGCACCAGCACCAGCACCAGCCTGGCCCTGCAGCGAGGCCCTGGCTCCTGCCCTGCAGCGCAGATCCCAGAGGGCTCTGCCGTGCTGGTCCCATGGGTGCCTGCAGCTGCCAGGTGGGTTCATTATCCCTGGTCACTCAAAGGCTGTCAGAGCTGTAGGAAACACCGACACGAATCTGCAGCTATGGATTTTTATTTTTGACAGAAGCTGACCCCTCGGGATTGCTGTTTATTACATGTTAGAGAAGGAGCTACTGTCGTTATAGCAAATCTTTTTATAATGATCTTTCATTGTGGATGTAGAGTATTAATTATCAGAAGGTATTAAAGAAAGCATTAGCCCTCTGACCCCTGGAGATTCATGTGGGCTTTCCGAGTGTCTCCTGCAGATCTACTGGGGCTGCGGGCCGTACATCACGGCGCGCACGGGTGCCGCAGGTAACGGGCACTGACGCTGCTCACTGGTGGAGCTGAGCCCACACACGGGCAGCCCAGTCCTGCGGGCAGCCCCTCGCGCTGCGCCCCACTGGCTTGTCCCAGGAGAAAACACCTCGGGTATGGGGAACCCCAGGAGCTGGGCACAGGAGGCAGCGATGCCCCCCGTGCTCCTGGCAGTCCCGTCGGGGCAGCCCACGACTGAGCCCCGGGACGCCCCTGCCTGCCTTGGGGAAGAGGTGACGGGCACCGTGGGGCTGGGATGGCTCCGGCCCCGGCAGCAAGCCCTGCTGGCAGCCCCACACACCTCCCACCTCGACACGCTCATGCATGTTAAAAATGTCGTCACCTTCATTAATGCCAGAGTTTATTGCAGAAGGGAGAATTTCTTTATTTTAAAAAACCTATAGGCGGAACACAAGCAAATGGCTGGCTTTTACTAGCATATAAACTGAGAAAAACCTTTGAGATACATCTACATTACACTAAACTGCATCCATAATTCATACCTAAAGGAGAAATTTTTAGCTTCCTTGGAGGTTTGCTGGTATCTATTATTGATAGGGCCGTGTTAGGCAACAATAGGCTACTTCTTATTCACACGCCATTTACTGTTTTAGTCAATTCCAGAGGAGGCTGCAGCACCTTTATTCAGCAGAACAAGCTCTCAATTAGATTTTTGCAAGGATTTGGAAGGGATTTAGTTAAGAAGCTGAAGTGATGCGGACTGAGTTGGGAGAGTACTTCTAGAGGGATTCCTGCTCCCGCAGTTAATCAATAGATCAAGAACGTGAAAGACACTCCAAACAATTAGTTTCTATTCAGATCTCTGAGAGCAACATTTACACAGCAAAGCTCTGGAGACGCCAGCATCTCCCGAGCTGGGGATGCCGTAAGCTGTTAATCGCAGGGACCGGAGGTTGCTGGCCTGTAGCGAGCAGGGACTCGGCGCAATCACCGAGCATTTAACTGCGCACAATGCACGCCTGTTTCAGCCGCCTGCCTGGCAAGTAATTACCAATGTGATCGCACAATTTGCAGACCTTTCAAAGCGAGCTGGATGAAATCCGAGTGCTGCAGGGAGCGATCGTCCGCTGTGTCCTGGGGCGCGGGGCGCTGGCAGTGGCCGGCCGCAGGCACGTCCCCTGGGCAGCCGGGAGGTGCTGAGCGCCTGGCCAGGACGGACTCGGTGCTGGGGAGGGACGGCGAGGATTCGGCCGGGAGAACTCCCACAGCCAGCCCCAACCCCTGCCCTCTCCCTTCTCTCCCAAATGTGAAGTTTGGCCAAGACATTACGACAGCAGCTCTGCAACTGGCAGCAAGCAGGAAGGATGGATGGTGAAAATGCCTGCAAAATTTACTTCTCTTTTGGAAATTTTTGAGATTCTCTTTTGAAGTCAGATGAAACAGTCAAGCAGACAGTGGTGTATGGAGAGCGGAGGCGGCTGCATGGCACCCACCCCAGGCTGCGTGCGGTCAGGAGGGTGCCCGGCCCCTCCGAGCCGCGGCCCTCAGCTGGGGCAGCCTCGCTCTCGGGCACCAGAAGTCGTCGCCTCTGTGCTTGGGTGAAAGGAAACGTGTGGAGAGAGAAGAGGATCTGACAGCAGTTCTCCTCATCAGTATAAATTAAGACAATGTGTCTAGCACACGCATGTGTTTACGGAGCACGTAGCAGTTAGTTTAAATCTAAGATAAAGGTTGCCGTTAACATAAAATTCCCATCCTTCCAAAACCATCAATTCTGAATTGAATTAGATCCAGGAACCACAATGCAAATCAGAGGGCTACAAATCTCTCTGACAATATGTTTTGCTCCACAAACAGATGCAAAGCCAACTATAAAACCACACAACAATCCTTATCTGACAGATTTCCCTTTGATTAGCTTTTAATTGCTCATTAAGATTTGGGTGGTTTACGTCTGGGCTCCGTGGCAGGGACGCAGCATTGCTTCAGGCCCCTGCGATGCCGAGCCCCAGGTGCCTGCTGCCCTGGAGAGCAGCTCCTACGGTCTCACCCCGAGGCTGCCGGCACAGCTCCCGGCTGTGCAGCCCCTCTGGATACTTTTCTCCACATTTCCCCTCCCTGTTTTCCTTCAGTGTTGGTTAGGGATATTCCGTGTTGACAGAAACAAATGATTTCTGAAGGAGCTGCAAAACAATATATTTCTGGAACAAAACACATCAATCATGGCTCAGAGCCAAGTTAGTTATTGCAGAATTTCTCCAGCATTACCCAGATCTGAGATTATTATTTCCTTCCATTTGTTGCCTCAGCTGGAGAGGTGAGTGTGGCGATGTGGCGGAGCAGACGTCACCGCCGCAGTCGGCAGAGGTTTCCTGCAGTCGTGGTGCTCCCCTCGGCCCTCAGCCTGCCTGGGGGGACGCTGCTGGTGTCCTGCCGTGCCCTTGCTCATCGTATTGGTTAAGGCCAGGGGGTTACAACACCCAAGGGGCAGTTTTGCACTTGTACTATGGGACCTGTGGCACTGGGCATCCTTACCCCGGTAGGAACGGCTGAGAGCTGACCCGCTGCGACGCAGCAGCGCCCAACGCCGTGTGAGCAGCAGCAGGGATGGCTGGACGAGGGGACAGCCTGTCCCTGGCCAGCAGCTTCCAGGGTCTGGCCTCGCTGGCGCTTCCCGAGCAGCATCCCCCTTGCCCCTTTGCCCAGCCAGGCTGCCGCAGGCAAGCTGCAAGGTGGGGCAGCCCCAGCCCGGCGTCCCCACCTGCCCCATGCGAGGGGATGGAAGGGGCGCGCAGCCGCACTCCGTGCTCTGGCCAGGGTTTCCTGTGCGCTCAGGAGCCCCAGCAGCAAAGCAGGCTCTTGGGACAGAGAGCTGGCTGGGCCTCACAGCGCCTTCCTCGCAGGCTGCGGAGGGATGGGCAGCTTGGCTCCCCCTTGCTCCTGAGCTTGCACCAGGATTAGCAGGGAAAGAGCATGTCAGGGGGTTCTTGTGTTATTGTTTATGAGAGGTTTGCATGAAATTTTGGGATTTACAAAGTAGTCATATCATTTAATCCTGTTTAATGAGGTTTGGGGATTTATGGGCCAGACATTTTCATTTTCAGCTTTTACAATTAACCTTGGTTAACCTACAAAGAAAACTTCAGGATAAGTTTGCTTTCTTCAATTATTAAAGCCAAGGATTTGAAGAGTGGCACGCAGCCCGCAGTGCCTCTGGCTTGCTCACTCTATTACGTGTCATCCGCAAAGAAGCCAACAGCACCCTCCACGCTAGGAACAGGTCCTGCCTCCCAGCTGTGTACGTGCCTATCTACACTTGTTCATGGAAACTTTATCCAGGGATTAAGAGTCTGGTGCTGAGCTGTGGGCAGAGCTGGACAGCCTCACACAGGCTTTGCCTGTAAAGGGTGCACCCCTGCAGGGAGATCTTCAGCAGGGCCATTAGCAACAGCTCTTTGCCTCCCAAAAACACAACACAAGTGCCCCTACCTGGTGGGGAACATTTTCACGGAGCCTCAGAGGGTCCGAGGCTGCTCCATCTCCAGCCTGCCAGCGACGCCCATGCTGGCAGCAGCATTTGGCAGCGCAGCCCCTTCTCTGCTGACAGCCAGCTCCTCGGCGAGGACAATCCAACCCGCGGCACACCACGCACAGCCAGGCGTGGGGGGGAGCGTGGGGCAGAGTGCTCGGCTCCAGGGCAACATCTGGGCAGTGTCTCCAGCCCGCAGGAACATCTGGGCGCTGCTGCCACCCTTTTAAAGTTCTCATAATTCCACAATAAATCAGTATGATAATTTCTCACTGCAATAAAGCCCCTATTCCCATTGCAAGCTCTCATAACCAGCACCTCGATCTTTCTGTGCTCTTTGCTCTTTATTACCTTTCAATGACTTAAGCCCCTGAACTGAATAACTTCATCAAGGTGTCAACCTAAACAGATTTTTCCCTATAATGGCCCAACTCTCACAGGTTCTTAATGAAAAATATTGATTCCGAAGGATTAGTTGCAGATTTATGTGGTGGATGCTGATCCTTCTGTCACCTGATACCTTATCAGTGGATGAAGGAACTGATCCTCCCTGCACGGTTTTAAAAAAGCAATCACAGACTGTGTCAAGCAGGAGCTTATTCCCAGAGAAATGCACATGATGCTGCGTCTGGATCAGATACGGTACTTACAGACAGCAAGTGGTGAGGGCTGCGGGGTCATCACCATGACCAGGCCAGGTTGTGGCCAGCTGCCCGGTGTGCAGGGCAGAGCCGGCTCTTGCTGGGGGCAGGTCCTGGCCCCCAGCTCCCAGAGCCCCCGTCAGCCCCCCAGGTCTGCCCCCACTGCCCCGGTCGCTGGTGTGGGAGGCAAGGGCTGGGGGAGCGGGTGCGGAGCCCTGCGGGCAGGGGGCTCACCCACCCGGGGCTGCCATTCTGAGAGTGTCCTCCTCAAGTGGATCCAAAGCCACTCACAGACACAAAAAAACGTGTTACATACACGGCAGCAATTCCCAGCTGATTATTTCCTCTAGAGACCATTATGAGCTTCAATCTGCGAGACGGCAGATTATACACATCAGAGACAAAGTGCTGGTAAGCGAGCCCTGTGCCAGCAAACACTGCGCTGCATTGCACTGCGCTGATGCACAAACAAGCACAGGGGCCTGCCCTCCTCCTCTCCCGTGATGGCTGCGAGCCCCACGAGTGTCCACAGGCATGAGCAGAGCCCCCAGGAGCAGCCTCGTGCACCCAGAGCCGCCGCAGGGCTCGCAGGGCCCCTGGCAGCAGCGCAGCCCCACGGGCGCCTCGGCCCCGCCAGTGGTGCGGGGTGGGCAGCTGCCAGCCCCCGGAGCGGTGGCGGTGCCCATGGGGCCGCCGGGCTTGCTGCAGGGGACACCGGCAGCAGCAGCAGTGTTTAGTGGCAGGCACACATACGATTATTAATCTTCTTTTTTCCCCTCCCTTCAGAAACTTGCAGACGAAATTAATACATAAATTACAGCCTGGAGTGAGCTGCTATAAATAATAGCACATGGGCTTTGATTATTTACATTTTTATGGAATCTGAACTGATCAAATATATAGAAGTCACCAGGCACATGGGAGAATTATGTCGTGTTCAAACATGATTTAAAGGCCATGCAAGAGGGACCCTTCCCAGGGAAGTGATCAGGCAGGGCTGGTAACTCTTGACCAGATGAGCGATGTGCAAACAGCACAGAATAAACCTCAGCCCTCTGAAACTTCAGGAAGAGCAGGAGAAAGCAATAACTACACGTGCAATCAACCCTTCAAACATCCCTTTGTCTCCCTCTCAGTTTGTTGTGAGCAGGGGTGAGGTAATGAATGTTTTGGCAACAGCCTTACTCAAAACCTAATAAAATTATTCAGGATTCTGTGAGGAGCCTTGGAAATAGAGGCTGTCCTACAGCAGCAGCAGCGTGCGACAACAGCAGCCGAGCTCTGCATTTTGGGGTTGATTTAAAACCTCATTCGTTTTTCATTAGCTCAGAATTGCTGCAGACGAAGGTTCATTTTTACTACGTGCACGGAACGCGAACGAAAATCTGGATTTTGTTTCTTCCATTTGCTCGGCGTACGAAGCCACCCGATTTAGGGATGAAAGGCGGTATTTACTTCCCATCACCCGAACGTGACGGAGAGCAGGAGCTTCTCCTTGCCCTCCACACCGCCCTTCCCAGGGCCGGGTCCCGGATGGGGGCTGCCCCCAGACCCTCTGCCACCAGGGAGAGCGGCCGGCTGGCTGTGCTGCTGCCCCTCCCGACGCTGCCATTTACACAATAATCACACTCCATTCACATTTCCAATTACTTTACAGTTCAGGCTAAAAAAAAAAATACTCTGCTGATTAAAACTGCAATAATTAAAATCGAGGCTTTGTGCTGCTTCTGCCTTTTAAACATTTTACAAACTCTCGCCCAAATTTCCAATTTCAAAGCTCCTCTCAGGGTCCCAATTTCATGGCTAATTTGTGGAGCCACTGCCTGTGTAATCACGGGCGTTCCAGGCGGTGGGCAGGGTGCGTTCAGCGGGCCGGCAGCGCCAGCAGCCAGGTACACCGAACGGCCGGCATCACGCAGCCCCAGAGCCGTTTCTTCACCTTCTGCCTTCTTTTTCCACAGGAACCAGGCACTCGCTGCCATGCGCCGTGGGATGGGTGTGCGAAGGGCCTGCTCACCGCCTGCTCAGCCCCACTTTGGCTGCATGGGGCAGCCGAGGCTCAGCCTGCCCCTCTTGTGCCCCAGCCCCTCGGCCGCGCAGCCTGGGCCAGCTCCTTCCCATCATTTCGGGGCACCTGGGGCCCACACATGCCCTCTGCTCCGAATGGGAGAGGGCTGTGGCAGCAGCGTGTATGTTGTGTGCAAGAACAAATGAGAATGGATTTTAATTATTTCTAATTGAGTCTCTAGAATTCAGACAACTTCCAAATTAACACCAATTAACATAGTATACTTGATATTCCATAACATTTAATTAAACCTCTTAAAATAAAATCTGCAAAGCTCCCCTTCAAGCTTCACAGAGATGATCCCATCAAATGGTGCACCTTAAAGGTATTTAAACAAAATCCTATACAAGCAGCAGATTCAAAGCCTACAGCAGGGAAGCACAGCAAAGAGTCGATCAAGGTACTGCTGTTAATGAACAGTGCTGATTAGTCAAGGCAAACAAGCAGGGCACGAATCCGCCCGGGGCTTGCAGTGGTCCATCAGGAGCTGTGCTGAGTGCCTCCTGCCTCCCTCACTGGAGCCAGCGTGTGCTGGATGCGTGGTGCTGGGCAGGGGGGTGCCCAGTGTGTGCTCCGCCACCGCCTCACAGCTACCCGGAGCGTCCCCTGGTACCAAAAAGTGATGAATGGGCCCCATTTAGCTTGATCCCATGGCATCCGTGCACGGGTCTGCCCACAGCACACGCACATTGCTGGAGGCTGCAGCTCACATCTGGCCATGACGTGTGTGTGCTGAGGTGGGCGCCAGGCGTGCTGCCCATGCACAGATACACGTCACGTCCCCTTCAGCTCCTCGTTTGTTACATGGCATCGCCTGAAGACCTTCCGTCCCCATAGCGTAAGAAAATTATGTGTGACCAACAAACAAGATGCAGCTTCAGAAATAAATATCTGGTTGGGAACCAGCTGAATATCTGCTAAAAATTGGTATTTTTCTGCTTGTCGCCATCACAGATCACAGCCCTTGTAATTTGCTACACACAAATCTCTGCTGGATGTACATTTCTCGTCCCTAACCTGCATCTAAGGCAGAATCCAGCTGTGCAAAATCATATTTCAATTTATTTAGTGTCATGGAAACCTTTGCCTAGACAACAAGAGGCACAATGCCTGCCTGCTGCAGGGGAAGCTGCCACGAACCGCTGCGAGGCAGCGCACGCGTCCCTGCGGCCGCCCCCGCCTCGCCCCATGGCCCCCCCAGCCTGGGATCGTGCCCTGGGACGCTTGCGGTGCTTGTACTGCCCTGCCCCTGGCCTCAGCGGCGGGGCTGGGAGGCCTGGGGGGGTCTGGACCCCTCCGAGGTAGGCACCATCCGGGAAGCTGCAGAGGGAGGGAAAGAGAAGCCGATAAATACCAGGTAATGGAGACAGCCAGGGTTGCTGGGAAAGGCCTGGTGTAGCATCATCAACAAATAAATTATAAAAACCTGACGAACTAACACCCAGCCTCCCCTCCACTTTGACAGGCTGCTGACCTCCAGCTCTCAGCTGCGGCTAGGGCTAGGAGATGAAAATAGCAAAAAACACCAATTAAATATTAAAACTCAGAAACGTAATGCAGACCAAGAGAGGGGAAGGGAGCAACCATCAGCCTGAAAGGGAGGGCTGAACACTAGAACCAGAATGAATAGGTTTTCACCATCCGCAAGTAATAAGGACGATTTGTATCAGAGATTAAAGAAGAACTTCCAAGCTCATTTATAATGAAAACATTCAATGCTAATGACAGTATAAAGGCTGTGATTGAAACCCATTTACCTTTGGGGGGCTTCTTGATCACTTATTTCTGACATTTGTCTGCCTTTCAGTTCCTCTGAGCCCGAGTTTACCCCATTTACATGGCACGGCCTCGCCCGCCTGGTGGAGCAGAGAGCCAGCGCCGCTGGGCCGCCAGCACCGCAGACCCGCCGGAGGAAAGTCAGCAGCAAACCCAGCAAACTCAAAGGTTCCTCATGGAA
Organism: Cygnus olor; assembly: GCF_009769625.2. NCBI lineage: Eukaryota > Metazoa > Chordata > Aves > Anseriformes > Anatidae > Cygnus > Cygnus olor. Next base: position 17,468,334 of record NC_049183.1, read on the forward strand.
ATCAGGCTTTTAATTAGGCGAAAGAGAATCAACCTCCTCAAAGACAGAAAGGAAATCAGGGTCTTTAAAAAAGGGATTTAGCCAGGACATGTTCTTATTGAACACAGAGATCAAATCTGCTTTGAAGCATAAGCAGGCCAGGAGGTTCCACTCCCCCAGGCACGCAGAGCTGGACCCACGCCGAGGCCTGCGAAGTTGTCCCCGGAGGCGATGCCAACGCCAGGCCGGTGGCTGCTGTGCCAGTGCCACGAGGTGGGTGCCATCCTGCAGCGGGGCCTGCAGGGCCGGGGCCGCCCCTCTTCATGTGCCAGCCCTGGATCCCCCAGGGACCCCACGGCCCCCCGGGGTGCTGGGCCTCCCACGGGCGCAGGGGGCATCTCGCGGAGGGGCAGCCCACGCTGCCACCGCTGCACGGTGCAGAAGGGACGGCTGAGCCCTGCACGCTGGGATGTCTTCGTCTGTCCAGGTGGCTCAGCCTGCCCCTAGCTCCATGCCCCCCGGAACTGCCACCGAGCGTGTAAAGGAGAGGCAGGGGCTGGGAAACGCTGCATGGAGCGAACACACTGGGGGACCCTCGCGAGACGCTCGCCAGCATTTAATGCATAGACAAAGTGCTGAAGTACAATAAATCAATGATGCTCTCCGCTCTGTTTACAGCTTTCACAGCACTATGCACAGTTCTGCTCCCCAAAGCTGTTGCTTGACCAGACTTCAATGGATGCTTTTCAAAGTGATTTAAAAGGTGATTTTTAAAAATCACATGACAACAAGAAAAGTACTTACGAACAAAGCCCACAGCAGGGATGTGACAGAGCGCAATGAAACAGCTTTCCTCCAGCTGCTCTCCATCCCTGCTTGACTGGAGAAGTCTGTGGGGACATTTACAAACTTCACTGTAAATAAGCGGTAAATTAGAGAAGACCTCAGCTGCTTCGTGTTTCCACTGGATCGGCGCTCCCCTGCCGACCCGGGCAGCCTGTGTCAGTGGGACGTGCTGGGAGCCCAGGCTGCACACCTGAGGCACTGCACGCAGACCTGGGGCACCGGCAGGGACCCCGGCCCTGCAGCACAGCATCCCTGGCAGTGCCACCACGAGCAGGGTGTGCTGCCGTCCCCTGCACTGTGGGGCCGGGCTGGGCAAAGACAGGCCCCACATCCCACTGCTGCTGAGAATGGGCTGAAAAAGTGTGAGCTACGAGACAGGTGATTTGGGAACATCATCTGCACGTTTTTCCGCACTGTCAGGCTGACCGACAATTTCAGAGAGATGTGGGGAAATACCTGGCACAGGGCTTTCAAAACCTTGCAGACAGCTGCCTTGAACCTGTCGGCCTGCAGGACAGAAGTGAGAGCTCCCCGTGTGCACACACCGACTGCCCTGGTGCTGTGCCCAGCGACCCCAGCCCCACAGGAGCGCTGCTGGGCTGGCGGCAGGAGCTGCACGACGCTGCCCAGGCCACTGCTCATGCAGTGCAACCACAGGCAGATCGGTACTGCATGGCCTTTAAAGTGTTATCACACCTCAGAAATAAGCATAAAGGTCAAAATCATTAGTGTTGGAGTTCTGAATTAAATCCACTGCAATTAGCCTTGAAAAGATAACTGGAGATTCTGTTAAGATAACAGAGCAGGTATCTTCTATAATTGATAATTACTAGGTGTACAGACATGTGCACTTGCTTTGAAAATCATAATTGTTTCTCATTTGAAGAGATTGCTTTATTTTAATGGTCTGCAATTATTTTTATTTTAGATGTACTGGTGCCAACATCTGCAGCCTCAAACCATCCCGTTTCTACACAGCATCACTGCAATTTGCTGCTTTTTTCTCCTTATCTACTAGAGGATCTTATTGATGTTATTGTAAGAGAAAAAACTGGGGCTATTTCCTAAACTGTGCAAGCAATTCATATATCAAAAGCACATTTGTGGATATTTTATTTTTGATCCAATTTTGCGTAAGCTTCAGGTATGCCCAGAATATTTGCAACAGTGTCTATTTGCTGCTTCCCTCATTTGCTGAATGCCAGCTGGAAGCCAAGAGCCCACAAGCCAGACGAGGCATTTCAGGACAAGGTGGGAAGGGAGAAGCATGCCCAGCCCCTGGTCCTGCTCCATGTGAGCAAGGCTGCGTGTGGCAGAGGGGCACAACAGCCGCACACAAGCCTCTGGATGCTGCATCAGTCCCAGCACATCCCAGGGGTCTGCATTAAAACCTCACCGCCTTTTTGTAACTGAGGGCAAGAGACAAACACTGACAACTCTCCCTGTCACAGGGAGACTTCGGAGCATCCTGAAGTCCAAATGGAGAATCCCCATATGCTTTGAGGCAGAAAACCTTCTTTCAATATCTTCTGAGTGACTCCTGCTTCTTCTGCAGGCCAGCAGCTTGCACCAGGCTGCCGATGCAGCAGGGATCTCTTCTGTCCCCTAGCTTCGCCCAGGGCTTCAGGCAGGAAGGAGCGCGACACCACATACCCGGACTGTCATGAAATGCAGTGGCACGTCCACCTGCGCAACGCAGGCTTAAGAATTATTTCGTCACTGCTGAACAGGATGACTTTTGTTATCTCTGCTTTGCGCTGTGATTGCCAGAGACACTGGGTCTCTGGGCAATTGCCACTTTGGCTGATAGCATCCTGATATTACGGCCTCGAACAATCAATGAGCATCGATCGTGTCATTAGTGCACAGCCTGATCAGAAAAGAGACAGGACCTGGGAAGTCTCTGCATTTCCTACAGCACAGAGCTTATCTCCTTCCACGAGGACAGATCACATGCCGCTTGCACCAGGGAATAAAGCATTCCCCTTTCTTCCAGGTCTGTACAGCGGCACTGGGAGCAGGAGCAGGGCTGCCTGTTAGACCAGCCTCTGGCTCCCATCTGCCCAGCTGTGCTCTGTGCCCCTTGGCCACTGCCTTGCCGCACCCCCGGCGGCATGAGCAGGGACAGCCCTGCGCTGCCCTCGGGCAGCTCCCCTGGGCTGCGCACTCCCTGGAGAGAGGCTGAGCTGTCATTAACCAGGAAAACGGCGATTTGCTTAAAGTGGGCACGCTTCATCAATGCTGAGAGAAGCCCGTTATAATTTCATAATCTTTAATGCTGCCTGATGACAGCAATACATCTTTGTTCATTACTGCAGATAAATCGGGTGTCACGGGCCAGGTGTGTTGCACTCAGAGAGGCAGTGAGAAGAGGGACAAAGGGGCTAAAATCAGCAGCCAGTTGCTCCTGACCCCCAAGACCTCCTGCAGAAGCAGCCCAGGCGCTTCCAGGCAGCAGGGACATGGCCATGACCATCTGCTGCGGGCTCAGGAATGAACTGGCCAAGACTTCTTCACCCTGCTCCAACCTTACTAAGAGTTAAACTTGCTGCCAGACACCAAAATTATCTCTCTCTCTCTCTCTCTCTGCAAGCTGTATGCAAAGCTTAAAAAAAAGGTGATCATGGACTTGAAATTGAGGTGTTCAGGGAGATGAAGCTGAGCTGTGGCTTTGCAGTTCCTGCCCAAAAGATTGTTCTTCCATTTACTCCCCAGCAAACCACCCCACTCAGGTGTCCTGGCATCACATTAGGTACCAAAGAGGCACATCTGGCTCAGGCCACACTAAAGCATTAGGACCAAAACTAAGCAGAAAGTCCAGAGAAGTCTGGAAATCCATCACAGATTCCTTTGTGCCTTTTCTGACAACTTCCTAGGCCCACTCAGGTTTCACATGGAGAGGACTGTCCACGCCAAACCTGAAAAATTCTTCCTTTAGCTTTCCTTTCTTTTAATCATCATAGGATGCAAAAGATGCTTTCTTTTAATCCTTTTAAGAGGATGCAGGAAAAGGGAGCCAAGCACCTTGGTCCCATGAAGCAGTCTCAGCGCACTGGGGCGCGACAAAGCTGGGCCGGGACAGTCCCGCTGCTGGCGGTGGCCGTGGGGGCTCGGTGCCGCTGAGCCCACAGGGACATGCACCATGGAAGGACACAGCTGGAGGGCACGTGGCAGCACACACAGGCTCCCGGAGCTCCCAGAGCTCCCAGCACAGTGGCACGCTTTGCTAGAGGTGCTGTTGTGCGCAGAACTACCCCGTCTGTTTGCAATGCACAGCAGTCAGGTTTTATTTAAATATTTGCTCTGCTTATGCCAAATAGTTGTTCAAAATCTTTGGGGACATTAATATTTATGCATGAGTTTTGAGTAAATCTGTTATGATCGAAAGGTCTCGCATAATTGCGGCTCACAGCCGCTGTCCAGGACCCCTCAGAGCCCACACAAAGTGGCAGGATGGCGCTGTGCCACAGCCAGCCCAGCGCTGACCTTTGCGAGAGCACACACGGGGCTGCCCTCCGCATCTGCGGGCGACGAAGCCGCCAGCCGCTGTCACTGCACCACAGCCAGAGCCATGCCCATAGTGCTCCCGGCCTGCCCTGCCCCTGTCCCTGGCGTGGTGCCCCACCAGCAAACACCAGCAAAAGCCTTGGGCTGGTGGGGGTGGCATTTCTTCTTTTCTGTTCCCTGCACGCTGCAGCCCAGCTCAAGGACCTGGTGCCCGCGTGCAAGACAGGCAGCTCGTCCTGCCAGCCTGGCACATGCTGCGGCCACGCAGCCCCCAGCCCCCCTCAGCCCTCCCCAGCCACATGCCTGAGCCCGGCCGTGCTGCGGCCAGCCAAGGTGCAGGGGCCGGGGTGGGCACTGGGTGAATCCTTCACACTAATTGCGGCACCGCACAAATAACTCAGGCTGCGCCGAAGCCCTCCTCTCCCTGACGGTGACGTGGAGCCGTGCTCTTTCGCCCAGGGTAGGCTGTGATTAAAGAATGATTCATGTTTCACACGGAGGGTCCCTTCAGCAATCCGTCTCTTGAATTAGTTTCTCCTGTGAAGAGGTAACTAAATCACGGCGGCTGGCAGCGCGCCTGGCCGGACAGTGTCAGACGGAGGCCTCCTACCAACAGCAGGTGATTAAACGCTATAATCACCGCTGCTGAGGGGTGCCTTTTTTCAGCCTGACAGGGATTTATCACGGGTGTGTTGCTGACACAAATGCAGTTCGGGGAAGCAGTGGCAGTATAATTATTCTGCAAATATAATTAGGTACAGATGTACTGAATAAGTAATACTAAAATATATTTATTTCCCACTATTCTCCTGACTCCTGCAGCCCATTAAAATGCATTATTATGATAATTTGTCAGAAAAATGACAACATTTATTAATGCATTAAAGTTAATTCCTAGTAAATTAGTAATTGGCTAAACAATGACACTCAGATTACTACACCAGGGCTTTTAGCAAAAGACAAACGCAAGAGGAAAACAATTTGTTTTCCATGAGTTCTCCCCCTCTCGGTGGAGGCTGCAGTTCGAGGCTGGTGACAGAGGGTGCTGGGGCTCAGGGACTCACAGCACCCAGCACCGGGGCAGCTTGGGGGCTGGCAGTGCCACCTGGGAGACCCAGGCTGGTTTTAAAAACTTCCCCGAGCACGTGCCAGCAAGCAGCTCCAGCAAAGCCACAGGCAGAGCTGTCAGAGCCCAGCAAACAGTTGCCCTCATTCCTTGATGTCCGTTACTGATTTTTTCACAAGACGCAGGGGACAAGCCTGTGGCTGTTGCGTTCCCCTTTGTGTGGTTAGGAGAACAAGGGAGAAGCTGGCACCGCTCGCTCAGCCCCTGCTACTGGTCCTCTTTCAACGAGTTCCGTGCTCTTGCAGGTGCTTGCTGCGGCACAGGGAGCGGGGTCAGGCTGGAGGGACGAGGGGACGTCCCAGCAGACGCCTGGCTGTGCTGGCAGCGCAGGTGCTGCCAGGGGGCTGTGACAGCAGCCAGCCGTGCCAGGGGAGGTGCAGCCGTGCCATCTGTTGGACGGTGTCCTGCTGCCCCACTCCACGTCCCTGTGCACACCCTGGGCTCCCCGGCTGGGCCCTGCAGCCAAACTGTTGGCATCCTGCTCCCCGGCCGGGGCTTCGCCAGGGCCAGGGCAGACTGGGATCCTTCTGAAAGAACCACGGCTGCAGAGCGCTTCCTGATTCCCAAGCCCGTCACAGGAAGACCAAAAGAAGGGGCTTCTGCTGAATTCATCGACAGACCCCAGTGCTGAACTGAAACCCAGAAAATTATGTAAGTTTTCATGCACACAACTAGAAATATTTATTGCAAAAGATAAATGCAAATATGTATTTGCACCGTTGCTCCTGGCTGTCTGGGGCCTTTACGCTGCCTAGAAATGTAACCTTAGCAGGGCTGTTTGGGATTTAAATGTTGATGTCATTTCTGTTTGAATGCAAAGAGCTTCAGCTATTTGTTAAGTCCAGCTCCTCAACCCTAGCTTTCCATCTTGTTTATTATACAGAAAATAACAGTGATGTATGAATCATCTTTGCCTAGCATTGGGAAGGGAATTTCAATTACACTTTCTTAAAACATTCACACAAAGTAAACTCAAATTCTTAGAAACATTTGTGAAATGCAACCAGAACATCAACAACAACAAAAGCAAGACAGGAGCTTGCTGAGGATTCCTCCCTCACCAGCACCTCAGCTTGCAGCTGCAATTAATGAGTCTTTGAAAGCAAAATGCTTTGTCTGTCTTCAGTTTTTCATGTAACCAAAGCAGTTGTTTGCAACACCAAAGTGAACATTAAAGCTGTGCTTTAAGCACAGTTATCGTACCAATCCACTGTAGCAAGAAATCAACATGAACGCTACCAAGGCGCACAGTCCCTGTGCCTCCCGCCCCAGCTGCACTCACAGAGCTCACTGGGCCCTGGGGACGGCCCCCCCAGAGCTCTCCTGATTTTCTCCTCTCTTGCGTCATCTTCCATGCAACGCTGTTACTGCCAGAATACTTCCAAGTGCGTGTGTTTTCCAGAGAGCAGGCACGGATCTCACCCACTGGGCTGCCATGACATGTGGCTCAGCTCTGCCCCCACACAGCTCGGCAGCACCGCCCCAGCAATGCCCATGGCACAGCACGGCACAGCACACCTCACCGCCACCGTGCCTCTGGTGAGCTGAGGTTCAGGATCCCAGCCATTTCCCATCATCTGGAAATAACATAAAGTAGTAACAATAAAACCCCCCCAAACGCTCTGCCCGGTGCATCTTAGGACAAGACCTGTCAGAGCCCCCCCACGCTTTGCCTGCTCTGGGTTTTGCCCTCTGCCCCAAGGCCACAGCTGCCTGGCAGCCCCGCACCTTGCTCCCAGGGAGGATGCTGCAGGCCCAGGTGTCTGCCAGCTGATTAGGGATGACATTTGACTTCACCACATAATAAAAGTTTCCACTTATGACCTTTTCTACATGTATTCCACGCGCTCTAAGATTTCATTCAGAAAGGTCATCAACAATCTTTTATCACCAGCAGCAGCACGCAGATGCTATATTTATCATGCAGAGCTGGCACTCGGGGTTCAGACAGTGCCAAACTTTAGAGAGGCAGAACTAAATTGCAGAGGGGGCTTTGAAGGCGAGAAGACTTCTCTTCACAAATTGCTTTTCCTGTCTGCTAACGCTGGCTGCTCATGGACAAACTCATGAATCACAGGAGCGTGGTGCGGTGACGGCTGGGATTTGGAAGCAAAACAAGGGGGTCAAGCGCCCAGCATGTCCCACAGGGGGGACAAGCACAGCAGCACGCTGGGGATTCAGCCACCGGTTTCCCCCCAAGCACGCCCTGGTGCGGGTTTCCGCATGGACCAACCTCTTCCCACCCCCCCACCCCCATACATAACAAAATACCTTAACTGAAATCAGGGCCGCAATTATCGCAGTCTGCGCCCGGTAAAGTCACCAGGGATGGACATGTTGGCCCTGTTCCTTGCAATTACAAGTGTTTCACACAACATTAAGTTTCTAAGAGCAGACGCTTTTGCAGTGCACCCTACAAAATGAAGATTAGTGGACTTGAAACAAGCTGCCAACTTCACTTAATTAAAACTCCACTTGCTGTGGGTGACCAAGAAGTTCTCTTTCCTCCCAGGCTGTGTCAGCTGGGCATCGCTCCTGCCTCAGTGTCCCCACACCCCCCTTGCACTTTGTAGCAGCTCCTGTTTTGTTTGGAACCGCATTTTGTTTTCTCCCAAGGTATCTGTGAATCATGGAAATGTCAGCTGCACAGCCTGGAGAACATGACCCAATTATCCAAGCCTTGCAAACAGGCACCCTCAGTGGAGCTGAGCCTCCACAGTGCTCAGCTCCAGAAGCAGCCAGGAAGAGCAACAAGCACAATCAGTGCAGTTAATCAATTTCTCTTAATGAAAGTGCCAGTCACAGGCTTCTGATTTGGACTAAATAACGATTTCCTCCCTGTCTCCTCTCATACACGGGGTCTCATTAAAAATCCACCAGCCACAGGGAGAAGGAGAGAAACAGGTAAAAAGAGAGGGTTTTTAGTTTTGCATTTGATGTACAAAAAAAAGTTAGTGGAAAATCAAAGGTGACAAGACTTGGCTGTGGACTTGGAACTGCACCAGCTTTTAATTTGGTTAAAAACAAACCGCCCTGGTTGATAACCCAAGGCACATCCCAGGGCAGCATCATCCCAGGTGTCAGAGGTTACTGCTCTCAAATATCAATCCAGTGCAGCTCTGGAGAACTCGAAAAAGCTCATTTTTCAGTCAGTGACTTACGTAGGAAAATAAACACACAGCCTTTGGGTATGCATTGAAAGAGCAGCTCAGCGGGAAAGCTGTGTGCAGATTTTTCCCTTGTCTAAAGAAATCCCCTCCTTCGGGCACTGCCACCTCCAGAGCAGCAAGCTGGGGGTCAGGCAGGGAAAGCCAGGAGCACTTTCAAGATCCAGGGCTTGCTGTGCTAAGCAGTGCCGTCCTTTTGTCGTAGGACCCCCAGGCTGTGGGGAGGAGCACCCAGGGGTGCCCATGCACCCACAGGGCTGGCAGCCCGGGGTGTTCGCTGCCCTGGCAGCTGGGAGAGGTCCCTGCACAGCAGGGCCAGGGCTGCGCTCCCCAGCTGCCCACCACAGGTCTGGGCCCCTCCATGCCTGCGGGGGCCTGAGGCCTGTTCCTCACCACCACCCCCAGGCTCTGGTTTCCCGCTGGTTTCCCCCAAACACAAGGGAGGAGAGGAAGGTACAGAGCCTGGGCAGGGCAGGTAGTGCTCTCCCTGCAAAAACCCACTGCTCTCTAGTGTTCAAAACAGGGCACTTTGCTTGCAACAACAGTTTCGAGAGCAGAGCCTTGTGCTCCCACAAGAACCCATGCACTTACTCCTGTCTCTGCCACTGCGGCCCCCAGGACCTGGCTGTGTCCACGGAGGGATCAGTTTTAAGTGTTTGTTAAGAGCAGGACTCCAGATCCCCACAGCCATCAGCAGGCGCTAAGGAACACCCCCTCATACGCTGTGCTTGTTTCTATTGCACCTCTTATCCCCAAAGCTGCAGCCGTGCCTGAAACACTGCAGCCAGCTGGGACTTCACCTCCCGTCCCCTTCTCCAAGCCGCGTTAGGACAATGTGGCTGTAGGAGCACGATGCCCAGTGCTCGCCACTGACCTCAGCTGCAGCACCCCTTCCACTCACTGGGTTTCTGCCTTTCCTCCAGCAATGCTACAAAGGCACAAAACTTGTGAACTGCTCAGAAGGTGACAGTGAAGGAAATAGGTTTCCTTCCTGAATCACGCTTGGGAGCCAGAAGTCCACCTGGTGACAGTCAGTGTGGCTCCACTGCAATCAATAGGCTGAAGGACACATGGCTGCCACATCCCTCCCAGACAGACAGGGAAGAACCCTTGCTATCTGCCAAGGAGCTCCCAACATTTTTTTCCATTTTTAGTGGAAAGCAGCTTGCAGCTGAATGTGGAGTTATTTTTTTCATGGGAAATTCCCAAACACGTGATAAAACAAACTGGCAACATTAAAAAATAAAAAAACCTTGGCTTCCACTGATGTGCTGATTGCAGGTTCAAAATTTATCTCACTATGCAACCTACCTGGCTTTCCTGCATTTTTCAATTCCTGTTAAAATATCTAATCAATCATCAAAGAGAAGATCATCCCTGGGAGAAAGCAGTGAGAGCACAGGTATGTAAGCTGCAGAGGGTGCAGGGGAAAGCAGCGTCCCTGTCCTGGGTCACAACTGCTGCTGCCAGGAGGGATTCAACAGGTGAGGCAGCTCCAAGGGCTGCACCTCACGGCAGCCTGGTGTGGGTTTGATTCCTTCCTCCTGCCCCTGCCCTCAAGGCAAGGACCCTGGATCCCTGCAGTGCTGGTCCCTCACTGCATGGTAGGGCCCACGTGCCACCAAGGGCACGGACAAGGGCAGACTGGGCACACCGAGGTTTCTGACAGCTTGTTTCTGAGACCAGTAAATAACGTGTGCTGTCACCTTGCGTGCAGGAGCAGGAAAGGGCTGGCTGTGCATGCTCAAGGGGACAGAGTTAAGTCAGCGGGAAGCCCAGGTGGCTGTGTTAGGCAACAATGGCTTTAGAAGTAACAAAGAAGAATAAAGGGGATTGACAGATAGATATAGAAATCAATAGCTCTGAAATATTTCATCCTAAACCTCCTCCAGGTGACTTCAGAAAATGTTATGTCTAAATCAGGCTCCCAGATGGCCCAGGAACTAATATAAGTCATGCTACTTGCTAGTCCTTTACACTTTTAGACGAGGTGCGGTTTAGAGGGCTTATGCTCAGAACAGAGGTGCTGAGACACAGGGAGGCTGCAGGGCTGGCAGCCCAGCGAGGCATGGCTCAGAGCCACCCCAGAGCTGTAGGTGTTTACAGAGGGGAGGATGCTCCAGGCAGAAGCAAGGCTGCAAGGACAGGAAAAGTGGAACTCATCTATGGAGCGTCACATCAGGAAAAGACGAGAGCTTTGCACCCAGAAGTCACCAGGCCACAGGCCAACTTGGAATCAGGTACTGGCATGCCTGGCACAGTGCTCTGGGGGTCCTGGGAGCCAGGAGGAGGGGAAAGGTCAGGGCAATACCCGCAGTGCAGAATTTTGAGAACAAAATTCTCATTGTTACATTCTTCTTCCCTTGATTTTTATTTCTCAGTGTATTCAGTGCTGCAGATTTATTTCTGCTGCTGAAGTTTCTTGGCACAGGTCCAAACTTAACAAAGAAAACAACGCTGCCCACTGTCACCCAAGCCAACCTTTCAGAAATGACAGCCACCCTCTCAGGCCCCAGGGAGGGATAGAGGTCATGAAGATGTTAACTCGTGCCCTGCATGGCTCCATCAGGCCAAAACGTTTTCAAAGCATCTGTCAGATCCTAAGTGACATGGAAATATTCTTCAAAAATACTTTTTCAAATCATTCAGCTGAAATGCTGCAAATGTTCCAGTTCTGCAGTGATATTCATGGTATAAAAGCTGTGAGCCCCTGGCAGCAGTCCCCAAGATCCCAGAGCATCAAGCAGTGGTGCGGTCTCCTTGGAGGCAGCACACTCGTGAGCTTTGGACTGGTGTGTGATTGAAACATCCTTTGTGCTTTTTGCACAACATGAACCCAAATGTTTCCAGGCAAGGTATTAACAAAGGCTACAACAATTCCCAAACATCCCTGTGCATGGTCTCAGGGTGCCAACTATTTGTAGCAGAGCTGTCCACATCGTTTTCTGAGCAGGACTGAAATACTGCTGTATTACCAGTGTGCCAGAACTCACACACACCGTTCCCACCACCACCCAGGAAACAAACATCCTGTGAACGTACCTGAGGGGACTGGGACCTGTTGGAAGCATCCCATAAGTACCAAGAACAGCCAGAAGGCACTGCAAGCAAGACCTGGACCCAACGTGAACCTTTGGAAATCACACCTTATGCTGGGGGGAGCCAGGTTTCCACAGGCTGCAGACAGGTCTCTCCTGCTTCGTCCAGAGGCAGCAGTCTGTTTCAGCACTGTGACCAATGAATGCCTCAACCCATTGATTGATGGGCCAAATGTTTTAGCATGAATTATGGGCCTAACATGATGCTAACAGTTATTGATTATAAAATAAGTCTTTGTCACTGAGGCCTTCAGAAACCTTTGAGGGAAGAATGAAAGCTATTTTTTAAATATTAAATGATCGATATATTGAATAAGTGACAAGGGATAACTTTTCACCTTGCAGTCTGCCACTGCAGGACAGGGAAGTTCTGAGGAGGATGCAGGCACTAGGCATGAATGAATCACCCCCCCACCCTTCAGGGAACAGGAAGCTGGGCCAAAGGAGGCAGAGCAAGCAGAGTGGCTTCAGCCTGTTCCTGGCACAGCTTTCTCCCATGCGAGAGCCCACATGGGGCTTCTGGCTGTGACATCCTTGCAGCTCAAGAGCCCAGCTCAGCAGCTCCAGCACCTGGTTGAGGAGTGCTGCCTGGAGGCCGTTCCCACCCTCCCCTCATCTTTCCCTTGAGAGGACTCCCCAGGGACAGAGGGGCTGCAGCTCCGAGCCTCCAGCCCACATCTGCCTGGGGTCACACCGGGGTGGTGGAAGAGCAGGGCCCTACCCACCCAGCGCAGGGCAGGACCTGCTCCAGCTGTACTGGAGAGGTCTGGAGATAACTGTGACCACATCTGTCCTGGTCCAGCCATGAAGCGGCAGCACAATAATCACCAGAAACACAATGAGCATCAACATAAAAGGCCTCCATTGAGATGAGAAATATATGAACCCAATCACACTGCTACACCCCTTCCCCATCCCCTGGAACAACAGTACAACATTAATGCAATTAGAGATAAATTGATGTTAAAAGTGGCAGAGATAATAGCAACTCCAGCCACATTTTTTACTCTTTTTTAAATCATTCAAACAAGATTGATTTTTAAATGTTATTTCATAAGAGAAGTAATATGCCGCATAAAATTTGATTAACTGAAGGTTTCTATATCCTAACCTGGAGGAAACTAGAATAATGTCCTCGCGCTCAGCTCCGCACAGTGGGCCAAGCGGAGAGCTGGCCCCAAAGCACCCCGGGCACCCCTGCAGGGGCTGCACAACGACGTGGGGCCGAAGTTGGGCGCAGGCACCCGCAGCCCCGCGGGGCTCCTGCCGACTTCACTCGCCCGGGCCACGGGGGCAGGAACCGGGCGGCCCCTGCGCCCTGACCCTGCCACCACAGAGCGGGGCCCGGGGCGCTGCGGGCCGGCCCCCGCCGCCAGCCCCGCCGCCCCGGGCCCGGCCGCCACCCGCAGACCACCAAAGGGCCCCCCAGGAGCCGCCCGAGGCCCGGCGGCTCCGCGGGCCGACGCCGACCCCTGGCGGCCGCGGCGCGCGCGGAGCGGCCCGGCCCCGGCCCAGCCCCGCGGGACCCCCGGGCCGCGTGGGGCCCGCGGGCCGCCGCCAGCCTGGCCCGGGGGCCGCAGCCCCGTGCCCCGGCCCAGCTGCCCCGGGACGCCCCCCCCGCCGCGGGGCAGAGGCGGCGGGGCCGTGCCGCGGTGCCGGCGGGCTGCGGTGTCGCTGCGGCGCGGCAGGGTGTGCTGTGCGCCCGCACAACGCCGCCGCCACGGCCCGGACCTGCCGCTGGTCGCTGCCCGGCCCCCGCCCTGCGCTCAGGCGCTGCCCCCTGCCCCCCCGAGCCGCGGCCCGCCGTCGGGGCGCTGGAAGCAGAGGGGCTGTGAGGTCCCTTCCAACCCAGCCCGTTCCGTGATGCTGAGAGGGCAGACAGGCATCGCAGGGACGCTCAACGCTCATCTGCGGCCTCACCTCTGCCTTCTGGCGGAGCCCTATCACCTAGGGGAGCTGTACGCCGGTGGGGCACGAAGCAGAGAACACAGCTGGGCCGCATGGGAGAAGGAAAGGGTAGGAGAGCCAGGCACAAAGCCCCTCAGAGCAGAAACAGGGCAGGCAGAGCCTACAGCAGCGACCTGCCTCTGCTGCCGGAGAAAACTCAGGATAAAGGCTCAGAGAAGGAAAGTTTGCGCATTACCTTTTCTCTGCAACACTTTGAATCAAAGCTCTGCTGCTCTGGAGAAAACCTAGCTAAAAAAAGACAACCCCCATCTTCCTCACCAGTCCTTTCCCATCCAAAGAAGAACCTGCCATCCAGCCCCTTTTTGTAGCCTCCTGCCTGGCACATCACTCGCCTCACCTGGGGGAGCCCTACCACCTGGAGCTAACAGCTGGTTCCAGTAGTGATCAACCCTCCCTCCTGGCAGTTCTGAGCATCTTGTGCTTCTGCTCATCAGCCCCCACGAAGTAACAAAGCTCTCCTTGCACCTTCTGCAGCAGTGAGTGTGGCAGGATTAGGCTGGTCTTCAGCTGCACTGGCACCCGAGCTGGGTGGAGGTTTCTTTGAGGAAAGGGAAAAGAAATACAGTAATAAAAGGCCTTCTCTCAAACCCCTGGACAATGATGGGTTGCACTGAAGATCAGCAGTTCTATTCAATTTCTGTCTTACCTAGCGAAACACACCGCTGCCCTGTAGGAATCAAGCCCCCAGCTCCCCGGAAGGCGAGGGCAGCAGGAGTGCAGGTTGCACAGGTCCCAGGCAGACACGTGCTGGGAACGGCTGAGGTGGTGTGCGAGGAGCCAGGGCCACTGCTCGTGCCTCCAGCCCCAGCTCTGCAAACCTCTGGGCTGCCTTTGGTTTCAGAGCATCCTCGGAGCTGCTGCCCATCCACGTGGCTCCACGCCTGGCCAGTTCAGTGCTGGGCCCACCTGAATGGCCTCCGTGGGGCTGAACTCCAGGCTGGCTTTTGCGGGGGGTGGCATAGTTTGGGAGCTGACCCGGGTGCACAGAGCCACGTCCCCAGGCAGTAGGCAGCTGGCCCAACTGCAGTGCTGGCACTGCCTGGACTCTCCCCAGTACCTGGGAGCCTCCTTTCTCTGAGAACAGCAGCCTGCTGGAGAGCCCGCTGATGCAGTGGCCAGGCAGGAGCTGGACCTGTTCCCTCCATGGCTGAATGATTGAGTGTGGTGGAGCGTTAGCTCCTGTCACGCTGCCTGGGTATATGGGTGCAATATACTCACACAGAGCAAAGCTGGGTAGCAATTACATCTCCTTTTATCTCCTCTGCCCAAAGGAACAGAAAGAAAAGCAACTTTCTGTTCTGGGCTTCGGTGCTCTTTAATTTTGTGCGGCACTTTATTACTGTGGTGAAGGTGCTCCTTAAAATCCCTCAGGAGACAGATGAAGGCTCTCAACCCCATCATCCCGGGTGAGCTCCCTCTCCCTGGACAAGGCAGCGGCAGCAGCAAGCAGGGAGGCGTTCGGGTCCCTCTCCCGAAGCAGGGCAGCGGGCGCCCTGGCCCAGGTGTCCCCCGACCCACTGCGGCCATTCCCGAGCAGCCGTGGGTGCGCAGGAGGGAGGTCTGCTCGCTCGGGAAAGGGCTTTCTTTGTCTTGGCGTGGGCAGGAGCTGCCGGAGAAGTCCAGCTGCCTCGGGGCTGTCTGGGCTTTGTCTGCTGCTGCCGTGGGAGGCTCCTGCCCTGTTTGTGCTCAGGGCGGAAAAACAAAGGCCAGTCCTTGGCCAGAGGCAGCTCCACCTCTCCCAGATGCTGCGGCTGGCTGTTTCAGAGGCTGCCTGTATTTAAGACCAGCCACTTGCCTGCTTGCCTATTTGATTCCTGAGCAGCAGGCGACGACACGCCTGCTGTGATAGTTTAAGTTGTGTTTGTTTCTGCCTTTCTTCCAGCTGGGAGATTCACTCCACGAACTTTTCATCCTCTCCTGGGGAAGAAGAGGCCGTGGCTGGTGCGGCGGTCGTTGGCGAGCGGGTGTGTTTGCTGTCTGCTTGAGAAGAGGCGCTCTCGGCTGCATTAACCTCGCGGGCTCCAGGAGCACGCAGGCAGCCGGTGTGTGCACGGGCAGTGGTGTCCCCGCTGCTTGCAGCCATTCCGGGGGTCCCCTCTGCACCTCTCAGTGCCAGGAGCTTCCAGCATTTTCCCAGGCTGCACGGTCACCCTGGGAATGGTGACAGAGGAGGTCTGGGGGGGCTCAGAGAGGAGCAGGATTTGCCACATCCTGCAGGGCTACCTGGGGAAGATCATGAAGGCATGCCCTGGCCAGGGTCAGGAGGAGGTGATGTGTCTGACCAGCCTTCTCCACTGCCTGGCTTTCTGCAGGCAGCTGGAGAAGGCGAAGGAAGAGGAGAGCAGGTGCTGTCAGGCTGCATTCCTCAGCAGCCTGGCCTGTCCCTGAGCTGCGGGCCAGCCCCACGACCCCGGGGAGCTGCCCCCGAGCTGCCTTCCCATCAGAGTCTGGCCTGCTGCGGGGGTACCTGCTGCGGGGGTACCTGCTGCTCACGTACGGCTGGGTGGAGCGGGGCTGGAGGTCGATTAGCATTCTTGTCCCTTCCCTGCTAATAGATGGGGCTCGGGGAAGCACAGAGCCTGCACCTGCCGTTTCATTACACTTTGTTAAGCACCCTGTAACTATGACCGATGGCGCTTCCCTGGGCTGCTGCTGCTGTGTGTGTCTCAGTCGTATTTTTGCTGTGCTGGCAGCACAGAGCCGAGGAAAGGACAAGTGTAGTTGTGTAGAGACATTGATTCGGGCTTCTTAAGTAATGCCAAGGGAACTGCAGCAAGAAAAGCAACAGCTTTGTAGGGAAATCCGGAGGCGGAGAAAACATCTCCCGACAAAGCCATTGTGGCACAGCTCGCTGAGCACCTAATGAAGCCTGGCATCGTGCTTGGGCATCTCGCCCTGCTGATGTGCTCCTGCCCACCCCATGCCATACCTGCCGGGGAGACCTCCTGGCCGGTCCCCTTCTGAACACCAACCATCTGAAACACGAGGTGACCGCACACGCACCCTTCCTCAGCTTTCCTCCCCATAACAGCCAGAACCGTGTCTTGCCCCAGGGCACGTTGTGAATCCAGCTCCTCGTGCCACGGCGCATCCGTGCCATGCCCTGCATGGGGGACAAGGACCGTGGACATGTGCCCATCCATCCGCAGGGAGCCAGAGCCCCTCTGTTAGAGAACAAGTCCCAGTGTCACTGCCTTGGCAAGGGGGAAGCTGCTAACATGGCACTGGATCCTGTGGGAGTGGGCTGTGCTTTTAAGTTCAAACCCGCGGAATTTGGGTAGTCTCTTCCCACGATACTGATTTAATGGGGGGTGGGTGTCCGGTGTCCCGTGGGCAGTCACTTAATGGATGTACTGCAAAGGAAGTGCTGTCCTGGTTGTCTCGGGGACTTTGCTGTCTCACAGTGAAAACAGTGAAGCACCTGGTAACTCTTTGCACGCCAACACTTCTGGTACAAGAGGAAACAGATGGTGGTTTGCATTCACACAAGATGAGAGGAGAGAAGCCTCTTCTGGCACTTAAAGTGTGAGCTAGGAGAGCAGCAGAATTTTTTATCTTCAAAGAAAATCTTCCACAAATATGTTCATGTTCTGGCAATAAATTAAAAAAAAATCAAATCTTGGCTGTCCTTATTGGTGCATCAGCCTTTGCCCTTGTGGAATTGAGCTGCAAAATTAGAAAGAAAGAAAGAGCAGTCACCTTCCCAGTGTAATTAAATACTTTGCCCACCCTCACCCCCCAATCCCCCTCATACCTGTCCAAGAGTATCACAATCCCTGCAGAGCTCCCAGAGCTGGCACCAGCACGATTAGCAGCACACCAGTGGTCGTGCAAGCCTCCCTTTACCCCTGAGGGCAGGCAGGGCGCCAGGGGGAGATCCCAACGCTCAGCTTTTCCAGCGGCACTGAGTGCGGTGGGTGCCGGGCCAGTGCCCACACTGTGCCGGCTGCACAGCCTCGTGCCTGCCGGGGCAGGGACTGCTCCCAGGCCACACAGTGGCTCTCTAGTTTCTCCAGTGTCAAAGGAAACTGCGAAACACATTGCTGTTTTATTTTCTTAGCAGCGTCCTGCAGCCCCAAAGGATGAGATCAGGAACCTAGTGTGAGAATCGTCAAGTCCTCTCTTTGCAATAAATCAGCATCTCTTTGCATTTGTAACTTATCTTATCAGCTTAATACAATCCTTATCCAAAAACCACTAATCCAATTCCTCTAGAGAGATGTGTCTGATTAGATTAATTAATCTGTTTGCACCAGAGATTTTCCTAAGACTTGAACTTCTTCGGGGCAAACTCCTCTCTGTACCCTGAGCTGTTTCGTCTGAGCTGGGGGAAGAAGGAGGACAAGGGGCAAAGGCATTGCCGAGGCGGAAAAAAGGCCTGGTGCTGCAACTGCTCCAGTCAAACCAAGAAGGGGAACACTGCAGTAGAAGGGATTTCAGAAAGCAGGAGTGCTGCCCAGGGACGCTGTGAGCCCCCCAGCTCACCCAGCACCGGTGCTGAGCACTCCTGCAGCCATGGCTTGCCTGCCCATCGGTGCTGTGCCACGCTCCAGCAGTGCCCCACGTTGTCTGAAGCCTGCAGCCGCACGGCGCTGGGTGCCTCAGCGCCTGCCTGCCTCTGGCTTGGCTTGCCGGCTCTGCTTGCTGTTGCTTTTCTGAATTGCCCCGTTTATTACACAGGTTTTGGTGAGTAAGTTTGCCCTATCAAGCTAGTCTTACCTTCAACAGAACGCTCTGTGCACTAAAACATGATGGAACCAAAATGCTGATGCTTTAACTGTCAGGCAGGATAGGCACACCTATTTTTAGTCATTATCTTCACAGCTGCTGAGATAAAAGCTTTGGAAAATTAATTGTTTTTGCTCAAATGTTTGCTTAATTACACTGTGATTATTGTGTTGGTCCGTGAGGAGCTGGGTGGATGGGGGCAGGAGGGCAGCCTGCACCCCAGGGCCGTCCTGGGGACTGTCCTCAGTGAGGGGACCGCTGCACGCCTGGCTGCCACTTCTTTGCAGAGCCTGTGCAAACGAGCGTGCTCGGGTGCAGGCACAGGGCATATGCCAGGCAGATCTTGGGGACAGCAACACATCGCTGAACACCGTCCCCGGGGCTAAGCCAACTCTCTGGAGAGGGCTTAAAAATATCTTTAACGTTTGTATTCAGATAGGCTCTTGCTGCCCCTTCTCACATACAGCAAGAGAGGTGATTTAAAATTTATCAGCAAGTGTCAAGATAACCTATGCAATTCAGAATCAAAGTGCAAAGACCAGCACAAAATGACAGCTGCAGCATCCATGGAGTCACATGTTTTATACAAGTAAGTACATGAAAATTGCAGTGTGCTTTTCTGCTATTCAGGCTGAAGGGCTCCTTTAACACAGACCATCTCCTGATATCAGAGTGAATGATTTCTTTCATTATTCCTGGTTATGAAGCCTATTTTCATGTTATTTGTCATTTGTGAAGCAATTTGGTTTAAAGATGGCTTGAAGCTTTTGTACTGAGCAATCAGGGAGAAAGTAGGGAAGGAATAACTAAGGGGAAGATTGGGATTCTTCATCTGCTCTTGCATAACCAAACGCAGAAGAGCTGCCCCGTTGCAGGGCAGGGATCCATTCCCTGGCAATTAGATTACGTGAGCACGCCAGGGCTCAAATGATTTGCAGGCACATGGGTGTGAGGGAGAGGGGGCTTGGCTGTGTGGATTTCAGCTTGCTGAGAACTAACAGCACCTCTGGGACATACAGGGGAATTTAAGTGACTTTGGAGCCAGCAACTTTCTGCAACTCACAAATTTGGACTTAAGAGCCAATCAATTGTGCAGTTGTTTTCATACCACGAGAAATGGAGTATGGATCTGCTGGAGGAGTTTTAGAGGGACTTTTTATCCTCCCATCTGTGGCTGGGCTGCTATTCCTCACGCTGAAAAGCCAACCGTAAGAGCGTCCTGAAAACCAAACCCTGCGCTGCTGTAGGGCTGATATATTGCTCACCGAGGAGTAATACCATGGCACCAGCTAGGAGGGAAACAAGGGGCAAAATCAATTCTCCAGCAAGTGTTTTTTGATTTTGTCATAAAAAACTAATATTCTATATTTAAAAACGTAGCCGCTCAGCCTTGAGATGAAAGCTGTGGCATTGACATGCCACGGAGGGCACCTGCAGCCAGGGAGCACCAGGCCACTCCGTCCCAGGGGAGGGCGCGTGGGGCACTGCATGCAGGGACCTGGGGGTGCCGTCGGGAACGCCGAGGGGAGCAGGGGCCACGTGCAGTGGAGGCTGGGAAGAGCGAGCTGCCTTTTCTGGCAGAGAGATCGGCATCTCCCCGTGCCTCAGCGTGCTGTGTCGCAGGCAGGGTGAGGCTGTGGAACCCCACACAGCCGTCCGCTTGATGGGTCACCGCAGCAAGGTCCTTGCTCTGCCCATGAAGCTCCAGCAGCTGTGGAAGCTGTTAGCCACTTCCATCTTTGCCAGCCTTTTTGGAGGTGCCACAGACGCCTCCGATATTAGGGGCTTGTCCTGTGCTTGCGGAGAATGCTGCTTGCCCCAGGGAGCTGCAGGCACTTTCCAGTCAACACAAGCAGTGTGCTCTAAATACAGAGGTAAGAACTGTATAGTTTCCAGAAGGATATTTTTATTGGCCGCTCACAGAGAAATGGTATTGCAAGTCTAAAATAGCTACTGATGTAAAAGCAAATATAGGAAATGTGCCTGCAGAAGCACCCTCCTGACAGAAACACAGATCCCATCTGCTCCAGCACCAAAAGTGTTTGAGAAGACTTTTAGTCCAGTTTCAAGGATTTTGTTCTGCCTCTCTGTACTTTGTATTTTCTGACTGAAGCCAGACAGGATGATGTGAGCAGGGATTGATCCCACCACTGCAGTCCCCGCTTGCTGTCCAGGCCACGCAGGGGCTGGGGCAGACGTGGTGTGGGCTGGGACAGAAAAAGAGCTTTGTCCCATGCCACTGGCACCCGCTTTTTATTTGGGATATAAAACTGATTTTCGCAGTGAACACGCA
This sequence comes from Cygnus olor, assembly GCF_009769625.2. NCBI lineage: Eukaryota > Metazoa > Chordata > Aves > Anseriformes > Anatidae > Cygnus > Cygnus olor. The sequence continues at coordinate 17,489,046 of NC_049183.1, forward strand.
AGCCCTGTTCCTGGGATGCTGCTCCCAGCTGCAGCAGCTCCGTCGGTCCCGTCAGCGCCCCACTGCTGGTGCCCAGACTGCATCTTGGTGCTGGCCCTGTGGGGACAGGACCCACGAGGAGCCGCAGGGAACGCAGAGCTGCTGGGGCAGGGGCTGGGGCTGCTGCCTCTCCCCTTCCCTGCCTGCACCCATGGGCAGAGGAGGCAGCCACAGGTGGAGAAACGCCTTTGCTCCATCCCTTGGCTCCCTGCACTGCTATCACACCTACCAGTCCTGTTGCTGTCCCTCCCGATCCCCACATGAAACATTTGCTGAAAGCAACATAAACACAGAGGTCCCCTTAGAAACGTGCTTTATCAAGTTCACCCTTCTCCCAGCAAATCTGCAATTAATTCCGTGCTGATTAGAAGTCACTGCTAATGAAAGAAGCTGGTGGAGGTGGGCTGGGGCTCAGCAGGTAATAACTGTGCCGGAGCACTTGAGAATTAATTGTAAAGGCAGCAGAAAGGTAAAAAAGCTGCAGTAAGCGTAACAAGTCAGAAAAGCAAAGCGCCAGCTCCCCAGTGCTGCCCCGGCATCCCTGCTGTGGCGTCCCAGCCGCGGTGCTCAGCGGGGCTCAGCAGCACGGCCGCTCGGCATGGCACGGCACGTGGCTTCCTGGGCGCGTGGCCCCGCAGCCAGGCGCCCTGCGGGGAGCCCGGCAGAGCACGTCCCGGTGCCCGGCCTCACCCAGAGCACCGCCACTCCATGCGTTTTCCAGACCCTGCAGCGTGGGCAGGAGAGCCCATGCCCCAAGGCCATGCGAGGCTGGGGACGTGGAGGCAATCTGCACGCTGGCACCACTCCTGCTTGCAGCCGTGAAGGGGTGCTCAGACCTCACACCTCCTCCTGCAAGACACGCATGTCCAGTGGCTCTCTTCAAGATCAGGTCCTTAAATTTACAACAGTCTAGAGACAAAAGGAAAGCCTGTCCTGTGACTGAAAATTAAAGATACTGCTTCCTGATCACCATAAAATTAACTTCTAAAATAAGATACTTAATTAAATGTATCCATTCTTCTGATACTGCTCAAAAGAGTTAAGTCCAGAAATGATGCAGGAGATACTGTGGGATAATGCATTCATGGGGATGGTTATCTTCCTCATAACGGCATTATGAAAGTAGCAAAAGTAATTGCATTATATTTATGTCAATTTTTTTATTTAACTTGGCTGCAAATGAAGTATTCTGTATTGAACTGCAACCCATTTTAATTTACAAAACCGGCCCTGCTTTGCTCAGTAGTATTGCCAGTAATGAAAAATGACTCAAAGGAACGGATCTTTTCCATATGAATGCTCGTATAGACCCCAAACAGACAGACACGATAGATGGAACAGCTTCCAAGTGCTGAGGCAATCTATGGGCTGAGGGAAAAAGATACGCTGAGGTTTAGTGTGCTAAACGTTGGGACCTGCAGGGACGGAAGGTCCCGTCTTCCCCTCCAGGCCCCTCGCCTGGGGCTGGGGCTGGAGGAGTCCCGCACGCTGCTGCAGGGCACTGCCAGCCTCCCGGGGCCTGCGGGGCTGGCGGGGGCTCACCCGCTGCAGGTGGCTGCCAGCACACGTGGGGCCACGGCGTGTCCCGGGGCCCCGAAGGGCTGTGGTTGGCATCCCAAGCATGTTCGGGAGGAGCGGGGCCGCTGCACTGGCCCATCTCGTGACAGCGAGCGGCACCACAGTGGGTCTGCCACAGCAGCACTAATCCAGCCTGATGTTTCTGCACGCAGAAGCATTCCTGAGTGTGCTCAAACATGGTAATTTATTATTATTTATTTACAAGAGACAGAAAGTCTTCTGACCTTTCGGTCCCTGCTGGGCTAGCTGTGGAGCCGCTGCTCTAATAGTTTCTTGCACACCCAAAGAGCGCAGGAAGCACCTCTCCTGGCCATCCCACGGCTGGATCCCAACGGCACGGAGGGGCTGCCGTGACCGCAGGAGGCTGCATTTGCGCAGCCGAGAGGAGCACTTAAGAGTAGCCAGTGCTGCCACGGGCAGCTGGCTTTCCTGCCCGTGGGCAGGGCGCGCTCTCCTGGGCCAGGCAGCCTCTGCCTGCTCCTCTCTGCCCTCCTCCTAAGTGCTCCATCTCATCTCCGGATCCCCAGGGCCTGGGCTCAGCCGCCTCCGTCAGCAGGTCCCCGCACGTCCCAATCAATCTTACAGCCAGGCACTTTGCATAATATCTGATGGAGAGCAAATGGCCCTGCTTACAATGCAGGCTCTCCCTCTGCGATGAGCCTCTCCAGCACCTTAAATAACTCCCTCCCATGCAGCTTAGTGCTTCAGCGCTGCATAAATCAGGCCCGCCCTCCCCCCTTTGCCAGAGGCTGCAGATGCGGGTGCATGTCCCCGTCGGCTCCCTGCAGACACTGTGCCCTTTCCTCCCCCTCCTCCCTTGTCTTTTTGTGCCCTGCAGATTCCCAGCACCTCAGCACTGCTATACCCAGTGCCTTCAGTCTGGCTGGGAGCCCAGCACAGCCCACAGCATGGGGATGTTTTGAGATGGGGCAAAGGGCTCTTTGCTCTTTAAAATATCAGAAAAGCTTTTGCAGATAGCCAGAGGGATGTCAACACAAAGCCCCCAGGAACACCGGGTGACCGGTGCCATGTGAGCTTCCTAAACTCTGCCTAGCCCCGTTGGGGGTGGTGCAGCGAGCCCCCCACGCACCGTGCTCTCAGCTGCCTGGCAAAGGCACCATGGCCCCAGCCTGCTCGGGGTCTTTCTCACCCAATCTCTGTTGCAGGTGCAGGAGCCTGGGTGCTTATTAAGCACAATCCGAAGGCCACCAGTCACAGGTAGATACAGAGATACACGGATTCTCATTGTCAGTGACAGCATTAATGTTGCATGATTTACAGTCTCCTGAGCGCCTTCTATTCTGGCAGCAATGTAGCAGCTCCAGACACATTTTGGGTGCTTTAGATCTGTCCTTGAGGGTGTAATAGAGCTATCGAGAGGGCAGAAACATTGATTGATTTGTATTGACTCATTTGGCAGACAGTCTTTGTGGTTGTACAGCAGGGGGCAGCTGGATGAGGGGCCTGGTGTCCCCATGCAGCGCCATGCGCCTCGCAGCTGGCCCTGAGCAGCAGGGCACGGGTGCTGCTCCGGCACCGGGCACAGAGGTTCGCGCAGCAGGGCTCGTGCTCTCCTGCAGGCAGCCGGTGTCCCCAGGCACAGGCAGACCGCGGCTCCCTCGCCGGGGAAGCGCTCCACGGCAGCAAGCGGGCGCCTCTCCCGGGGGGCAGCCCAGGCAGCTTTCCTTGCCTCCTCCCTCCTGCCCACCTTCTCGGTGGAGCATTTCCCACGGCAGCTGGGAGGAGCGGAGCCCTGTCCCTCGCCACATTAACAGCATCTCACCAGTGGCGATGCCAGTGGCAGTGGAAGCCTCCTTCCCGCACCAGCCCAGGCACTGCCACGGCGGCCAGTATGCGTGTGCAGGGGTGTGTGTGCACACACGCTTAACCCAAGTGGAGGAGGACAGCAACTTCCTTCTCCCCTTGGGCCAGCCACAGTTTGACATCCCCTGTTTTTCTGCTCCTCCAGCTGCCTACGCTCTGGAGACACTCGGATGAATAGTGATGAGGAGAGGAAAGAGATGTCCACAACAATTCAGCCTGTTCAATAAGCTGTAGCAGAGAGACACTGAAATCCATCATCTCAGAAAGCCATCTCTATTTTAAAGCTTGCAGTGTCTTCAGGTACCAAAGCCCGTGGGACACTGCACATACTGGGAAGCAAGGGTGAAGGCTTTCAGGTGGAAAATTCATGCAAATCCAACCAGCCAGAAGGCAGTGGGTGACAGGAAACCCCTTCAGACCAGCCCGACCTTATTCACACGTGGTGCACAGACACCCTGCAGTGGGGCCGGCATCCAGGGCAGCACCGCAGGGGCTCAGGCAGTGCCTCCCGCGGGCAGCCCCTGCAGCTGGGGGTGCTGGGACAGCGACAACCCCACTGCCCCACAGCACATTGCAGAGCCATGGTAGCTTTGTTCAGAAATGCTCAGGGAACATCGCTAAAGACGCTGTCAAAGCAGCAGGTTTTGTTCATTCACAAGTACAGGGACTGTGCTACTCCAAAGGACACCGCTTGGGCAGGGCAATGAGAAGTCCTGCAGCGAACCCCAGCCAAGCTGAGAGCAGGTGCGGGTGGTGTGATCTTTCCCAGGATGCCAAAAAGCAGCAGCAGGTCTCACCACTGCAAGCTCATGTTGATATCTGGGGACATCTCTGCAAGAGAGGCAGTAGGGCTGCTGCGGTCACACCCAGAGAGCCCCCTTCACAGCCCTCTGTCCCGTAGTCCCCCAGGCTGCCCCAGCTTGTCCCCTCTTCCCTCCTGTGGCGCCTGTCACACAAGCCAATCCCTGATTTAAACGGCGTTTGAGCCAAGGCTTCTGCCATCCTGGAGGCTCCCTCAAGCCAGGGCTTCTCAGGGAGATTAATGGCTGGGCTCTGTTCATTAGGTGTCCCTCCTGTGAACCCTGACAGCCGATCCATCCCCATTTTAATGGCATGCTTTCCATTGTTCCAGCCAGACATCCAAGGCAATTATGGATAAGCCTCCGGTGCGCGGGCTGGAAGGGGCAGTGCTGGAGGAGAGGGAAAGTTGTGAACATATTTTCTGCCAGCACGACTGACTGAATGACTAATGCCCTGCACATCCTCTGCTCCCACCAAACAGCCCTAATAACCCAGACATATGCAAAGCTGCGGCCGCTGCAGGCAGCGCAGAGGTGGTGTAATGGGGTCCCAGAGGGCTGGGGAGCAGCAGCCCCCGCCGCCGGCAGGGGCGGGCAGCAGGACCAGCGCCTCCTCCCCGGGTGTTTGCAGGCACGGGGGCCAGCGCTGAGCACCCCCTGGTCCCAGCAGACCATGTCCTGCCCCCAGCACAGGCCAGCCAAGAGCCGACAGGAGAGGGACTCGGCCAGTCCGGGGGATCCTGCGCTCCTCTTGTGCACCGCGCGGCCCAGATGCCCCGGCTGGGTGCTGCCCCGGCTGCAGCACGAGGGGACGAGGGCACGGCGGAGCACCGCCAGCACCCGGCCTGCCCACCCAGGGGAGCCGCCCCGTGCCCCCCAGCCCGCAGCTCCGCTCCCCTGCGCCCCTGCGTGCACCACGGCAGCTCCTGCCAGCAGCACCCGGAGCCGTAATTGAATTCACACTCTCAGATTTAACTTGTTATCCTGTCAAGATTTTGGCATTTCAAATGATTCACAATTGCTTCAATTATAAGAATTGGGGTGTTTAGACAATTCCACCCATCCTGCTTTCCACCCTTTCCCTGTGTCTGGCTTCTGAGGTTGTCAGGCGTGTAATTCCTTCGCACCTCAGGCCCCCAGCTGTGAGCAGACTTTTTTCCAGCTGCTCAGCTCACCTCTCTGTGGACGTGGCTTTCCTGGGCACATTTTGCGTGGCCCCCACAAGGTCCCTCACAGGCGCGGTGCAGCGTACCGCTGGGCGCCTCCAGCCCACGCGATGCATCTCGCTGCCTGTCCTGAAATGGGTAAAATTTACTTAAGGCGGCATCCATTCTGTAAGTGCCCTGCAGACTTGCAAGGAAATTAATAGCTCTGTTTCCTGCTTTTGTGGTGCAGAATTGTAATTCTTCACGGCGCTGTAAAGAGCTGCTGAGAGTGGTGCAGGGAGGGATAAACAGGAGCAAGCCCTGCAAAGGGAAATTTAGACCTGACCTCAAGAAAACATTTGTTTATCACAGTGGGACCAGCTAGAGTAACAGCTTTCTGCAGGCAGGTGCACAGGCTGTGTGCGGGGGGCAGGCAGCGAATGAAGCTGCCCAGACTATCCCGCATGGGGCCAGGGCACCCTGCCTGAGCCCCCCACAGCTCCAGCCCCCGCTCCCACCCCCAGGGCCGAAGGGAACGCGGTGCCCACTGCAGGGGCGAGTGGCCACCAGGAGCAGCACCAGCAGCCTCCCGGCCCCAGGGGAGCCCCCTCACTTCTCCCCAGCGCACTCCAGGATCCTCCCTAGCTCGCAGCCACAGACCCTGCGACTGTCAGCGAAGTCCTCCTGGCGCCACCTCACTCCGTGGTTGTTTCACCCAAATCACCATGCTGGTGCTGACATGTTTTTAAATTCCCAGGATCAACTTTAGATTATTAAAAAAGAAAAAAAAAAAAAGAAAGAAAAAAGCCTGTACAGCATTTAGGAGCACATATCTGTGAGACAAATGCAATTCCTTGAGAAAAAGGATACCCATTTACCCATCCCATATGTGAACAATGCTCCAGCTCTGGGCCTGGCTATTTACTGCTCTCTGATTGCCAGCCCTGCAACTCCTGCTTTTTGCAATAGGCCACCTCTGGACTTGAACTGTCCTGAATCAGAACCTCACTAACCGCCCCCCCCCCCCCCAGAAGCGCTGCAGCTGTGGCCTATCAGCCATGGCCACTGCCTTGAATTGCTGCCCCAGGGGCAGGTGCTGTAGCCACCCCCATCAGCCCTCACCTGTGGAAGACTTGCCCAGATGGAAACTAAATGTGACCTCTGAATTGAGTTTTAATGCTCAGGTCGTTTGTTTGGTTTTCTTCCTTCTTTTGCATGCTACCACTCCCTTTTTCTGCTCTGAAAATACAAAACAGCATCACAACACTTAAACTGCACTCTAACAGTCATCAGTCAAAAGTATGTAAAATTTGTAACAGGAACACAATATTCATCATATTGCACACATTAAATATTTCCTATTTTGAGTTTCATGACAAAGTGCGTATCAAGATAGATTATGTAAGGTTATATCCAATTGGGTCTGAGTCAACATCAGCACTAGAAACTCAACTTTTGCTTTTCCTAGCTTGTTGAGATTTTCAATCCATAATGTTACTGTTGAGCTAAGGTTGAAGAGATTGCCTGTGACACCTGTGGCCCCCCATGATATATTTCCTAAACACACGGGTACATCAGTGCCCAGTACTCCCAAGCATCTCTTTAACAGCACACGCTGCTGTTTTACATAGAATAGACTCATTAGTTGTCCACAGATGTTAGCTTAGTTTCAAAAAGCCCAGCTCCTTGACACAAACGATTAAACACAAAACAATTAATATAAATTTTGGTATTTACTTCCAGCAGAAACCTCATCAAAGCAAACGGCCACTCCTGGGGCCCGTTTGGCAGCCTGGGTGCTGCCCCTGGGCTCGCAGCAATGGGCAGGCCGGGCAGGGAAGCGCAGCTCTTCCTCAGGGGCTCTGCGAGGAGAACCTGGCCCCAGGCCTTGCCTGAGTGCCTGCAATAAGAGGCCTCATTTCTCTGCTTTCTTCTGCCCCCGTCTTTTCCACGAACCCGCTCCTCCCTCGCCTGGCCACCTGCTCCCGCTGTGCCGAGCACACTCTGCGCAGCAGCCTTGTGCTGCGGCAGCTGCGGGACACGGGGCCAGGGCTGAGGGCTGTGCCCGTGGGGCTGCTGCTGTCCCGTGGGGCTGCCACTGCCCTGTGGGGTGCCGCTGCCCCGTGGGGCTGCCGGGAGCTCTGGCCGGGGCTGTGGCAGCAGCACGTGGCGCGCAGCGGCACGGCGTTCCTCGCGTGCTGTTTGCTAAGGCGCAGCTTTGGGGCGCCGGGGAAGGCACGCTGCTGCGAGCACCAAGGACAAATATGTACAATGCAGAGGCAGAGTGTGGCATTCCGTTTGCGAGGAATCATGCATTAACTATTAGCTGTATACACACCGTCTCTGCAGAGTTCACTTCAAAGAGTCACGCTCAAGAGATTTGCTCGGAGGCTGTGTGGCCTGTTGGCTTGTGTATAATGTAAGAATCTCTTACATCCTTATAAATATTTCACTTGCTCCCTCATTCTCAGCCCCTTTTCCAAAGCAATACAGCATTAAACCTGCTTGTTGCCTTGCCCACTCTGCCCCAGGAGGGCTCATCACCGGCACGTGGGTCAGCACGCTGCGCGGGAGCTCTCCCAGGCGTGCTGCCCCTGACACCCCCAGACCCGCCCTAGGCCTTGGAGGATCTTTGCCTTGTGCTGCATGCCAGAGGGGCCCTGGCTGCGTTCCCCTTGCCTCCCTCCTTCCAGCCCAGCGCAGGGCAGGCGGAGCCACCTGCCCAAGATCCCCCCGGGGCGCCCCTGGCAGCTCCCCAGTGTGCCCCAGCAGGCGCGGGGGCAGAGGGAGCGGTGGCAGCAGTCACTGCTGGAGCGGGCTCTGTCTGCCCGTGCTCAGCGCGCACACGGCCACGCGCGCAGCCCCTGCACTCCTGCAGGTCTTGGAAACGCTGCTCAGGCAGGGCCGAACAGAACAAAACAGCACCCGACCTTGGTGCCTGCACTTTATCTGTGCGTCTCTGGGGCCTGGCAGGGAGAAGCAGAGATCTTCCTCTAGCACCAAACAAGTTATCAGATTACATACGGCTAATTTGCTTTGAGGTACCTACAGCTATCCGGCTCCATAACCCTTCTCTGTACCCAGCAGAAATACATTTATACCTGTGTATAGTCCTTTTTGTTCTAGTAGCCAGGCTGCTATTATCCCGGAGGGTTTCCAAATGCCAGTCTGCGAAGGATAACACTTACACACATCTGCTCAACTGATGGTTAATGTTCTGCAGATTTTTTAAAACTGTAACTATAAATGTGTCACAGCATTGTTTTTTCCCCAGCCCCATTCAGGAGCACATTGCCTGCAACATGCACAATGCAGAAGCACTTATTCTGCAGCCTGCTGTGTGCTCGTGTGTGCGGCCGCGAGGAGGGGGCCTCCTGAACAAGTGTCACTCCCATCTCCCACTGCCAGCACCAGGCAGAGCCAGGGCAGCAGGAGGGCAGCGCTGGCAGAGCAGCTCTTTGGTGAGCTGAACTGCAGCAGCTGGAATTCATCACATGTGATGCATCTTGCCTGAGGCTTTGGACTTTGCTCTGTGGCTGTCTTTCTCCATTAACCTGATGTTCTGGATGCACTCTGTATCTAGGCTGTGGGATTTGTATGTGGTGGTTGCTTAACTAATCAGAAATCATGCTCTAATTTCTCCCTTGTGGTGCCACCTTTGTGCAGCAAGGTGGGAGCTCCCTGGGTGCCTGCCCTGTGAGCACACAAGGTGCCCTGTCCCGATGAGGTCCTGGGGACCACTGGCACCAGACATACCCTGGGAGAGCAAGAGCACCAAGGAGGGGCGATCGTAGATGCTGGAGTGCTTTGGATGAGCGTTTGTGCCGCTCATCTCATGACCTTCCTCAGATATTTCAATTATCAGCATAAGCATCTGAATATTAGCACCACAGCTCATTACACTGAAGGGAAGGGAAGCCAGATGGCAATAATTTGCAGCTCCTGTTCCACAAGCAGTGCCTGGCTTTCCTGATGATGAGTTTCCCTGCAGCCCTGCCATGTCCAAGGGAAGGGCTGACTACCTGCCCTCGCCCACCAGCAGCCGCAGGCGGCACCCTGAAGCCCCTTCATTGCCAAACCTCCAGCGAAAGCCTGCGATGCCTGCCCTGCGTGCCACACCTCTGCTGGAGCCCCGCGGACGCCTGTGAAGGGCTGACTTCCCTTCAGCCGGGGGGGCGGCGCTGCTGGCGGCAGCTCTGCGCTGGTCATGCCGCTCACCACAAAGCGCCCCCAGCAGCCAACGCAGCCCAAAGGCACCAAGGCTACCACCATTCCCAGAGGGGATCTCGAGGCTGCCTCATTTCCTGCACCTTCTGGGCAATGCCCCCGAGTCTGTCCACCTTTGGCCATTTCATTTGCATGGCAGGAAGCATCCCTTGGCTGTATTGTGTCAAACTGCGCCAGGGCACCGTTGTGGAGGTGGAGAAATGGCCCTGTCTGCTTTTTGGCAGCACCAGGCACTTCTTTGCAGTCTATTATCTAGAGGCTTATTCAGTCCAGTTTGTTTCTCCTGCTAATGAGCCCAGAAATGTGTTCAACTGCAAAGAGCTTTCTCAGAATTAGCCAGGAAGGGTCCCGAGGTCAATGGATGCTTTCCTCCAGAGGTCACGTTTTGATGGAGTCATTTGCTCTCGCTCTGCAGTTGCCCAGGCATCTTGGCCGGAGGGAGCAGGGGGCTGCCAACACAGCTGGGAGCAGGGGGAGCGGGGATGGGGCAGCACAGGGGGCAGCACAGCCCCCCGGACTGTTTCAGATCCCTCCCATGTCTGTGAGCACCGGCAGGTGGGATGCTCTCACCTCTCGCTAATAGCAGAGCTGAGGCTGGTGCAGTACATCCTGCTTCACTAAGGAATAACAGCAGCTCAGAAACCGATTTCTCCAATCACAAAGGAAAGCCTTCACCTAGAGAATATTAGCTCAGACCCCCTGATGTAAGTGTGGTCGTTGAAATCCATCTCAACTCTTTAATAGAAAAGGTAAAAATTCCTCTGCCATTCATCTCTGGTATTTATATAACTAACCACAGAGCTAAGGCACAGTCTGAGTACTGATCTCAAACAAATACTTATTCAAGACTAGAGATTTAATCATTACTTTTGAAAACACAGTTGTTATTTTTCTTATTATATTCTAGAGAGAGAGGCAGAGGCTTTAGAGCTGCTTTTTGAGAGGCTGGGATCTGCCGCGGGTGTGCTCCAGTGACGTGTCCAGCGCAGACGGCTGTGCTCGTGCACCCTGACCACGCAGCCCTGCAGGAAAGCCACATCAAATCACTCCTCCCCTTGTGAGATGCTCTCAGCCAGCGGAGAGCAAAGGAGGAAAATCAGAGGCAAAAGACATTAGAGGTGAGTTTGCCGCTCAGAAGGCAAAGCCCTGGGAGCAGCCCAGGAAGCTGTTGTGTCCCCCACAGCAGCTCAGCACACACAGCAGCGCCTTGCGCTTACAAAACCTCTTGTTCTCTAGCAGGGGTGAAACTGGAAATGGGCTGGGACATGAAGACAACCGCTCGGTCCCAGAGAGCAGAGCAGGTGGTGGAGCAGAGCCCAGGGCCCTGCCCAGCTTCCCCCTTCCTTGAGGTCCTCCACCAGCCACCAGTTTTCCGGACTTCAGATTCAGAGTGGCTGGGTGAAATGAGGAGCACATCAATGCCGAATCCCTCCTGGGTCTCTGCAGCCCTAGAGCAGCGCTCAGCATGCAGCCACTTCCCCCTGCACGGACCAGTCCTTGTCAGAGCCTGGGAGAGGCCCCAGGGGAGAGCTCTCCTGATGGGAGGCTTTGCTCCCGCTGCTGATTTTGGAGCAGAGCTGGAGATGGGGCATGGCTTGGGACTTGCTGTAAAGCAGAGAGGCTTCAGGGTAAAGGATGCTCATTTCAAGACGGAAAGGGAATTTTGGAAAAAACTTTGGAACCACAGTCGGTCCTCGGATCTCTGAGCTGCTAGCAGATGAAGGTGCTGCTGCAGATGTCCAGGGTCTGCTTGTTGGCTCCTGAGTAATCTCCACAATAACCATCTGAAGAGGCACTTTCAGAGGTCACTGTGGCTCATCAGGAACGCTCGTGGTCCTGCGAATGCTGGCAAGGGGGTAGTGGCTCACTCCTTGCGAGCAGCCCTGCACGCCCACTCTTGCACGGCTTGCGGCGCAATCCCCCAGCTGTGCTGCCAGGCTCTAACGCCACCAGGGCGGCTGGGGGTCACTGCTGCCACCAGCACACTCCCTCTTCGTGCATTGCTAAAGCAATAGGGCACCGTAGCAGCTTATATTAATTAGGCCTTAAATTGTACCACAGCACAGACAGGAGTGCAGTTTGTTTGTTTTTAAACAGGGCACATGTCACAGTAAATGCCAGCAGTCCCAAAGCTTGGAATAATAAATGTGCAAATAGCAATTAACAGTTGCGTCTTCTGCTCACATGCAAAGGACATAATTAGCTGGTTCCATCTGTTAATTATACCTGCCACGGTTCAGGTATTCATAGGGGGAAGGTGAGCTTGTGCAAGCAAAACTCTTGTCATCCAAACATTTAGATCCAGGAAAGCCTCTGTCTCTTCTCTCTCGGCTGCTGCTCGAAAGCAGCACGTGCTTGCAAGGTGCACGAGTGCAGCAGCTGCCTTTCCCCTGCTGCTCTGCCACCTCGCAGCCTGCCTCTGCAACACACTCCTGCTGGGTGCTCACCGCAGCCACCTACGTGAGGCTGCAGGAGCTGGAGCACGAAGAGTGCCTCCAGGTGAGGTTTGCTGGTCGGGCTCTTGCCCCAGCCCGGAGCCTCCTGGCTGCCCCGCAGCGAGAGCACAGCCCCACGGGCGCCCGTCCCTGCTGGATGCGGCCGCTCTGTAAGGAGCCCCACGGTCCTGGGGCCCAGAGGCTGCCCAACAGGGGCCCCAGGGCACCCGGCTCCCCAGATTAAACCTGCGCTATAAACACGTTTAATGGATTTGCTGTTAACTTTATTTTACTTTCCCAAGCTGGAGGCCTCTTGCTCTGCAGAGCAGCTGTAAACTTTAGTGCAGGCAGTGGTGGCTTTTACACCTGATTCGACTGCCCAGTGTGCACGCACACTCCCAAAGGCCAGCCGTGCTTTCCTCGCACGCCGCCTGCCCTGCGAGGCGCTTCGTGCCACAGCACGCGAGCAGCAGCCCCGTGCCAGCCCCGCGCCTTCCCTCGCGCTCCCCTCGGCAGGCCAACCTGGACCACCCCGGCACCGCCTCGCCCCCACCCAGACACGGCCCCGCACCGCCGGGCTCTGCCGCTGAGTGACTCGAAATTCGAGCGTGAAGGGCGAGGAACCAAGTCCTGGCTCGGCAGACATATTCCTGTATGCTAATTTCAAACAGACTTTCAGGATGTGCTCTCGTGGATCTAAGCAAGCAACAGAATCTTAACTATCAGAGTTCCTCACTGCCTGATAAAATATGGATAAAGGAGCCATCACTTTATAACAGCAGGAAGAAAAATAATTGCCAAGGTTGGCTCTCATTTGAATATTGTTTAAAATCCTTGTAGCATGGAGATGACTGTTGCAGTTTCATTCTCCTCGTGTGAATAATTCTGCTGTATGAGATTTCTGCTCAGTGCGGCTGGACAAAAAGGTAATGAGGGGTGCTCGCTAATTGCCCCACATAGACCAAAGTGATTCACGTGCTCAAGCCAGGGGCAGACCAACGCGTGCAGCTCCCACCCACTGACAGCAGCAATGTTGGGTGCACCCGCAGGAACTGCTGTGAGCCACAGAAGAAATGAGCCAAGGAAAGAGGAGCTGAATCTTGGCAGAATTTGGTTTGGTTTTCACGTGCTTTTTTTTTTTTTTTTTTTTCCCTCTTAAAATGAGCTGGTGCAGAGGCTCGCAAGGACAGTAAAGTGACACTGACTAATTGAATTCTGAACTAGCAGGAGCAATGCAAATATCTGACAAATTGATTTAATTGCATTCACGTACAATAAAGCTGGGATCTAAAAGGTCAGCTAGAAAATGGAAAGGGTCCCTGGAGTGCTAACAGGAGGAAGCTGACTTTAATACACATTCATCACATTTTATCATCTAATTAGTTCACACAATGCCAGACTGATAGACAGAGGCCTAAACAAAAGTATTGATTGATTATTAGCCACATATCTATCATATTGCCTTCAGCCAGCTGTCAGAGCGTGCTGGCAACTTCTGCTCAGTGTATCAGCAGAATGGGGGGGGAGTGTGATAAATAGTTTTTCCATAGCAGAATTTAGACTCTGGGAAGTGTTTTACACAGACACTGAATGATAAAGATCCCAGCAAAAGCTCTCCAGCAAGACCGCGATCAAAGCCCAGCCAGCCCTGCCTGCGCTGAGAATATTTATGACCCTGCGGGCGCCCGGCTCCACTCCGCAGTGGCCACCGAGTGCCGGAGCTGCCACGCACGGCATCACCCCCGAGCCACGGGCACAGCTCCATTCCCTGCTGCGGTAAAGCACGGCGACTTTAAACGTGCCAAAGGAAGCCTCCTTGCAAACCCACAGTGCCTCCTGTTAATTGCTGTGCATAATGCCAACACTCCTGCTCAGCGGCCGAGACGTGGCTCCTCTGAGAAGTAAATCTTGGGGCTCTCTTGCCTCTGTGAACAGAAAATTGCAAGCGCAGCACAAGCAGCCATGCAAAACCTGGCACCGGGCTCCTCCCGCTCCTGCAGGAAGGAGTGGGCTTGTGGCACGCAGACAGCCTGGCTGCACCCGGCTGCTTTACCCTGAATTGCACTGCCTCTCCCTGAGCACACCCACAGTGTGCTCCGACCCGAGCAGGGCAGCAGCCAGGGCGTGCAGACCCCGATGGCTGGGGGCAGAGGAGGGGCTGCAGTGCCCAGCACACAGCGTGGTGCTCTGGCTCCTTTCCTTGCTCACCCTCTCGTTGCCCCAGGCTCACCGGGGAAGCCTGCTCCTCTCAACATCACTGTGCTGCCTGCTGAGATGATGCTTGAGCAGACCCAGAATTGCTGTTACCTGATCAAACCCAGCAACTTTTCCAGAACGTTGTTGCTGTTTTACACAACGTGCAGCTCCTGCTGCTTCCATGCTGCACGCTTGCCTCCATTGCAGGGGAAGCCAGCTGGCGCTCGTCCCACCAGCTCTGTGCTGGGCTGGCACGGGGGCCCCGGAGCCGTGGGGTGCACAGCAATGCAGAGCTTGCTGAGGATTACTGGCCCTTGACAGGCAGAAAACCCCAGACCTGCCTGTGCAGGGATATCCCCAGCACCCAGATCCTGGCCCTCCTGGGCCACCTGGAGCAGCTGCATAAACATGCTCTATGCACACGAGTGCAGCCACCACACGTGGCTCAGGATGCGCCTGGCACGCTAGAACACAGGTTGGATTTTGCTACTGCCCACCTCCAATTTCCTCAGGTGCCAACAAAACCCTCTGAGGCCCAAGCCCCTCGCACGTGCTGGTTCAGGCTGGTGATGGTCAGGAGCGTTTCACCTCTCCTGGGCAGCTTTTCCAGCCCCCACCCACAGGAGGGGAGCCCCCAGCAGCTCAGCACCCCCAGGCTGTGAGGCCACACACCGCTCGCCTTGGCTGTGTCCCTGCCCAGCCCGTCCTCAGCAAATGCATTAGCCACACTCCTTGGAAAGGCTCGGTGTGCATTTAGTATTGATTTGTAAGACGGAAAATTTTATGACCTGTAATTTCATTAGGCACGGGGTGGCAGCGGCTCCCCACCAGGCAGCTGCAGGGTGCGGAGCCGGCTGGGACCGATCTTCATCCGCACGGTGGAGCTGGCAGCGGGCAGGGAGCGCCCAGAGCCACGGGTCACGTTAATAACGTGCAGCGGGGGTTCCTGGCACTGAGGGGAGAGACTAATTAATGGCATCTGGCTCCTTGCAATTTTACTGAATTTGCCACTTCCCAGCTTGTATTTGAATGTGCCCGGAGCAGGCAGTGCCTGCACGGCTGAAAGGAATCCCTTTTAAAGGGGGCAAACAGTGTTTAAAAAAGCAATGCAACGAGCACAGACAGAACAACATTTTGTAATAACTGCCATAAGGTTATGCGCTAGTCTTTTGCCACACATCTACGTCTGCATTTATTTGCATTATTTTGTCAGAACATATGGAATGGGACCTCACTAAAGGGGCTTGTTTTTCCTTTTCCTCAGGCTTTATTCATTTGTATTCTGAATTATCTAATCATTTGGGCCTTAAGTATCTGGAGTTAGAAAACAGATATTTGACTATCGCCTAATTCAGGAGAATTAGACAGCTTCTGGTAAGACTGACATGTTCAACAGCTGCCAGAACAACATCAGCATTCAGAAAAGTGTCTTCACTGTTTTATAATTGTTAAAAAAAATTAAAAATGAGTAGAGTTAGTAACTGGAATGAAAGCATTTAATTGGTGCACAGAGTGTACTGAATCTATTTGTTAATTAGGCTGCAGATCGGGCCTTAGAAACAATCCTGTGCTCAGTCTGAATACTCACTCAGTCAGGACTCGAGGCTAGAGACAGTGCACCTGGGGTCAGAGCATCCCCAAGCTTTCCCCCAGGCCAGTCCCAGCGCGGGGAGAAGCCTCCTGCAGAGCCCTCCCCGGGCTCCTCAGAGGTGCAGGGCTGGGAGCACCCCGCAGCTCAGCCCCGGCGCCCTCCTGCCCGCACCCTGCTTTCCGCGAGGGCTGCCCCTGCTGTGCGCTCTGCAAAGCAGCCCCTGCCTGGAGGCCCTGCCACGTGCAGAGGCAGCAGCACGCAGCGGCACGTCTCCCACGTGCATTTCTTCATTACCCTCGAAGAGTTCTTGTAGGAGGGCTCAGGCTGGGACGGAGGGAAAAGGGGAAGGATCCCCAACGCAGAGATGTGCAGACCCGCGCGCAGGGCTGGGTCTGCCGCCTGCGTTAGCCGCAGTTAAGCCTGTGACTTAGGGAAGGTTTCTTACATTCTGGTGTTTAGCCTGACTCTAATTATCTCTCTGAACAGACTACCACAGCTAATTTATTTTGAACAAAGCTAGAAATAAAAGGATAATCAGGTTATCCCAAATGACAGCTGCAACATCTGTATTTTCTGGTACACTGGGCACATTTGATGTACTGAATATTGTAATGAGGCTGAAAAACTTGTCAATGATATTTCTTTTGTCCCTTTCTCAAAGGAGCAACGGTTGGCTCTCCAAAAGAATATTAATCGCTGCAAAGTGTGGGAAACAGCACTTTTCTGCGACAATATTTATTGTTTGCTTCTGACATTCTGCCTGGACCCCCCTGGCAGCCCCCGTCTCGTGCCCATCGGGGTGCCACAGCTGCAGCAGTGCCCAGGAGCCTCCGCGTCCCCACAGCACGCGGAGCCGCCCGCCGGAGACCTTTGCTGGGCTGCCAGCAGCCCCCGGGCGTGATCTCTGCCCCCCTGACCCTGCGTCCTTCGGTCCTCTACAGGCCAGCTTTGGGCAGGGGAGGCCGATCGGCTCCAACCCACTGCGCTCCAGGGTCGCCTGAGGCCACCAGTGGCCCCCCCCTGCCGGGCAGGTGCCCCCCGGTCGGCAGCCAAAGCCCAGCACCCCAGAGGACTCTCTCAGATGGGTTCCTGGGTCTTGCAGGGATTTCGGAACAGCCCCAGGACAGCAAAGCCTGCAGAACAGTTAGGATTTTCTGTTTACACTCATTTTTGCTTTCAGCTTTTCAGCTCTGCTTATTCTGCAGGGGGATTACGTGCTGTTCACCATCGGGTTTTTGCTTCAGTATTTAGATTTCTTTTTTTGGCAATAAACCCATTTTCTACTCTCTTTCAAGGAAAGCCGCAGCCAGTACAGACTTGCTGCTAATAGGTTTGTGCTGAAGTCAGGTCAGGTCTCCTCCGATCGGCCAAGGCAGGAGAGGGAGCCGAGCACCCTCACATGAGGACACGGCAGCTCTGCTGACTTTAGGGGTGGATCTTCTTCCTTAAAGCCTGATAAAACCAAGGGGAGAGCTCCCCACAAAGTGTTTCTATTGCACTTTTTCTCTTCCCCCAAATTGTTGTTGCTTAGATCATTTTTTTTAGTACAGGCTTGACTGAGTCTCCTATTAAGGTTGGAACCACCTTGAGAGTAAGTCTATATCTGGAAATATTTATAGCCACAAAAGGCAAGCTGTGGTCTTCACAGACAGCCCCCTACCCTGAATCCCAAACACTCCCAGCATACTCCAGCAGCTGGAGCACAAGGCAGCAAAGCCACTAACTCAAACACGATGCTCCAAGGAAGACCCTAGCACAGTACAACCCTTCACCCTCTCCCTTCCCAAACACAGAAACAGGCAGCCGAAGGGAGCTGTGGAGCTCTCTTTCTTTTATACTAATTAATGGTTATTGCTTTCCCCTGCGTGCCCAGCCGCAGCTCCTTGCCCTCACTCTAAACTAAAAGCAGTTTGGTAACAGGATCTCCAGCCCCCATGCGGTAGCACTGTTCTGAGAACTGCTCTTCCCCTGGGAGAGAAAGCTTCCTCAGAGGTTAATATTTTATAGCTATTAAAAACGCTTTGTGCCTTCTCTCAGCTCTCTGCAGCAGTGGCAGCCGGCAGCGCGCCCTCGCTGGGGGCACCGACGAGGCCCTTGTCCTTCTCACCCTTGCCTGGCTGTCTCCGTGACCCCCTCCCCGTCCCCCCCTGCCTCCCGCTTTGCCCCGCATGTGGCAAAGGCAGGCGGCGGCTGCCAGGTCCTCGGCTCTGCGGGACGTTTTGTGGGCTCTCGGGCAGCGGGGCCCGGTGGGGTTGGCTGGGGCAGGACAGGGCGACCACGGGGCCGGCGAGCAGACCTGTGCCAGTGCCCCTGCGCAGGGACATCCGTGGGTCACGGCTGGCCGCCTGCTGCAGCGGGGGGAGCTGTACCTGCTGTACCTGCTGTACCTGCTGCCCACCTGCAGCTCGTCTCCTTGTTTCTTTCACGTAGATTCCCAGCAGAAGTGACTGGAAGCACCCTGGGACCATGCTGCCGATGTGGACCGCCTCCGTGCCAGCTGGGGAGGTTTCCAGTTCAAAAGAATTAAACTGGGAGCAGGCTCAGATAACAGTCCGTAATTTGCTAGTTTTCATTTAAATCGGGCTTTGTGCTGCTTTGATGAAGGAACATATTAAAGCCAGCGTGGCTGACATTTTTTAAATAAATTCCAAGATGAATTCCATGCATATCCTGCATTAATGTGTAAGGTGGAGATAGAGGCTGGGGTGAGTTGAAGCAGAAAGTATACTGTAAATTGAAGCTTGGCATTGAATATAAATGGCAAAGGTTGCTGACTGCCAATAACAGTAAATCAGGTTCAAACACCACAAGGCAATAAGGCTACGAGATGAATTGCATTTCAGCTGGAGTTTGGGGAATCGCTCAGGGCCCGGCTGGCCGAGGAGGCAGTCATTCACCTACCACAGCCGCTCCTCTGTGAGCCTGCGACGTGGCACGGGCTGCCCCAGCACGGGAAGGGGCCGCAGCGATGCCCAGGGGCTGCGGCGGTGCTGGGGACAGGGCAGTGCCCGGGGGGACAGCAGCAGCGGGGCAGAGGGGCTGGCACTGAGCTGCTCCCCCTGCCCTGTAGCACAGAGCGAGCCGAGCCCCGAGCCCTGCCTGGCTCCAGACCCACTGCTGCAGCTGGAGGGCTCCAAGTTGTTTATGTTAGGCACCGGCTAATTTGCTTGGGAGATAATGAAGATAATTAATATTTCCTTTATGTTTGAAATATAACTGTGCTGTCACAGGGATTCCTGTAGAGCTGCAGCGGAACATCCAGGGAATTTTCCTTATGGGTTAGCAGCCAACACCTGGAGAGAGCGCATGGCTCTTGCAGAGCTCTGCCACCAGGGCCTTCCCCTGGAGCATCCGAAAATCACACACAAAACTCCATCTGCTGCCCGTGCTGGTGTTCCCACAGCAAGCGAGCACACCCTCTCTACACTCAACCCTTTCTAGGGTGGAAGCTTGGCATTAGAAAATGAATTCCTCAGCTCCCTTCACCAAGCAAGGAGACATTGCCCGAGTTAAAGACTGTAACTCCCAGCAGGCGCACACAGGGCAGTGCCTGAGGTCTGTCCCCGCAGAAGATGCTGTGCCCGCCTGGCCTGTGCCCCGGCTGCCACCTCCTGTCTCTGCTGGGGCAGCACGGTGGTCAGGACGGGGAAGGCAGGACTGGCACAGTCACACTGTGCCGCTGTCCCTGTCGAGCTGGGCATGGCAGCCTGGGGAGCAGCAGCGGCTGGGCAGCACTGCCAGGAGCGTGAGCACGGAGCAGAGGGAGAGGGAGCCGCTTGGCGAGCCGCCTCTGGCTCCCGGGAGATGAGCCGGGGAGCTTGGCTGAGGGGTGGGAATTGCTCCGGGATAAAGGCTGGTGGCAGTGGGTGCTCACAGCCTCCACCGTGCAGGCACTGGGCACCCTTGGGCTGCAGATTTGTCAGCTCAGTGCCTGCTGCAGCTTCCTGGGGACCAGCAACGCAGCTGGCAGCAGAAAGACTGTAATTTTGGGGCCTGGATGAAAGTTTGTGAGTGAGGGACTCTCAGGATGGCTGGAGCTTTGCAGTGGGATTGCACAGACATTCTTCTTACAACGTGCACATCAAATGCACTGGGAGACTTCAAAGCTCTGCAGCTGAGCTTTATGAGGACAAAAACTCCAGCAGTGTGAGCACTGTGCAAAAGAGAAAGCTCAGAGCCTGATGGATATAGGGGAATGAAAATGAAGGGGACTGTGGGCATCTCGCTTGCCCAGGTCTCTGGGCACATGGGGGGACGTGAGGAGGCAGAGGAGCGGCTGGGCAGCGGGCCCCCTGCCCCTCCCCAGCCAGGGGCTCTCCGCTCGCTGCCGCCAGCTCTGTCCCACCACAGCACACGGGGAGGTGCTGGTTTACAGCAAACGCTGCCGTGTGCCATGGCAGGGGTTGTAAGCACCTCTCCTGGGACATGCCGTGCACACAGGGAGGAGCTCCCCAGGAAGGTGCAGGCGTTAAGAAGTTTCTGAGGCTTTTGGTCTCCAGGCCAGCACACGTAGGGGAGGGTAATTTGTATAAGCAGCATGAGGTGAGTGGGGAGAAGAAAGAAGATGACCACAGAGAGACAGTTTGAGAAATGAGAAGACAGGCCCGAACGTTTTTATAATGAAGAAGGAACCTGCGCTAAATTGTTTTCGATTAATCTGCAGCTAACTGAGCTCATTAAATTGAAATTATTTCATACAGGGCCACGAGAGAGCGCCTGAGAAAAGCTCTTCTGGAGAGCAAGGAGGTATTAAAACCCTGCATTGCTGGCAAAGTTTGGCCTCACCCCCACCCCAGCAGGAGAGAGGGGTGTGAGATGGTCGCCTGCCCCCTGCCCAGCCCTCCGCCCTGTGCGCCGAGCGATGCCCCGGGTGGGCACCTGCTGCACGCCCCTCGCCACCACTGCCGCACTGGGACTGCTGGCACCGGGGCTGGTGGCGCTGGGGCTGCTGGTGCTGGGGCTGGTGGCACTGGGGCTGGTGGAGCTGGGGCTGGTGGGGCTGGGGCTAGTGGTGTTGGGGCTGGTGGCGCTGGTGGTGCTGGGCAGCTGTGGGTGGGTGCCTGCTCAGGACTTGTCCCGAGCGGTTCCTGCAGCCTGGGGAAAGGCCGTGATGGGCAGCAGTGAGGCAGGACGACAGCTCTTGCTACTAGGCCTCGGGATCTGAGCGGGCTCCAAGTTCTCCGTGGAAAACCAGCCAGGCTGGGGTGCTGCTTGCAACACGTGGCTGCAGCACTGTCTTCAAAGGCAGAGCAGCTTCAAGGTTACACAGACAGAAATCTGCCTGGCTTACTGTAAGTACTAATCCCATGTCTGCTGCTCAGGAGCAAGCCCTGGTTTTGTAAAAGTATCCCCCAAATCACCATTGTCTGCGCCCTCTTCCCTGACCGGGTTTTGCCTTGACAGCAGCCTGGCTCCTCTGACCTAGAGGATTATTCCACATTTGTGCTGGGATGTGAGAAAAAACAGGACCGATCAGGCCTGGTGGGAACAACAGAAGGCAAATCCCAGCTGTCTTCCTAACATGTCCCTAATAATTAAAACCTTTTAACATGATAATTTTGCAAACCGATTTATCTCAGATGGGTCTGACAACCAGTCTGCACATGGAAATTAATCCTCCCAACCCCAGCCTGCAGGGATACAAAGTCAGGGGCTTTCACCCCAGCCAGGCTGAGTCCTGCCCCTTGGCTTGTCAGTGCCTCTCAGAAGGACGCAGCCGGCGCGAGCTGTGCACGTGCGTGGGATTTGGGATCCACGAGGCCGGACAGCCCCGGGGGAGGCAGAAAGCAGCTGGGGGTGGGCAGCTCCGAGCCCGCAGCCGGCGGAGGCTCTGGTGTGGGAAACCATGAGCGTTCACTGAGGCTCCTTGGAAGTGCCATTGCCTCTGCTCCTTGAGGATCAATTTCCACTCTTATCACCACAGTAATGCTCTCTGCGAGGCAATACGATTTTCTTCTATGTAAACAGCAATAACTTCAGAATTACTCAGGAAAGACAGAGACCTCAAGAGATGTTTAAATTACTGGCTATCTCATTAATCAAACACAAATGCAAGACTAGCAAAGGCTCTAGTTGCTGAGCTGGAAAATGCTTAAATTCATTTATTGAGGCAGCAGGGAAGACCAGATTCCTGTCAAAGCCTGGGGGGTCCACGAGCCGGGAGGTGACTGCTGATGGGCAGCTTTTGCTGTGCTGGTTTACAGAGGCTCCCAAGCCTGCGCTGGCCCAGGTGCAAGTTTTCTGCATAGGTTTGCACCGGTCTCGTCCTGGGCTGGGCTTGGCCCCCAAGCCTGAACGCCCTGGGGACCAGTTTGGGGTTTCTGCGTGCTCTGCCAGGACCAGCAGGAGCGCCGCACGACGGCTGGGCTGAGCCCCAACCGAGCCGCACTGCATGCAGATGGGACAAGAGCCACGAGAGCTGTAGCAAGGCTGTGCCGTCTATCCTCCTGGGTTGCCATGCCAACAAAGAGGAGACAAGAACCGATTTAATTTGCAGAATCACCCTCTTGACACAAAATCCAAGCAGCTTGTGAGGAGTAGGGTGAAAGATGTCAAGGGAGCAGAGAGGGATTCTCTGTGCTGCTCTGCATCCAGTATATGGCTGTGTTTCATTTCTCAGAGTGGTCTCCAACACCTCTGCTGCAGAGCTGGAAATACAGGAGCCAGCTACGAGCCCAAGGGAAGGTCTCCTGGCTTGTCTCTGGAAAGCGCCTGGGAACCCACTGGAAATCTCAGCACAAAGTACATCAGGAGCTGAGCTTTGCTATAGCACGGCTACATCACAGGCAGGAAGCAGTACCCAAGGCATGGAAGTGTCTTCAGCTCAGAGTTTCCTTTCTCCTTCCTCAGAAAGACCTGTGTAGTGGGGAGAGGGGCATGGGCTTTCCTTTGCAAAGTTTTGCTCTGGCCAGCTGCGGCTGCCCGCATGCAGCTTGCTCCAGCCCAGTCCTTTGCTTTCCCTGGCACCTGCTGATAGACCTTTCCTCTGTGTCATGCCACTGCAAAATCCAAAGGCTTTGTTCCGAATCATCAGCGAGGATGAAGGTATAAAAAAGAAAAACTATTTCCTCAAACGTCCTGTGGTGATGCCCAGTTTTTGTCTGCAGTAGCTCTGCTCCACCCTTCCTCTCCACCTCTGTTTGCGCATTCAGCCATCCTGTGCATCCTGCTCTAACCCAGATTATAAACTCATTAAAAAGACCCTGTCACCAGATGTGTTTCCAGTGTGCCCAGGAAGGGGTCGAGCTTCTGCTTGTGGTTCTTCCATGCAGGTCTGATGGATGTTATTAACGAGAGTCATGGTGGACACAGTGTCCTTAGCAGCACAGCATTTAATTCTGTGTTCCTGCTTAAGACGCTGATGCAAAATCTGAAGAAATATAGATTGCTCTTGGAAGGGTTTTTGGAGCTTTCACAGTTGTCTCAAGCACCTAGGTTCACAGGATCTGGTCAGATTATCTCAGCTTTGGACTGTCATCATCACCAATCAATATCCCAAATTACCTCTTCATACAGAAGGTGCTTTGCTAATTTTCATGGATCCCCTGTGTTTCATGCCCTTGGTGTCCTGTCATGCACTGCTAGTTTTAGTCCACAAGCTACAGCACAATATGCTTATGAGTAATAGCATCTTATTGGAGTGTAAAGATCTTCCTATTTCACTGATTTATCCTGCATTTAAACTAATTCAAAATTCACTTACTTCAAAAAGTACTGGAAGCAAAATGCTCTCTGTAAATAGCCTAGCTTTTTCTAAACTGATATCGCTGAAAGGGAAGATGGAATAACTTGCACTATCTATTTTCTCTTGAAGGTAGCATCGCTGTATTATTTTGACTGTTTTCCATAATGAGGGCCATAGCTGATTCTTTTCTTTAAAAGAGGCTTATGGAGTGGCAAGGACTGTTTGACCTTTATATCTGAGCCTGTAGGAACCCCGCACAGATTAATCTGAAGTTTCCTTAAGTAGCCAGGTAGGCAGTCACTTTGTTTTCAGTTCACTGCATGGTGGATTTCTGAATCATGGAGTGCCAGACATCCAAACCCAGTCAGTCCCCTCTCCATCGTGTTATGGGGGGGTTTCGCTTTCCCTTTCCCCTTACATTTCAGATACTCTTTCAAGTTTATGAGCTGTCACTTCCCAAATCACAGAAGGAAAATGGAGCCTGGCCAGGACTGGTCACATTGCTCAGCTGTGACACAAAGCTGCAAAGCTAGAGATGTGGAAATGGAGGAGATACGTCAAGGGAAGGCAAGCACCAGAGCCGGTCACCAGGGCAGTTCCCATGATCCGCAGGGCAGGGATGAGGAGAGCAGGGAGGAAAATCCTCACGGCAGAAGGGTCACGGTGATGCTGGCATGAGCATGACCAGTTTCCTCCTCTGCCCTTTCCCCTGTAGCCAGAGCCTTTCCTTCTCAGCCACTGTGTCCAGTCTGGGCCAGCCCAGGAGCACCCCAAACCCAGCCTGGAGATTTGGGGGGCCCCGGGAATTGGGCTGATGCTGCAGCAAGAGCGCCCTGTCCTGACGCAGTGACACAAGCGCACAAAAGGTGCTCACCTGGCACACTGCAGGGCTTTTCTGTTCTCAAATGAAGCCAAATGTTTTACATGAGCCAACTCTACCTAGAAATCACACCTACGGCTGGACTAAATTACAGGCTGAATACGTGTACTGTATTATTCTAGCACAGCAGAGGACAAGCTCAGATTGCAAAATTTATCAGAGAGGGTTGCATGCACCTTGGTGAATGGGTGGTAACACGCGTTTTGTTTCCTGGCCCTTTTCTGAATCCCTTGACATTCTGGTATGCCAGAGCAGGGCTGCTCCACCATTTGCAGCTGTGGGATGTAAGCTACTGTGGCGAGGGAATGCTTTCAGGGGCAGGAGTCCTGATTACCAGTGGGCTCTGAGGGTTTACTGTGAACTAAACTGCCCCAAAAGCTTTTGTTCCCTTTCTGCTTTCTCTCTCATCTGTTGCCTCTATCAAAGGCTCAGATGTTCTCTGAGACCTCCGCTGGGAAGTGCAGCAGTTGCCCACCTCTGGGGGATGCTGGGGGGGGGTTGCACCCCCCCTCCAGCCTTGGCTCTCCCTGGGCCCGCGGCCAGCAGGGGTCGGGTGGCAGGAGCCGGCTCTGCCTCGCAGCGAGCTCCCTGGCGGCTCTCTGGCTGTGTCTGTGGTGCTGCTGGCTGGATGAGGCCCTGAGCCCACACCAGCAGCGAGCTGGTAGCCAGGTAATGCTGAAACAACAGCCAAGTTCGTAAAGTTTAATACCTCAGCAATATTTCTAACAGGAGAAAACAAGAACTTCTCCTTTCTGATAGAGAAGAAATGACTTCAGACCTCGCTAAATGTCATCCCAGGCTACATTAACTGCTGTCGTGCTCAGAGGCTGCTGTCTAGCTGGTCACTTAAGGCTTGGAGTATAGTTCATTTCCCCACTTGAAATTCAGGTATTGTTTGTGTCACAGTGGGTTAGGGATACATCAGCAGAGGTTTCTCTTCTAGACTATAGAGGATACCTGAACTGAGGAAGGCAGTTGTGGTATCGAAACCCAGTAAATGAATAGTCATAATCATTCATCAATCCTATTTCAATCCCAAGGAAGATCATTCAAAATCCTAAAAGAGTCCCTGAGCAGTCAAGAGGGCAGAGCCCCATGTAGGAGGTAGCATGGGTGTTTCTGAAGAATAAATCTTAGCAGGAGCACACTGGGTACCTTGTTACCAGGCAGAGAGTGATAAATTAGGCAGCTCACGGAAGAGCTACAGAAATGATGAGGGAGGTGGAGGATCTATCTAATGAGAAAAGATTAAATTACTGAAGTTGGCAGGGTTTGACTGAGTGGCAAGTGAGGAGGGAAGGAGGAACTGTGCAGGAGGAAGGAACGCCTGAGTAAGAACAGGGATGGTTTCCAGAGATTCATGCTGGGCATTGCTCCTGCCAATGGAGGGCAGAAGATCGTGGGCTGGTCCCAGGAAGCCTCATTGCTGCGTCCCTGTAACACCTGATGCTCATTCAGCGGGGGCAATTCCGTGCCCTGGCAGTAGTCTAAAAGCCCTCCCGGTGAGCACCCAGCTGCTGCCAGGGCTGCGGCACGCGGTGATGGGCAGCACGTGCCGTGAGGAGGCCTCTGCAGCCGTCCCTCGCTGTGAGACGAAAGATGTCAGGCGCTGAGTCTTGTCCAGGCAATGCCGGCATCGGGAAGGCTGGAGAAGGGGAGGATCACACAGCCTGGCAGGAAGCAGAGAAGCTTTGAAGTAGAAATCTTTTATAGCCTGGGGCAGCTGTGAGCACACTATGCAATGGCTCAGTAGCGGCCACTGAGCTTGCACACGCTTACACCCGCACCACAGTGCTTAAACCCCCGCCTCCCTCTTCCTTCACAGCCGCTCTCTGGCCATGGGCAGCCTGACACCCTGACTGTGAACGTGGGCAGGAGCTGCTCAGTTCCCCACCGCTCTGCACAGGCCTAGGCCAGTACCGAGGATGCGGATCCTCGACTGAGGTTGTCCCAAGCCAGTGCCCTGAAAATGAGATCTGCTCATAGAGCAGGGAAATGCAGGTCTGCTCTGCTCTGTGCCTCCGCTGGCACCAAATGCCCTCCCTCTGCTGCTCTGTTTTGATCTGCAGCTCATTAGGAATGAATAAATTATGATTTTTAAAGAATTGGATAAGAAGCAAATCTTCTTGCTTTATGGTTGAGGCCTTTTGTGCTAGCAGCTAAGCAGGTGTTTCCTGCCCAGTCATCAGACAGCTGGGTGGATCCCTCCTCTCAGCAGCATCTGCAGCCCCTCGCCTCGTGGCTGTGCAGACCAGAGTGGTCAAGCAAAGGTCTCTCCGGGACTGCTGCTTGTTGCCTGATGCTTGGGTAGTGCTCTTTCACAAGCACGGAGGTGGCCTCTGCCAGGCAAAGCCTTGCCCGGTGGAGCGAAGTTCTGCAAAGGTGCTGGTGGAGCAGGGGCAAGTCGCGGGTGCCGAAGCAGAGCCAGGTCCTGGGGCTGGTGGAGCCTCCCCAGCTCTGGCAGCGCGGCTGGCCAGCAGAAGTTCTTCCGCAGAGCGGGGCTGAAGCAAGCGAGGTGAGGGTGTCTTTGCTCCACGGGCCAGGCCTCAGCGTGCAGTGGAGAGGGAGAGCCCTTCGGCTGGCAGAGCTCTGGGCTGGGGCTCTGGGGGTGATGCATCCCTCTGGACACCGCTGCGGAGGCTAGGCTGGCCGTTTCATCTCCAGGCAGCCTCTCGGATTGCTATGGTAACACAGTCCCATGACGAGAACCTCAGAGAGTAGCATGAGCCAAGCTACCCGAGGTAGATCGGGGAGGCTGGCACGACTGTGCTGATTCGGTGGCATCTTGCCATGGACATTCAGCCCCAGGTCTGCGCCAGAGGCGCCCTGTGTCGGGGGGGACGGCTGCAGCACCGCAGCCCAGCACATGCCTCGGGCAGCCCAACCGCCTCGCCAGGGCGCTTTTCTCCTGGAGCAGGCTGCAGCTGGTGAAGGGCATTTTAGAAAGCACAAAATACGTTGGCAAAACTCTTCTAATCCAGCCTCCTGATGCAATGCTGGCAGCAGGCTGCGCTGCAGATGAGCCGCGACCAAGGCCCTGGGCTCCGTGCTGTTTGTGCCACCGCTCCGAGCCCGGGGTTCATCCCGGCAATGTAGCAGCCAGAGGCTCTTCCAGCATCAGGTGAGCACAGCACCAGCAGCATCGGTTGAGGGGCTCAGATGTCAAGGGGGAGATGCCAGGCAGTCTCCCGGCTGTCCTGCTAATCGCGTCCTCGGCCGGCTGACTGCATGACATGGCTCAGAGCGAGGTGACTGCAGCCAGCAGCACGCGATCCCTGTCAGCTGCAGGCCACGCTGTGCTCTGACTGGCAGCTCACTGCTCAGCCCCAGCTGCCCCACAGGCAGCCCTGTGTCCTGAGCAGCCAGGGCCAGCTCTTGCGTGAGGCATCACCGGCCTCCGCAAGCCTCCAGCCCTGAGCATCGGGAAGAGAGCGCCTCAAAGCCGGGGTCAAAGCTGCTCTGTGACAACAGGCAAACCTCTTGCTCCCTTCCTGCCTTGGTTTCCCTTTCTCTAGCTGAGTGATTATGTACCCGGACACCTTGCAATCTGAGATGACTTTTCTGACACTGCTGCCTTTCCCTTTCCTGCCATCATTGCTACTTTAGCACAGGTTGGAGACAGCCAGTTGACACTTGCATTCAGCGTGGCTTTGCCATGTCATCCTGTCGTGTGATCAGCAAAGGGCTTCCTTTGCAAACCCTGGCGCTAATTCTGCAAGAACTGAATTAGAGCAGGAGATTATCTCCTGATAATGTACAGATAAAGCCACTCACCTACTTACTCTGAGTAAGTACCTGACAGATGGGATGGGTCCCACGATGCCCTTCCTAAATGGGCAGCAGCCTGCTCCTGTGCTTGCCAGGGAGACCAAGGGCAGCTGAGAGGTGACCTGGGAGCTTCAGCCCTGAGCAACAGACAGGGCGTGTGGGATGAGAAGGGGTTGCTCAGGAGCAGTGGGAGGTCTGAGCCTCTGGCCGTGGCAGAGGAGGACCTTGACGTGCACCTTGCAGCTCACAGTATCGGGCCATGTCTCCAGGGGGCTCTGCCAGCACTTGGCACATGCTTTTCCTCCAAACTGTGGCACTGATGACGCAGGTGCCAGAGGCCCCAGGGCTGGGCGTGCTGCGAGCCTGGTGTCCGCAGCTGCCGTGTTTCTCCATCCCTGCCTCCTGCACACCGGCTCTTCCCTGAAGAGAAGCAAGGCCGGCTCTGCCCATAGTGCTGCGCAGATCCAGACAGCCAGCGGGCTGCTTGGTGGAGACGAGCAAGGGCAGACTTGTAGCAAAAGCAAGGGGGAGGAGCGGAGAGCCCCACCACTGCATGCACAGGAAGGATTGGAGGGAGCTGGTAAGTAATTCAGGTATTTAGCAATGGAAGGAAAACTCCCGGCTTCAGTCTTTTCACAGCTATTTCCTAAGGGCTGGTTTATCAAAACAGCTACAGCAGAAACTAAAACAGACAGAAGCCCCTGCTTCCCCCAGCTGTTTGCCACTGCCTGTCCGATTGCACATACAGGCAGGGCCTGGGGCTTTTACAATCTTTGGCCCTACGGAGTGTACACAAAGAGACTTTAAGGGCTGGTGGGACCTTGAGGGGCCATCTAGTTCATTCCTGTGCTTGTGTCACCTGTGGCTGTCCCTTGTCTAACCTTTTCTCTTGCCTCCTGCCAGCATACACCTCTCAGACAAAATGGCTTTCCCTCTGGCTACAATCTTTTCAGAACTGTTCACTGTATAAATCATGGGCCACGTATTCACTGCACATACACTTTTCCAAGTCTGAGAGAGCTCCAGCGTGTTCCCTTTTTTATAGCAGCTGTAATGATGCATCAGTAAAACACGGGATTTGGTTTCTGAGCACCTTGCTCAGAGATGCTGTTCTTCCACCTTTTGTTAATTTTAGGTAGCAAAGATGGATGTAGGTTCCTAGGATCTACAGTTTAGATCACAGGAGCAAGTGCTAAATGCCATCAGAACAAACATTTAGTCTAAACCTGAAGCTGTCTCCATGAATGGGAAAATGCTTTGACATTGTGGAATGCCATTGAAAAACATCTTGAGTGCCTTCTTGGACTAGAGTTTAAATGACATTGCATTTTTACTGTTTATTTTCTATTCAGTATTTATTTACAGACTTCATTCATTCCCTGAGGGAGGTAAAGCTCTGTATGAATTAATCTACCTCATTTCAAGGTGTTCCACTGCTTCTGCTGACAGGTAAATAATGAAGAAGAATCACGGAAGTTTTGAGGTGTTCTGAAAAATATATTTCTAGGAATTATTATATTAAAAAAATATTTGCAAAAGCCTGGAAATAAAGGTGATAATCTGTAAAAGCTTACTTATTAACAGAAGCAGTAATTGGGATAGCAGCGTGTAGAGATTCACAGGCCAGAGACTTTCCTGCAGGAACCACGTCCCCAGTTCACAGCTTGGTCCAGCAGGATCATTTCCTTTAAAATTCTTCCAGTCTCAGAATAAAGTATTCCAAGGCAGATAATTGCCATATCCCTTCACAAATTATAACAAAAGTAAATTACTGTCCTTGTTAAAAATGCACACTTCTCATTTCACTCAGATGTGTCTACTTCCAGCTTCCCATCAACAAGCCTTGTTAAGCCTTTATCTGATAGATTAAAGAGCCCTTTCTTGTCAGAGGTCTTCTTCTCAGATTGTGAATCACAACAGGAGCGTAGAACTGGAAGGGACAGCTTGGGCCATCAAATCCCATTTCCCTGCAATTGCTGGCAACCATGTTATAAAGTCCATTTCAAACTCAATCTTAAAACTAATTGCATGTCTTGCCCCCAATACTCCTCTCAGGAATCTGTTCCAGAACAACATTTCTCCCACAGTTAGAAACCATTTAATTTCCAGCCAAAATGTATTTGTGCCAATTCATACCTATTTGTTTTTGTGCCAGCACCGCCTGTTATCTGAGGCCATTTTCTTCCTTCCTTGGTGTTCATCTGCTTGTGCACTCAGACAGCAGGCATATGCTCCCCAGCCTTCCTTTCACTTGGCTAAACGTGCCCAGGTCCCTCACACAGGCTCTTCAGTGTAGAGGTTGTCCTTGGGGTCTGGCTCTACCCCGTCCCACTCCTGATTTATCTTCCTGGAGCAGAAGTGATGAGAATGGTAGACATTTCCACGCCTAACCACCAGCCAGACCTCACCCTTTCCTGCCTTGGGGTGCTCCTCGAAACTCCCTGCTTCCCCTTCACGAGCCAGGCATCAGCCTTGCATGGTGCCCACGAGGGATGAGAGTCCCTTGTGCTGATGGGAGACACAGCAACACCTCAGAAGGGGCTTCCCAGTCTATTATGTGGGGAAAAAAATGCTCTGCTGAGAGTCTCACCTTTAGTACGTGCAGAGTCAAGCCCTCCCAGCTGGTGCAGGGAAGGGTTCCCAGCTGCCTGCCAGGACTTCTTGTCACACGTCCCCACAACCCAGAACTTTGCGTGAATCCCAGCGCCGCTGTCCCTCTGGAGATAAATGCCACAGGCGTGTCCCGCGGGCTGGGGCAGCCACAAGTCACACAAAGCGTGTTGGGGGGGCTGAAAGGGAACTGCACCTGAGCAGAGGCTGCTCCATGGCTGCCCACCATATTCCTCCACCTGCCTCCAAAGCAACCAGTCTCGATCCTTGCCATAATATGGAGAGTGAACTAGGTGGACGCTGACCTGTCCTGGCAACTCCCACATGGGGCTAACAGCACCAGCCGGCCTCGCTGGACTGGATGCTTCCTGAATGCTTGGGAAACACTCCCGTGGCTAACAAATGTGAATAGAAGTGTGCAGGTATGCAGTGTAAATACATGAGCCTTTAAAAACAGAACTGTCAAATAAAGCGTTACACTCCATCAGCTCCTATTGCATCCACTCGCCAAACACCAGCAGACGCTTGGATAACACTCAGATCTGCTCATGGATGCGTTTGACATCCATGCTGGAGAAATACACATTTTATGATGAATAAAAGGAGCCAGAGCCCAGGCAGCAGGTATTTAAGGCTAAACCACTTGTTTTAGAGGGCTTTACATTCTGGTTGTAAAATTTCCTCTGGGCTGGAAACTGGCGCCCAAGAAGAAATATTCTTTCTGTTACGTATGATTTGCCTGCAAATCCTATTAGTCTTCTGTGCAGCACATCACAGGAGAAGAGACGCTAGGATGTCAGACCAGGGCATTTTGCTAAGCACTGTGTTTTAGATGTGTGCTTGGTATAAGAAAGACCAAAGCACTGTGACTTCATTAAATGGTGTCTATTTTGAGGTTCATCTTATATTTTTGGAATTGAAAAGGTTTTTTGGTGGTGATTTTTTTTTTTTAGGAGAAGAAGGAAGAGAGGGAAGGGAAACACTCTTGCATAGTGAGAACAGGTCACCCCACTGAATTGAAGTTTGTTATCTACTGTTAGCCAATGTCGTTTGGTGTGTTTTTCACACAGACTTCTTGTCATAAAGGAAAGTCCTGAATCTGCAGGGCTAATGGCATTAGCATGAATTGGTAAGCTTGAGAGCAGCCTTACCAACTTCACTAGATGATCAGTGGATTCTCCAGTTTAAAACAAATGTATCTCCTGTATGAGGAGGATTCATCTCTCTCAGGGTAGATCTATACTTATTATAACAGCCATGTGACATATAGAACATACAGATGAGCTAAACAGAGCAGCAGAGTGAACCCGTGCTGCCCAGGGCTTCCTGAGAACATGAGCCTGTCCCCAGCACTGCAGCATATGCTCACCTCCCCAGCGATCCAAACCGCAGTTACTCTGGGTTCTCATTTCAGGTTCACGTCTGATCATTAAATTCACAGGAACCTTTCTCTGGGCTCCGCCTGTCCCAGGTGGGGACCGTGCGCCTCCCCTCTCGGCTCCGTGGAGCTCGGGGGCAGCCCAGGGCACCGGCCGCTGGCTGCCTGGCAGTACGAGGGGAGGAGGCTGTGAGGGAGGGATGTGAGACTTTGCTTCTGCCAGCTCGGGTTAGTCCCTTAACATTCACATTACTGTAATGCAGTTGAAAAGGAATCCACTAGTTACAGGAAATGATTTACAGGACACAAGACACTGCATTTCAGAGGTCTCATGTGTACCATAAAAAATATATTATAAAGGAATAATCTCTATCGGAACTGGAACTGCACAGAGAGAACACATGTCCAGCTGAGAGCAGCATTGAGCTTTTGTTCATTACGGGGAAAGTCTGTGCTCTTCATCTTATTTGATGAATATTTTTTCCCAGCACTCACTATCTAGTTAATATTGGCACTCAATATTTTTTTCAAATGTAGCTTTTGCCATGAGATCAAGCACAGCTGACACTCCAATGGTGTGTTGTTCTGAGGTGTTCCCTGCTGAGCTTCACAAAGTAACAGCAAGATTTGGAGCAAACCCTGGACTTCCCCTGTAAAATCCGGGCCACAGCTCATCAGCTGGGGAAGCGCGAGGGAGGTCAGCCGGCTCTCGCCCAGCCCGCCCGTGCCCAGAGCTCCCCTGCAGGGCAGAACGCGCAGCTCCACAGATCCCCACGTGGAGATCGGTGGAGAAGGGTCACTGCCTCCAAGCACGCCTTCTGCTAGCTGGCAGGATGAGGTACCCAGAACTCACAGCCACATGAGGCTAGAAATGTACTCTGCTGGAGTCTGCACTTTCCTAACACTTGCTCAGAAGCCCAGCTGTGGCCCTAGTGTAGGAGGGTTAACATGCAGCATCTCGACAGCTTTTGTCACCCAGATCAGGTGCTGGCTCTGCTGGTAATCTGCAGCATCCAGATGGTGCTGGTGCTTTGGGGATAGCAGGTGCAAGGGGTTAGATTCCTGCTCGTTCACCTGTGAGGGCTTTAGCGAATGACCGTGTACCTCCGTTGACCTCTGTACCACAGCACTACCAGCACTGCCCTACGGAGAGGGGCCGAGATGGTCCACACGCCAAGAGCTGCAAGGTGCCCAATGCCCTGGTGCAGTACTTGTGAGGGAGATGCCCAGAAGACCCCAGAATGAGGGGCAGGAGGGGGCTGAGAGACATCAATGCATTTCTTCCCCTCACAAAATCCTTGCCGAAGCCAAAGCTGAGAACTGGAGGTGGGAAGTGCCGAAAGGCTTAGCTGGGATGAGATGGTGGCAGCTCCGGAAAAGCTGTGAGGAGGGAGGCTCTATCGGGCCCAGCCTGCGCCACCAAGGCTGGGGACACCTGGCTGAGCGCTGTGACCAGCCTCGCTGAGCGGTGCAGCTCCTGGCACCTAAAGTGTGAATCCTCCGTGTTCCCCACGGCCCTCGGCTCTGCTGCACCCATGCACCAGCTGCTGCCTGCCCCTCGCCGCGGGCTCTCACCTCTCCCCGGGTGCCAGGCGCCAGCAGCCCGCCCTGCGGCGCGGCCCCGCTCTGCTCGCAGGGACAGGGCCCGGGGACCCGGCCTGCTGCGAGGGGCTGCGCGGAGCGGGAGGCGTTTCCCGGAGGACCCGTCTGGGCGCTTCTCTTTGCGGAGCCGGGAGACTCGGACAGGGGCCGCGGGCTGGGGGCACCGGGGCGAGAGGCTGCCAATACGGAGTGCATTTTGGGGCGCCCGCTGGGGAGCACGCGGGGGCCAGGGGCGAAGGAGCTGCGGCGTGGCCGCTTCTGCCGAGGAAAAGGGGGGCACGCAGAGCAGCACAGCCAGCGCTGCCTCCCGACCGGCGGCACGCACCCTCCGCGGGGCCGGGGGCGCAGGCACGCGGCGGGGGCTCCGGGGGTTGCCGGCTGCCAGCCGGGGCGGGCCCTGCCGAGCTGCCCCAGGCGGCGCCCCCGGTGCCGAGCGGCCGCTGCCCCCCCCAGCTCGGCGAGGCCCGGCGCGCTCCCGGCGCGGCGGTGGGGGCGGGCGCGGGCCGTCCCCTCCCCTCCCGGCGCGGGAGCGCGCTCCCGCCGCCCACCCGGCACAAAGTTTCGCGGCAGCAACTCGGCGGCAACAGTGCGGGGCCGGCGGCGGCGCGCGGCCGCGCTGAGTCCCGGTGCCCGGCGGGGGCCGGCGGCGAGCGTGCCATGCGGGGCTCCCCCCCCGCGGCGGCGGCGGGGCGGGAGGGCGGCGGCGCCCCATGCGGCCGGGGCGGCCGGGCGGCGGCTGACACCATGTGCGCCCGGTGCCCGGGGCGAGGAGCGGGGAGCAGCCATGTCCCCCCCCGCCCAGCCGGGGGTGCCGGGCGGGCGCGGCTCTAAGGTGCCCCCGGCGCGGAAGCTGCTCTGCATGTGCAGCCTCTCGCTCTGCCTCACCTACCTGTGCTACAGCCTCATGGGGGGCGCCGGCCCGGCCGCCCTGCGCTCCCCGGCCGCGCCGCCCGGCTCGGCGGCCCCGCGCTCCCCCGGCAGCCCGCCGGGCACCATCGGCGCCCCGGCCGCCTCCGCGGCCCCGACGCGAGCCGCCAACGGCAGCCGGGAAGCGGCGGCGGCGGACGCCTGGCCGCGGACGCCGCTGGCCCCCGGGGAGGCGATCGCGGCGCAGAGCGGCGCCTTCGAGAGGGACCCGCAGGAGTCGAGCACCACGGACGAGGAGCTGAGCCGGGCCGGCAGCCCGGGCAGCCGCGGCGGCGGCGGCAGCACCACGCCGGACTACGGCGAGAAGCGGCTGCCGCAAGCCCTCATCATCGGGGTGAAGAAGGGGGGCACGCGGGCGCTGCTGGAGGCCATCCGGGCGCACCCCGACGTGCGCGCCGTGGGTACCGAGCCCCACTTCTTCGACAGGAACTACGAGAAGGGGCTCGAGTGGTACAGGTGAGGGCCGAGGGGGGGGGGTCCCGGGACCCCCGAGGGTCGCGAGGCGCGAGCGGTGCTGCCCGGGCGGGGGCGGCCGCCTCGGCGGGCTGACGCCGCGCCCTCGGTGCGGGGCCGTGGCCGAAGGGCAGGAGCCGCGTGAGATGTCGCGGCTCTGTCGCGGCCCTGCCCGGGGCCCTCGGGCAGACCGCAGCACCCGGTGCACGGCACGTCCGACCGGGTCCGGAACTGCCGAAATAAATAAGATCGCGAGCTGTTCCAGCTGGTGCCGCGGGTGTTGAAGTGGAAGGGGATGCCTGCTTTCGTACGCGCTGCGTGGTGCACCTCGCAAATGAGATTTACTCTTTATTCAACAAGTTCCACGTCAGAAAGTTGTTTTCCGTTGACAAGGTTTAATTCTATTCGTGAAGAAACCTCTGAACGTTGTTACCTGGCATAGCGTAACGTTTTTAGGGAATCTTAAAAGTTCTGATTATTAGAAGACCCTGAACTGCAGTAAGGAAGTGTTAATTGCCTTGGCAGGTTTAGCAAATCAACGAATCGTGATGGCTCAGGGTTTTGTTGCATGTGTTTTGGTTTTCTTTTCCCCCCCTTGGATTTTTTCCTTTTTTTTTTCCTTTTTTTCTTCTTAGCCTTAAACTAAAAAGAGCGCAGCATGTTAGTGTAGCTTGCGAATTACCGTGGTTCTCCAGTTTATGGTTAAAAGAAACCCATACCAATTTCTTTCCAAGAAACGGTCTGTGGTTAAGCAGATGAAGTTCTGCATCTTTGTTGCACGTGTGTTCTGAAAATTAAGAAGAAACTATACTAGGGCAGCAAGTTGGTTACTGCATGAATTACCTGGATGCTCTGCATTAGCGTACACAGTTTTCATGAGGACAGCATGCAAATCTGAGGAACTCTGGGCAACTTCTTATGGAAATTGTGGAAGCCAAGTCCTCATAATAGTTGGTGTAGCATCCACTTGGCTTTGTTAGAATGCTGAGGGATTTTCTTGAGGGACTTCAGTAAAGTGGAGATCAGCGCTCTGAAAGTATGTTAGTCTCTGAGAGTGTTTTCAGTATTCTGTACCAACATGGGGAACGAATAAAAGGTTGACTGACGTTATTTTATTTATATTAATATAATAATTTCAGACGTGGTCTTTTTTTTTTTTTACTGTTTGTTTTTCTGCAGGAAAGCTTTGGCTTGAAAAATACGTTTAGAAAATCTGCTGGAAGAAGCTAGAGACTTGCATATAGATAGGTTTGGTTTTATTCAAAATCAGTAGAAGAAGATCAAGCACGGAATATGGCAAGCAGCTGCTTTTTCATCTTTAAAATCGTGCTACAAGAAAAGGGCTAGAGTGTGGGTGCAACTCCTCTCCTGGAGTAAACGGTGTGCACAGGTTTTTCGCTTACAGAAAGCATTGAAATTTTTCATCTCTGCAGTAGCTCTACGGTCTGCTTAGCTGATTTCCAGCACTAGTGATGTGCTGCACTGGTAGAGAGGTGTGAGACGAAAAGAGTGGGCCAGAGCTGATTTGTGAGGTTCCTGGGCAGGGCTGGAGGATGGATTCTCTGGTCAGGGGACAAATAAATGACTTGGCTGCTTTAGTTGTCACCGTGGCCCTGAGCATTTGCCCTGATTGCTTAACCCGATCCCCTCTTCACACCTGCCCAACCCAGATAGCATTGTTCTCCATTCTCCTTGTAAAAGTTTTTCAGCCTTGCTGGAACAAAGTAGCAGGTTGCAGCGTTAACGGCCCTCAGGAGCCACAGGCTTCCTTCCCCTTGCACCGTGCTAGTGGGTCGTGTTGTGGCAGACCAGGAGGCTGCTGTGCTCGGTGCTGTACAGAGCTGCAGAGCATGGGGGGGGGGGAGGAAACGCTGCCCACACTCGCAAGAATTTCTTCCTGACCCTCTCTGATATTAATTGGGTGCACTAAGAAGGCTGACTGCTTGCAACTGTGTCCTAGGTAGAGTAACTGGAGATTTTTCCTTTCAATGGAAATGTCTATTTCCTTTTTTTTTTTTTTAAAGGACAGCTGTTGAAGTGTTTATACCAGTGTCTCCTTAGTGACTTTTATCAATTGTTTATATTTTACATATAACACTTCTTTTTATGAACTATAAGCTGTTAGTTTTTAATACGGTTGAGTTTATTTTTTCATATGTAATGAAATAAGGAAATATCCGTCTTGGTGTTCCTTGCTTTGTCATTCACTTCTGAGAACGTGTTCGGATAGTCCAGTAGAGCTGGGAAGAGAAGCTTATCATTTAGTCCAACCTCTGTTAATACAGCTAAGGGCTGGTCTTGCAGCAGCTTCCTCACCTTAGTTTCTCCATGTGTAAAATGGAGATGGTACCTAAATGCTATCCGTTCTGTTGTGTGTGTACCACGTATTTGGGTTTTTGCTGCCTTGAGGTTAGTCAGCCGTAAACAGTGTGTCCAGGATCTGACTCGGGACAGTGTTCAGAGGCTGAAGTTAGTGCAAAATACAGCTTTCTGTGTGTTGGATGGTGCTGTGTGTGCAAAGCCTGTTACACCAGTTCTCTGCAGTCTGTTCTGTTTTCCTGGTAACCTTTAGGAAAAGCTGTGCTGTTTGTCATTGCTTTAACTCTGCAGTCAAAGTTTACGTAGAAATTACAGAACTGAAGTCTTCCTACACATGTACTGTTGCAAACCGAGTTCAAGGCTTGTTTCAGTTGTTTTGTGCTATGCTGCCAGCATTGTTTGTGTGACTCTAATTTGTGATTCTATACATCTTAGTGTTTGTCTGTCTGAAGCACAAGTTCAGCGATAGAACTTTCTTTAAGCTGCACCTAATACCTGATGTGCATTAACTTTTGTTGATAACTTTCTAATCTTTTTTCTTAATGCAGGTTTTAACTTGACTACTATTAAATTAACTTGACTGCTATTAAAGATTGTGTTAGAAGGGTAGGTGGAAGTGACTTTTAACCTTTTCTGTTGTTAACGGTGTGGCATTACTTATATTGTGTGTATGTATTACTTGCATATCTTCAGTTCTCTCTCAAGTCTGGGACCTTGATAGCTGGCAGTAAGTATCACCTTGGGCAGTGGAGTCTGACTCTATCCTTATGACACACCAGAAGTCTGTCCCACCGTGGACATGTCAGGTTCTGGCAAGGAACGGGTTATCTGCCTTTCCTTTGGAAGTCACTGGTGACTATCGCGCTCTCCTTCCTTCTAAAGCACAGGATGTGCCATTGTTCCCTGTCAAACTGCAGTTGAATTTTAGTCAGTGCCTGAGTGTCTGTGTGCCCCCAGCACCCCCAGGGCCGTGCCTGCTGCCCCTTCAGCCCAGGCACCGTGCGAGCCCCCGGTGCTTGCGTGGGCGACGCGCTCCCCAGCGCGATGTTCCTGCCTCCGTGGGCATGTCCCATGCCGCGAGCTCTGTCCTGAGCTATCCTGCAGTTGGAAATGAATTGAGAGACTTGTCTGGGAGTGCAAAAAGGGCAGCAGAACAAGGGGGAAGCTCTTAGAGGCCTCCGAGTAGTGAAGGAAGTTAGCTTACACCTACAAATGCTCATTACCAACTGAAGCAGCATCCAGGGTATGCCCGAGTTCCTTGCCTGGCCAAGAAAAAACTGCAAATGAGCACAAGAGGATTTTGTGGATAAAGGGAACTGCCAGCTGCCCACAGTGTCTGACCCTCGGACAGATTTGTCACCTTGCAGTGCTGGAAGCCTCAGTTTGGTGCGTGCTGTGACAGCTGTCGGAGAGGCAGCGTAAGGGAGGGCAGGACCTGGAGTCTGCAGCAGAGCCCCGCTGGTCGGTGTGGTCCTGGGCAGCTTTAACTGGAGGGAAGCAGGAGGCGATCCTGATCTTGCTGGCATCGCAGCCGCTGCCCTGCCCTCTGCCAGCTGTGTGAGCCGTGGGATCGCTTTACACCCGTAGAGCTGCTGCACCTTGTCTGGAGGTGTCAGAGAATGCGGCTGGGGCTCTCAGTGCATGAGGAGGGAGAAGTAGCCTGAACAGACGGTGCTTAGCTGGGTTGCTCTGCTTGTGTGAATGACCAAAAGAGTAGATCTTAGCACTTTCAGCATCTCCCAGAGCTCGCTGAATAGGACAGTCCAGGACTCGGAGACCACCAGCTCCATCAGCCTGCAGGCTCAGGAACGTGAGATGGTTCAATTCCTTCCGTTTGCATTTTGAAGGCTATCTGGACATCCAATGTTTAGCAGAAAATTGAGGATTCATAACAGTCAGTTTTGTAGTTTCAACAAAAATATGATGTCCATAAAGCAAAGAGAATGTCTGATAGTGGTGAAATTATGTTTGGAGTTCTGAAGTTCACCGATTTGAAGGTTATTCCAAAACCTCACTTCAGGAGTTAAATTCTGTGTGTACATGCATGTTGCTCTGCTCATTGCCTCCCCTCTCAGTGGAGCCTTCACCAAGAAGCTGCGGCAATGTCTCTGTAATTAGACCACGTTCCTGTTACTCTGCCCCAGGCTTCCACATGCTAAGCAGTTATACGGGATGTAGCTTTATGCGTGGAATAGTCCCACTGCAGCCACTGCAGGGAGCAGTCACCATGACAAGCAATGAAATGGTTTGCATGTCTAATGCTGTTTTCACTGCCTGTCTGTTTTGTGTGGTGTGTTGTTTTTTTTTGGAGTGTTCTCCGTAACAGTCAGGCCGGTGTGTTATTCTGTAAGCAACTACCCTCATACAAATGATGAATACCATGACAGGGAGCTCTTTTCCCAAGAATAAACATGTGTTCTTGAGCCAGCAGTTTCAAGAAGCAGCTGGCTGTGGCTGGGGAGCCAATGCTCTGTCATGTCCCTGTGGACATTAAACTCATCTGTATTTGGGAAGCTGCTGTCATGCATGGTTATCCCTGTAACAGGCTCTGCTCCTCCCGGGCACTGCCTGCGGTCTCATCTCCCTCCTGCTGTCATCTGGAGGCTGGTGTGGCAGAGCCTTCTCTGTGGAGGCTGCACAGGAGCTGATCCTGCCGCAGAGTGCTGTGCCCTCGCCGCCATGGCTGCTGGCAGAAATGGCACTGGAAGCGCCCAAGGATGTGCGATGAGACCCCCTTCCAGCATCCCTTAACAGCTGTTGGACAGCAGTAGCTCAGGGCCGTGTTGGCCGTGGCCTCATGCAGCGTAAGCCTTGCTGTGAGATGTAATTGTGTTGCTGGGTAATACTCATGCCACTCTGATCCGTTCAGGATATTCAGAAAATCAAACTGCTTCCATCAGCGCTGCTATTCTGCGCTGATGGGCACTATAGGAACACCTACAGTGGAAGGATAGATTGGGGTTTGCTTCTAATGGTGGGCACCACTGCAGATGCCTGGCAACTGCTGTATTTCTCTGTAAAAGGCCTTCCTAGTGTACTGTGCCCTCTGCGCTTCTGGTAACTTAGGGAAAGTGTATTGATTTTTTTTTTTTTTTTTTTTTTTTTTTTTTTGTCTGGGACCTGCTGTGAGTTGGCTTTTGCTGAAATATAGTGACTCAGCTGCCCTCCCACCTCTGGGGATCCAATATATTGAGATTTATCAGGGTTGAAGACTGCACCAGTATTTCTATGTAACATAGCTCTTTCAATACCTTGTCCCTTTCACATTTGCTAAACCCTTAGGTCTGGATTAGAACCTACATTTGCATTGTTTGTTTTCTTTCTAGCCCATCTTCTGTGCATAGCAAGTGCTTGCATGCACCACGCTCCTGGCAGAGCGTGCTGAGAGCACCCAGCTCTCAGCAGAGCTGATGGGTCTGGTGCTGACCTCGCTTATGGGCTGGCAGCTGTGAGAAGAGGGCCAGGCTGTCCATTAGTCTGTCCCTGCAGTTCACCCTTCTGGAGGCTGGAGAGAGGCCACTGCATCATTGGCTTGGATTTTCTTCTGCACCCAGAGCTACTAGGGTGAACCCACCGTGTGCCAGCCCCCGGCCTCTGCCCCTTCCCTGTGCCAGGGGAGCCTGCTCACCACTCACATTCATCAGCAGTTTCTCCCAAGTTTTCCGCTCCGTTTCAGATCAAGGGATGGGATGCGGAAATAAATCAGGCCTCTTCGTAGTGTTTTATCACCTGATGATGGCTAACCACAGGCTACTTGATTGTAGCCATGGGAATGGCAGCGGCTTTCAGCACCCAGCGCCTCTCCGCACTGCGCTCGCTCCTTCTCGCAAAGAGCTCGAGATGAGTGTGAGGGACAACACGCTGGCAGGGGACAGCTGCCGGATGGCTGCTCCTGCCTCCTGCTGTAAGGTGTCCTGGTGTAAGGCGCTTGCCTGCAGCTGGGCGCCTACCGCAGCCTGCCCGCCCTGCTCGGAGCCTGCAGCTCGGGGGGCAGCCTGGAGGCTGGGGTCCTGGGGCTGCATCCCCCCGCCGCTTGCTCCCGCTCTGCTCCATCGTGGCGGGCACGGGCACGGGCCCTGCAGACGGGGCAGCTCAGCGCTTCCCAGGGGAGGGAAACCAAGGCTCAGAAGGCCTGAAGTGAAACCAAGGCTCAGAAAAACAGCCAAGCCAGGCAGAGGCGAGGCTTGTGATGGCTTTTGGAGCATTCCTTAGAGCACAGGGGGAGCCATAGCGTGTCTCCAGGCCTGAAATAATCTTACTATTGCACTGTGTCTTCAGGACGTAGGGTTTCTCTAGGATTTTGCTCTGTAAGCCACTTACGTAAATGCCACAGTGCTTGGCTTCTAATAGTTTAAATATTATTTGTAGTGTCAAAGTTGGTGAGCTTCACTCAGTGTATGAAGGTAGTATCACTCAAGCACGTAGATACTACAGAAAATCCAAAAATAGGCCTTGGGGAAAAACAGCTGCCTTGGAAAAGAGAGAGGCAAAGAGTCAGCTGGTTGCATTCATGGGTTTAAATGATGAGTCTGACCCCTGCTTTGCTTTTTTTTTTTTTTTTTTGATTTAGAGAGGCTTGTTCTGCTCTGTTAGAAGCACAGACTAGTGGTGAAGGAACAACAGGTTCTCAGAGAAAGTTATGGACAAAGCCTTTGATTTTCAAAGTGAAAATTCCAGTACAAATTGGTGACACCTTGTATTGAGAGAGGTTTGAATCTTTTGCTTTTCATGGATTTCTCTTACCTCTTGTTGTCATGGGGACTTCTTTTCCCTGAGTTATTATATCATGCACTTCAGCAGAAATTTTATTGCTTTGGGGGCTGGAGAGGCTCATGTGGGACATTTCTCACTGCTCATGGTGTAATACACAGAGGTAATTTCTTTCAAATGATTTTTGCTTGAAGTAGTTTCAATGAATTGAGAAGGGTAAGAGTGTGAATGAATGGCTGAAATGTTAGTGCTGAGTTCAGGTGAAGAACATACACTATCAAACTTTCCAGAGCATTAAGTGTGGATATTATAATTTCACTGTGGTATGTAAGTAGGCAGCAGTCCATTTTACCCTTTAATTCACATTTTTAAAAGTATTATTTAGGGTTTGAAGTGGTTTAAATTGGTTTCCAGTCCCTTTTCTAAAGTTGAAAACAAAACCCTAAATTATGAGAGTCTTTTCAGTCTCAGAGAGGAATTACTGTTTAGATCAACCACGCAAGCTCACCCGCAGCAAAGCATGGTGCTGCTTTTGCTCCTGGGGTACGGAGGTGGAAAACCCAGGGCAGGATCTGCCCCGTGGGTTGCTCAGCCTGCTGGCGGCAAAGCCAGGCACAAGAGAGGGGTTGCAGGAATTACTTCTCAGATCTCTGCTTTAAAAATAATTGCGTGTGGGTGCCGCCTTCCCTCGGACTTCAGCGGGGCCGACAGCACAGCAGCCTCTGTGGGTCCAGGGCTTCCGCATGCAAGGGCTGCGTGGCACCAACAGCATCCCAGTGCTCCCGGAGCATTGGGACAAACCCCAGCGAACTGAAAGACGGCGCGGTGTCTTCGAGCGAGAGAAGGGAGGCGGAGGGGCCAGGGACACAGCACGGGGCCGTCCCCATCCCCGGTGCTTCAGTCCGGGTCCCCAGTGCATGGGGGTGCCTGAGGGCTGGGGTTGCTGCCATCTGCCCACTTGTTTGTTTGGGTAGCTGCTGTTCCCAAGTTGAGCGAGAGTATTCAAAAGGCAAGTATCTGAAGGCTGTGGAAAGGATTCATATTTATGGGGAAAAATACCTATTTTTTTCAAATTTCCCATTTCCATCCCCAGAGTCAACATACCAATTTAGTAAATGTTGCAAGGCACACTATTTTCCCCCTTGTCATATTATACATCCAAGCATCAAGGATGGATCATAAACTTGCTCTTTATGGCTTTAACATTTCAATTGCTAGTCACATTTTATGTAAATGAAGGTATTTACCTTGACAAGCTCTCCTGTGAAGTACAGTACTTCTTTAAAGAATTTATTTGGCAATATAAACAGGACAAACGCTGAGGGTGGATGCAAAATTCACAATTGATTTCACAGCTAAGTAACGTAGGATCCTCCCAAAATATCCCAGAGTCTGTCTGGTCCAATCTCATCAGTACCTTGAAGAAACTGAGGAAGGGAGGCTTGGGGGAAGAGGAAATAGTAGGGGGACGTTGGTTAAAGCCACGAACCTCCTAAACAGCACTGACTTTGGATAAAAATAACTCTATCTGCCAGACTTTATTTTGTATTACGGAGATTGCTGTAGCACATCTCAAGCTTAAAATCTGATTTCCGTTCCCTCAAGAGCCAGTCTGGAGTGGACTCGGTCCCTTCCTTTATTAGCGGGCGATCGTTTTGGTTCCAAGTAGAGCAGCGATACTCTGGTAGCCTGAGTTCATAGCTCTCCTTTGTTTTAGAACATAGATGCTTTCATCTTGCATTGAGATGGGTACAGTAATATAATATACTTTCTATTAGTGTTCATCCACATCTGCAAATAACTTTATTTCAGCCTCAGCTCTGCCCTTTCTGTATTTGTTCTTGATGGACATTCATATAATTAAGCTGAGCAGGCGAGCACGCTCATGGAAAGCTAACGTCAGAGTCAGAAGCGTGTGCTAAATTCGCATTTGGATTCAGCAGCTGACAGCACGAGCTGCGATCACCCAGTCAAGGAAAAGACAAAAACATATGATCTGTGTAATGTCAACTACGAGGAGGCAATAGCTCTGAAAGGAGTCAGGGCTCCTGTGGTGTGCCTTCCGCTCCCCTGGACTGCTCAGCTGTCGCCCCCACATTCAGGGCCTCCTTCTGAGAGCTCGTGTCGGGGAGGCGCCTCCTGGCTGGCCCGGGGCTACAGGGGGCTGCCTCATCAGGGCGAGTTACTAATTACGAATTCCTTAGCTCCAGTCCCACCTGTTTAAAGGCACTCCAGGCCTTTCACATCTGAAGTGATGACTCATGAAATGCTGGTGGCTGACCATGGGTCCTGAAGTCGTTGCTGCCAGAGGTCTTTAATCGGCCTTTGGTTCATCCCCGCTTTGTCTTCCCCCAGGGATCACGGGCATCGACTCCTCTGCCACGCGCCTGCGCTGTCAGTGCTCCCAGCTCGTTTCTTGGCTGCTGACCTGAGCCTTGTTAATCCCAGGTCCTCAGCTGTTGGGGCCTGTGGGGGGTTCTGGGGAGCAGCACCGGGGCTCTGCTGCGGGCACCCTGCCATGGTCTGCACCATCCCCACTGCGGGCCCGGGTCTGGTCCTTTGCCGTGGCTGCTGCTTGGGCTGCTCTGCCCATCCGCTGCTCCACGCCTGCTGCATGCGAGCCAGCGTGGGAGGAGGGAGCGCCGTTGTGCCGCTGGGTGTGCTACACATGCCTAGATCAAGAACAATAAAGGTTCCTTACTCAGCTCCAAATCCTCCAGAAACCCCCCGAAAAATCAAAGCACAGTAGAAAAATGCCTGAGGCAATAACTTCATTGGTAAACTAACGCAGCTA
Organism: Cygnus olor; assembly: GCF_009769625.2. Lineage (NCBI taxonomy): Eukaryota > Metazoa > Chordata > Aves > Anseriformes > Anatidae > Cygnus > Cygnus olor. The sequence goes on from NC_049183.1 coordinate 17,534,006, forward strand.
GCTGAAAATTTCTAAGACCCGGCAACTCCTAATGCAATTTCCTATGCAAAAAGGGTTTATCTCTGTCTAAATATTATTCTGCATCGTTACTCATGGTAGGAAAGCTATTGCTCTCCTAGGTTAACTGACTGAACTTTGGAAATAAAGCAGCAAGCTTATCATACTGACAGTAGCTTGACTTTTATTGCTCCTAAATTGTGGTGATATTGTTAGATGTGAGTAAATGCATACTCTATAGAACTTTAATATTTTCTAATACTACTTTAGAATTAAAAAGATTAAAAGAGGCATTCCTGCAATCTAGTCCACCATGAAATTGGAGTCTACTCAGTATGTAAAATGCATAATACAAATAGCCTAACAATTAATGACAAAGGAAGACTGGGATGGATTTAAGGCTCAAACTACTCTGGATTTCTTGAGGCTGGAATGGCAGCAGGGGAAATGTGTTATTAGATCATTACAGTCTTTTCTGCTAGAGCCACTGCTGGTAAAGTTACATCAAGGTGCTTTATTATTACCCCATTCCCACATGATATTCTCAAACACTCTCATCTTGAGATGTGGTTGTCTCTGCAGGAGATCATCCATGTCTCTGCCATGGACTGGGTAATTTGGAAAATTTGAACAGAAATTCTTCAGCCATTTTTTTTGATACAGTCAATGGAGAGAAAATGTTTTCCCATTGCAAGAGTGTTCAAGGAGCTCACTTATTAATGTTTAAGTTTAAACCTGCTGAATGCCGTCAGAGTAATGTGTTCAGGAGCCAGGATTCCTGCTGGCCAGGGCTCCTGTGGGGCATCTCAGCGTACCACGGTAGATGTACGTCTTCTGCTGCCTGGCTCAAGGTTCTCGCCCAGGGTTGCCGACAAGGTGCTTTGCAGCGTGCCTCTGCTAGTGCCCCCCATTAACTTTTGCTAATGCTTGGAGTGCGTCACAGGCTGGCAAGAGCGTGCGTTTCTTTGCTGCACCCAGAGGGTAGGGATTTGGGATGCTGGGAGTAGGGAAGGGGCTGGGGTGGCTCTGCAGAGGAGTTTCAGCTCGGTAGCTTTGCTCCCAAACAAGATGCAGGATTGCTCAGGAGGCTGCCACAGCAGGAGCGGCTCCGCTGAGACCTGTGGCTGCCACTTGGTGCTCACGGGTATTGGGGAGCACAGGACAAGCCAGGGCACTCTGCAAAGAAGTTGAGGTACAGCAGGCTAGTTTGCTGTGCCTTTGGGATGTGGATTTGTGGCCTACAGTTGCAGTGGTGCCATATGAGTGCTGTGTAGCCCTCCGGAACATAAATTGCATTTCTAGCCCAGTCTTTCTCCTAGAGTACTCCCTTGCACTTTGTGTAACAGTCATTTTGTATGTTGGTGTTTAAATGTACAGCTCAGAATATGTAGTTCCTTCTTCATTAACAGGATTTATATCCTTCGTGTTTCTTGCTGGATGACTTAGTGTTGTAGTGAAGAACATGAACGCTGCCTTAATTAAAATGCGAACCCCCTACATTAATATATATGTTGCTACTAAAAATTAAGGTTTGCTGAAAACAGCGAGTTTAAAAGCATGTGGCAGGTTCAGCCAACTACGCATGGATTTGGAAGTGATTTGGGAAGAGCAGCTTCAGCCCAGCCGTGCCGTGCGTCAGCCGTGGATGGGCAGCGGCACCAGCCTGCAGTGCTCACTCTCAGCCTGTCGTGTTTTATGAAGGGGGTGCAAAGCAGCTTAATGAACCAGAGGATTTCTTCCATAATATTAATTCAAAAAATAAAAAAAGGTAAAAGCAAACATTCCAGACTTCCTCTCTCTAAGTGCTGTGCATGCATTTCCTGTGGCAGTGTTATCAGTTATGAAGATATTTTGCATTCAAGGATTTGCAGTTTCCAGGCCTATGAATATTCAGACCCCAATTCGCCCTTTCTGTCTGTGCACTGCGCACCTATCCTTTCTTTTCCTTCTCTCCATTTTTTTTCTAGCAGATTCAATTAGTTCTATTTGCTGCTTTAGCAATAAAACAATTCCCTCTGTGGCATTAAAATGAGTTTGTTTCATTATTTCATTTGGCTTCTTGTTATATGTTGAAGGAAAGGGAGGAGGCTCTACTCCCAGCCTGCCCTCTCTGCAGGGGGAGGGCTGCCAAGTGATGAGGACACTAGATGTACTTGGGGCAGCATTAAGAATTAATGAAGGGCATTTGCTAGTGCAGAGGCTTAGGATCCTCATTGACAGAGCCGGTCTCGAAGTTTCAGGTAAAATTTGACCAGTCAAAGATGACTTTGGCACCCAAGTCGCCTAGGTAGCCTTGAAAATGCTGGCCTTTTGAAACTGCTGATGGAGTCGTTTCTGATGGTTCCTAAGCGCACAGACCCCTTCATTAGCTGTTGGTAATGAAATGCAGAAACTGTACCCACATTTATTTTAGCTAAGGCACAAGTTAATCTGAGCTGAAACATCAATGTATTGAATTAAACACCAGTTTATTGAGCTGGCATTTGGCAGTGGCTGGGTGTGTGGTGTTCAGGGCATCGGAGCTTGGTCAAGGACGGTAGTTGCATTTTCTCCCGAAAATGCACAACGTGGCATAAAGAAAGCGCACAAGTGTTGTGAGAGTTGGAATTGCGGTGATTATGTGGGTTGAGTTTATAAATAATTATACAGAATGCTAGAATTCTCTTAGCAATCTGCTCTTGGAGTGCCCTTTCAGGGGTCTGTGATGGTGTCAGGTAGCTGTGTAGTGTTAACAGACCCATAAATCATCTTTGTTTCACACTGTGCTATACACAAATCATATTAGTTACAACACTGAAGAGCATCTAAGTAGAGAAAAGAGAAAGGCAAGGTAGAAAGAGGAAACCAGATTTAAATCTAATTGCTTTTTCATGTGCATTTTGCTGCTGTTTGGCTGGAACACAATGGCATGCTGCAGGAAGGGAGATTAGGCCCTGCACGGAGGAGGCTGGCAGACTCGCAGAGCGTTCCCCATCGCCTCCATCCAGATTGTTAACAGCAGATGCTGGTATTAAAGATGGATGAAAGGCGACGTGGCTTTGTGTATTCAATTTTTTTTTAAAAATGACTTTTCCTCTTCTTTCTGTGACTAGGGTAGTTTAAAACAGTTGCACTGGTTCCAATTCCTTTTTCATTATGAGATTAAATCTAGAACCAAATGAGAATTTCCAGGCCTGCGGAGGGCTGAGAAGAGCTGCATGAGCGGGGAGCCGTACCAGCGCTGAGAGCTTTGGAGAGAGGTTTGTGCTTTTCCTCTCCCCAAGACTCGCATCTCACCATGGAAAAGGTCTGCACCATTCTCGAGCAGGAAGCGAGGTGACTAATTGTGCCCACTGCCGCCAGTAGTACCTGCGGAATCAAAGGCCAGCACTGGCAGCTGTTGGGCAGGTCGCGGGAAAATCTCTCTGCTGTAGGTTTTCGCTGATATGATAGGTTATTAACAGCAAGTTTGAATGGAATGAAGTAAAGGAGCTTAAAAAGGAAATATGTCTATTTGGGGTAGAAAACCTTTTTAAAAGGAAGAAAAATTAGACAGTACAGCAGGGTAACCAGGACTGCGCAGTTAAGTAATTAATCACACAGGTTGTAACTTGGAAAGGAAATAAATGTGATAAAAGCATTTGTCTGAGTAGATTACACACAAATTAGAAAAAAAAAAAGGAGGGGTCATCACTGACTTCGGAATTGTGCTCTTTAGAAATCTTCAATCATTCTAACAATCAATTCTGCATTTCCTTAATAGCAGTGTGAAACATGGCTCGCTCTGCTTTGTCTTAGATTAACCACTAACTGCAAACCATACATTAAATGAAGTATTGAATATTTGTCTCTCAACAATACACTTGGAAATTGTTTATTTCCCTACTAGGTCTTCTGCAATGCATTTAGGTACTGTAACCTAAATTGTAAAATACATACTTGCAATATCTGCACTCGATATCCTCCCAGTGCCTTGCTCTGACAGCAGCTGCACGGAGGACCCACAATTACAGGGAGTTTTTTTTCTTGTAAACTGATTGTTTGTTTCTGGAGACAATTACGCTGACTTTATTATACAACCTGTGTTTCTCTGCAACAAACAATCTGCTTTATGGGTTTTCTTAGTAAAATACCAAGTCGGTATGCTCACTAATATGATTCAATTGTATTGTGTTATCTGACCTTTAAGGAACTTGCAATCTATAATAACATGGTTCTACAGCAGATCCACTAGTAAAAAGCCTCGGCTTCTGGGAATTCAGTCTGCAAACAAGTGGAGCCCAGGTCTCAAAGGAGCAATAAGGCATTTCAGCCCCTCGGCTGCTGGCCGGCCTGGGGTGGCCCTGGCGTTCCCGGGGGACGCGTGTGCAGGACAAGGCTGGCGGTGGGAGGCAGCCTCTCCCGTCCCTCGCCCCGGTGTGGGGGCACGGGGGTCCCGCTGCGGGCGGGCCGAGCCATGCTGAGGGGGCAGCTTGCGGGCGGTCGCCGAGCCCTCATCTGCCACGACGCCCGTGTGTGGCGCTTGGCAGCAGAGCGGACCGGGCTGCGCTGCTGTGCTCGTGTACAGCGGCACGGAAGTGATTAACGCCGGTAATCATCCCCATCCGCCTACCACCCCCATCTGTTCGCTTCGCTTTGGGCGCCCTGCCACGTGTGGAGGCGCTGGCCAGCTCTGGCATGGAGGGGCAGCCCGTGCACGCCCTCTCACCGTGCCGGTGGCACGGGGTCCCATCACCGCTGGCTTGCAGCGTCTCCGAACGGTGCTTGTAGGGGGCTGCCAGGTGCTGTCGTGGCAAGGGGGCAGCGGTCAGCCGGGACCTGGTCTCCTCAGGAAGGGCCTCGCCACCACCAGCATCATTTGGAGGCCCACGTGGGCTCCCCCAGCCCCGTCCTCCTGGCCGTGGGCCTGCACCGCGCTGTAGGCCCGCAGGGGGGGCTCCGTGCTGCCCCCACCTCCTGCAGCAGATGTCCCCATCCGGCTCCATTTGGATGCGTTTCCAGTCCGCTGATCACCTCCAAGGGTCCTGATTGCTTCTGCCTGACCCCCGTCTGTAACAGCCACACTTCTCTTAAGATGTGTTTGAGTGATTTTATTTGGATAAGTGAGAGATGCGGGATGTTCAGCAATCTAGACCCAGGAAATTGGCAAGAAGCTGGGAAATGTTAGCAGAGAAAGAAATACCTCAGAAGTTTTTAATGATTACCTTCTTAGAAGCTGGAGGACAATCTGTGCCTAACTCTAGGTGTTGTTTTTTTGAGAAAGTTTCCTCGGTGCTCTGCACAGACTTTTGGCAGAGATCTTTGTGAAACAACTTTTCCACTGAGGAACATGAGATCAGAAAAGCATTCCCTTTAATGCTCGAGTGTGCATGAACTTGCAGGATATTATTTGAGGCTCTGCTAACCTTGTTAAAGGTCACCTTTTGATCCCATCAAATACCCTCTTTACTTGGGGATAAGATTTAGAAATGAAAGACGAAAAAGAAAGAGCTTAAGGAAGAAGGAGAGCCTGGCAGCTCGCTGAGCACACCCGCTCCGGGCTTACAGCAGGGGAGAGATTAAAGGCAGTGCTGGCGCAGCTGGGGGAGCCGTGCACGGAGGGGGGACCCACGGGGTGTGAGAGGAGCGACCGGGGCTGGGCAGCACCAGTGCCCGTCTCCGCACCTGTCCCTGCGGCCTCCCTGTGCACCGCCGCAGGGTGGGCATGCTCTGTGAGCACCCAGCTCCGGACCAAGGTCACGGCCGAGGTCAATAAATAATACATGACAATTAATCTTAGAAACCTGCTGTTTGGGGGAGAAAGGAGAGGACACTGCGGCGCTCGCAGACCCAGGTTTCCAGGCTGGTGCTTTGGCTCTGCGTCAGCCCAGGCGAGTCAATGAAAAACAAGGCTGTGCCGGGATGCTGTGTGCCGGGGGCGAGCTGCTCGGCACGCCTGGCACGCTGCTGGGGCTTCTCCTGCTGCCCGCCTGCAGGGCGCTGGGCTCCTCGCCCTGCAGCTCTTCCATGCCGCGTTTGCAGCAACTGTTTGCCTTTTACAAGCAATTCCCGTTTGAGATGTTTTAAAATGTATAGCTGTCTCCTTGAGACTACAGTATTCAGCAGGTGGTAACACTCAAAGCTTTTTTTTTTTTAAATCTGTAGTAAGAATTTACAAAGGAAACCTTGACTTTTAGATTGATTTTTAAATAAGCATATATTTAGCTGTTAGTGCTTGAAGTACATATTGGATTATATTCTTCTGCAAACAGAATATTCTAATTGATCTTGCTAATAAATAATGAAAGCCAGCCCTGCTACATATAATTCAAGGTTATGCTGCATTTGTACCAGCTGCACTAGGGAGTTTTTTTAGCGCTTAAAAGATTATTTCTTTTAAAAAGTGGAAAAAACAGCGTAGATGTGGGGAGGAAGGCTAAACGCTGAGCTTTTCTCTAGAATTTCCTTTTGTTATTTTCTAAAATGTAATTAGCAAGTGTCACCATTTGAGACCCTCATATACATATGAAACTAAACTTGAAAGCCTTTTCTTCTCCTGAGTAGCTGCCCTCCTCAGAAGCAGCAGTGGGCAGGGGAGCGCGGCTCAGCCCTCGGTTTCCCATGGCTGCCGGCCGTCGTGGCTGGCTGTTTTGATGCGAGGAGGCCTGACCCTCCGTGTTCATAGTGCGATGGCGTTGTTTACAAATAATAATGGAAAGTCTGCAGAAATCATCACGACGAGGGCGCTGCTCGTTACTGGAATGTGAGATTGTCTGGAGAATCAATTTTAATGTTCAGCCTCGTATCGATCGGCACGGTGATGGGTCACTTGACTGTGGCAGGAGCAGCTTCAAGGAGCGCCTGCCCTGGGACACCCCAAGGGTGTGAAGTGGCCGTGGGGCCGGCGCAGCAGCCAGCGCCTGCACCGAGCTCCTGGCCTCAGCTCCAGCCCCAGCGCAGCTCCCAGGGGCCGTGGGAGCTGGGCCGCCCCGGCACTGCCCTCCTCGCCACATGGCTGGGTCGTGCAGCCCCAGGGCCACTGTGTGCTGCCTGAGGGACAGCGCTCAGGTAGGCCTGGAGCCGGGCATAGCCGCAGCTCTCTGACGCTGGTGCAGAACAGACTTGCGTCGTAAGCTTGGGCCCTGCTGCAGACATTTTCTGGCAGGTCTGGAAAGCTCCCTGCGTGTTGGCTCACCAGGCCCCAGCAAACGGCTAGTGACAGAAAGGCCAGGCAGAGCTTCATGACTCGGGGGAGCTGGGTTATTACAGTTTGCAAATGTTGTGCAGATTCTCAGCTTGTAGAGCAGGCATTAATCACACAGTGACATTGCAATTACCATACAGGATAGGGCATTTATTTGGCATTTAACATGTAATTAGGGGAAATAACTATTTCTTCCCCATGCTATGAAAGTGCAAATTGCAGATGGCCAGGTTTGACCTGGTGAGTGTATGCAACTCGGCCACAGTGGCTTTGCCACAGGGCAAAGGGGTTTTTTGTCCAGCTAAGGTGAAATCTGCTATTAAAGCTGACATTCGCAGCAGTCATCCACACTGTACAAAATCCTCCCACCTGCCAGAGTGACAGCAGTGACCACGGCAGCACGGAGAGCATGACGCCTAATGAGCCATCATTGTGGGGCCGGGTCACTGCGCCCAGTATCCTGCTCCTGGCCGTGGCTGCAGGCAGATGCCCCGGGGAGGGCAGGACAGGGTGAGCATGCATGGTGTTTCTTCCTCATAATCTCCAGACATCCTCAGCTGAAGGATTAGGACAGTGACCAGCTAGGGACCCAGTGTAGGGCTGTGAGCAGCTGTGTGGCTTTTATCGTTTGCTTCCTGCTGGCTGTTGGAGGAGGGAGGGAGGGATCTCTGGGGACAGGGCAGCCGTCCCAGTCTGGTGGCTGGGCAGGGCTGGAGGGGTGGTGTGACACAGAAGGCTACATCCATTTCCTCTCCTTTGAGACCAGTTCTTCATTTCTGAGCAATATTCTGCGTACCTTGTGGCTGGAGCCTGTGGCTCCACTCTCTGCTGGGGACAGGGCAGCAGTCAGTGGCTGTGCATCTTTGCTGCTGACCCCTTGCTGCCATCCTGCTGCCCACTGCAAGAAGCCATTCTTTCATAGGATCCAGAATGGTGCTTGAGGATCAGCTAGCACGAGTCTTCCAAGAGAGAGATGTTGCTATCATCGTGTTTTTTAAGGCAGCTGCAACCACTCGCCCTCCAAGCTGGAGCAGTGACATGATCAGCCAGCAAAGGCAGCATAATATTAAAGAGCTGCTGACAGCTCATGGGAAAATCACTTTAAAAATTATTTAAGTGCATGTCTGAATTTTTCTATTTCTCCTCCTTGCTCCATACTGCAGAGAACACCACCTGGAGAGCAGGTGCCTGGCTGGAAGGAATTGTAGGTGTCAGTGCAGAGAGGACAGGGACACAGACATGTCCAAGTGGCACAGAGCAGCCAGGACCCACATGCTATCTCCTACCTCCACAAGGCTGCCCAATGCCCAGAGCACACCATCTGTTGGGAATTGTATCATGTGAAGCCTGGGGGCCCCGTTGGCTGCTCAGGCTGGGTGCACAAGGCAGGAGCAGAGGCATGGACACACTGGGGGAGTCGAGAGAAGAGTACAGATGTGACCGGGGCAAGACAGGGGGATGCAGCTGGTGGCTGCTGATTAGCAAAACTCCTCCTCATGGTTTTGCTATATATTTGTTCCAGGAAGTCATGATGAATATGGATGCAAGTGTGCAGGGAGCTGGGATGGGTAATTAGAGAAGAGCCCTGGGAGTGGGAACTCCTGGGCTCTGATCGCACCCCAGGGAGGAGCTGCTGCTGTGGGTCCCGTGAGATCGCCCAGGTTGTGTGCGCTGCCTCTGCGCTGCCACGTCGTGGGACCCAGAGCTACTGACTTCCCTCTCCAGGATCTAATTGTACCTGCCTTGCAGGCGTGTTGTACAAGGCTGAGTTAATTAACGCTCATAAAGCCACTCTACATCCTTGGAGAAGAGCAAAGTATCATAGCTGCTGTTATGATTTGCTAGGCAATGCAATTAGTTTAATATCAGAAAGTTCCCAGACAGACAGCCCTTTCCCTAGCTACCGCACTGTCAACGTCTGCCTGCTGCTGTGCACACGCTTACGGACAGCCGGCTCGCGCTGTCTAGCAGCGAGGAGACAGCCACAGCCCGCGTCTGCTCCTTGCGACCACCTCTTCCCCCCTGCCCTGTCCCTGACTCCTGAATCATCCCGTTGTCACCCTCCTGTCCCATTAAGGGCCTGATGTCATTGTGACCTGTGGCTCTGGTCTCAGCAGCTACCAGTGATATCATGAACAGATGCAGAATGGAAGCCATCCCTTTTAACCTCAGCTGTTTACCTTAATGTGAGCTCTGGGGATTCCAGTCCTTCTCCAACTGCTGCGGGATGTGGATGACAGCCTTGTGCCAGTCGGAACTATCAGGAGCCCACATTAAGGATGTGAACCCAAACTAGTCCCTGCTCCCGTGACAGTCTCCCTTTTACACACTGCCTCTTGCCAGCAGATGCTTGGGACGAGCTCTGTCTCAGGCTAGCTCCACGCTCTTTGCAGGGCTGCCCTGCTCCTGTGTCCCCAAAACTGGGGACAATCAGAGTATACCATGCAGATCAAAGGGCAGGTGTTCCCTCACAGCCACTCTGGCATCCTCTTGAGTGCAGTGAAAGCTGCTGGAGGCACCATGTGGGGACCATGCTTGTTGCCATAAAACCTCAGCTGGTTATGAGACTGCAAACCAGTGTGCACGCCTGCCTCAGCAGAAGCGCAGTCCAATTTTAGGAGCATTTAGAACCCTCTGTCACAGAGGACGGGTCCCGCGCCTGCCTTGCTGGTGAGCGAAGCAGCTCGTGGCGCTGCTCATCAGCACTGCAGCCCAGCCACTCGTGCTTACAGGCTGAGGCAGGCCAGGGGTGCACAATCAGCCGTGTGTGGATGTATACAGAGACATATGTATGTCCATGTACGTATATAGTAGGTTAGGAACTCAAGGACCATCTGTTCCAGCTTTTGGGGAAGCGAAAAGCGATGTGTGACGTATGCTGAGGCTGTGGGTCACAACTGATCGGAGGCTCGGAGGTTCCCTTCCATGGGAGGTGCTTTGCTCTATGCCTCTCCGCTGCCTGTCGGGGCTCTGTGGGGCCAATGTCGGGGCTGCAGAGCTGTCGCCCTCCAGCAGCCACCCGTTGGTGTGCCCACGTCCCTGCCCGGGGCCAGGGGGCTGCGGGGGGCGGCTCCTGTGGTTCGCACTCTTCCAGCTGAGCCTGAAGCAGCGAGGCTGCTTGCTCCTCTTCGGCCTGCTCGGGGAGGCATGCCTGGCCTGCTCCTTTGTGCCCCGTGTCGTCACAAACCGATCCTCTGTTACCAGATCTTTTTTCCTCGCAGCACGTGAAAACTGAGGCCTGCTGTCCTCTGCTCTACCTTGCAGCAGATGAAGATGTCAGGGAGCTTGACTAGCTGTTTGAGAGATTTGCCATTACCTTTTTCTCCTCCAATTCTTGAAATCATTTCATAGGGATCCAATTTTCTCTTTCATATTCACTCTTGCAAACAGATTTGAAAAACTCTTTGTTAGTTGAAATAGTCTCTGAAATGTGCTGCTGTATTTCTTTTTGCTATTCTAATTAGCCTTTTAACTCAGTGCTACTTGTATTTATAGATGGCTAATCCTCCCTCTTCAGTCCTCCTCCTCCTCCATAGCAGAACATTTCCACTGTTTAAAAGCCTTTTGCTCTTTCCTGTTTTCTGTTTCCAGGTTCCTTTGCTATTGCTGTTTAAACACTCCAGCTCTTGACTGAGCTCCCTGATCAGACGCAGGGTCTCCTTTGCTGCGGCACCTTTCCCTGAGTGAGATTCAGCTCCAGGCTGGCACAAGCCTTTGAGCAGCTGCCTCGCTTCTCTCCTTCAAGATTATTTCAGGACTGCCTGTTTTAGCTGTTCGGCTCCTGCAGAAATGGGCAACCCAGGGTGGGCATGAAGGCAGAACTGATTTCCTTGCCACCTTTCTAACTGTGTTAATGGGGACACGGAGCGTGTTCTCGGTAGCACAGCCTCACCTCCTGTAGCTCCCCGTCACTGTGCAAGCCATGAGCATCCAGAGCAACATTTTGTTCTGAACATCTTGGACTCCTCCACTCAGAGCAGCTTTTGCATTTGTGCAAAGGAATCAATGTAACCAGATTTGTGTCCTATCCTTCATCCTAATTAATCGCCATAGTTTAAAATACGTTTTTACTTTTTGATGCTTTTGCATACTTAGGAGCTCGGACAAATTGATTTGCTGTAGTTTTTCAGTAAGCCCTTTAGCTTAACGCTGGTGAGTGTGTTGCGGTTTCCCGGAGGTGTAAGCATGCACTTATCCCACCAAAGCTGCTGGGAGAGTACCCCATAAGAACCTTTTTGTCATGTGCCTCTAACCCTTGACTTAGGAACATTTCCCCCGTTAATGCTTTATCTCTGCATTTATGAAGCTTAAGATAACTCTCAGAGCTCTTCTGGTGCAATGCCAAATTCTAGCATAAAATATCAAAATGTCTTGTATGGTGCAAAGCTTTATCTGCAGGCTGGAGATGTAGGGCTTTCCTTTTATGTGGCCCTGCTGCCAGAGCTTTTCATAGCATGGTTTCAAAGAGCAAATATGCAGGGGATCTGCTGGCTTAGCGCAATTCCTAAATGCAGATAAGGCTTACAGCACTCATTGCAGGTAGGAAGATTCCAGTGACAGTTAAATGTGTTCGATTGTGCAAATCTCTGGCTGTGGCAAGGAGAGATGGGGAGCACAGACAGATGGTCTGGCACAGAACGCACGCTGGGAGTCTGCTGAAGCGCACTCTCTAAAAGGCATCCTGACTGCCTTGTGGCAAAGTCCTTTAATGAAGGTGAGCGTAACAGGAGTCCTGGCTCCTGGGCACATGGCACGTTGGGTCCTGCCATCATTCTTCATAGGTTCCGCAAGTCCCGCAGCGTGCCCTGTTCCTCTGGGGTGGACTGGAACAGTCTCAAGCGTGTGGTAACCACGCGAGCATGCATACTGACAGTGCTGGACTGAGAACCGTCTCTGTTCAGGGAGAACCCCCCACGCTGGCGGGGAGCAGCGGCACAGCCCAGCATCAGGTGCGAGGGGGGATCAGAGCGCGTGGGCCCGGTCACCGCCACCCCAGGTCTGCAGACGGGCTGTGTCGCCCATCACAGGGCGTTGCTCCGTGTTCAGGGGCTGGCGATGAGCGGCTGCGGCACACCAGGCTCCCACTGGGGACAGAGGAGGGCAGGGACGAGGAGTGCTCAAGTACAGGGCAGTGCTGAGTGCGGGGCGGGAGGCTGTACTGGCTGGGGGCTCCGATGAGGAGCAGGGGGGAAGCCAGGACTTTCATCCTAAGACCACTTTTTTAAATGTGCATATCTGTTACTAGTGAGTTATTTGCTCCACATGAAATATTAGTCCTTGTCAAGATATATCTTTCCTGAGTGTAAACTGCATATTTTGATGCTTTGTTTCTTTATTCAATCTCCCTGCTCCCAAAAATTCATCTCTATTTTATCATTTGCTCAATTCTCTTTGTGTTTGTCTGGGGTTCATGAGATAGCAGGAGCATTAATTCTCTGCCGTGGGAATCTCACAGAGCCACAGCTGGGGAGAGGGGCTCACGGTGTCACCGCTCACAGGCCTCCCTGCCCGCATCAGGGCCTGCACAGGAGGATCTCGGACTGCCGGATGCGGCAAGAAGAAACAGATGTAGGTGGGTGGCTGCTTCCCAGGGATCCTCAGGTTGTTCCAGGAGCAGTGCTGGGAGGCTGAAACACGGGCTTGGCCAGATGCACAGAGCCCAGCTCACGCCAACGCACCGCTGCTGTGCTGAGGCTCGGTGGCCTGCACAGCTTTGCTGCTTTCCATTTGCTTCTCATCAGCCATGAGCAAAGGGCAAGGACCCAAAGATTTAGCCTGAACGGGCACAGAAAATGTCGGCTGTGTCAGCATCTCTTTCACTGCTGCTACAAAGCTGCCATTGCAAAGAAACGTTCGCAGACGGGTGGCAGCCACCGGCAGGGACGTCGCCTGTCCTGCCCACGCTGGGGAGCTCAGCGCTCGCGCTGCAAAGGGCTCCCCATGGGCCAGCCGGTTGGTAATTCTCTGCTCCCCGTGGGAGAGAGGGTCCGTGCATGTCAGCTCTCTCAGAGACCTCGGGAAAGGTTTGGGGACAAAACTCAACTTTATTCCATTTAACACTGGCTTATAGGATAGGAAAAAGTTTAAAATGATAAAGCAGGAAAGCCCACTAAGATCATATCAAGCTACCAGGATTAGCCTCCGCTACTGCAGGGGGTCCTCAGCTTCACCTCCTCAGTGTGGTTGTGATGCCCCCAGCCTCCTTCACCTGACCTTCATCAGATCTGCCATCTCAACGCCTTGCAACTGGTTTGGGAGTGTCACACGGACCTGGAGGAGACAGGATAAACCTTCCCTCCCTGTCTTCTCTGGGTTCGGGTGCTCCCAGCCCTTCCCCAGCCTCTCCACGTTCGCCTTTTGATCATTTCCCTGAACTGGCATTCCCTCAGATGGTGTTTCCTGCTCACGGCCTCCTTAAGACCTTGCAGTAAAACTTTACACATCATTTATCATGAGATGTATTAACAGTACAAACAATCTCTCAGCCTCCTTTTAACTCAGCATGCCCACCATGTGGTCTACACGTGACACTTAACAGCACAGATGACAGACTAGGTAGCGAGAGGATGTTTTCTAATTTACTTTCCCCACCCCATTATTGTAGGGGGGTTCTACCAACAGTCTAATCTGAAAAGACCTGTAAGATGTTTACAGTATGCAAGGGGTTAAAGTTTTTGTGTGTCATTATACACAGACCAAGAAGATTTCTGTCTGTTTCCCAGTCCAGTCTGTATTTTTTAAGCATCATAAATCTGCCTTCTTGCTGCTAAAGCCAGCAAGAAATCACGCCTCACTGTGTCAGTCTCCAGTCAGTCTCTTGTCCTGATTTAAGCAAAACCATGCAACTGGTTGCTACTGTACGCGAATGCAAAAGTAAATGCCTCATCTGCTATGCTGTCGGTGGTTCTGCAATCATTAATCTAATGAAACTGATAATAACTCTTGGGGATGTGGTTCTGGGTGAAATCTCAACTCAACCAGAGACATGCTGTGCAGCCCATACTTTCAGGGAGTGATTTGTCAGCTGCAGGATGGAGGCACCTGCAATGAGCAAGACGACTCCTGGAAAAACTAGGTGCTGCTGGTTGTGTGGGAGCCAACTGGGAAATGCTTGCTGAAGGAGCTGTGCATGCAGCACTGAAACTACAGATAATGTGCAGCTCCTGGGACAGGAAGGTAAAGCATGGCATTTGCAAGAGAATTTAAAGAACGTCCAGTCTCATTGTCAAAACTGACTTGCGCATCTCGGTGCTGCACTCTGCAGTGAGCCCAGGGCCCCTGCGTATCCGCACCCTTCCCACTAGGGCAAGGTGTCTGTACTTCTGGTAGTCTCACTGAGAGAGGCCAGGGGAAATGTAAGTGCTCATTTTCATTCTCGCTCTCAAAGAATTGAGAAAGAGCAACCAGCAGAGATTTCTGCTGACAAGGAAGCTGCTTTCATCACGTTGCTCACATGGAAAGATCTGTCGGTGTCTGAGGACCATGCACACAGCTTTCCACAGCGGCACCTGCCTGCTGCTCAGCCAGAGGTGTATTTCCATGTCAGAAGTATTTGAGAGCAATGGGGGCCAGCAACAGCCCAAGTTGCCAGGGTGTAACCCCAAGAACACAGAGCCACAGCCAGGAGGCCACACGCTGCTGAACATTATATCATTTTGTCTTCTTAATGGTTGGAGGCTTTTACAAGAACATGCCGTTTTTGTCTGCACTCCAACAAGAGGAAGAAGGATGCTTATAATCCGGTACTGGAGAAGTTGGCTCGGGATCAGCGATGTGTGCCAGCCCCCTTACTCTCCCAGAATCTTCAGCAGAAACGCCTGGGAATGTTTCTTAGCCGTTCTTTTGCTCCCCTATCCCCTGCCCCCCCCCCCAAAAAAAAAAAAAAAAAGGAAAAAACCAAAAAGGCAGCTGCTAAGTCAAAGCCTGAACAGTTCACAAACTAAAGTCGCTTTTGATTAATGTTCAGATTTTAAAGTGTTTGGGGAAAAAGTTTCACTGTTGACAGAACACCTTTCAACTGCTCTAGTGAATAGGTCTGAAAATGACAGTCAAAATTTGAAGGTTTAGTTACTTCAGATGTAGAATGTGAAAAAGACCAAACCAATAGGGCTAAAATCTGGCATGGCTGCATTTCTATAGACCCCAAACAATTCATTGAGAGCTCATAACATTTTCCAGGATGCTGGTCTTTTGTCAACATGGGAAGAGCTTTTATGTTTCAAAATCTCTTCAGGAGATGAAAACCGTTCCTTGTTGGAACCAGGCCTTCATTCCAGACAGCCTCTGAGAAGCAGCAGTACAAGCTGGGCAGGCTCTGAAATAGAAAGAGAAGGAACTGATTTGAAGCCAGCCAGTCCCACGTATCTGGAGGCCACATGCTCCCCAGCACATACGCAGCCAGGAGCGTTGCCCATGGAGACCTTCCCAGACGGCAGTCGCAGTTGCAGAGAGCCAGGCTGGAAATACACCTAGCGATTGAAAGAGCATGAACATTTAGACCGAGAGCTCTTGTTGACAAGAGCTTAACGGCTGAGGAACCGACCAAAAGCCTCTGCCCCTGGAGACCTGCAGCCGCCAGTGCCGTGCCCGAGGCAGAGGGGCCGGGCGCTGACGTCCGGCCTCAGGGGCGCTGAGTCCCGCGGAGATGGCGGGCGAGCTGCCCTACGCCACGTCCCGGCTGGCACCCGGCACCGCGGGCTGCCCGCGCCACCCGGCCGGACCCACAGCCAGGCTCCGGCAAAGGGGGGCGCTTTGGGGGCTGCCAGCACACAGCACCCGCGCACTAGGGAAGTTCACGCTCCTTCA
Source organism: Cygnus olor (assembly GCF_009769625.2). Classification (NCBI taxonomy): domain Eukaryota; kingdom Metazoa; phylum Chordata; class Aves; order Anseriformes; family Anatidae; genus Cygnus; species Cygnus olor. The sequence continues at coordinate 17,549,970 of NC_049183.1, forward strand.
TTGTGCGCGAATCCCTCGCTTCTCTGCTCAGGCTTGAGGGCATGGTGACCAGGTCCGGTTCTGGGGCTGGCCTGGGACCTGCCTGGCTGCTGGCTGCCACCTCGGAGGGGCCTCCTGGGTTTGCTGCTGGTTATCCTGCAGGTTTTACACACTTCGGAGGGGGCAGAGGGAGGGAAGTTTATGGCTGCATTTATGAGGAGCATGAGATTATCTGCATATGCGAAAAAATTCACAGAGGCTGTATAAAGAAAAGAAAGTACCATCCTTTGGCAAACAGAGCGAATTGGTATTAGTCTGCAGTCAAAGAGGATCTTAAATTATTGTTGTCTTTTTTGTGTTGCTGTACAGTAGTTTAAAGATAAAAGCCATCTGGGAAGAGTTCAGATAAGTAGCGGGGGGAGCCAGGCGAGCTTAGATAGACTGACTGCAGTGTGCCAAAATGAACTTGTTGGCTGCGAGCATTTCTGCTTTGCTTCACTGGGTTCACACTGATAAAGCCGCAGTACCCCAGGGCAGGGTCGGGTGCTTCAGCCTCTTCCTTCGTGGCCTGTCTCTTGCCCCAGTGCCTGCCTTTGCAAAGCAGAACTGCCTCTGCACATCCTGCTGACTGTAGCTGCCTGTTGGAAACACCTGCTCATTACACCGTGCTGGCTGTAAATTCACTTTCTTTGCTTATCACTTCACTTTCCTCAAAATAGGAGCTGCAAGCACTGATCAGAGGGCTGACAGCTCATCTCTGTCTCGCTGTTTCCTGGGTCATCTTCTCCATCAGTGACACCAGTAGGATGAGGTGTCTGCTGCTGCTGCCTAGGGCTGAGGCACGTGAGTGGGCATGCACTGAGCCCCCTTGGGCTGCCCCACCCCGGGGGTGGCTGAGACCCTCAGGCATGAAAGCCCATCAGGCAGAGAAAGGGGGGCTGCAGGGCACCAGCCCAGCCCATCGGGGGGGCAGTTGGAGGGGTTTGCCTGGCCCTCAGCTGGCTGCGGGAAGGCCAGTGGAGTGAAAAGCCATCAGTAGCTGACCCCTGCCTGCTTCTGTAATTTAAGCACGGGCTTATTAGAAATTCTTGATTTGGCCTGCAGCAGAACAGCACAGCGAGAGCAGCCCGGCTGTCTGTGCAGAGGCGGGTGGAGTGAGGGGCAGGGGAGCGGGATGGAGGAGAGCCCGGAGCGCCAGAGCTGCCAGCAGCCCCTCTGCCCCGCCGCTGCCTGGCCGCCCCAGCCAGGTGCGGGGCTCGGTGCCACGGGCAGCTCGGTTCGGGAGCATCGCGGAGTGCAGTGCCCGGGGTGCGTGCGGGCCCCTCTGAGGGGTCAGGGGTGGTGGGGAGGCACCCGGCGCATTCTCTTCTCCATGGGCATGCATGGGGAAGAGGGCCGGGCAGCGCAGAGCTTGCAGAGGCTGCTGTTGGGGATCGGTGCTCCTGGCACACCGGCGAGCTCCATGGCACTATGTAATCTAGTCTGCAGAAGATAAACGTGAACAAGCTTTGTGGAGTCAGACAAGGATAAGCACTGGCAAAGTCTGGGATGTTTTTTCAAATGATAATGGGTCTATTTAATAAAATGCTAAACGCAACACTCCAGCACAGCCGAAAGTCACAGCCAGACAAGGCTGCATGGCCACCCCACCGAGAGCACTGCCTGGGCAGGCCAGTCACAGGTCCCAGCTGACTGCGGTGGCTTTTGGCTGGCCACAGCACTGGTGTAGCAGGCGGGAAGTTTGCCCTAGTGCTGCCTCACCTGGCGTGTGTGCTGGCAGCCACTGCTCAGCAGGAGCTCACCTTCTCCCACCCTCGTTTTAGCAAGCAGCTGGCCCTCGCAGATACTTTGCATGCAGAAAGCCCAAGTGCCATGCTGCAGATAGTGCAAGGATTTGTCCTGATGCCAGCCACTACACACACAGCGCCACCAGGGACGCCAGACCCGTGCCGGCCTTGCTGGGACTAAGTCATTGCCTTGGGACTTGCAGTGCTGGAGCAGAAGCTTAAATCAGGCAGGACAGGCGCAGGGCGAGAGAGTCTTTGAGAAACTATATTACTGATTCCCCAATGGCTTCAAAATCTGTCTTTGTTTGGTGCTGCTTTCTTGAATTGCTTGCATTTACACAGCAGCTTGAGGGGAATGATAAGACTCATGAATATGTAAATTATTCTTGAAGGGTAGGAGGGGGCTTTGCTGTGACCCAGGGTGATTTCCTGAATCGTTCACATCCCGGCTTTCTTCCAGCCATGTGAAGAAGCGATGCATGGATCGTGTCCGACAGCCCCCCGAGCAGCACCTGTCCCCAGCGCTCACCGGCTCGGGGGGAGCACCGCGGTGCTGGAGGAGAGGCCAAGGGACAGCTGGGCTGCTTCCTTCCCTGGGGGGGCGAGCAGGGGCTGAAGAGCAGTGCCTGGAGGAGCTCTGTGAGGGCAGCTAGTGGTGACCTGGCTGTGGAAAGGCACCTGGTCTTCCAGCCAGCCCTGTGGAGCTGTAATGTGCCTTTTGGTCCGCGGAGAGAGGCACATTGCGTTCAGCACGCGTCCCCACCAGCAGCACAGACTGGCATCACGCTGCTTGCCCAATGCAAATGAAGTGGCTTTCCAATTTCTCGGCATTGAGCACTCCGCTCCGTACTAATCTGCCTGCTAGATTGAAGCAAAGCTTCCTGTGCTCCTCACTGACGTTTGTGCTCCCTCGGGCGGCGTGGGGCTGGGAGCAGAGCCCGAGGCTGCTGTGGGCACACGGGAGCCCGGTGCCGCTGGGGCTCAGCCCCATGCCGCAACCCTGCACCAATGGGACCTCGTGCATCCCGGGAGCCCCTGGTGCTGGCCTGGCCTGGTGGTGCCCAGGTGCCCCGGTGCCATCACTGGGGCTCAGCACCCCGATCCCCCGCGCCCTGCAGTGCCGTGGTGCAGCCCAGCCTGGCAGGGACCATCACCACCGCCCAGCACCGTGCTCAGACGGGTGCTTGCTGGCTGGGAGGTGCCCCTGGATGCAGCTGCAAGCTGCTCTGCATACATCCGCTGGTTATTGATTGCTCTAAAAATCTTTAAAGATTAACTTCTGGGAACAAATATAACATCTTTATGGAGCGCCGGGAACAAACTGCTTTAGCATTCGGGTGGCTGCTCTGTTGCACAGAGACATCTGTTTGCAACAGGACGCTCAGAGCAAATGATCTGTCAGTGTTCGAGGGGACACGTCCTACAAGCGGCTGCCTCCCCTGCGATGGCAGGTAGAGGTAACCTTGCCATGTATTGCAGCTGCATAAGTCGCACGCCAAGACTGTGTTAGTGACACTTGTTACTACACTGAGTTCCTGGCATTTTCTGTAAAATCAGACAGTGTCTTCTCTGCTTTCAACCTCCAGCATCAAGACAGGTAGGGCAAAGCCTTCTGGATGCCTGGAGGGAATAGCTGGCAGAAGCTGAGTAAGTCCCAGCCCTTTGGATTAATTTCGTTGCCACAGTTGTAAAGGGCTTTTTCAGTTTGCATGGTTGCGGAGCATACCTGGACATGGATAGCTCTGGCTCTCCCCTGTACTGGCACTGCAGTTGAGGGTGGCGAGTTTCCATGATTAAAAGAGGTCTGGGAGTAACACTGGACATTTTTTGTAACCTTGAAAAATGTACAAGCTGCGTGGTGGTGTGTAGCAAGCAGGCCCTTCACAGCGTGGTCAGAAATGCTGCAGGTGACACACGTGGGGAAGAGGTGGGGTACTACAGCGAGCTGAGAAATGTGAGGTCAGTAGCGAGGGTTCACTGTGTCTCCTGGTGTCTCCTAAGGGGAGGTCACTGCAGGTACAGCAGAGCTCCTGCACCCTCTACAGTAAGTCCAAATTTCTGGAAAAGCTGCTGTTAAAGTAGAATTTACGACTTGTGGTAATTGTATTCCTTCACCTTGCAGTTTTTGCTCTTTCAAAGGCTGGCTGAAGCCCAGCACTCCTGCTCACAGCTGCTGTGCAGGAGCGGGCCTGTGGTGCAGAGCTGCAGGATGCTCCAGGTAGCCGTCAGGCAGACACGGTTTGGCTGGAACCAGTCCTTTCCGTCTCACCTTCTGTGAGCCTCCACTCCCAGGCAAGGCTGCAGCTGCAGCTCCTCTGTGGAATTGCAAATACCCCTGTTTCTGCCCTGAAATGCTAACAAATATGCAAAGAGCAATTAAACCTGTTAAACTGTGATTGTTCTGGAGTACTGGTGATTCCTAGGGCCCACCGCAGCCACTGGCAGTGCGCTTCTAGCCAGCCCCTTCTGCAGCGTGGTCCTTGAGGGCACTGTGCGCATTCCGTGGAGATCTGGAGTCTGAGACGCTACAGTAGCAAACGGTTTGGGTTTATGCATGACCCCTAAAACACCCCATGTGCGTCACTACCGATGGCATCAGCGTCAGCTTTTCCTGTCTGCCACCCAGTGCTCAGAGGCAGCGAGGACTGAGCGCAACCAGGCTCTGCAGCAGCTTGCCCACGCTTTTCCTGGGTGCAGCTGCTTTCCCTGTCCAGAGGGGGAGCCGCCCTGGCACCCCGCATGCCCGCCATGGGGCATCCCCGCTGCCCAGAGCACCCTGCGGTGGGGTCTCTGCTCCCTGGGCGTGCGGTGTGTGACCTCAGGGCCCCAGGAGGGGCTTTGGGTCTCAGACAGCAGTGAGGCTGCAGCAGCCTTTGCTGTTTTCCACCTCATACGCTGCTTGAGACAGGGCACTGGCTGCAGTGTCCCACACTTCCCACCAGCTGGGCATGCCCCACCACGCCGCACGCAGGGGACGCTTCCTCTTGTTCCCCCTGCACAGAGCATGTTTACCTGGGCGAGCTGCTTGCAGGGGGTGCAAGCGCCTGTGCTCAGTTACAGAAAGATTTGTCGTGCCCAGCATGGGCAGACCTGGCAGCCCCCCACGGGGCCGGGCTCGGCAAAGGGTCCAGCAGTGGCCGCTCCTGCCCACCTGGGAAGCCGGCGTGGCGAAGGCACGTGCACAGCGACCGCATGCAGCACAGAAGCACCTGGGGAGCAGACGCTCTCACAAACGAGGGAAAACACCAGTGAGTACATTGCTGCCTTGCCATGAAAACCATGAATGAACGAGCCTTTACTCAGAACAGTGAATCATCATTAGAAATCACTTAGTGATTGATACCAGGAAAAGCAAGTCAGGTCTTGGGTCGTCCTGTCCATCTCATGAGCCAGCATTTGTGTGCTCCTGCTGGGATGTTTGCCAGGGATCTCTGATCTGGAGTCGTGGAGTTTCCCCCTTTCCCTAGGATGACAATTCTCTGATTAACATGGTCTGCTGCCAGAAAACTTTCTCAGATATTCAGTCTGTGTTTTCTGTATGTTAATTTCTTGCCATTACAGCACCCTGATTAATTACTCTGTTTATGCCTGTAGAATATTTGCAGGCTGTTGCCATTGATGCAGGAACACTTCACAGAAGAGAAATGTCTGTAGATCTGTAATTGCTTAATAAACTGCTGATAGAACTCAAGAATACTCGCTATTACCCTGGGCTTCGTAGGACCAATAAATGTCTTTGTAGTCTGCAAAAGATTCAGATATGCCCCAGATTATGATCACCTCTTGGCCAGACTGGGCTAATTCAAGCCTTTTGATCACTCTTGTAGCTCTTTTCCACAGCTGGTTAGCTCTGCTGCCAGTTCTTGGGCAGAATGATGTCCATAATGACTCACACCACAGATTCCTACTCCCAGGGAACTCTGCTTCAGAAGTGCAATCCAGAAATGGGGCAGGGTTTCTGTGTGGCTTTACTGACTTGCAAATAAGCCTAAACAAATCACTGAGAAGATGTTTAGGAGCAAGTGCATGGGCATCCAGACTCCTTGGCCCCGCTTTCCCAAGCAGGTGTGCGTTTTGCACTTTTCCCCTGTCCGACAAACCCGTTAGGTCTCTCTCCCCAGAGATGGCTGCTGTTCTAGTTCCCAGGCACTGAGCAAAGCCTCCCCCGCAGGCACCCAGTACCGTGCACCCCAGGCGGGGCTGACGCCAAGCCCTTTGCGTGTTTCCCGGAATGTCCCACTTGTCCTCACAGAATCGCTGCAGTCAGATTCCCTGCACACCCTGTGAAGCAGATGTGCGATCCTGACACGTGACAGCCGCGATGTCGGTGTCATTTAGTGTTTCTGTACGGGCATTTCCTTGGCAGAGAGAGCTCACAGGGCCAGAAGCTGCCTCAGCTGACACTTTCATAGCCTTGAAATGAAAAGATGCTCAGGAAGGTCTTCGGACTCCCCTGCAACTCGGCCTTCTTAAGTGAGAATGAAAAGGACCCATTAATGTTTAGCTTCATTTCTGTTTATCAGAGAAAAGGAAGCTTTTGTCAGGCATCAAAGCTGGGATTTAGGACACAAAGCAGACTGCTTTGCTGTGGACTTCTGAGGAACCAGAGGAAGAAAAACAGTTGTTTGAAATTCTCAACTAAACTGGTAAATCCAAAACCTGCAATTTGTGTTTAGCCGAACAGAAGAGGCTAAATAAATTACCTGTCTGCTGCAAGTCTCTCTGAAGTCTGGAGCTCAGTTCAGATCTGAAAGTGGCGGGCCCAGAGCATGAAGACAGAGCCGCCGCCAGGAGTGGGTGCTGGGGCAGGCACAGGCTGGGGTGCACGCGGCGAGGGCACAGAGCAGCCCTGCTCTCCGCAGCAGCTTGCAGCGGGTGGCCTCAGAAAAGCTGCAGCAGAGCAAAGCAACTGCAAGGAAAAATGTAAAATAAACGTGTGGCCTGGAGTCCGGATGTGCAGTTTATTTTAAAACCTAATAACTCCAGATAATTGATAGTGGAGTGCAGTATTTTCAACGTGTTGGATTACGAGCGTCTGTCGCTCACAAGAAGCTGTAACCTTGAGCTATGAGACATTATTGGCAGTATTTAACACAAATCTGTTTTCCATCATTGTCAAATCCCACTTCAATATGCACCACAGGAAGAAACTCGAATACTAAATTGATTTCTTTAATGGGAAGTTTCTTCAGGAGATACCAACCTGTGTGAAGATGCATTAATAGGATTACAGTGGAACCTTTTTATTTTGTTTTATTTTTTATGGAGATTTTTAATGGAGATTTTCTGCCCTAATATGCCTGTGACACACTGCTTCACTGCACACGCTGCAAGGCAAGCCCGCCTTTAGGAGACGAGACTGCATTCCTCTGGAGATGGAGCTCATGAGCTTGGGACTGTTTCTGTGATGAGTTTGATAAGCCATCACTGAAGGGAGTAATGCCTGGAAAACAGCAGCGTTTGCCACATGCCAAGGAATTGCTCAGCAGACCATGCAGACCAGGGTAACACGTTGCACCCAGCTGTGCCTGGGAGCATCATGTCCACCTGCTGTCCTCGCAGAGCTCTGCGTGGAGCCGCATGGCACAGCCCGCCCGAGGGCTGGCCGGGAGTGGAGCGCTGTGGAAGCAGGGGAGGAGGATGACGGCGCAGAGCAGCACGTGGCCAGGGAGGCAGAAGCTTCGAGCAGCTCCCCGGACCTGACCCAGGCTGGCGTGGTCACCGCGGAGCAGAACAGGGACCTCTTTGGTCCTGACTCCCACTCTCCCTGTTGGTGCAAGTTAGCTATGAAAACCTGATCAGCCTGGAAACAGCGCAGGTTTTGGTTACGTCCAAGCTGTGCTTGGTCTGGGGCAGCCCACAGCTCCGGGGGTCACGGAAATAAATGGCATTGGCCATTGAACCTGAACGGTGAGGCTGGGTGTGAAGTGCAGGCAGATCGTTTGTGGCATGGCTAGGAGGAGGAATGTTTGCCTTCTCCAGGAGTACAGGAGTACCGTAGGTGATAAGGTAATTACCTTCTCCAGTGTAAGCTAATTGACGGAGAGCTAATTGACTTTTAAAAAGGTGATGTTTCCTTTCCCTGTGCAGGGTGAAAGCCCCCTGCGCTTCTCTCTACTGCTCTTCTGGGAGCAGGCAGCAAATCTGGGGCTCAGCTGGGAGTCGTGGTCCAGTGCAGCTTCAAGACCCAAGAGCTGCATCAGCAAGGGTCCACCAGGAAGGATCCCTAAGTACATGCTGAAAGGCTTGTGTTGGTCTAACACCTGAAACATTAACACTTCCGTGTCAAAAACGTGGCTACTGTAGAGTGGTTTACAAATTTGGCTGGCAAAGCTGAACCTTACAATATGTGAAGGATTTATGTCTGTAAATAGGAGGTGTGTGGGAGGCACGCCGGGTGGCTGGGTGCTCTGCATACCCAAGGGCTCCTTCGTGCCGCAGGCCGTGTCCTGGCGGCTGAGGAGTGCTGCAGGACACCGGGCCTGGAGCTCCCCGGCGGCTGTGCTGAAGGGGCACCGGACCTGAAGGGGCATCGGGCAGCAGCGCCAGGCAGAGCCACCCCGCTGCCTGCAGGCGCCAGGCCCAGCACGGACACATCTGCCAGGGCCGCTGCTCTCCCGAAATCAGCGGCGCTGATCGGCTCAGGAAGGGTCCCGAGGCCTGGGGCCTGCTGGACACCGCTCACACCGGCTGAGGCAGAGGGAGGCGGCAGCTCCACACCTGCACCCGCAGAGGGGAGGGGAGGAAGCAGGGCCCAGGGAGAGGCTCTTCCGAAGCTGGACACACTTCTTTGTGGGCACTCTCACTGCACGCCTCTTTCAGCACCTGCCAGCTGCCAGGCTGTGTTTGCTCTTTCATCAGACCTGGAGATATACGGAGATACGCAAACAAATGCAGAAATGTTTTTCCCCCACTGTCAGATGAGATTTCTAAAACTTCACCCCCATATCAAAATGGTTTACTGCTCCTTTGGGGTGGCATGTATCCGCATCCGTGTCTGGAAGTCAGGAGGTTGATGCACAACCCCTTTGGCATCCCCAGACCCTACAGCTATCCCAGGCGCAGCTGCACCATTTCACAGGCTCAAGATTACGGTTTAACCCCACAGGAGATGTGATGGATATAGTAAGCAGATACACTGAGATTCAGAAAGCTGAGCACAGCATTTCCGATAACAGTAACACACAAGAATTTGTAGATTTACAGGAAAGCACTGAATTTTCCCAAAGGTGGTGCCATCTCTGGAGACAATCTGGAGAAAGGCGTTGTGTTGTGTGTTGTCCCAGGTTTGATTTACAAAGAAGAGAAGAGAAGTAGCTGTGGAGTTTGGTTCTGGTGCCCTGGCATGCAGCAGGGCCAGTGCTGCTGCAGACCCCACTCGCCTGCCTTGGCCTCTCCAACCCCCCGGGCTGGTTCCTGCCCCCAGCATGGGCTGTGCCTGGCAAACAAGAAGCGCGAGCAGTTCCCACCTGCCCCGGCATCGCCTCCCAGACTGTCGCTGAGCACGACGGTCAGTGATGCTGTTGCCATGCCAACTCCTCCAATCTGCTCTCCCACTCCTGGAGCCCTCCTGGAGCTCCCGCCACCCCGCAGGTACGTGGGATCACGCTGAGCCCTGCCCCGGGCACGCGCCTCTGCCTTTGGTCAGCAGGACTCATCCTGCTGCAGGGGTGGAGCAGGGGACACCCGTCAGATGCTCCCACAGCTTTTCTGCAGCTGCCCCGCTGCTCCTTCACTACTGGAACACTAACAGGTCCCAGCCAGGTAGAAACAAGTTGCTGGTACGGTGAATAAGAGAATCAAAGCAGCAGCTGGGGCAAATTATGACTTTTTTTTTCTCAGATGGGAAGGGGGGGGACTCGCTAAACAAGCATGGGTTTGCCCAGGGCAGCCACCACCACCATCCATCACCACGGGTCCCCAGGCACTCCAATACTGGAGAAGCCATTTAGTCTGAAACGCGTCTGCACAGGGCGAGGCTGTTGAGCGTCCTCATAGTGCCCAGCAGCCAAGCAGATCAGAGCCGACAGAGTCTGCTGTGCCCTAGCTCTGTCGTGTTCAGGAAAGTTGTCACAGTGCCTCCATCAAACACTGTGAGCTTCAGAGTGGCACAGCACAAAACCTGGGATTTGGGAAAACACCAAGTCATGGCTCAGCAGGGAGCTGCGGTCCCCCAGCGCTGCAGTGCTTGTGCTGCTGGTGGGACCAAGCATCTCTGGAGGCACTCAGCAGTGGGGTCACAGTCACTGCCTGGGGTGCTGTGGGTTTGGGAAAGGGCCCCTGCCCCACTGGGTCTCAGGGGGCCTGACCTGCCCATAGGTGTGCTCCAATGGGCTGTGGCTCACCAGTCCCTCACTATCCCAAGCCCACCACCACTGGGCTGCTGGGTTGGCAAGGCTGCAGGTTCACACTGGGCATTGCTACCTGGAGCTAGCAGAGGCACCTTATCTGTACAGATGTACATTTGCAACTGGTCAGATAACACAGAAACATCTAATGGGATTACCTGTGATGCCATAAGTGTTAAATGTGCAGGCAGCTTTGTCCCATGCTAAGCACAGCAACAAAAGGGCACTGCTGCCAAGAGTCCTCTGTGGCAAAGCCTCTCAGAGGGCAGGGAATCAAACAGAAATAATGGCCTTTCTGGAAGGGCTGGGGCCAGTGTCAAGGTTTATCTTCCCTGGCAATGAGAACAAGTTCCCCTGGGAGGCTGGCGAATTCCCAGCAGAAGCTGCATGGGGAGCGTGGTGCAGATAAGCAATGTCAGCAGGCTAAGCGCAGAGCTGCGCTGGCCCTGTATGGCTGAGGATGTCCCCTTTCCATGGAGCAGCAGTGACATTTGGGTAATTTGGCTTTGGAAAAAATGCCCTCATTGCTAAGCAGGAGCACTCGCTGTGTGTTCTCAACACGGAAGTTGGGTACTTCAAATATTCAGCAGCGCCCCGAGGCCCCAGGAACAGGCTGGCTTGAAGTGCATCACATGCCAAACAAAATTGATTCAGACTCTGTCTTATCTGAAATAGCACCAGCCCCGACCAAATGCAAGAAAGACACTCCACTTAACAAGCACAATTAGGGCTGCGTGTCTGTGATACAGTGGTAGGAAAGGAGCTTAACCAAGGTGATTAATTTCCTTGTAACACTGTGTGCCCTGGCTGGGCTGAACGTCTACCTCTGGCACAGGACAAGCTGACCCCAACCATGTTTCATTGTAACCCCAATTTGCTGGAAACTTTCAGGGAACTTTTAAGAACAGAAGGGAAATGTTTCCTCTACAGAAGTATGTGACCCATGAGAACGTGGCTCCAGCTTTCGAGTTCAGACCTGGTCACGCTGCCCCTGGCACCCTCCACCTCGGGCGGGCACCGAATCAGGTGGGGTGGGGGTCCGCAGGCGGGGCGGGGGTCCACAGGCGGGGCAGGGGTCTGGCTGCGCTGCTCTGCTCTGCGGAGGTGGTGGGAGCCAGTGGGATGTGGTGCCGCCCGTCTGCAGTGGCTCTGAGGTGTCTGCATCTTGCAGGGACAGCGATGGGCATGCATGCCCACGGGCATGTTGTGGTGCTTTCTCAGTTTGAATGAAGCTGCTCACTGTACAGAATTAATTTTCTGCTGAGGCCATGGTTTTCCTTCCATGCAGCTTCAAGACTTGTGCTCCTTCCCCTTGTGCTCCCCTGGCACTGTGAGCCGAGCCCTCTCCAAGGTGCAGAAATGCACCTCATCTCTCCAGTGCTGAGGCCCTCCTTCTCCTGGCAAATGCAGATTTTATTGGCTGTTTGCTAACGGAGTTAGGAATTAACATGATTATTTTGCATAGTAATTGGCAGCATGTGTGGTAAAGAGATCAAAATGCAGAGAAACTAGAAGTGAAGAGGTTTAGTGAGGCAGAGCATTTGTGGAAGTTAAGCAGTGTGTTTAAGTGCCTTGAAGTCACAGTCCTCATCCTGTGGCTGCCTGTGGGATGCGCTCCATTTGCTCCCCTGGCTGGGCGCTCAGCGGGCAGGCGCTTGGCCCTGCTGCCAGGCAGACAGCGCTGTGCAGGGCTGCAGTCCGCAGGGCTGCCAGCCCGGTGCTGGTGGCACTCGTTCAATGTGCCATTTGGTATCCACCGCAGACAATGGCAGGCGGAAGCTTTCACTCCCACGGCGCCATACGGGAAGGATTCTGTCATCATGCCATGACAGGGAGAAGAATTTAAATGTTAAAAGGCAGGTTTTCTCTGAACTGCATCCAAAATACCCACCTAAGAATAGTGTCTGTCTTCAGAGGGGTGACTGGTTTCCATCCTCCCTCTTTCACACATTTATAGCACCCCTATTTCTTCCTCTGACTCTTCCAAATCTGCAGCTTTTTACCAGATGCTGTGATGGGACCGTGATCAATGCATGCAGTGATTTGGTGTAATTTACACCCAGGAGTCAGACAGAGAGCACAGTTCTTATCCCTCAGCCTAAATCTACAGCCCACTTGCATGAAAGCAGAAGTCCCAGATTTATTAACCTGCTCCTTCCCCTTGTTTATAGCAGGCCCTCTGCTTTGACTGTTACACCTGGGTGTATTAGGTTTTATCAGATAATAAACCTGGCTCAGTGAAGCTAGACTTTGTGTCAAACACACTGTAATATTCTCAAAACACAGCCTCAGCAGTGTGCATCCTAATGCCAAATGTACAGATCTTGGGATTACGTGGCAGAGCCCGTAATGTTCTGTCAGTCAGGATGCAGCAAATCCTGTAAGTGCAGGCACAGGTAAGCTTTTGTTCGGCGCATCACAATGGCAGGAAGCTTTCTCCCCTGTTTACTTTCCATTGCAGACATTTACATTCGGACCAATGAGCTGAGAATGTTTTCTCGATGATTATAAGAGTAGCGTTAGTATGCAGATGAAAATGCAAATCGGCCTAGATAAGGCTTCCTGGATGGCACTGGAAGTCAAGGATTTAATCTAGCATGATCTTGGACATAGTTTAAGCTCCTCAAAAACAAGAACACATAACCTGATGCAAAGATTTCATCTCAATAAACCTCACTGTCAACAAATTCCAGGAGCCTTTGTTTGCTTTAGCAATTGGTTCGGGCAGATGTGAAGTCTGTGAGGCATCTGATGCCCGGGGCTAACCTTCACTAAGCTTGCAGGCCGGGATGTCTGCATGGCACTACCATTTGTGTGGCACTGCCGTTTGTGTGGCGCTGCCACAGCAGCAGCCAGGTCCGGCCCCTGCCCCACGTCCCTGCTGCGGTCGGGGCTGCGCCGCCTCCACCCCGCGCCTCTGCTGGCTCTGCCAGACCACCAGCACCACGGCCGGATCCTCTCCCAGCTGAGCCAGCTCGCTTGGTGCCTGTGCTTCAGAGCCCTCGGGCAGCATCTCCTGTCTGCTGCCCAGCCCACCTGGCTTGTGGGAAGCCCCCTCTGTGCCCTCAGGTCCCTCCCGGGATCCCAGCCAGGCACCAGGACGGTTACTCTGAGGCACGCAGGGGTTTTGACATGGCCGAATGAACTGCTTGGCCGCAACCTTCTGAGTTTTAATATTTCATGATAAGATACTAATTGTTGTCTCTGTGCCAGGCACTGGCATTTCTTCAGCCAACTCCTGTCTTCCTCCCTGCCTATACTGATAGAGACTAAAGCAGCACAGGAGATGAACAGGTCCCAGATTTTGATCAGAGCTTCCACTGGCTCATATTGCCAGGTCCAAGTCTCCAAAACCAATGAGAATTCAGGAGCTGTGAAGTCCATGATATGAAGGCACCCAGGCCAGATCCCCAGCCATGCAGCACCTGGAGTCCCGGGGTAGGAGAGCCACAGCCAAGCAGGGACGGAGTGGCTGTCCTCCTCACCGCCACCCAAACGCTTCTCGTCAGGCTGTGGCGGGGCAATGCTCTGGTCTCCTTTCTAAGAGAACCATCAGGATGGTGTGCAGGGATGCTCTGCATCCACACCTGGAGGCGGCGTCTCCCGTGCAGCAGCTTCAAGGCCCTCGGTGCAGTCAGGCTGCTGTTCTCGGGGCAGCAGGGAGACAGGCAGGCTGAGAGGGAGAGGCTCGGGTGCAGAGCATCAGTAGACCGGCCTTCTTGATGAGTGAGCACTTAATTAGCCTCTGTTCAAGGCCCAGTCCACGGGAGCTGTATGTAGGAACTGTGGGGACAAGAAAACCTCTTAAGCAAGAACAAGCAGGGAGGCTCTGGGCTTCCCAGACCTTCCTTCCAGAGCTGGAAAGCCTTCACAGCTAAGCACAAGCCAAGAAATGCTGGCAGCACCAGGCAGCTGAGCACAGCCCTCACTGCTTCATCCTTGCGCATAAATTACCTCCAGGCTCTGAGCTAAACAAAGGGACCTGAAATAATTCTGCATTTTAATAAAGTCAGCATTCGTGCCTCTGTTGTCCTTATAGAAAGAGAATTTGCATTTCTTGTTGCCAGCTCGCTCTGCACAGCCTGCTGCCACTGGAGATCAGCTGCACACTCCCCACCATGGACTGAGTTACATTTTATTTCTTAATCACTGTAACAGCAGAAATGCAGGGTAGAGCCACTTTATAACCCCCAAAATAGAGAGCCCATGAATACATCAAAATCCCTTCAATGGGCATGTTACTTTAAAACGTGAAAGTCCCCAGAGCACCTCTGCTGGTGGCCAAGTGTCCCCCCTCTCCCCCCGGCTGCTCTCCCACTGTACTCAAAGCGGCTGACAGGCTCGCAACCAATTTGATCAGGAACCAAAGGCGGAAGAACTGGCACTTCTACTTCGGTTCTGCGTTTCTGTAAAATGCATAAAGAAAAAAACTGCAGCTTCTCCCTCCCAAGGGAGCAGCATCCCCTGGCTCAGAGCTGTGCCTCTCGCAGCCAGCATGTGAGCCCATGAGCCACAGGAGGGCTGTGTTCCACCTGGGACACTCCCTTCTCACCTAACATTTTGTTCTGTTCAGTCCTCTGCAATTTTGGCACAGATTCAACCCCACGACAAGCTGATTCCACTGCTGCAAATGCAGAGATCTTGCCAGTGGCAACAACTTCCATAGCATGCAGACCCTTCATCACCCTCAGGACTGGGTCATATTGACTGCCCCTGCTCTCATTTTCACAAAGCAGTCACAGAGAGAAGCTGAGTATTGGGGACAACCCACATTTCTTTAGGGAGGACATGGTGCAGATCAGCACAGGCAGAGCTCACCCAGCCCCTCTGCCTGGCACCAGGTAACAACGAGCTCTGGCAGGAGGCAGAAATCCCCCTAGCAGGGCAGCCCAGCGGCACAGTGAGGGCTGCGGGAAGCGGCGCTGGCCTCGCAGTAGAGGCCTGCACAGAAAGGCTTCTGCGCCAGCCTCCCCTCTGCCTCTGGCCACACAGTTGCCCACCTGCAGCCAGCCCCGACCAGCTCCCGGCTCTGCTCTGAGCAGTCCCCTGGGACCCCACAGTGTGCACCCACTCCCCCGGGTGCCTGTGCCAACCAGACTGCAGGCCGCAGGGCAGATCTGGCCAGTGGTCACTTCTGCAGACAGCAGGGAGGCTGCTTGGCTTCTGCCTGTGAGCTGCTGTTGGCAAATGCCATGAGGACATCACGGTTGTCCCTACGGGACCTCCTGAGCAGTCTTTAGTGTAGCACTTTGCAGAACCTGTTCCCACTACAGGATCCTCCCCAGACAGAGAGGGGTGGAAAGGGCTTGTCGGTAAACAGTGCATCTTCCTCTAACGGCAGTGTCAGGCCCCACTGACCACAGAAATGGGAATCCTGTATCGCTGCAAAAGCACTGGGATCCCCGGGACTTACAAGAAGGAAAATGCTGCACGAGCACACACCCCAGGCCCAACGCTCGCTGTGCAGGCTGCGCTGCTGGGCTCTGGAGGCTCAATTCCTTAACTCAGTTGTAAATCACTGCGTGTCTCTGCTTATCTTCTGGGTTCTCAGACTTGGCAGGAGTCCGGCATGGACTAAGCTGCTCATATGCTTCAGAAATGAAATCATCTAATCAAAGGCATTGTTGTCTCCTAGGACCAGACCGAGAATCCAGAGTGGTGCACAGTGGCAAAAGTCACCCTTGGTGACAGCCTGCAGTTGTCCTGCGTAACTCCATGCTGTGTGCCAGCCCTTTCTGTCGAGCATTACCAGTGAACAAGTAGTTTTTGTGACTTTTCATCACTTGCCCTGTGCCACAGCAGCTTGTTATGTTGGACACAAGGGCCACGTGCGGTCTGTCCAGTCTTGAGGATTCTGCCTCAAGATGTGGGACAGGGGCTGAACCACAACCATGTCTTGACAAAGGCTCTCTGGGGCTGCACGGTGGCAAGGGGTGCCCTGCATGCTCCTGGGGTGACTCCCTCCTTGTCACGGTCTGGTAGGAGTTCTCTCAAGCCGTCTGAGCCGCTGCGGTGCCGCAGCACGCCGGCATCCCCGGCAGGGCAGGCAGCGGGGCCAACGTGCCCCACTCCTGCTGCACCGCCCCCGCTGCAGGGCCACCCCAGCATCTCCCACTGCAGGGGAAAGCTGTGACTGTAGCTTTCAGCATGTTCAATTACTGTCAGTTAATGATGATTAATTTACAATTAAGGGCCTCTAAAGGATAGTGTGTGTGTTAAATAAATATTGATCTTTCATTTGTGGCCACAGATATATTACCCCTGTTACAGGAAATTCAGCAGTGGCAGGAGCACGGCAGCCTCTGCTCACAGCCCCGCTGTGCAAGGAGAGCTGCCCGGGAGCACCTCCAAGTTAATTGTGTTTTGTTAGGAAATTCTGGGGATTGCCAGGTGCATACAGGGCTCCGTGCTCAGACTCGCCCCAGCCAGCAGCTCTGGCTGCGCAGGGCTGGATTAGTCATTTCATTTGTGGCACTTCAGTATCGCTCCCAATTGCTTGGTCCTGTTTCCACTTGCAGAAAACTTGTGAGCGCTGGGGGGTGCTGGGAGCTGGTGATTTTCCTCTCGAGCAGTCCCTAATTGGCCTTGCAAAATAAATAAACCATCCAGTGCCTGCTAAGTTTCACTCACAGCCAGGCTGCCTAGCAGACTGGTCCTGGGCTGGAATGAGGTGGAGCCGGGGGCCTCTGCGAGGCCGCGGGCAGCGCAGCTGAGGGGGCCAGGGCTGGCCAGGCCCCCCCAGCAGGTGTTTCAGGGCATGCCTGCAGCACGCTCACCCTGTGACTCTGCTGTCTGGCAGGGAGATACTCAGCTTTCTCCAGAACACACGACTAGCGAGTACGTGAAAAATCCCAGCAGCAGCACCTGGATTGAGCGGAGCCCCAGGACCAACGTCCCCTCGGCAAGTGCGTGGCTGCGCCGCAGGCCCACGAGGTGCCAGAGGGGAGGGACGCGCGGCGCCATGCACGGCACAGCCTGTCAGGACCAGGAGGAGACGGGGCAGGGAGTGGCCACTGGCTGCGAGGACATGGCCGGCACATGGCGGCGGTGCATGAAGGGTGCTGGGGCTGGTACCACGCGCAGCTGCGGCACAGGGCCTGGGCCAGGCCTTTACCAGGGCAACACTGCTGGGGGCTGTGCTCTGCACGCCTGCTTGGCACAGCACCCAAAGTCCTTATTACCAGCTGTGTCCCACTGCCGAGGGTCTTTAGGAGAAGATCAATTACTCCCTAACTTGTTTTCATAGAACAGAAGCAAAGAATTCAGCCTATCTTGAAAGAGCCCCAAAACATCATTAAATAACCCAGAGTGCAGATTGTCCAGTACCCCAGGGTACACATCTGGCTGTCTTCTCACAAGAAATGACTGGGCTGAGAACATTTTCTTGGGCAAAAGGCAGCGCCTGGCTGAGCCATGTGCTCTTTAGCACCTACTTGCTCTTCTCCCTGCAGGCTGTTCTGGATGTGGCTCAGAGTATCTCAGGTGAGATATTCTGGTTTCCCTGAATATGCAATGTGTTTTTCAACCCAGTTTTGGGTTTTCTGTGGAGTCTTTCTGGCTGGCAGTCCCACCATGGCCACACACACATAGCATGGTGCAGCCAGCAGGAGGGGGGATGCACTCAGCATCCTCTGCAAAGGCACTGCTGCCCTGCAGGGGAGACCTGGCCCAACGCCTGTCCGAGCCTTGGCTGGAGGCTGACGAAGCTGGCCATGGCTGTCAGCCAGACAGAGCCCTGACTGCAAAGCTGCCCATCAACGCACCCCAGGGAATGGGCGGTCCAGACTCAGAGCCATGGCCCAGTGAGCCCCAAGGTCTCCTGTCCCCTGCATCGCTGTCCCTCCTCTGTCTCCCTTGCCCAGCAGAACTGCCCTGCAGTCACTCCCAGGCAGCAGCTCCTCCATGGCCCTGGGTTTGTTGGCCATTCTCCGTGGGAGCACCACAGCTGGCCAAGCTGTGCAGCTCGTTGTTTCAGGCCTTGAAGCTCAAGAACTACTGCCATTTCAGAATGCTGTCATTTTCTTGCCTGGTCATACATGTCTATGAAGTTTTCTTTATGTTGCTGTTTTCTGACATCTTTCTGACTTTTCTGTGTGTAATGAGCACATTCTCTGAGACATATTTTTCTAAAAATCTTTTATCTGTTAGTTGTTAGCTTCATGGCTCTCCACATTTTCCAATTTCATGAGTATTTTTAACTTGTGCCTTTGAAGTATTTGTGACTTCTTTGTTGGTCTAGCAATGGATATCAGTGTGCTAACAATATTCACATCAAAATCCATCTAAGCTTCTCAAGAGTCCTTCACGCAGCGTATTGCAGGGCCCATCTCAGGCCAGCACCAGTGACAGCATGTCTAGGAAGAGACCGGTGAGCCAATGCGGGGCCCTGCACACAGACGCGCAGAGCTGCTGGCCCTCGGGGCTGCCGCTGGCCCTCGGGGCTGCTGCCCACCCGCACGGCCCCACGGGCAGCAGCTGCTGGAGCGTGGCTGGTGCCCAGCCTCTCCCGTGGCAGGAGGAGCAGCCCCAGCCGGGTGCCACCACAGCCAGCTCCGGGAGGGAAAAGGGGCTGAGCACTACTGCTGTGGTGCCACACTGGGAGAGGGCACGGAAACAGCACCAGCAGTGGTAGTGTGTAAAGACCAGGGACTGGCAATGACTGGAGACATTGACAAGAAATAGGGTCATCTCCTTTGTATTATTTTTCTCCAGAGATGCAGATTTTTTGCAGTTGCTGCCGTATCATACATTGCTGCATCCCTTAGGATGGCTGCAGGGATACAGCCTTCCATGCAGATGCTTTTACATCTATGCAAATCCGCATAGAAGCACACATTCAGAGGTTTGGGGACATCACGGAGCGATATCCACAGTAACAACATTTTGTTTTTCTTTAAGTTTCGTCTTATTTCTCAACACCTGGTACTCAGGAGTCTTGAAAAATATCTAAACATGGTGCAATCCATTCCAAATAATTGAAGGCCACTTCAACTTGCACCACAGCCAGCAAGTCCTGAATGCTGGAGCTCAACAGGGATTTCCACAGCAGTACAGCACCCTTCTTTCACATCTGTGATTCTTTCCCACACATGGATGATGCAGGAGGATACAGGAGGAGAGACTGATCCCACCCCACCTTCAGCCATGTCCCAGGCAGCTACTGCATGAGCTCTGCTCTTTCTTGCCAGCACATTCCTCACTACCATCCCCTTGCCAGGAACTAGTCTCCCTTCTCTTCTGCATTGCATTTCTTGGAAGCAGGCACACGAGAAGAATATTGTCTCCGGCTTTCTCTTTTATTTGAGGCATGTATTTAAAACGATGCTTTTGTTCCAAATGAATGAGTTGATTCATTCAGAAGTGCAGTTTCTGTTTTTGAATCAGCAGAGCTGTTTATGCTCATGGTGTCCATAAAACTGTTATTTTAGTCCTGACACTGATGCTTATGAATAAAATTTAGATCTCATTCAGAAGTACATTAGCTGTAGCTATTTGGCTTCTTGTTAACACATTAATTTTTATTGAGAAGACTATGCTGCCAAGCAGTTCCTTCTCCATCTTACAGCAAACTAAGTACCTCAAAGTACAGACTTCAACACGACAAAATTACAGCACGTGCCTCCCTCTCTGGTACCCACTGAATCTACAGATTCAGTTCGCGGCTGCTTTTGCTCTGCTGCTGGATCACGATGGGAACTTCCCAGTTATGCTGCGTTAACAGGAGAGGCTGGAGCAGATGCGCCATTGATCAGGAAGAGGCTTTCAAGGACCCGCTCAAGCCGTCAGTAAGCTGGCACAGCTCTACGTACCCAGGAGGGACCGGATGCTGGTGTGCTGGAGCCAATTAGCTATCCCATGTATTTATTGCACTTTTTTGCTTGAAGCAAGCTGTTAAATGTCAAAAATACTTTCACATTTTAGCAGAAAGATAATTTTTAATAGATTCCACCTACAAAAAGGAGCTGACTGGCAGAATATTAAACTCAGGAAGATTTATTTTTAATCCGTGCCTCCAAACAGCTTCAGATAACCATTTCTGCATTGCTCCTGGCTGATTAATACCGCTGTCCCTCGCCTGTCCTCCTCACTTGGTTCTGTGGCAGCTGTGGCCTCTCACATCCTATTAACCTTGTCTGCAGAAGGGACACCTGGCCAAACCAAAGAATTAGCTCTTGTAATTAAGAATGTAAACACCACACACTGCCTGCTAATGTCCACGTGTCTTGTCCCTGCCTTCTCCTGGTGCTTGTTAGGGTAGGCTACCTCCAGATGGGTTTTTTCCCAGCATCACCTTTCCACACAGGAGCTTCCAATAGTCTTTAAATAGACAGACTTATCAAACAAACAAACAAACAAAAATAAGTGGGGGTTTGGCTCTTCAAAGGTTGGGATCGGTATTTTGTGAGAGCTGGTTGTCCCTAGCTGTTCTTCAGGAAAGGGTGCCATCAGTTAGTGGCATTTGCTGGGACAATGTGGTAATCTTGTACTCTTAGAGGAGACAGTTAATGTATGTGACTTGTCTGATCTAGAACAGCAATACTTTTATTGATAATGCCAGAGTTTATGACCTGGATCTGTAGCCTGACAGCACAGCACAAGGCTGGTGGGCCAAGCGTTTCCACAATGAAGTCAGCTACGGTGGCACAGAGATGTGCTCGTGGTACCTCTGCCTCTGATTCTTAGTTTTATTCTTAGTTAAGTAGCATTAGTCTGTTCTCAGTATCAGCAGTAACTTCCTGGTGCTGGGTAGAAAAATTAAGTCACTATTCATAATACAATAGCTTCTGAAAATTAAGGTGACTTTATTTTTTTTCCTCAATAATATAATGAGTTATTTTGAGTGATGCCAGATTTAATGGCTAAATCAATATGTGTGTTTAGTGTTAGGCTTTATTTTAGCACTAAGTGACATGAGATAAGCAGACTTAGAGTGTTAATTGGCTTGTGTTTAGCATTTACACTAATCAGAGTGTGCAGTGCTGCCCAGGGCTCTTCAGCACTAGTAATTCTGTTTACCCAAACTAGGAGTTGTTTACTCTATTGACTGGAGTGGAATCAGTCTGTTTTTTCAGCTACTTGAATGTTACACTGCATGTGTTAATTCAAGAGAGAATCCTGGCTAAACCTGAGCTGTGCTGCACGTGGTGTGTATGGGGAAGAAATGGCTAAACAAACCCTGAAGAAAACAAAACATTAACATGTACCTGAACCGATGAAGCACGTATGTGAGGACTTCAGCATTGCAAGTAAACAGTATTTATTTTCTCTTCATGGCTGGCATATTTCTCTGCCTTCATTTCAAAGGCATGCAAAAGGTAAGATGAGCCTGGGCTCCCCTTTCTAACTCACTGCCTCCTACAATTAAAACAGAGCTTCCCATCATCCTGTTTACCAGGTGAATCCACAGATGCAGTCAACTTCCCATCACCAGGGTCAGAGCACTCTGTTTTCATGAACCAGAAACAGGAGCTGGGCTTTATCAGGTAACACTCAAGAGCCCAGCTCTGCTATGCTGTCCCAGGAGGGCTCCTGCAGCTCAGAGGGTCTCTCTCAGGCACAGGTTGGCTGGCTGCAGGTTCGTGTGAGGCAGCAGAAGGTGTTTCTGTGGCTGTTGCAGAGCAGCCTGGCCCAGGGTTGTCTGCCTTGTGATGCTGAGAGCAGATGCTGGGGAAGAGCCCACTGGAGCATCCCGGGAGCACAGCCGTGGCCAGCCTGTGTGCACGCGGCCTGGCTGCTGTCGCAGGCTGTCTGGAGAGGGGCAGCCTTACCACCGTTTTGTTCCTGTCACCTGACTCTTTTTTAATGCAATTGCTTTTGGATCATTTAATTTTTATCTAAACATTTGCTTCCCAGCTGAGGTCTTGGACAGCACAGCTCTGGCTTCCTGGAGCAGTGCTAAGCCCCTGAAAAAGAGCTATCTCTTGGAAATGCTGACAACCCTGACCGCAGCTGGAAGCTGCCTCCTGAGCCCTTCCCAGGGTCCTTCCTTGCTGCAGACCCAGCGTGCCTCTGTTTCTAAATACCTTGCAGCAGGGTGGGTGTGATTTATAGACAGCGGTGGCATGTGCAGAACCTGCAGTGCTCTTCTCCCAGCAAAGATGCTTTTTACAAGGAAGGTCAGATGCACCATAGACGATTCATTCTCCTTGTTGCTCTAAGCTGTGCTGAGAGGCAGAACAAGATGAAATCGCTTTTATTTTGCAAAGTGCTATTTTATTGATTTCTGCCAAACGAGCTCTAACTTGGTCGCAGTGCCCCTCCAGTGCCGGTCGCCCAGGAGGGTCTGCGCACGCCTGCGCAGTGGCAGGGCAGGAGGAGGGATAGCCCGGAGTCACCGTTATCTCGAGCTGCAGCAGCGTTTTGACAGTTCTCGAGATGGACATTAAATCGCTTCTGCGAGGGAGAGTGAAGGGATGTCACTCAGGCTCAGGGAAGCTCTGCTGTACCAATTACACTGACTGTGTGATCCGAGTCAGAATGAGAATCATAAATCTTGATTATTCTCTGTCTCAACTGATTTGAACCAAATGCCTTGGACAGGGATATAGTTCACATCTCGCTGAAAACTGCAAAAAACTGATTAAATGTACAAACTGATATAAATAGCACTCTATCTGCGTTAATGCCCAAACTGTCACTGCTTGGGGAGAAGATACTGTGTGGACTGGGCTTTCTGTCCTGGCCTAGAACGGCTTCCTGGGTATTTTTGGAGGCAGCTTTCTCCCTACTTCCATTTATTTTGGTACTTTGTTCCTGCAATGCTGGCTGTTATTATGATGCTGTCAATTACAGATGGCATCTCTGATTCTGATTGCACTTTGCTTACAATTAAGCATCCTATAGAAAAATGGAAATGCTGGGTCATTAACATAAAGTAATAATAAGGTAAACCATTCAATTATGTAGGAAAAAAACATTTTGAATAATAAGGATATTGTATGCCTAAAAGACATTCAGATGCCAGTGTATTACCATTTTTGCATACATAATAAATGAACTTAAACCCCAAAATAATCAACACAAGCAAATAATAAATAGCTGTGCACTCAGCCACAGCCTGGCTGGTGTTGTTTTCTCCTGGGTCAGAAGAGCAGCTCCTGGATGGGAACAGAGAAGTCCCAGGTCTGTGCGGTCTTTGGCAGCCCTTCTGAGGAAGGCTCAGTCCCCACGGGCTCTCCCCTTGCTGCCCCAGGGGGATGCGCAGCATCTGGTGCCCAGAGGGATGGGGCACTGGTGCTCCTCGCTGCACAGTGCGGTCGGGGTGGGGGTGGCAGGGCTCTGGATGTGGTGAGTGCTTGCATTGCAGAGCTGTGCAGATTAACGAGTGGAACGTCGCGTTTGTTTTGGAGGAGGGAAGAGGTTAATGTCAAAGGGAAGGTCTGGCCACTCAGTGTTGAAGTGGAAGGGTCTGGGACTGGCTCTGTTTCTTCCATTGTCTGCTGTCACCTGGGTCGCCCCACTGCAAGAGCCCATCGTCCTCTCAAACCAACCAGTGCGTTCAGCACCAGTAGATCTGCACTGACCGGTCTTGTCTAAAACTAGAAATAAAACAAGTAATTGCACGGACTTAGATGCTTCTGCCTGCCTGCCTTTGAACAGCCAGATGCTCCTATGACAGCGTTTACCAGCTTTTTTGTGTCAAAACCTTTCTGTATCAGTGGAGTGGGAGTCCTTGTTACCAAGTGTCTCATCAGCAATGCAAGAGCTCAGAAGCAGGATGTATACAATTACTTTTGTTATTCAACCTCTTCTGCAGATATCGCTCCTATGTTGTCCTTACATAACAATTCCCATCCTTTTAGTTGTTGATGACTCTCCTATTACTCTGGCACCGTGTTAGGATAACATCCAGATACATCTGAAGAGTGGAATTTATTTACTGCTTTTTTTTTCTTTTTCCTGAAAAGCTTTTAGCATGATATAGCAGCAGTGCTTGCACTTAGGCAGCCATTATTTTCAGGATTTTTTTTCCTGTTAGGAGTAAATTTTCTGGAAGATGAAACAGGACTCCTCATAGTGTGTAAATTCATATTTGCTACATCTTAATGTTCTACTTCCATGATCTTTCTTCTCAGGAAAGGCCCATCTCAGGGAAACAGGAACGGTCTAAATTACTCAGTTGAGTTGCATCAATATTCAGAGTGGCTTGGACTGTGCCTGTAGCTCACTTCCTCAGCCGTGTGATTTTCTTTTTATTTATTTTTTAACCATATCAAAAAGGCTTTTTCAGGAACTGTACTCTGCACAAAGCATCTGAAACTCTTCTCGAAGTGTGAAACTTCATCACGCAGATGCCTCTGTTGACATTGCTGCACAGAGTCCTCAGGGCAGGCATGCTTTCTTCCCTGTTTGGCTGCTTTCCTTCCCAGCTATAGGGTTTACATCAAGTCATGGACATCCAGGCCTTTCCCTTCTTCACGTGACAATGGATGAGGTAGCATGTAAGGGACTTGTATCCGTGCACTGGAGGGAAACCTGGATCTGACAGAGAAAGCACCAAGCCAGACTCAGAACAGCAGACTGTCTTGACTTGAAATTCCGCAGTCAAGAGTTGCAGCACTCGTCACTCCTGTCCGTGAGTCCATGTTCATAGCACATGTGCTAGAGAAGGCATTCAGACTGGTGCTTTTTTGCTATGGCTGTGATGTATACAGTGATTAAATCTGTTAGACAACACTGGGATATTCCCAGCAAATAGCATTACAGCACATCTGTAGAGAACAGTAGTGAAATTAAGTCAAAACAATTTTGACTGCAGTGGAGTTCAAAATACGTGTTTCAGGGCTTTTTCACTACCTGTTTCATGCCTGAGTGATGACCAAGAGTAAGTCATACATTAAAACTGGA
Organism: Cygnus olor; assembly: GCF_009769625.2. Classification (NCBI taxonomy): domain Eukaryota; kingdom Metazoa; phylum Chordata; class Aves; order Anseriformes; family Anatidae; genus Cygnus; species Cygnus olor. The sequence goes on from NC_049183.1 coordinate 17,574,931, forward strand.
GAGATCAGGCCAAATTCATCCTTGGTAAAACAATGTCATGCTGAACATGCATCTTCATCCACAGAACTGAGGTTGCTTTGCAGAGTCAAAGCTGGGTGATGCTGAGGGCTGTGGTTCTGCGAGTCACCTGCCAGGAGTTTACAGGGTTTCAGTGACTTGTCACAGGTGAGCTGCTGGTCCAGGCCAGGCGGCTCCTGGAGTTAGCAGTCCCCTAGCCTTTTGCCATGGCTGCTGGCAAGGAGGTCAGTAGCTAAGGGCACTCTCCATTAGGAAGGCAATGAAATCATGGCGACACTATCTGAAACTTTCTAATTTCTGTGTGAGCTGTGCTGTCAGATGGGCAAGGGATTTCAGCACAAGGCAACAGACATATTCCCAAGGAGACCCACTTGAGGAAAGCAAGATTTAGCATTAAGATCATAATTTCAGATTACATTGTGCTCACATCAACAATCTATATACATGAGAGCCTTTGGGGAACACAAGGCAGTAATAGCTATCCAAGCCAGCCTGAACAATGAGGGTTATTTTTAATTGCAACTGAATAGATCTAACCTTGTGATGTCTGTTCACAAAGCATTGCTGGATTAATATGGGTTCCATGGTTGCTTCTGCTAAAAGACTTTAATGGATCAGCTTAGTTCTCTGCTCCGTGATTATAGCGTTCTTACCCGCCTATCATGCATGAGCCAGATGGTCCCAGTGAAATCAGAGTATATTTATATTTTTGTCTGCTACTCAGCCAGCTGCCCACTGATATTGTTGCATAGTGGTAGGAGGAGAGGAGCCTTCCTGGGTGAAGTTCACACACCTCTTCCCATAGCTGTGATGTCTCCCTCTGCTTCCTGAAGCGTATCAGAGGAAACATGAGAGCCTTCTTTCCCAGGGCTGCCTGGAAGGATTGCCTGCCCGCCTGGAGGGCAGCCACGCTCTCTGCGACAGAAGCAAAATGCTGTCTCCTGGCATGGATTCAGCCACTTCCCAGTGTGCACAGGGATATCTTCAGTTCTATCAGTGATGAGAGCCATTAAGAAGGTAAAAGTACTAAAGAGATCCTGAACATGCCTATAAAACCTCTGAATCCCTGACAGAATCAATAGTGGACTCTCAGGAGTAACTTCTTATCCAGGCCAACTCAAGCACATGCCAATGAGCTGTTAAAGATTTTGCATTTTGTGGAGACACAGAATCTGTTTCTTTGCAATTGTTGGACTCTAACTGGGCTAGATGGTGAACAATCGCATTAGAAACAGACTGTGCTTCCAAGGCATCTTCCCCGCTTCTGGGAGTGTGGCTGGGATGATGCTGGCAGCACCCTTCCTCCAGGCGCCTGCCCTACGCGCCCCGTCCTTTGAGGGCAGTTGGTTGTGCTGAGGCATGGCCCCTGCTGGGGGGACAGGGGGTGCTGTGCCTGGCACTTGGGGGCTGCTCCCCGGCCGGGAGGCAGGAGCTGCGGTGCCCTGCTGGGGCCAAGCAGCGATCTCGGGCCAGGCTCAGGCCCCTGTATCCCGCTGTTTGTGTTTGCTTCCTTTTTGATAACTTCGCTATTGACACAATTTCAGATTTGGCATTTCAGTTACCGTAGCAACTCGATACTTCCATTCTCTGATCAGATCAGCTTGCAGTTAGTCAACACGGTGCTAGCACCTCCGTCGTTATGGCAACACGAGCCCGCTCTGCATCGCTCTGCTGGCACCCGAGGGAGCAGAGCGCGGCCGGACGGACAGGGAGCGGGCGCTCCCGGCCCCAGGGCTGCTCACTTGCCTGGCCACGGCTGAAGCCAGAGGTGCCACCACTCCGCTGCACGCCCTGGGCTTCTGAAGGGCCCAGGAGATGTTGGGGAGAAGCTTGGCGGGGAAGGTGGCTGGCATGGAGCAAGTGTCCTTGCACTTGGAAGTGCAAGGAAGTCTGCTTGTGTGCTCTCAGACTGCCACTCCTGAGAACATTTCGCACAGGCACCAAATGGCTTGACAAACTTTGAGACAAACAAAATCTTCTTGTCTTGGAAAGGGAAAAAAACAGTCCCAGGCATCCCTTAATTTATGGGCATTAAATCCTGCAAGAGAGCAGAGCAGCCAGCCACGGGGACAGGGGATTCTCTCCCTCCAGCCACAGCCAGGCAGGGTCACACCAGCTTCCAAGCTGTGAAGCTGCTCCAGTGAGTCTCCCGGGGGCATTTTGTTTCCCTTTAGCTCCAGTCTGAACTGGCACACGCTTTTCTGAAAGTGCCTTGCAATTTGTTTAATGTTTTTTTTATTAAAACACATGTGCAACCCATCTGAATTAGAGCAGTATGAATCTATTAGGCAGCGACAGATGCAAGTTTTGTGTCTCTTATTAGAAGGGATTGGATTCTGAGGTTTAGTGATGTGCAAAGGATTGGACTTTGGAGAGATTAAAATTATTTTCGGTGTTAAGCACAGTATTTCTAAGCTAATGCACTCAGTCTTGAATATAGATTCACAGACCAAAAAGATTATAAAACATTAAACCTATGTAAATTCAGCTGTAAATTTATGTTTGAACAAATTCAACACGAGATTTGACTTGGGGGCTTACAGCAAATAGGTTCTGCTTTTAATGCGTATAGCACCCTTCGGTTGCAATGCTGTTCTCCCCTTGAAAGTCCCTCGCCTGCTGAATTACTGGCAGGTCACAGTTGACAGCTCAACCAATTATACCAGAATGTGTTAATAATAAAATGGAAAATGACTTCATGTTTGTCTTTTCTGAAGACAAAAGCAGATGTTTGCTCCACACTGAGGAGCTGCAGAGAGACGAGCTCCATGTGCAGGTGTCACTGTTGCAGCCCATGGCCATTGCCTCATTCAGATAGCAATTGTGCAGATCAATGTCCTTCTCAGTGGTCCTCTGAGCCCTGGGAGTTGCTGTGAACTTTTTTTCTCTTGTTGGAAACGTGAAAATACAGTTAACAAAGACTCCTTTTGAGTGGGATTGCAGGAAACCTGCAACATCGTGAACAAGCTGCCTACACAGAGATAAATGACAGCTGTGACTGAAGGAATAAACAAGATAATCTGGATTTAAATAAACCACAAGGGGATTTTGGCAACATGCAAATTCACAAATTTATAAAATGTATCCTTTGAAAATAAAGAGCTTGTCTGAAGCCAGCAGTTAAGAACAATTACTACAGCACGTTTTTCCAATGAGGGCTGAGAGCTGGCCTTTGCCACCAACCAGAGGGGAGAGGGAAGCAAGGGTTCTTACTGCCCATCACTGCACAGCAGTTGAAGGGCATTTTTATGCACAGCGCAAACAACTGGCAGAGGTGATGGCAGAGTCCCCTTCCTGACTGCAGAGCTGCAGGAGCGTTCGGGGTGGTGGTGGGGACACAGAGCAGCCTTGCCCTCCCTTAGTATCCTGGCCACAGCACTGTGGAATGAATGTGAGAGGAGAGAAATATCAAAAGCCCAAGCAAGCACCCAATAATACATATTTGATCATCTACCAGGAGGACCAGGTAATTCCTGGATCCAAGCCCAGGAATGGTAATAAAAGTTTCATCTTGACATTGCGCATCACCGAGATGCTGCTACCTACAGGCATGAGGAAGGGATGGATGCTCCCCCCCCGTACCTGAGTGAAGGCTTCATTGCTGCTGGATGGCGGTAGAGCACCTTCCGGAGGGAAGTGGCTCGTTGTCATTGCCCAGCTTCTTCAGGCAGGTAACGGTGGAGGTGGAAAAGAGCCAGGGCGGTGAGCAGAGACCAGTGGCAGAGCTGAGAGCAGACGCATCCCCTCGCAGTGCCGTGTCCCTTAGGCTGCTCTGCCTCGGTGTGCTGGGTGTGGTCAGCAGCTGCATCTTCATTAACTGGCCCGGCATTGCAAGTAAAAGAAACAGCGTAAGAAGAGCCAAAGACCACTCAAGAGGCTGTACAGTCCTTTCCAGGAGCAAAGCATTGCAAAGAGCTCTGCAGCAGCAGCCAAGGAGAGCAATCCAGGGCGCCGCGTGCTGCCCAAGCGAGTGGTTGGTCGCCATTCTGTTCGTGTGCACAGTTAGGGCAGAGCTCGTGGCAGCAGCTCCGTGAAGGTTATCTGCTCTGAGGACCCGCTGCGGTGCCAGGGGCTCAGCGGCTCGACATTCAACAGCCCTGTTATTTTCACTAATGCCTGCCAGACGGTGCCATGCCATGTTCTCTGCTGCACCCCTGCCAGCAGCTCTCACATGCAGCAGGATGTGTGTGGGATGCGTTGGCTCCTCGGGCTGACATGCTCCAGCTCCTTCACAGCTGCATTTGCGCTGTGGGGTGCCCAGCGAGGCAGCTAGTATGCCTGCCCAGGAAAGGCAGCACCTAGGAAATAACTCTGAAAGGGGGCAGAGGTCAGGAAAAAGCATTTCTGTGTGTGAGTCCCAAAGCTGCAGTAGTTCTGGTGCTCTACAGGGCCAGGAGTCTCAGGGAAGGATGCTTCTCACTGCACACTGCAGTTTCCTATGTTATCCTTGAAACTGTATGGCGAAAGCTGAATCTGCTTTTCTTCCTCTTTTCCTTGATCGCTACTACCCTGCCGTCTCTCCTTAGTACCAACCTATCTACCCATTTGTCTTTATTGTGCACAGAATTAAACACAGACCTTAAATGCGACAACACTTTCAGATTATTAGCTCTGCAATTTCTTGGCTGCTGTTTATTGTGATAACATCATCTGAAGGGGCTGTTGTAATTAATAGTTTGTATGTGGTTCTTTCAGAACCCCCTGGTGTGTTGGTTTTATACTTGAACATCAGCCACTATAACTTGCTTCCAGTATATTGTCTGAAACATCCCCACTGCAAAGAAAAAGCTTAGAGGCTTTTTTTTTTTTTGGTGTGTGTGCGTGTTGCAACAGCTTATTGAAACCATAATTTGAAACAAAAGCTAAGTAAGTATAATATTAAAGTCTCCCCCTTGACCCCGGAACAGAGGGGAGCAAAATCCTTGTTTACAGAACTGCCTATGAAGGGGCTATTGCCACTGCACCTCAGTGCCTGGAAGGAGAGGGAAACTCCACTCCTGGCTGACTCCCAGCCCTGCCAGCCGTCGGGATGCACAGGAGTGAGCGTGGGGAATGACGGCAGCAGTACTTCCTCTGAATTCAGATTAATTTTCATCTCTTTTAAAGCGATGTCATCTAAGAACCCACAAATCACAGTCACAATCCATAATACAAAGCAATCAAAAGCTTGTGCAGGGACTAAGTCCCTAATGCCTTACCCCATAGCCTAGATGCCTTGCTCAAGGCTAAATGTCCCAGGGGCTGCAAATGCTCATGGTGTTGGAGCAAATGCAGTGCAGCTGCTGTCAGCAGCCCCCTGCAGCCTGATGGTACAGCCAGAGCATCGACACAAGGTGCAGGGGCCCAGGCAGCCCTCATTTCTCTGAGCTTTCCGTTTCAGCATTCACAGGCATTTGCAGAACAGCATCTTGTCAGATAGGAGACGAGATACAAAGATGTATTACTGTAAAACAACAGTCTAGTGGCTGTGGCCAGACCAATTCACGCTGCAACGGAGGTGCCAAGTAGTTGTGAGCGATGTGAACCAGCCCCGGGAGCCCCCCCAGGGGCTGTGTAGCCCCATGCTACAGAGCAGATGTGCTGGTGCTGTGCCCACCACCGGGGTGTGCAAGGCAGGTCTCTGCCCATGCCATGCAGAGGGTCAGACCAGACAATGGCAAGGGTCCCCTGGAGCCCTATTGCCTATAGTCCAATGGAGCTTTTAGCATCTCATAATCGCCACATTTTGACATTTGACAGCCTGCTGCTTGCTGCCAGGGTGTCTGACTCAGAGGAGCATACACCAGCCAATTTTGCCTGGGCTGGTCCCTCCTTATGCTCAGACAATTGCATAGGAAAACAGCTTATCCTGTCCGAGAAAGCATAAACAAGTGTGCAGTGCTGCTGCGCGGGTGTCAAGGTAATTGAATACCATAGGGTAATGGTGTTTTCTGCTTGCCTGGCAGTCTATCACCATTTGCCAGGTAAGAGGACTTTTGCACACTGCTACTTCTCTGATTACTGACTGGTGTCAAAGCCGGGGGACCTAGCAGGAAACCTCCCAGCCACCACCCAGGTTGCGGTGCTGCTGTCCCCAGGGGCTGACAGTTCAGCTGCCCCCCGATCACCTGAGGTGCTCTGTGTGTAGCACAGGCCAGCAAGCAGCAGGGTGAAAAGTGGGCTGTAGTTAAATTGTCATCGCATCAGTTAAAAAGGAATTGTATAGAGATTGCTAGCTATAAATGATGATAAAATAACTATTTTGTAGAGCAAGGAACAGAAGAGTAACATATTGATTTTGGTAATTAATGGTTCAATAGAAATCTGTTCTGGGAACGCCCTGGGCAAAGTCACAGGGTTGGAAGAGCCTTTATTCCCTGGTTCCAGTTTCTCACTCCTCTGCCCTGTTTGCCGAGGCTGCTCACGGCTCCTGGCACAGCCACAGCCACCCAGTCCTGCATGGTTTGGCTGCCACAGCTCCTTGCAGACTCCTTGCAGGCCAGTTAGCCCACGCTGTGTTACCAAGAGGAGAACTGCCTAAGGGGTTCCTCCATTTGCCTCAGTAGCCCAAGGGCCAACAGGGACTGCCCTCAGCACTGTAGTGACATGAAGCTGTGCTGTGCAGTGCCAGAGAAAATGACCACATTCACCTCTTCTCCTGACACCAGTGCTGCTGGTGCCAGAGACCTCGAGCAGGCCCAGCACGTGCCCTGCCTTTGGCCCTGTCTGGCAGCAGCAGCGCGCGGACCGACAGGCACAGGTCACTGCTTCAGGAACAAGGGGTAAAGATGAGTGTTTGGAAATCTTTCTTATTTGGTCTAGCCTATTGACTGTGGTGGTATCCAGAACTTCTTGTTGCCTTCATCAGTTCAATTACTGAATTACCAGTGCTTCAATTTTCAGCAATAGATAAGAAATATTTAAGTAGCCAAAGCAAACATTTGCCTTATCTTACAATCCAAGAAAACTACACGGAAGGATAAAAATGAAATATCTATGGCATTACCAGTGCAACCGGCAGTTTCACACCTGCATGAGCATTTCCTCTTCTCTGAGGATCAGGACTGGTGCAAAACTTGACGTGAGGCCATGGTAAAGTGCAGGCACTTCAGACATCAAAGTGAACAACCTTGCTGCAGGATCTGCGCACAACAGGCATCGAGCAGCTCTGTTAGCTCAGCACTGCTCGCCCAACTCCCCCCATTAGACAGAAGCAGCCTGCATTCCTTGGGCACCGTGGGGCCTCCAGCAGCACCCTCGGATTAGAGAGCACAGAGCAGCTCCTCAGCCACCCCTGTAAGAGCGGGGCTGGGTCAGACATGGGCAGGAGCACCGTGGCCACTGCCGCTCGCCACGCTGCGTCAGCTGGTGTCTCGCCGGGCATCGCTCGCTGGCAGCAGAGCAGTGCAGCAGAGGGTGGTAATGACAGAAAGAAACGAGGTCCCTGGAGCTGAGTGCCTTTGGGGGAAAGTCCTGACCTGCAGGGCAACTCTGGTAATAGGGAAATGGAGCCATTGCTCACAAGTGCTTGCTGGCCTGCTCTTCAGTGCTGTTTCCTTGAGTAGGTTTTAAGATGGCCCAGCTTGCTGTGTCAGCTGCTGGTTCAGGCTCGGGCTCGGGCCCCACTGGCGTGCGCAGTGACACTGCTGAGCATGGGCGCCCCATGAGCACGGCCTTCGTCCTCGCAGGAGGCGGATCGCTGCCTCCGCAGCTGGGCCCAGTGAGAGCGGCCGCATGGAGCAGTGCTGCCCGTGGCTTCAGCTCTGCAGGCGGGCACCCTGTTTGTGCAGCAGTCAGCCCCTGACCATGGTGTGGGCCTTGGTGTGATGCGCACAGCTGTAAAAGGTGCTCCCTTCCTACAGGGCTGTTAAATCTGGGTGCTGGATCCCCCACAGGAAAGCCACTCTGTAATTCTGCAGCATCTACAGTCCCCTACCGCTTGCTTCCCTCTTAATCTGTTCAGGCTTTTCTTAAAGGAAAAATACCTCAAGATGCATTGTTCTTGGCTAATCCCTGCTCCTAGCAAACCGCTGCTCCTCAGGCAAGGCAGGGGCGAAGCACAGAACCCCTCTGGGCAGGCTGGCAGCAGTCAGGACTGCAGACACAGGCAGCTATGCGCCGGGCACAGCGGCAGAGGGGACGAGCTGCTGGCAGCCCCGGAACCTCCTCCTCCTGTCCTGTCCGGAGACTCCCACTGCCTCCTGCAGCGCCTCACAAAACAAGCCCAGTTGGATGGATTACACTGGCAGTAAATACACAAATAATGGAGAGGTTTGAAGCAACCAGTAGCATTTAGCAGTCACAAATACAAGGCACAGTGACAGGCAAATCTAGCTGGGCCTTGTCTGACAGGCACTTTTGCTTGCAGACTTCAGCTGTGTAATTCCATGAAATGACTGCTTCCGAGTGCTCTGCTGTTTGACGTCAGCATTGCTGTGGTCGCTGGTGCCCAAGATGCTCTCACAGAACCATTTCCAGCCATTCACTTTGTTTCCTCAGCATATGTTTGAACTAAAAATAGTGAGAATGCGAAGGGATAATCCTGCAAGACCCGGAGCACCTCCCTCCGTTCCGCTGCCGCAGACCCCGCTGAATGCCGCAGGCGCTGCAGGGTCGCGCAGCCCACGGCAGGAGCAGGCAGCATCCCCCCATCCTGCTGCATCTCTGGCCCAGCAGCCCCACAAGGAACCGGGCATGCAGGACAAATTAGCAAACAACAGGTTAAACAAACTATACTTTGTGTGGGAGTGCATATGCACAAGTATTTGAAAAGCTTTAGATAAAAATATTGTTAGAACGCACTTAAAAAGCAGTCAATACTGTGCCTGTAAAGCCTTTAAACACACACACTGCGGTATCGAACACTTGCACAGCACAGCAAGCGCTCCCAGACATGGGTGTACGTGCGGGTGCTGCGGCTGCCGCCCCATAGCCTGGCGCTTTACCCAAGCCCCATGCGCTTGGTGCAGAGGGCAGCCGTGCCGCGATCTGCGGGGTGCTGTGCCAGGCTGCCATGTGGGATGGGGCTTGGCCACCGGGAGCCCTCGCTGCTCGCTGCTGCAGCACATGCCGTGGGCCGGCCTTACTGCTGCTCTGCCCACCAGCCTCATTGGCACCCGGCAGCTCATGAGGCTCGAAAGAGGCTATAGTGCACTTGGAGGGGACATCTTTTAATACCTTCCAGCTTGCTATGATAATCTTCAACTGGGGGCAGCTGGGACAAGCATTTACCTCTTCATTTTCTTAGATATAAATGCTATCTTGCTGGATTTTCATTTTACAATATGGTAATATGCTATCCAGGAAAGTCTTGCTACATGCTAATTTATCCAGTAGGCAAATTCCTTTTGGCTAATAAAAGTGCTTGCACAGGAAGCTCAAAACCCAGCAGCAATTAATTATTGACAGAGCATGTGAATTAGAGATAAAAGAAAAGTCATTCTTTCTCACACACAAGATAGTAAATAAATTTAATTATTGTACTAGAAGCAGGGGATCTTATTCTGTATTAAGTTTTATTAGCTGAGACATTTAAAAGCATGTCATCATAACAAAAAGGTCTTGTGTAATCCTAACTGCACCACTCCGGTACAAGGCTCTGAAGTGAATAGACTTAATTGAGCAAATGGAAGCAGATGGCTTGCTGAACAGACAGGTATTGTACAGGTTTATTGTCAATTAACTTTTGTCTACATTTGCCTATGGCGAATTGAGTATATAATGTGTTACCAAGGCTAATTTAATACTTCAGGTGCCCACCATGTCCGGGGGCTGAGGAGAAACAAAACCACAAGTGCTTTGGTCCCTGGGGCCTGCAGCGTCCCTCCTCCTGAATGTCCTGCCGATACCTGCACGGGGCAGCAGGGGACCCCAGGTGTCTGCCTGTGCCCGGCTGCTGCTTAACCACTTCTCCCTCTGCTTCTGTGCAGGAACGTGATGCCCAAGACCCTGGATGGGCAGATCACCATGGAGAAGACCCCCAGCTATTTTGTGACCAACGAGGCCCCCAGGCGCATTCACTCCATGGCCAAGGACACGAAGCTGATCGTGGTAGTGAGGAACCCGGTCACCCGCGCCATCTCGGACTACACGCAGACACTCTCCAAAAAGCCAGAGATCCCCACCTTTGAGGTGCTGGCCTTCAAGAACCGGACCCTGGGGCTGATCGATGCCTCCTGGAGTGCCATCCGCATTGGCATCTACGCACTGCACCTGGAGAACTGGCTCCAGTACTTTCCTCTGTCCCAGATCCTTTTTGTCAGTGGCGAGAGGCTCATCACTGACCCAGCTGGGGAGATGGCCAAGGTCCAGGATTTTTTAGGCCTCAAGAGGATTGTGACAGAGAAACACTTTTATTTTAATAAAACCAAGGGGTTTCCCTGTCTAAAGAAGCCCGAGGACAGTAGTGCTCCCCGGTGCTTGGGCAAGTCCAAGGGTCGAACTCACCCCAAAATAGACCCTGACGTCATCCACAGACTGCGGAAGTTTTACAAACCATTCAATGTCATGTTTTACCAAATGACAGGCCAAGATTTCAACTGGGAGCAGGAAGAAAGTGATAAGTAGAACCAAGAAATCAGGAAAAAAGCTCTTCTGTTTTGAGATGTGAATCATCATTAGAGACCCAAAACTCACACAGGGCTAAAGGCTCAGTCTCGTAAGCGCAAGAGTCTTGCGTGGTTAAGGTTGCAGCCAGAGGTGAACAGCATTTCCAGTTCTGAAACGTTAGTGACACATCACCTCCAGGTTGCATTTAGGCCTGGGCTCTCCCCTCCTGAGGGATCAGGGAGTGGGTGGGAGGAGGAGAAGGTGGAGGGAGCAAAGCTCCTTGAGGTGATGGGATGCTTCGTGTCCACGTTCTGCTGCTGGCGTGTTCCTCGCAGCCAGGCAGGCGGGACCAGCACGTCCTGCTGCCACTTGCTGAGCGTGAAGGTGGCGTACAAAATCCAGCAGCAACAAGACAAACCAATAGATTCAATTTCTCCTGCCCTGGCTTAAAGTTTTGGTCAAGCAGCAGCATGAGATCTGGTAAATTCAGGATGTGCATTCACATGCACGCTGGTATTTGTGTGGGGAAGGAATAAAGCCAGTTATGCTGCAAAGGAACTATGTACAGAAACTTCATTTGCACCAGATGTTCCAATTACTTGTTGCACTAAAACTAGTATTTACCAAGTGCCACAAAATCTTGGGCCCGATTCTCCTCTCACTGAAGGCTGTAACTCCACTGACAGAAGAGAATTGTTCTGATTTATGGGGATGCTCAGTAAGATCAGAATCAGGGCCTTCTCCCAGCCCCTGTCCTTCTCTGCCAAACCACATCCTGAGGCCATTCACAGAGCGCCTGCTGGCCAGGCTGTGGGCACCGTGCGGTGTCCCGGCCAGTGGTTTGGTGCTCCCAATGGGATCCCAGGCTGTCACTGCAGGCCACAGGTGTTGGGGACGGCTTTGTCATCACAGCAGAGGTCTGGCCATCAGGGCCCAGGGACTGCGGTACTTTTGCACCTTGCACATCAGATCCCTGCTGCTTGCTGCTGACAATGGGATTTGCATAATCCTGAAGCAGCCTTCATCTCTACTTCAGAATCTGTTACAAAAAAGCAATTAATTCCCAGGGTGAGCACTGCTCTGCACAACATATGTGTGTTTTCTAATGGAAATGACCGAGTCATATGCTCAACCAAATTTGCAAGTCCTGGTAGAAACCATAAAATAAACCCGTATCACAATTGAATCCTCCGGCAACGTGATGCAAGCTGCATGCCGGGAACAGTGGAGAGCAAGACAACAGCACTTCGAAGCAGCCACTGTTTTCCATGTCCATTATTGAGAAAAAAAAAAAAAAAAACAGAGAGGGAACAAAAGAAAAACTGTAGAGCTACCATTGTGGAAATGTTCCCTTTGCACGGGCGATTACTAAGGCCACTCAAATATTGCTGGCTACTCTCTTTTAACAAGTGGCCGTAGGACAAGCGTGGCTGTTGTGCGTCTCCCACTGCCTCACAGATGCTGGGTCCCTGGCTGTTCGACAGCAGCAGAGATGCAGTATGAGGTTGCTTTAGGAGGACCAAGACTCAATTTTGATTAAGGTGGGAAGAAAACCCTATTGATCCAACTAACCAAATGAAATTATTGTTACATTAGGTAACGAGCTGAACCTGCTTTGGGTTTCACGCTCTGTCACGTGGTTCATTACACTATAAAGTGGTGCTGGTGCCTTGGACTGGGTGAAGAAAGAGTTGAATTGAATTTGAAAATTTACACTGTGGCCTGTTCTGGAGGGGCATCACAAAACTCCCTGCTAAATTGATATCAGTTCCTATCACCCCGATTAAATTTTAAAACAGCTCCTGACATAACTTTTTTTTTTACAGATCCTCAAATTCCCAGATTGTTACATGAAAATTGGAAGTATGTAATAGGAATAACTTTATGGTATTTCACATGATATTAAGATACCATATAATCTCCTAAGCGAAAGCTGCTGTAATACAATTTGCTGCAAGCTGACCGGTGAATTCAGCAGGAGGACTAGGGCTTCATTTTGAGGCCCAGCAGCCAGAGATTTCCTCTCTTCCTGCTGCGCTGCAGCCCTGAAGCCAGGGCGGGTTCAGGCTGATGGCGTGAGCGGAGTCTTTCAGCAGCTCTGGTGGCCCAGGGCCCAGCTGGGCTGGTGGTCCTTGCTGCTGCTGGAGGCTGCCGTGGACCGTGGTCCCGCTCACGGCATCGGCTGTACAGGTTGGTGGCTGTTCATAACCGCGGCTGCTAGTGGCTAATGGCACGGCACCGCGCATCTCCCCCGTGGCCAAAGCTTGGACTCTCTTCAGCCCCATCCGCAGCATCATCTGGAGCAAGGTCTCTGAGTAAGGTCTTTTTGAGTTTGTGCGAGCCCCTGGGAACACTGAACCCAACCCACCAGGTTTCCTGCACATCCCGGCCCTTGCTCTGCTCTAGGCATTGTGCCGTGGCCCCGTGGCTCCAGGGCAGCTCAGACTGGCTTCTTCCAGGAACAGGCTTCTGGCCCCTGATTGCCACCAAGCCGCCATCACACTTATCATGCCTGTTGCTGGAGGGAAAGGAGATCCGAAAATGTGTGTTTGCCTGAGAATTACAACCCAATGAAGCACCCAGTTAGGGAACTCAGCCGGCTTGTGGCTGGGCCAGCGAGGAGCTTCCATTTTGCACTCGGATGAAGGACAATCACCCCCATAACTTGGTGAGTTTTCCAGAGCTGCGAGAAGCCCCAGCACAGGGCACAGCTGAGCTCTGCATCCTTTCCCTGACGCAGCGAGGGCTCACCAAGGGAAGTGGGGCAGGGAGCGGGTGGCGCTGCAATGAACCATGCCCCACCATCCTGCCCCTGTTCTGGATCCTCATTCTTTTTGCCATATATGCAGAGGTTTATTTTTTATATCGCTGCAATCTCAAGCTTGGGCAGAGATGCTAAGCAGCCAGGGGCAGCCCCGCTCCCTGCATGTGAGCAGCTGGAATTACAAGTGGCACAGGGAGGGCTCCTTGGGGTGTGGGGTTTTGTTCTGTTTTCTGAGACATAACCCCACCTGTGGCCCTTGTCTGCCACGTGAGGGGCTGTGTCTGCATTGCTAATGCAGCACTTTGACAGAGGAATTATTTTCTATCTGGCCAGAGAGTGGCCTGCCAAAAGAGAGAGTCAGGTTAATAATACTTTTTTTTTTTTTTTTCAACTATTCAAATGTCAGCATTACAATACGCAGGAAATTGAATTTTGTATTTGATTTCAATTAGCAAAGCATAAATTATATTTAATTTTATACACAGACTGGGTGATTCATTGTTCTGGAAAAGCTGGTACTTTATGGTTCAGAGACTGAAAACGGAGAGTTAGTCTTTTCTGAAACCCCACTGCTGTGCTGTCGCCTCCTCCCAAATACGTCTCTGTCTGTCTGTGTCATTCTGTACCTGAACAATATGAACATCTTGAACCACACACTTGAACCCACAACTCTAAACAATAAAACGTTGTAGCAGCTGCATTTCTCTGCTCCGTCCCTCCTTGGCCCCGCAGCAGCACAAGCCCAGTGCAGGTGGCAGAGCCCAGGGGGATGCCAGCCATGACCCCCACCCCCAGGGATGTGGATCCCTGATGCCAAATGGGCCATGGGAAAGGCACCATGGAGTGCCAGGGTCAGGCCAGGCACGGTGCCAGCCACTGCTCTCTCACTGCTGTATGGGACAGCTGGGAGGGGAGATGGCCCCAAAGTGCGCTGCCTCAGCTAGGGACAGCAGGATGTGTCCCGGGGGGTGGGGGTGGGGGGGCAGCCCTACTCGCTGGCCTCGCAGCTCGGGGGTCATTGCCAAGGTCACAAGGAACAGATGCCCCAGCAGTGCCTGGAAAGTTCTGCTCACCACTGCTTAAGGATAAATCAGTTTATAATAAAGTCAGAGAGAGGGCTGGCTGCCAGGCAAATAAATTAGGAGGAAAATTTTTTTATCTTATTTTGTGTGCACAATTTCCTGTTAGCTTGCAAAAAGCTATTTGACAGCATGGTCTTATTGTGTCATCTGATAAAAGCACTGAAAAACTTTTATCAACAAAATTAGGAAGTAGTGAACTATAAAATTGCTAATTATTTTCTAGTAAATTTACTTTTAAATAACTTTAGACACCAATTACAGGCACCATTAAGCACCATTAACACTGGGTATATTTACCAAACAACGATGGAATACTTATTATTCAAATCGAGATCATTTTGGTGCAGATTTTGATGTTTGGAAGGCAGTCCCATCTTACCAGATGTCTAAAAAGTCATCAGTAGATCAATTACACCTCAAGTATAGCCAGATTCCTAATATCTGAACTGTGGGTCCATAAAACCCGACCCTCAAAACAAACACCTGCTTGCCCGCGGGCGGCAATCCCAAGCAGGCGGCTCCACGCCTCGGCACGGGCCCAGGAGCCACCCACTGCTCCTCTCCACAAGCCCTGAGAAAGTGAGTCCAGTCCTACACTTCCCCGAGGGAGAGGCTCCTGGGAGACCTACATAGCTCTGCAAAGTGTTTGGATGCTTCCCGCCACCCTCCTTGAGCACGTGCTACAAAACAGCCTGCTGCAGGGTGCCCTGCATGCTGGCATCCCAGCGCCCCAAAGCCCGCACCGGACGAGCTCTGCACTGGGCTGAGTGCAGGCGTGCCTCTTAATTGGACGTTGCCAGGAGGCTGTCAGAAAGCTGGCTGCAAAGCTGCTACCTGATCCCACTTCCCTGCTGTTATCTTTGACATCCTCATTATTTATTAACTGCCCTGTACCCAACAGGCTGCCACTGATGCAGAGATGCTCTTATTATGCAGGTTCGATATTCTGCCTGCCTTCCAAGGTCACATCCTCCAGGATGTCTTGCAAACCAGATTGAAGAGGTACCAGCAAAGATGCAACATGTTCTGTATATGTCGGTGCCAGGTTTCAAACAGAGCCCTTTGAATAAGGATAACATACAAGATGATGATATAAGACCCTGTTGCTTACTGCTTGACTCTATCCTGTGTGTAGCACTGAGGTTTCTGCACTTACATCAGCAACCAGACAAAATCAGAGCATCAGGCAAGCACTCCACCCTTTAGCTTTCACGTACTGGAACAGAGCTTTTCTCTAATAACCGAGCCTGGGAAGAGAGCAATGCAAGGGCTATTTTGATGGCCCGGTTGCAAGCCAGAAATGACCCGTTATAACTTTGCCGGCATGAATAAACTGCTTTTTCCAGCCCCCTGCCCTGTGCCGCTGCCTGCTTGGCACGGCTGCCAGGTGCCTGTAACCTCTGCACCTGTGCAGCACAGCAGGTCTGGCACGAAGGCATCCCGGCACCCTCTGCCAACAGGGGGTCACTCCCCAGTTCTTCCAGGCAGACACATCAAAGTAAACTGATGCTCTCATTTCCCCAGCTTTCACAGTGCTTTCTGCTTGTCTTTTTTCCCCTTTTTGCTGACCTCAGAAACTATCCCCCTATGAGACACTCACTGAAAAAAAAAAAAATCTGATTAGAAAATTCTTGCTGTCTTTTAAGAAGCTCTTCCAACTTCAGGTAACCTGAGGATCATTTCACTGTTGCTTTAAAACACTAACAGGAATATTTGTGTAGTTTTAGGTGCAACACAAAGTCTAATAGCCAAATAGATCTGAGCATTCCCCATAGGCACCTTGTACAGAGATAGAGGCTGCCAGATCAGAAGGCTTCTCCACATAAAGGTTTACCTACAAATTAACAGAAATTTCTGCTGTAACCTGGTGATGCACTAGGATGGTGGAGGAGAAAGATACTGGGGCATTGTAGCATAACACAGCTAGAGCAAAATGCAAATGTGACTGCAGGCCCACCCTGGGACAAGGTTTCCATCAGCGATGAAGACTTTGCAGATGGGCTTCTGGCACCAGCAAAACTTTGCTGTGAACGTTTGGTCACCAAGCAAACTGAACTCAAAGAGCAGCAGTTGCAAGCATGGATGCAGTTAAGACCTCTGAGGGAACAGGCAGCCTTTGCACAAAGAATCCCCCGACAGCCACTACCCCTGTGCTGGGCCTGGCAGCAGGGCTGGAGGGGGTGCCATGCGCCACCCCCAAGGACCAGGAACTGAACAGAACACAGATCCTTCAACACAACGCTTTGTGACTGAAGTTATTACGTGCAGAGAGATATATGGGACTGTGAAGGACAGAATTAATATAGTAAGTAATCCTCTCCCTTTAGCAATAGCTTTCTGCATGAGATAATGGTTTAATGTCCAACTTTTTCTAGCATACACATTTCCTCATAACAAACACTTATATGATATGCAGCTATTTATGTTTCAAGGCAAAAAGCATGGAGTGTAATGGACTCCACTCTGACTATTTGTCCGTAAAAAAATTTCACTGCTTCATGGGAAACAAGGAAAAACATTTTACTTAGAGACTTTTTTTCTATTAAATCCATTCTTTGCCATTCTTCTTGGTTCTGCATGAGAAGGGACGTCTGCGGAACTCTCTAGCCTCTTCTGCATGTGGGGTTTCTGTGCTTCCCAGGACATTGCAGTCGGCCTAGAGGTCCCAACCCAATCCTGAGCCCAGCCAGTGAGCCGTGCTCTGCCAGCATGGTGGGTTTTCCTGATGAAGGGTTTTCCTGACGGAGGGTTTTCCTGACAGTGGGTTTTCCTGACGATGGGTTTTCCAGACACTTTCAAAGTAGGCATGTGGTATTAGCTTCCAGGAAACAATTACAGGAGCTGTCATATAGCTGCTATATGCAGTTGCATCCATTTCAGATTTACCGCTGTCACGGAGCATAATGAATCCTATAACACTAAGCCACAACAGGCATTACAAGCTGTGTGAGAGACCCCAAGGCGGTGATGGAGTGCTCCTGGGCCCTGGGCCGAGGCAGCCGCAGACGCTCCCTTGGGTCAGTGCATCTTGGGTCCTGGGGGCTCCTCGACTCCAGCCCCCTGGGGCCCTGCACGAGGCTGGCAGCACTACAGACCGTGCCGACAACCCTGCTGCACCCCCAATTAGGAATCTCTCAGCTCTACTACTCACTTTTCCTCCCACAATATTAATATCCAGAGTAGCAGGGGACAGAGATTTGTACTTTACAGGGACTTGTCTCCATGGGTGTTGCTTTCCATACTGCTGTAAGGCAGATCCTACAAATATCAACGTTGTACAGAAGAAATGAGCTTTTCTGTGATGGTAACACTGCTCAAAAGCACTGATCCAGATAACAAGAGAGATGTCTGTGTAATGAAGGCAAGCAACACATCTGGCAATTTTCCACCCAATGGACAGAGATAAACAGTTATAAATATACCCCCATTAATAAGGTAAGCATCCTTCAAAGCCTTCAAAGCAGGGCTCGTGGGGCCAGCCGCGCAGCGAGCACGCAGGGGCTCTGGCTGGGAGCCCCAGCAGCAGGTACCACAGAGCGGTCAGGCCTGCCTCCCAGCACCGACAGAGGCAAAGCCAAGCATGGCAGTGGCAGCAGGAGTCATTTCCCAGAGCATACAAGGTGCTGCAAAGCCGTACATGCACGGGGCTGCACCTCCAGGGTGGTTCCCATGGCCCCTGCGAGGGCCTCAGCTCAGCTCTGCGCCCCCGCTGCCCGCAGAAGCTGCCGGCCCAGCCCCGGCAGGGGACGGTGCTGGCTGTGACCGTCCCTGCCCATGTCCTCCACCATCCCCAGCCGGGCTGGTCCCTCCCTGAGGACTGTGCTCAGCCCCCAGCCTCGCTGCACCTCCAGGACCTTGCACGGTCCAGGCAGCAGGGGCTTGACTCTGGTTTAATGAGGAAACGCTAATGGGTGATTTTCACTTTTATCTCAGAAATCTATCCTCAGAATAAGTAAGTTGCAGCTAATGAAAGGAGCAAGGAATATGCAGGGCACTGAGGGTGACCATGCTCCCCTCTTGAAGGATTTCGTCTGAGCAGAATAAGCAGCTAAGAGCAAGTCCTCTGAGAAATTCATTTTTTGGGGGGGAATCTTTCCATTCATAGAATCATAGAATTATAGAACCATAGAATCACAGAATCATAGAATCACAGAATCATATAACCATAGAATAGTTTGGGTTGGAAGGAACTTTAAAGATCATCTAATTCCACCCCCACTGCTATGAGGGGGTCACCTTCCACTAGACCAGGTTGCTCAAAGCCCCATCCAACCTGGCCTTACCAGGTTCACATGACAATTCCTTTGATGCCAGTCCCTCTGAGAAATACCAAGAGTCATACCAAATAATGGACTCACAGCTCCATGCTCATGGTGCTCGTGATCGCTTTAGGAGCACAGGTCTTCTGGAGCTTTAGATTTATGTGCTTGTGCAGAGGATGTCTTCGGATGTAGTGTACTGCTTTCTCCCCTTCCTCCTCTGCCCAACTGCACCTTTCTTTCCTCAGCTCCTTAAGTTCCTGGTCTGATTGCAGCTGTCAAATCCTTTCTGCTAAAGCTTTTTTCTTCCTGTTTTTGAAGCAGTCTCTTCCATCCACTCTTCTCAGCTGTACCCAGTGATAGCAAATGCTCCTGCTGCGGGGCTTTGCTGCTTTGTGCTCTGGAAAGCCCCATCAGTCATTTTGGTAGTGCTCTCAGGTGATATCTGCAGTTCTCTTTGGATTCTCTTGGCAAGCATCGAACAGTCTGGGTCCAGATAGACCTGTGTGCAATGGAAGTGTCGGCTTGTAGCCCAGCAGAGATGGAGCAGGAGGAAGAGGCTGCATGGCTGGAAGGCAGCAGAGAGCAGTGCCCCAGGGTGGTGCTCACACACTGCTGTGTTTGAGTGCACTGCCACCATTGACACACACCGTTATCTCCTCTCACATTAAGGGCTGCTTTATCCCTGATAAATCACAGAGCAGACCAAGCAGGCAAGATTCGGGGCTGGTTTTCATTTTAGATGTGAGTGCACTTTACACATGTACTTTAGGAGAAGCAGATTGTGCACTAGCTTTTAAAGCTTCCTGGAGAGGGACACGTCTGTCACCCCTGTGACCTTTTGCATGTGGCTACCACTCTGGTGAGACAGGGAGAGGACAGAGGTGATGCTCGCAGCCCATGGTGCCTGGCTTCTGTTTTCCTGGCCATTTACACTATGGGTTTCTTCCAGGTCACAAAAAAAAAAAAAAATGCTATTGTCACATTTCAGGATCACCAGGCACATCTCTGCTGCTGAAGCCTTCCCGGTGCCACTGAGGAATCCTGCTCTGTCTCTGGGGACAGCTGCTTGGATTTAGCCCACACAGCACCTACAGTTTCTTTCATATTCGCATTTTTGTTAAGTGTTTAATAAGTTTGTGTAACTTTTTGTTAAGCAGCAAGCAAATGTTTTCCAGGGGAAGCTAATTCAAGCACATCCTCTTTGTGTAGGTTTGATGTTATGGAACAGTGAGTCTGTTGAATTAATTAGCATACTGCACTTCACTTACTCAGCTAATCTGCATATTTTGCTCCTCGGCTGAGGGAAGCCTCCAGGTGCTGCTGGATGCTCGCTGCAGTCACAGCTCCAGCCCTGAGGCAGGTGGGCATGCACACACATGGCAGGTGTGTCACCAGCTGCCCCATGCCCACGGGTTTTGCAGGTGCCCTGAGCTGCCTGACCCCCCTTCTTGATTCAAACCATGGTAAGTGGGACCACTGAGAAGCAGCAATGCATTCTGCCAGAATTTGTGTTTGTTTGCTCCCCATCCTGTGCCCAAACCAGGGGCTGCCCAGCAACTGGACAATGCCAGCCCTCATCCCCCCTCCACCCTGCCTGCCATGGGGAAGAAAGAGCAGAGCTGCCCCATAGCTCCCTCCTAGGGTGTGCTCAGAAGAAAACACACACACACACATACGCTTCTGGGATCCTGGCATTTTTTCATCTTGGCACAAAATTCTCCCAGAGATGATTATTTGAAAGATGAGTCACCAAATACAATAGCAAAGACACATCCTTGACTTACTGGCAGAGAAGAGAGATGTGACCAGCATTAAGTCTCCATGCAATGTCTCCATCACACAGTGTCTGGCGTTTATTCTAAACAGCTCTCAGTCTTCAGCAGAATTGTTTTTTCACATCAGAAATCCAGCTACTTTTCCATCTGAAATGTTCCTTAATGAAAGGAAAAGCAGTCTGCTTGTGCGTGGATGCAAAAATCATTATATTTTAGCTCTCTATACAGCATACTGCTCTATGCTTGTACAAACACACATGCACACATGGAGATGCACATTAGGCTCTGCACTGAGGTTATGCTCTGAGATGGGGCATAAATGCAGCTGTCTTCTGGGGGGCAGGTGGGTTACTCCGTTTTTTGGAATTTTCTCTGTCATTCAATTTCCCCTGACACTTTAATAGAAGAGTCAAACGTGAGCTCTGTGCCTTCTCTGCGGGCACAAACCCCCATGGGCAGGGCCAGGCACGATGCACAGCACCTGTTCGGCAGCGCTGGCACTGTGTGGGACGGGTTGGTCACAGCATGGGTGGCCCAAGCGGAGAAGCCTCCCAGGCTCGGCTGGCTGCCAGCACCGGCCGTGCCATGTGCCCCCCTGGCCTGCTGTCCCGAGAGGCCATCCGACTGGGCCACCCGGTGTCCTGCAGAGAGCAGCTGCTCCCAGAGCTGCCAGCCTTTCCAGGGAGAGCGCCAGGCAGTCTGTCCCTGTCGCTGCCTTCAAATCCCCGCACCTCGTCCAGGAAGCGTGTGGCTGACTGAAGGGCCCTGCTCTTGGACCTAGGAGCCAAACAGCAAGCTCCCAGGGCTGGGCCGGTGTCGCTGTCAAGGGTCTGGCTGGGAGTGGGCCTTGTGATAGCATAAGGGGATGTAAAGCAAAGGAGAGCCTGTTTTGCATTCTCTAGCCCCAGGACACGCGTCTGGGGTGTGTGTGTGTGGTTGTGGGGGTGTGTGTGGTGCTCAGCTCACAGTCTTCTTTGCAGACAGCAGCTGTGGCAGAGGCACAGCACTCTCCAGGCAGTGGTCTGGTTTCTGTACTGCTCCTGGAAACCTGCGAGTGCCATGAAGAGGTATTGCTGTCTTCTAGCCTATTCCAATTCAACAGTATGCTCTGACCTTGATGATGTTGGTTTAAATAGGATATGAAATGCAAATATAGCCTAAGCTGAACAATTCTGGCACCCAGCAGAGAGACTGAAGGGTGGAACACTTCCCAGAAGGGTCAGCAAGAGCAGGAAAAATTATATAGAGCAAATAAACAGAATAAAAGGCTTCTCTATTTTCCTGGTGCACAGGGCTGCAGCTCCAACAGACTGCAGGAGCCTGCATTGCTCTGGGCTTACACTCAGGGGCAAACTGCTGATCAGGAAAAAAAGAAGGAGCTAAGGGCAAGGAGAAAAGTTGCTTTTAAATTTCTGTAAGCCAGGAGGATGTCGCCCTCATCCTGCCCCTCAGCTGCTCCTACATCATCCGTCACCCCACCCCACAGCCAGGGCAGCCACCCCAGCAATTTCCCTGGGATCTGGGGCCAGACCTTAGGAGAAGGTTTAATGTGCTGCCGGGCTGCGGAGGGTGAATTGTTCCCTGACCTGTAGCTAAGACACCCTGCAGGGGAGGGCCGCCTCCATTTAACCAGCCTCCCCATTGCTATGGAGGAGCTGCTGTCACCAGCCTTGTCTGAAGCTGAATGCCACAGGCCTTGGACACCACGAGACATTTGAACACACCAGATTTAACAGGTATAAATGCCTATTTTCAAATCAAGGTGGGATTTGCATATTGTCAGTAATTTTCTAGGGAAGCCATCCAGAAAGTTAACCCTAGCTTCACACCTGCCAGGAGAGCAGCTCACTGGTGGGCCAGGGGGGCAGAGCCCTGCTTGTTCAGACCCTGCAGTGCCGGAGGGACCTCGTTGCAGGCTCCCGCATGGCGCCAGGGGCACCGGACGGACCTGTGGAGGGTGTTGCTGGCCAGGGTGAGTTTGTCTCCCTTCTCCTTCATGCTGTTAAGGAGCCCCTACTCCTGTCTGTGCTGCAAGCAGCTCAGAGATTAAATTCAGCTCAGACTAGGACCAACTTCCCACCTTGGGGAGATGCCAGCACCATGGGGGCAGCCCTGTGCCTCCTGGGGAGAGGCCGGTGGTGCACAAGGGTTGGGTCCGTGGAGCAGCCTCACTTAGGCATCTGCAGAGCCATCGTGACTTTATTAAAAATTTAGAACAAAAATTACAACATTCACCGAGGAAGAATCGCTTTCCTACCAATTACAGTTAATGGGGTAAAATTAATGTACCAATTAATATGGCTGCTTCTAAACTCAGTCTAATATGTTAAATACTGTTCCTGCCTCTGTAAATGCAGCAAAATAAAGTGATGATCAGGATGGGAGCTAATAAAGTTTTGCTTCTCTGTACTTAAAGTATTTGGCATCACTGACTTAAGGCACAGGAAAAAGGAGATTATTTAACATTTTAAGGTTTGTAAGACCCATAAATCATTTCATACATGTCATATTTGTTGAAAAGGATAGAATACATTCAATTTTACAGTATATTAAACTTCATCTAATTTGAACGTAAGAACAGACCAGCAAAATAAATGACCAATTTCTGAAGCAGAAATTACCATTTGGCTGCTGCCATTATGAAGCTGCTGGTATTTTATCATGTTCTTAACATAATATTGCTTGTCTATTGATGCATAGTTATAGTGCTAGTCCAAATTGGAAGGCGGTGAAAGAGGACAGTGCAGAGGTTTTTTTAATAGGCATCATTTGTCAGATGTTATTTCAGAGGTCTTTGCACTGATGATAATATGCAGATTAAAGCAGAAGTAAATAGGAAAAAAAAAAAAAAGAGAGAGAGAGAAAGAGAAGGAAAGAAAGAAAAGCAGAGAGGGAATGAGTATTTCGGTATGTTCTGGCTGCAGCAGACGAGAGGCAGGCAGGTGGACCGGGCCCCAGCGGGTACAGATAACAGTAATTAATCTGGGTTGAAGGGTTTCTTCTGAAACCCCCGTAGTGTTTGACAAAAGGATGCATCCTCCTCTGAATGTCAATGCTGCTGAGGACCACAGGGACAGGCGGCAGCAGCAGTGGTTCGGTCCCAGCTCCCTGCCCTGTGGGTCCCTCCTCCTGCCCCACGCGCTCCCGCCTGCAGGAGCCACAAATCTGAGCAGAAATAAAAATTATGTTTAGTTTGCAAAACAGGAGGAAGGTATTTCCATCCTCTAGAGTTCATTGTTCTGCTAGACTTGGTATTATAGTGGCAATATATTAAAGCGAAGAAAAATCAGCTGGTCATATTGCATCCAGAATGACAATGGAAAGCCACAGAACACAAAGGAGGTGCGGCTGGCTGGAGGAGATCTCTGCGGGGGACTCCGAGGCAGCTGGCACGACCAGGAAGGGTGCTGACAAGGAAGGAGTCCCCATGGAGCAGAGCCACAGCCCCCGGAGCAAACAAATCCCTCTTACGAGAGCACGGCATTTCTGGGAAGAGGGGCTGGCAGCCAGGCTCCTGCATCACATCCACCTGCTGCTTCACAGCCACGGCAGGCTCCTCTTGCAGCAGCTCCTCTGCCAGCAGCAGGGCAGTGCCCCAGGACGGTGCCGTGCCCCAGGGCAGCGCCCAGCGCAGGGGAGCTGCCCACATGGGATGAGAGGCACCCGCTGTGCCCTGGGGAGGCTGCCAGGCCTAGGGGAAATTTGGGTTGTGTGTGGGCAACAGCACTGCTGCCGCCGAGCAACCTGCGTGGATGTTCCACGCCGACACTTAACAAGAACAACTCAGACCCTGTGTCTGCTTAAACCAAATGAATTGCTTGAATATTAGAGCTGAAACTGTGCTCCATGACTGCAAATCTGTGCACGGATATATTGTGCTATAACATAGATTTCAATTACTTTCCAACCTTCAGTGTGATGATGCGACATTACACTCCACTGTCAGAGTTTGCCAGCATGCCCTTACTTTTATTTCTCCTGTTAAATATGGTCTTTGTTGCGCTTCATTGATCTCTGAGCATATTCTGCTGTTTACAACTTTGATAATCTGTGTGTAATCTTCAGGGGTAATTGAATTCCGACAAACATAGCTGAATTTTAAACACCACACAGATTTAAGTACGTTGAAAAGCTATGATGTGAAAGTCAAGCCTGAAGAAAGGAAGAAGCACTTGCTCTCAGCTCATTCCTGAAAATCTGGGGGTAAGCCAGTCCTTGAGCCTGGGGAAGACATGAACACACTAGGAGAACACAGCTGGGTGTGGCACCAGACCTATCCCAGAATTTAATCCCAGGCAGCAAATATCATTGCATTTAATGATTTTCGTATATGCAAACGCCAAAAGCTTCTGCACTCATGCAGAGTTCCAGGGAATTCCACTGGGTCTCACTCTCTACTAGTACAGGGTAGTCAAGAGCTATCAATCTTTGGTTTAATACCTAGGGAATTGCCCTTGTACAGATAAATTATTGTTTTTATGGGCATATTTTGTGAATTAGACAAGGGGGAAAACGTTACAGTTGGCTTTCAATGTAAAAGGTTTTTTTTTGCAGAACCCTAGGGGCACATGCACAATGCTTTCATAATCATTATTGTTATTTATTACTTGCCGAGAACCAAGAATGTGCCAAGCACCACGCAGGCACTGTGCAACATGGCCACAGGCCACCACCACTCCCAGGCAGGCGCCGTGCTGCGATGGTGCTGGACACTGACCAAACCTTGTCCTCGCTGGGACGCGAGCACCATGGCCCCTGCACCTGCAGCAAAGGGTCCTTCCTTCTCCCTCTGCTGACCCCAGAGCTGCTGCAGCTGCTTATGCCTTCCCTTTTGGTGGATGGAAAAACAGATGTCTTGCTTGAGGACATCGGATTTTTGATGCATTTCATACAAAATTTAATTTCCCAAACCATCCTCATTCAGGATGCAAGGGGATTGCATGAGTATGATATAAATTAGTATGCTAGAGGAGCTTCTCCTGGAAGGGGGATAAGCTCAGCCAGACAAGAAGGAGCCTCCAAAAATCTCAGTGCTGTAAGGGAAAACCTGCTTCTGTTCTGCTGCTTGTGCTGGAGCCGTGTCTCCCGTTTATTGCAGCAGCAGCACGCAGCAGCCTCTGCACAGCAAAGATTTCCTGCCGAAGGGTCTGCGGTGTGTGGAAGGGTCCCTGCACAATCGAAAGAAAAGGAATTTAAGGGCTGTCTGGCTAGAGAAAAGGGATATTGAATCTAATCAGAGCTGGTGTAATTTGGAAATCCAATTGCACTTGTCTGTCAGCAAAGGCAGCACAGGGGGAGGGGTGTCTTGGCCCCAGGGGGCCCCAGCCTGCAGGGCCAGGAGGAGCCCTAGGACACAGACACGTTCCCCAGACTGGCAGCAGGGCAGGAGCTACACACAGGACAAGTGGTGCGCAGGGCAGAGCAGCTCTCCATCACCTCCACCTGCAGCTTGAGGGCTGCAGAGGGACGAGGCTGGCTGTCCCCCCGCACAGCTCAGCCCTCTGCTGGGCAGCTGCAACGAGCCCCCTGCGCCAGAGCGAACCACAGCATTCCTGCAGCTCCCTCCTTGGAGATTTTCCAGCAGAGACCAAACTCCGACTACAATTGATTCAAATGTTTCTGCTAGGATTTTTAATTTGGACTCAGATACCTCCTCATACCTCACTTGCCCTGAGTCGTTACGCTGATATTTTACCAGCAGCCACACAGATTTAAGGTCCTTGATTGACTCTGCAGATGTGCCTGTGTCTCCTGCCACATGGCACCAGCCTTGCCCCTCATTGAAAGGTTCCTGCAAACTACTCACAGCCGTTCCTTGCACGTTTCCCCAAGGACAAGAGGCTCAGGGTGCTCATCGGTATTTTGGATTCCAAATGTACACTACTTTGCATCCAGCCTTTGACTGTAATGGAATAACCACAAGTCAGATTGCAGCAGAGCACACCATGTGGGCTCTTCTCCGGTGCGCGTAGCAGGGTGCTGGTCCATGCCTGCAGAGCACACTACAAAGCCTCTCAGCGAAGAAGCTGCTCACTCAGCAGCTCCCCCTCTCACCAGCTTGCAGGGAACCATGAGTCAAGTGAGCAGGAAAAGCGTGCAGGAGGGCCCATGGTGCAAGCAGCCTGAACCTTGCAGACAGACCCTGGTTCCTCCACAGACAAGAAAATGATGGCAGAGAAATGGAAAACAAGACTCAGGCTGGGACGTGTCCCCTGCAGGGCTGGGGAACCCAGAAGTCCCCAGGGGCAGGGAGCAGCTTCTGGCTCAGGGTCAGCCCTGTCCTTACAGAACAGAGAGTCCAGAGCAGGCGGCTGAGCAGCACGGCTCAGCTGTTGTCTCCCCACCCAGGGCTTCACAGGGCTGCTCGGAAGCTGGGTGCTGAGCATCTCGCTGGCACACTGCAGCAGGAGAGCTGGAGCAGAGCTACTCTGAGCCATTATCCCTCCCACACGTGCTGTATTTTCTGAATTAAAGAGCAGAATTATAATGAGACTTGACGTTAAATTCCATAAAAAGTCAAGCTAATCAGTGACCGAACCTGTAATTGATTCTTTTGCTAGTTCAATACTTAATGCTACATGTTAAGCAATAGGATTTTACAATTTGCTAGCACTTCACTTACAGAGAATTAAGCAATAAAAATCCATTCTGAGCACAAACAGCAAGGAGGGAGCCACATTCACTAATAAGTGAACCAGCCAATAAAGTAGCTCAACACTCACATCGATCTCTTGTTTTTCAAAGTATCTACACCATATGATACATGAAGCCTCTTTAACAAACGTAAGCATGGTTTGAAACCCCCCCCCCCGCCCAGGTCACACGGAGGAAAGAAGTGCCACTAACAAAGCCTGAGCAGCAAAAGT
Source organism: Cygnus olor (assembly GCF_009769625.2). Lineage (NCBI taxonomy): Eukaryota > Metazoa > Chordata > Aves > Anseriformes > Anatidae > Cygnus > Cygnus olor. Next base: position 17,602,225 of record NC_049183.1, read on the forward strand.
GCCCCTGCAGGTGCAGGAGGCCTGGGTGGTGTAGACTGCACAGCAGCACAGGGAGCAGTGGGAAGCCCTGGGGGTACCCAGACCCCAGCGCCACAGGGCTCACCCAGAGGAGCCAGCCCCACGGAGATGCTGGTCACCAAGCAAGTGCAGCCTGGCATCAGAACTTAGTTAAAAGATTTTTCCCCTAAAAAAAAAAAAAAAGCTAGCATTTTTCTTTGGCTACTGTTTTCAAAGATGCTTTCCTCTTTTTGTCTTCTATTGATTTTCAGCAAAAAATCTTTGTCTCAGAGCAGCAAGGTGCTTCTGCAAAATGATTAACCTGTAGCAGTAACAGGAAAATAAGCTGCACTGGATCTCATGGATGACTATGAAATAAACGTACTCATTCCCCAGCTTGTGGGTTGATCCCAGCAGGAAAAACCCTTGTGTCATGAGCTGCCACTTCCAGGGCATCATTATCAGCATGGGGAGAGACAGTGCACAGCCACATCACCATCCACTCTTTATAAACTGACAGCATTTTGTAGATCTCTAAGAAGGCTTATTTCTCCTCCCGGAGAAGTGGCTAACAGGGCTTTCCTCCATGTGAGGCCAGTGCCCAAGAACACGCAGAGACATCAGACCAGCCCACGCCACCACAGCCCTGGTGCTCCCCAGGCTCTGTGGGGCACTGACTCGTTCCCAGCTGCAGCCCCAGCAGGCATTTGGGGCAGGGCTGTCGAGCAGGATGCCCCCAGGTCCCCATACACCAGAACCGTGCTCCCCTCAGCACCTCAACCCAGCAGCCTCACTCCAGAAGCACCAGGGGTGCAGATGCTGCAGCAGAGCATTGCCCCACACCACCTGGTCTGGCTGCAGCATCTCCTCCTTAGGTCCTCCTTCCAAAACCGTCTCTGCTAGGCCCTTGGCAGGAGAGACATGCTTCAGAAATACAATTATTATTGTAACAGGAATGCCTGCGCTCCCGCTCTCCATGGGGGTTAGGCATCCTGCTGCGATGATTCAGGGAATCTGTCGAGGCACATTTTATGAATTCCACTGAAGTTGTGGAATTGCTGCATTAGGTGAATACCTCAATGGTTGTCAAGTCAGCCACGTGCTGTCAGAGCCGCTTTACATTGCCCAGACCAGGGACAGCAGGTACTCATAAATAGCAGTCATTTTCTCCACTCTTTTCAGCACTAATCCTGCACTGACTGCATCTCATCCAAAGCCTACAGCAACACATGCTGCAGACCCACACTCATTGTTCTGGGCTCTTTTTGAAGGTACATGTCAAGTGGCTGCAGAGATGTTGCAAAGGTGTCTCCAGAGCCACCTTAGAAATACCCAGAGTCTGAGTGGCTGTGGAGTCAGCAGACCCTTCACAACACAGAACCAAGCCATCCTGCTCATCACACACAAAGTTGTTGTTTGAAGAAGAGAATGCTGAGCAATGAGACTGATTAGGACCAAATCCACCCCTGTTCTCCAAGCTCATGCAGCCAAGCCCAGGGCACAGGCACACCACACTGCAAAGAGCTGTTGCATGAAGCCTAAGATGAGCACACGGCACTGTAGGATATTGCTGCTGGAATGAAGTGTTGAAAAATAACAAGAAAATAGATCTATAGTCCTAGAAAGTTTCCAAATTAAAACTTTAAGTAGTAGTAAATCTCAGTTTAAATAATGCAGATTAACATTGCTGTGAGATGTGGCAGAGCAAATCAAATTGTGCTGAGCTGGAGGAGAAAGAAGAAATAAAACCCCATCAGGAGGCAACAGCAGCAGGCACACGCAGGCTGGGTGAACCCATGCTCAGCAGCAGCACATGAGAGCAGCAGAATCCCACAGGCCAGCATCATCACTGCCTGAGAGTCTACAGACAGGATGGGTCAGCCCTGGAGATCGTATCTTCAGAATATACCTGGCTAATGAATTTGTGTCTGACAGATCTAAGTGTTAGACAATTTGTACAGTATGAGAATGCATCTGAGCACTTGTCACTCTAAAGGCATAAAGAAGTGCTGTGACCATGCATCTGGCATGCCCCACATCTATTACAAGCACATCCATCACTTTCTGCAGACAAGCTATGTAAATAGCTGAAGCACACAAGCAACGTGCTGCTGTCACCACAGAGCATGCAGTAAGGACATGCAGTCCCAACGTCCCATACATATTCCCTCCCCCACACAGCCCTGGTCTAGTTGTGCTTGGGCTGGCTAGCAGGTGGCTGGAGAGGCAGAATAACATTGGTTGAAAGGTTTTGCTGGGATGCAGAGAGCGCAACTGGGTATAGAGGTGTACACACAGATGGGAGGGAAGGAAATCACCATCTATGCAAGCAAAGACAGGAGATCTAGGAAGCAGACAAAGGCTGTGGGACAGCAGAACATACCTTCACACGGCTCAAGAAAATGAGATTACAGACTTTTAGTGACAAGAACTCCAACGATGGCAGGTCTTATTTCCAGTGGCACAGCAAATGTACACACATGATTTGTATGCACCTTCTCCACACATTCAGCAGTTACTTTTGTTCAGTACTCAGAACCATTATGCTCATTTATCACACACAGATAAGTGCTTGCAATCAGTTACTAGCTGAGGCTGTCACAGAACTAGTGATAATTATTACAATATCCCATGCCTGAAAAATTCACTTCCATGAAACCTTGGAAGAGGTAGAAGCAAAGCGCCTAGCCCCATTGCTTGTTTCTATTCAGGTTTGGAGTCAAGGGGAAATAAATTAGTGTTCTGGAAAATAAGGAGACTAACAAGGACCTTGATATTTAGAAAGGATGAACAGAAGATCTGCTTTTAGGGGAGTTAGAGACATTTTATAAACTACTGGGGAGTAACCACAGTCTCAAAGGAAAAATAATAGGAAAATCCAGGGGGGACCCATAAAGATTTAACAGGTGGAGATAAGTCCAGTTCACATGGAGCAATAGAAAACAGGCCTTGTCAAACAATTCCTACACCTCCTGCTGCACAGAGATTACAAGTTTGGCTGATTAAGGCAATTATGTTGATGTAACAGACTTCCGTGAGTTGTTTGGCTCCATATCACATGCCATTCCAATCAAAATACTGTGCTCTACAAGAGCCCGCACAGATTCAGCGGCAGCCGAATCTCCTGTCAGTGAGGAATCCCCACCAGCGTGCTGCTCCCTGGGACAAGGGAGGGCAGGGCGCTGCTGGGGCCGGCAGCTGCGGCAGGTGCAGGGCAGGAGGCAGCGGGGCCTGGGCACACAGACAGCTCCTCCAGAAGCTGCACCCTGCCGGTCAGCATCCTGGCAAAGCACCTGGGACACGGTGACAAGCAGCATGACAGCAGGTCCCAGCATGAGGTGGGGGCCAAGCAGGCTGGTGTGTAAACAGAGGCACCGTCACGAGCAGAGGAGAATCTCCCCGTGCAGCTCTGGGGGGACTCCGCAGGGTATCACAGCTGTTATCCTCCTGCGCTGCTGTGAGGCGTGCAAGCTGCAGGGAGGGAACAAGAGACAAAGAACACAGATGAAAAGCTCAGGAGAACACCTGCTATTGAAAACCCTAGATCAGACTGGTCCCAGGCAACAAATGGCAGCAGTAGCCCTGGAAGTCAGCTAGTGACCTCAGGTCCGTTTGGGGGGGGACATGTGAAGAGATTCAGCACTGCTTCGGTACCCTCTTTTTCTGCCTGGGCTGAGAGCAAGAGCAAACCTCCCCTGACACAGGCATCAGGAGCAGCAGCAGCAGTGCACATCTATGCCCAGATGCGAGGATCTGGGAGGCCTGAGCACTTCTGAAATGGGATTTTCAGGGCAGCAGGTATGCCCCTCGCCCTCAGCTCCTGCCAGGGTACGCTGGGTGTTTGGTACCGCACCTCAGCCCCAAATGCCATCAGCACTCCTTCAGTGGCACTCCCCCTACAATACTGAACACCTGATCAGCAAGGTTTCTGCTACAGACGAGTCTTCAACCATGAAATTATATGACTCTGCCTTGACCTCTGATTTTCTACAGTTAATATCTCCTGCAGAATATATACTGCAGCTCAGGGCCATTTCTCTGACTCAGCCAACAAGAAATGCAGTCTCAAAACATGCCTCCACTAATTCACTGGGATATCTTTCCCCAATACTTTTCCCCTTTCTCAGCACCAAGACCAGAAGCTGGCTTGCTCTGGCAAGGGCAGCAGCAAAGCTCCCCTGGGGCTGACGCCTCCTGGCAGAGACCTGATTCCTTGTCCCCCATCCACCTGCTGGGTTGACTCCAACAGCCCAACCAGGCACAGATGCTGTTAAAGCCTACGCCTGATGCTCTGAGGACAGTGGCAGTAACCCCACAGGGCCCCTGCTGTCCATGAGAATGGGGCATGGCCTACAGAAGTGGGCCAAGAACTCCAGCTGAGGGGTGGCTACCTGGTAGAGTCCTGCTCCGTTTGAGATCCCCAGGAAGCAGTGCCCTGCAGCCCCTCTGGAAACCAGAACTGTTCGGAGCTCTGCAGCCCCTGCCCGGAGCACCCAACAGCAGCAGCTTCTGGCCATTGCCTTTTGCTGACTGCCAGCAGAAAGACCCCGGCTGCTGGAGGCACGGAGCAAGCAGGGCACCCCCTGCCCAGGGCACCAGCTGCTCCCCAGAGCAAACCTTCCCACCCTGAGCCAAGCAACTGCAGCCAACATAACCCAAGTGCCACAGGATGGCTGAAAGCATTGCCCTAGGCCCCTGGAGGAAAGGGGAAAAAATCTCGCTTTCCTCACACTCTTAAGATTGCTCTAACAATCAGGATGCATCTGATCTGCCAGGAGACTGATAGAGAGGGGATGCTGGTGTCATTATCAAGTTAATTAGAAAAACTTAAATGGAGCTTTAAACATTTTTATAATACATTTGTGAGCCTTTTTGGCAGGATTATTGCATCTTCTGGGTTTCCATTTCCCATTAAAGCATTCTCAGTAGTGCATATATAAGAGCCATGTGATCTTGGCTCCTTGCTGCCTTTTTTTTTAAAGACTTTTTTTTTTGTAAGATTTATTAAATATTGTAATCAGTTAAATTCTGGCAGCTTAAACATTTTCTTTAATAGCCTTGTTAAATGTGGATTAGATTTAAAGTCCCTGCCTCTGAACTCTTGAGCAGCAATATTTATATGCAGTGTTAAAAAAAATTAAAAGCTTTACAAACTAGTAATTATTCCTCTGCCGTAGGAGGAAAGAGACTGACTTTCTAAGTTATTTTAAGCTAAGTTTTCCTGCCTCACCCTTCTTGGGACACACTACACACAGACACTCTTTTCTTCCCAGTGCATCCTCATTTCAGAGCGTGCAAAGCATCAATTGCAGAGTCCACACCATTTAATGTGATATCAGTTTTTGCTGTGTTTTGGAGCAAGGCAAGCAAGCTGCACAGCCCTGTGACACCAGGAGCAACCAGAGGTAGCTGGTAGCACCACTCTCAGCACGTACCACAAGCAGGACCCCCCCCATGCCAGGGAGGGCCCACAGCAGCACACCCCCAGCACCCACCTGGAGAACAAGCCCCAGCACCGTTAGCCTCCAGAACAGGCAGGGCACAACCCTCAGCAGCACCAGGCCCTGGCCCCCTTCCCTTTGTAAACTGCCCAGCAGCTGCAGCCCCTGAGCCCTGACAGGCAGCAGCTGCGGCCCCTCTGGAGCTGCTCCCCTGCCGGACAAGTGGCCTCTGCCTTCAATAAGGCAAGCAGAAGTGGCAAGGCCAGGCTGGACACTTCGATTACCCTGTTATTGACATTTTTAAAAGCATTTGTTGTATCTAAATGACGCACAGCCTGATCATCATAACTTTTTTTTTTTTTTTTTTTTTTGCCATGCTTGCAGGGAGGGGAGCACTGCACAGAGCCATGGTCTGGTGTTACTTTAACCCCAGAAAAACTTCCAGGTGGCATTATGGACAGCTGATGCAGGGGGGTAGTTCCCTTCCCAGTTGCCCCTCTCTGTCTCCTGTGCAGTAGCTTCATGCTGCCCCGGGGTCCCAGCCAGATGTGGCTCCCATCCTCTGCACCACAGGCAGCTGCCTGCCAGCCCAGAGGGTTTTTGCTGAAAACGAGGCCAGCCCAAGGGGTTGCAGCACAAGGCCAGGCACCAGAACCACGCTCGCTGTGCCTGCAGCCTCTTTCAAGGCTGCGGACAAGTGGTTCTGCACCGCTGCTTCCCTGTGCCAAACACAGGTGCTGCTCACCCCCGAAGGCTGAGCGGTGCTGGGGACCAGCAGCCCCGGCCCAGCCCTCCTGCCCTGCTCTGCACAGGCAGGCGCAAGGCTTCCCACCAGCAGCCCTGGCTGGCCATGGAGCAGCTGCGGCAGGAGGCAGCAACCGTCCGCACCTCGCTGCGTGTTAGCAGCTGTGGTGTCAGCTCTGCAGTTGGTCCTGTTTGTTAACAAACGTGTTAATGAGCTGTAAAGGGCAGGGAGGGCAAGCAGCATGTACAAAATGTGCAGACACCAGTTGAGGCTGGCAGTAGCAGAGCAGCCCCACAGGGGTGAGCATGCCCTCTCGGGGACAGCACCCTTCAGCCCTGGCCAGGAGGCAGCGCTTCTCCCTGCAGCTGGCTGGATGGACAGCCCTGAGGGTGCTGCAGCAGGAAGCTGCCGGGCTTGTGCACAGCACCCTACGCTGGTAAAATAAAGTTACCAGCCACGTGTTTTGGAGAGTGGTCGGGTTCAGAGACTGTGTCCACTTGCACAGGGCTATTGCAGCCCTGCATGGGTGGCACCATAACTCCTCAGTTCATGTTGTGGAAAGTACCAGGTTTGCTGAATATTTTTGAGGAATGGAAGGTACCTTTGGGAACCTTAACTGGGTTTTAATGAAGCTTTTTGCCATTGAATGTAAGTCAATTTTCTTGGAGTGATTACCCTGTCTCTAGAGGGTATTGTAGGAATAGATGACAACTAGAGAGGGACAACAATAATACCAAGGGCTAAAAAAAATTTCAAATAAGGACAGACAGAAAAACAAGGTAAAAAGAATGAATAAATAATGAATGGTCTTGAAAAGACAGTCTGGGAGCTCCTCTTATCCCATTCTCATAGCGAAGAGGAAACATGATGTTGAATTAAAAGGTGGAATAAAAGGGTGATAAAAGGGAATTACTTTTCTTATGTGAGCTGTAACAAGTGGGTAGGTCTCAGCACTGCACAAGGTCCCAGCACAAAGCCCAGGTGTGCTCCATGGGGTTGCTCTGCGTTGCCCGAAATGTGCAGAGTGCTTCCCCATGTGGGGGCTGTTTGGGGAGAACAAGGGAACCTCATGTGGCTTTTGTCCTGCCTCCAAACTGGTTTGACTTTCACCTTGTGTAGGCAATTCACTGCTGGCTGCCTCGGCAGGTGGGATTACTTGCCTGTAAAGCACCGTGGCACGCACCCTCCCTTGCGCTGTAGTTTCCCTGTTAGACACAGCAGGGAGTGGAGCAGGGCGGCGAAGCAAGGCTCATCAGACTCTGGCACATCAGCAATCGCCTCTTTTTGGGCTGCTTATCCAAAAGCAGTGTGTTAGTGTTGCATCTCTGCCCTGATCACCTGCACAATCCTCTAGAGGCATCTACACAAGCTGCACTGTGCAGCCAGAGAGCTCCAAGCTTGGGGACACCAGGGCAGTGACCTGTAGAAGGAAAGAAACCTTCCTATGTGGAGAAGGGAACTGCAACAACTGAGGCTGGTATATTTGTGGGGGTCCTTCCACTTGCACATGTTCAGGCCTGTCCAACACAGGCATTGATGGATGTCAGGAGACAAAATTAATTCCAGCAGTATTCTGCATATCCTTTGACCGTGCAGCAGGTGCTCCCACCTGGTCTGCAGGCCCAGGATATAGTGAAGGGTGTCTGGGGACCTGACTCAGGTCCTCCATCATGGCAGAGAGGTGCTTAACCTTGTCTGCTTCTGGAGTGGCTGGCTTTTCTTTATCTTTCTTTCATGTTGAGCTCACTTATGGCTCCCTTTCTGCAGGAAAGACATCCATCCTGAACCAGCGAGAAACCTGGACTCCGGATTTTAGGGTCTCTGCAGCCAGAAGCTAGGGAAGGGTGTTCTGCTGGTGCCCCAGCATGCAGATGTTGTGTTCCTGCCTCAGGTGCCAGTTTCTGTCCTCTGGACCTGCTGGTGGCACCCGCAGGGACTGTCACTGAGTCACAGATAAAACACAGGGATAAATAGATTTAAAATGTGCTAAAGCAGAAAGAGGTCTGTGAGCACATTTTTCCTGTCTCACAGCTGGGAGCTGGCTACTGGGGACGCAACTTCAGGGAGAAAGAAACCCTTCAGTACTGAACTACAGAATGAATATTTTCTCCTTTTAAAATTCATAAACCAACATAGACAGTAAGTTAAAAAATAAGGTTCCCCTATTTACATATATCACTGAAACAACCACAGGGCTCGTTATGAATTATTTAACATAATGCACTTTCACATCGTCCCTGCTTGCTCAGTGGCCTCCTCTCAATTAGGCATTTATGGCAGAGGGGTCAGTAATAACAGGTCACTTAAAATGTAAATAAAGGTGGCGGTGGGAGATATAGTGGAGCATTTATTTATTCCATTCTATTACTGTAAAAGTGTGTTTATGAAGACCAGTTCCTAGCATGTTTCCTTGTCATGAAGAAAGCTGTTTGGCAAACTGAGCATTAAACATAACGCAGCAGGAGCAGAAGCGCTGGATTTGGGCTAGGGGTGCAAACCCACTGCCGCCAGCAGAGCACAGCTCTGCCTCGGCCCCAGGGGCACACGCCGAGCCCTGCCATGGTGCAGGGGTCCTGAGTCGGGGACCTCAGCCCAGCACAGCACCAGGCCCCTCCCCGTTGCCTTCGGGGCCCTGTGGGAAGCAAGGGGCAGCTCTGCAGCTCCGAGTCCAGCTGGCACCTCGCTGTCCTGGCAAGCTCTTATTACGGGGAGCCATGCAGTCACGAGAAAATAGCCAGAAGATGTTCTTCTAATGAAGTATTTTGTGGCAAAGAGATAAAGTGAAACTTCTCACAGATTGAGTCTGATTTTGCCAATGAATTTGCCTGATTTGCCTTTAAAAAGGACAGTATTCTAAGCAGAAGTTTTGAGGGGGTGTCCATCTGAAGCAACTTAATATTCTTAAAAAGTACATTCAGTGAGGAAACTTTGTTCTTTATTCTGGACCAAATTAAGCACTTTGACCACATAGAAAGGTTAGCCTTTGTTTGAGGTTTTTACAGCGCTTTTTGCTTTGCTGAAGTTTTTGAGCAGTTCTTTAATGCCAAGCCAATGTTCCTGGGCTTTTTGAGCTTCAAGCAAACAGAAAAATCAGCTGCTTGCGCTGCTCCCCAGGAACACTCCCAGCCAGCAGCCAGCCCTCTTTTCCTCTCCTTTCTATATGGCAGCCTCCATCCTCGGCCTATTGATCTTCGTTAGAGCAGTTCCTCAGCTCTGCATCCACTGAAGTGTGGCTTCCAGCTCCACTTAGGCTGCCCCAATGCTAACAGCACCATCACTGAATATGCAGGAGGCCAGGCTCGCAACAACAGGGCTAGCAGGAGGAGCCCCATGCCTTGTCTTTCCACTGGGCAGGAATCACTCCTGTCCGTCTGCAATATTCCACAAATTCCTTTACCATGAGTGGGATTAAAATGCATCAGAAATCAAGCTGCTGCCCAACAGAGCTACTTGTTAGCAGGCAATAATCCCCTGGGATTGTCTACGGTGTGAAGGGAAGCAGAGGAGAGAGGTACGAGGTTTCCCTGCCAGTCCAACATGCATCTTTACAAGTGCATTTCTGGCTCCATTTGGCCCTGGGGAGGATGCAGCTGGCTCAGCTTCTCTTTTTGCTTTGCCTTTGCAAAAGGAAGGTTCTGAATTACAAATTGTGTAGGGAAGGACAGCTTCATGAGCTGTGCTGAAATGTTTCTTCCCTGAGAAAGCAAAGGGGTCCTTGCCAGGGCCAGGCCCTGGGCACTGGGAAATGGGGCAGAGCCCGGGCAGCCCTGGGGCCCCGCCAGCCCCTGGTCACCCCCCAGGAGGTGTCGGGAGAGGTTAGGGGAGCCCCTGGGCCTGTAGCACAGGGGCCAACTCCAGTCTGCCCTTGGACACCCAGCCCCTTCCCAGCTCCTGCTGGGGCCATCCCAGGGGACGTGGCTGTGCCCTGCACAGCCCCAGCTGCCAGCGCTGTCTCTGGACTCAGACAGTTTTTCCCATGAGCTGCTATTAGCCCTGTATGGGATGGTGGTAATAACAAACCATTAATAGGAATCTGTTTGAGTGCCACTGTGTGGCAAGATCGTAAATTAATGGCCGTTTCATTTATTGTCATTTTATCCATAACAAGATGCTGATTTTCCCCCTGGGATAGCAAAATTGGTCTGTAAGAACCATAAATCCTCACTGTGGTACCAGGCTGGAGGAAGGTGTTGGATTAACGGGCTAATGACACAGATGTGAAGGGTTTTAAATTGTGCTGCTGCTGCATGGAGTAGGCAGGCACAGGGAGGAGCAGGGCCGTGTGAACCATCCCCATCCCCAGCACTGGCCACATTTCAAAGGTTAACAGCTAGTTATTTCAGATGTCAGACCAGAACGATCCAGATTTCTCCCCTTGGCATGCCCCCACTGGTTTGTATTTTCTGCCCATGGAAAATCAGTTTTTAAGGGCAAACCTGTCAGACCAAAATGGCCCAGGATGTCTAACTGACCTCCAGTACCATCAGCAGTGTCATAAGTAGATGCTGCCTAGTCTACCCACAGCATCAGCAGTTCAGGGCCAGCCAGGAGAGAGAATTGATTACTCCTGCTCCCTTCACCTGAAGCTTAAAACAAAAATATATTCTGGAAATTTACAGGGTCCGTTGAGCTGAAATGTTTCCTTGTGCTACGTGTTCCCTACAGTTCCCAGGACTATCAAACAAGAACCTTTAATTTTAATGTGAGGGCAAGTATGAATTCAAAACTACTACTACCACCAAAAATTAAAATTAACAAAAGCTTTTCACAATTAATTGGCCTTTAAATGGAAAAAGAGTTAGGCAGAGCTCTCAGTGTGAGAGCGAACCTCTCCATCCTGCTGCAGAGGTAGCGGCAGCGCTGGAAAGAAAGGCGCCTGCAGGCAGCTCCCATGGCAGCACGAGTGCACTTGCCAGGACAGACCTGGGTGGTGAGGAAGGCTCCAGCTCTTACTGCTCTGAGAGCTCAGCTGCCTCGCTCACACCAGGGTGCTGGCATCTTCTCACACCCTTCGAGAGCTTTAACCACCTGCCTGGGGTTTGTCAGAGAGCTCCCTCTTCCTCTGTTCCTCCCTCCTAATCCCGCTCTCCCCTTGTTTTTCACATTCACAAAGCATGCAGACTAGGGTGAGTTGCTTCACCCCATGCAAGGCAGGAAATCTCGTGAGGGCAGGCTGGACAGAAAGCCTCTACCTGCCCAGAACTGCTTGGAGGCACCTGAGGCGTCCTGCAAGAGAGTGTGATGTGTAGGAAGCCCAGGAGAGCCCCAGCTGCTCCTGGGGAGCACCTCTGCAGACCTGCACCTCCTGCTGCACTGTGTCAAGTGAGGAGTCTGCAAAGGACTCACAGCTTTCACTTTTCCTCTCCTTGCATAATTCAGCAGAGATTTCATTTTAAATGTTGCTATTTTCTCACTCAGATGAGAGAAATATTAACTGGCCAAACTTTGCTGTTGCTGTCACCGTCCTTTTCACAGCATGATTGCCATTGGGGGATTTATAGTCCTTCCCGTGCCTGGGTTATTTGAGTTCTGCTTTGCTGCAGGGCCAGGGCAACAATAAATTTCCTTCTCCTCTGGAACATGCACTAACCTCTCATTTTCTAATAAAGCGTTAAACCTTGAAGCAAGCCACACTGGCTGTGGTGCTTGAGTTTCATCCGAGCTGATGAGCCACTTGCCGCTGGCTGTAGCACACCTTTCTGGGCCAGCACCGCCCTCCCAGCACAGCAATGATTAGTTCTAATTCCCTTTCCAAGGAGAGCCCCATACCCAGGCAGCAGCTGCCCCCATCCCTATCCCCAGGTTGGGCTGCTGGGGAGGCTCAGGCTGGCAAGGCAGAGAAAACCAGGCCGAGTGCTGAGGCATTCCTGCTCAGGGAGGGGCTCGCTTTGCCCAGCTCACCAGAGCAGGGGAACCAAAAGCAAGCCGAGTAAACCAGAGGGTGTGAAGCAGCTCAGAGAGTTGCATGTTTCCCCTGGCACATCCCGGTGCAGCCCCGTCGTCTGCACCAGCCCACGCTCCTGCGGCATGCAGTGGCTGCAAGATGTGGGCAGGCTGGACTGCAAGAGTCACCAGCAGCACAGCGTCCATCATCAGAACAGGGTTTGCCATGCTAAAAGTGGTCCTGGGTGGCAGTCTGCAGCCGCTCGTGCCATCCGCAGACCCTCCCTGCTCAGTGCAGTGTTTTAGGAGAGGTTAACAGTGCATAAAGGGTGGATGGATGGATGGATGGATGGATGGATGGATGGATGGATGGATGGATGGATGGATGTTGCATCTGTTGCTCATCTCATTACAGTAAAAGAGGTGGACACAGTGTTAGGCTTTCACCAGCTGAGCTGTTAGGTGAATTACAGCAAGGTTCTGCATTGTGGTAATATGATTTTTTCAATATATTCTGTTTGGATTGGCAGGTTGGTCTCACTCTTTCTCAACTGACTGATAAAGCACTAGACAGAGGATTAGTCCTCTTGGAAGCTAAAGAAAGAGGTAATTTGGATTGTTTATAGCCTGCAGGGGTAGAATCAAAATGTACAATACTGAGAGAGTCAAATTTTTACAGCATACGGCACAGCTATAACTCAGAGCAAGTATCAAACATTACAGTCCTGTGAAATGCATTCCCGTGACAAAAGGCTGGAAAGACAGGAAGAATGAGAGGAATTAATCTGTTCTTGGGACAAATATTGTAATGAAGACAGGAAGTGCCAAACAAAAAAGTAACCCTTGCCTGGACCAGTTTTAGCATTAGGCTGTTTGGTCCAGAACTTCAGAGCTGTGTAGGAAACAGAGGAGACATTGGGGAGTCTGCTGCTGGTTACATGTAGCAGCAGCCCAAATCTGACCTTGGCTTTTCTGCATTAAAGGAATAACAGCTTGCCCTTAACTGGGTTTTGCAGGATTTTCATGGCTATTAAATCTAATTGCTGAGATATAGTTATAAAATTATAATTTTAACCATGCAATTTAGATGGAGTAACTGGTCGTCTATTTCTGTGATTATCCCTGATTATTAAATGAACAGCTGCCTCCAAATATGTTTGCAACAAACTAATTCAATCAGTGCATGTGCCTGAATATTCATGCCCCTGATTTGCAGTACAGAGTTTTAAGACTTTTTCATTGTGGCTTTAAAAGTTAATTTATCTTGACAATTTAAATAAATACACTTCCATCAGCTTTGGTTAGTGCTCCAGACTTTAGCGCTATGTTTGGCAGCAAGCAAAGGTGTTCCAGTGCCTGCTTTGACTCCCGCTCACTGCAGAACAATTTCAGTGGAGATAGACATTGGTGTTTGTGTTGATTTCAGGCTTCTCCCATGTCTTGTTTGCTGGTTTGACAACCCTTCTCCATGCAGCACTAACAGAATGTGACACTCTACAGTCTGTTTGTTTTAGCTTTTCCAGTAAATTTTGCAGCCATGTCAAGCAGCCAGGAAATAACCTGCCCTCCCAAATGCTGAAATATGGATCGGACTGGCCTAGGTGGCAGCCAGAGAGCAGCTTGCCTGTCCTGCCTGGCTGTGGCTGAGCTGAGGAACAGCACACAGACCGGCCTTCAGCCCTCATTTGGTCAGGAATGACATTTCCCCCTGCACCTCTCCATCCCCTCACAGCAGGTACCCCCTCCCCAGTCTCCACGCAGGGGCATGGCAGAGGGCTGGGAGCATCCCTGTGGAGCAGGAGTGGTTTCCAGCAGGCAGCGCACAAGGGGCAGCTGTGCAGCACACCCAGGCTTTGTCCAGCTGAGCTGAACAATCCCCTCCCAGCCAAGCTCGCAGGCTCGGGCTGTGCCCCAGAGCCACAGCACCTGCTCGGACTACAGCTTCTCTCCTGCACGTGGTCTCATAAATGTTTGTGTGGAGCTGGAGACCCTCTGGGAGAGTGGTCTACCTAAGCCGCCTTGCAGCACACATGGGCTGCTTCTCAGTCCCCTTGCTGACAGCGCAACCTCCGCAACCCATCCGTGGAGCCACCAACAGCCACAGCCCCAGAGCCACAGCCACCTGCTGGGCTGCAGCTACCAGGCTCTGGAGCCGCAGGGGTTACGGGTGCTGCAGAGCTGCCGTGCCGCCCTCCTCCCTGCCGCAAGCTGGGCAGCAGCGCCCGGCAGCAGCACGCAGCCGCCACGCCGCTCCTGCCAGCGCCAGGCCTCCAGCCACAGCCGCGGCACCACGTGCACGGCTGGCACCCGCCTCCACACAGGTCTCTTCGCACCACATCAGGAATTGATCAAATGCAGCAGGGTGTGCGCCAGCACCTCCACACAGCATCTTTCTGGCCCTAGCAGCCGCTTGTGTCCCCAGCACCATGGCAGAGAGCACGGGCTGGAGCAGATCTGTGCAGGAGTCTCTCTCTCCATCCGGTGAACACCCACTCTCCCCAGCATGGTCCACAATAACATTAAATGTATTGCTGGCTCTTAAACTTCTGTATACTGTTCAAAGTAAGCTGTGATTTTACTGATCGGTAGAACATTTTTAATAATATTCATAGCATGGCACAGTTTGTTTAAAATAGGGGTTAATGCCAAGAACAGTTATTTCACCCAATGCTGCTCATACCGTGGTGCACCACTTAACTCTGGGGTCTCCCAGCCTCCATGCAGTGTGCAGCCTCTAGAGCCTGAAAGAAACCTTGGGAACTTGGGAATGTGCTGGGATTTACATAGTTACTGGAGAGAAACAGCTGCTGCTCAGGAAAGAGGCACAGCTCCCAGGATGCATTCCAGAGGTACCTATTAGGCAAATGTTTGCAGCCGCAGTGCCTCGGTTCTCCAGACAATTCCTCTGGCCTCCCCCACAGGCATGCGTGCAGCTGCTGGGCTGGAACAGGCAAGCACCAGCCCAGAAAGTTGAGCAGTTTGGGGCAGTGACTTGTGCGACCTCTGACTGCAATGTCTTCCCCATGTCCTCATAGACTCATTCCTTGGCAAGCAATCACCATGAAAAAAAAATAATAATAAAGTTCTTTTAAAAGCTTTTATTAAAGATCTAAGAAAAAAAAAAAAAAAAAGAGAAAAATCTTTTAAAGTATTTGAAATGTAAAGCAGGGCTTTCATTTTAACAGCATCCCTTATTCCTTTTGTCTTTTTCTGTAGAGAGGTTTCACAAGAAAACACACAGTTTGACAGACTTTCAGATGATATTAAAGAAGGCATCATCTGATTGTGTGGGAAAAGAAACAGTTTAATTGAGCCGGGCTAGAGCTGTTTGACCCCGACCTGCTGCTTTGTAGAAGCAGCCAGACGAAGGCAGGTGGTTATCCAAACACCAATGGGTGCTGGTGCTGCGCTGCAGCTGCAACCTCTGCCAGAGAGGCACAAACCCACCACAGCCCTCCCCACACTCCCCAAACTCGGTCAGGGCTGGGTGCTCCAGAATGCTTCTCACTGCTCTCCTTTTGGCCACAGGTCTGCAGAACACCCCGTGCCTGTGGCGCTGGGCCAGTTCCCACCGACCACCAGCAGCTTGTGTTCCCAGCGGACATCCCTCCACTGGCTCCGAGGGGGGGTGTCCCCACAGTGTCCCATGGTTGCAGCAGAGTTTTTCACATTTTTCCAAGGGCGGGTGGTACTTCCAGCTTCCCCATCGAAGCCTGCAGCAGCACGAGCCCTTGTCCCCTCCACAGCCATGGTTCTGCAGAAGCCCTGACACCGGGCCCAGGTCAGGGTGCTGCAATGCACTGGGATGTGTCCCTTGAGAAGGGCAGACAGGGGAAGGGGCCAGCAGTGCTTCCCCAGGTCTGAGCTGACGTTCAGTGTGCAGGAAGATCACCAACCACTGAGCAACATGGTGCAGTTGTCTGCTGAAGTTAGATACGGAAATACAGACATGTGAGGTTGCAAAAGGGCTGTGATGCTCTGCAGAAAAAGCAGCACAAGGACAGGGAAGCAGCAGGCACATGGAGTGAGGTTTGCCAGCTGGACCCCCACTACTATGTGCTCAGAAATCGGCTGTTGCCACGTCCAGCGCTGGGCACAGCTACGCTGCTGATACAGGCAGTGACCAGAGCACTTCTTACCCCACACCTGCAGTTTCCCAAGGGGGAGCTTGCCGAACAGACTCAAGAGTAAAGAAAATGTGCAGCAGCAACCAAAGCCAAGCAGCCTCAGATCAGCCACTTGACAGCAGGAGGACAGAGCAGTGAGGCTGCGACTGGTGCTGAGCCTCCTGGAAGCTGTGCCGGGGGCACTGGTGCGGGGCCAGGACAGCCCCTGCTGGCAGAGCCGGGGCCTGGGCCTGGGCTGGGGCCAGGCACAACAGGAGGAACCACGCACAACAGGGCAACAAAATCAGCAGCCATGCAACAGCCCCGACATCTCCCTGCTGATCACAGCAAGGCCACGCCATGGCCATGCCCTCCGCCAGCTTTAATTTATCCACATGCTTGATGCTGAGGTTACACTGCTCACGAGGCTCAGATTGCAATGGGCTTGGGAAAGGGACAAAGAGACAGGTGACTACAAATTTTGTCAGCCCCTTCCCAAAGATTTCCCGGTCTGCTGGACTCTGCTTTCCCCATGCATCACCTAAGGCAGTTTCCAAAGAACTGCAGGGAAACTTGTCCCTGCCTCCAGCCATCTCTAGGAGAAGCCAGTCGGCAGGGATGGGGATTGCTGAGCACCTCCGACCGCCTGTAGCCACCCCCCTGCTGATGGCAGGGGGACACGTCCCCATGCAGCAGTGCCTAAGTGTGCCCACGGGCCAAGCCGGCAGGGCCATGGGAGCTGGAGGTACACAAACAAGCACCAAGAAATGTTATTGCTTTTCTAACAAGAAGCAATAGATTAAAAAGGTAGTTAAAAATTCATCCAAGAGAGGCAGAGTTTCCCAAGCATATCAGAATTAATATTTATAAAGGGGATTGTTGCTCAGTCTCAATTATCCTAAAAGCTGGGTACAACTGATGCATTGAAGAAACCACGAATATAGGCATGTCAAGGGAAAACCATTCCCTGTGACCACTAACAAAATGCAATCAGATCTGCAACATGTGGAGCCAATTGATTTTCAACAAGTTATACAATGTAAACAAATGATTGATTCTTGGGCTCCTTTTATTTCTGAGCAAGCAGTCAGAAATCTCTCTGACTACTCTAAGCAGGTAAAGCTGGTGGTAAACAAGGGCTACAGAGGGGCAGCATGCAGTCCTTCCATCAACCTGCAAACAGCAGGAGCTTTGATTTTTCTTTTTTTTTCCCAGCCCCTTAAGCAGCCACTAAATAATCAACAATTCCTCAAGTAAGCAACTCCCTGCTCGTATGAAATCTTTCTGTTGCCGGTGGTCATGTCAGACCAGATTCTGCTTTCGGTGAGAGTCAGGAGGTTTTTATTGCTTTTGCATTTTGTCTGTTCTGATGTCTCCAGCCTTCCTCTGATTTACACGAGACAGATGAGACAGGAATATCTCAAAGAGCTTTATCACTTCTCTCTGTCAGCGGCTGCTGCTAAGTCAACAGTGCGATGGTGTGTGTCTGGACCAGAGAGCACAGAGGTTGCTCAAATCGTTCTCTGCTCCCGGTGAAACCAATAAGCCATACTCCACTGCCTCGGCTCAGCTCCCCAGCCGTGCCCCGTGGTTATGTCAAATTAAATCTCACCCCCTCACCAGCAGACTTCCAATACTGAAGCAAAGCCTCTGCCCCCCAGGGAGGGCGAGGGGGAGCACAGGCCTGGCAGGAGACGGTGCGGACCTGCAGGGGGGCTGCAGCTGCTGGCCCAGTGGAGCCATGGGGAGCCACGGCCCACAGGGCGCTGCCCATCGTCTGCCTCCAGCCACCTCCTTCCAACACGGCTGCAGGGGTGCAGGTCCACAGGTGCTTCTGCCCATGGGAGCTGTTTGCGTGGAAGTGAATGTGCTCTTCTGGGGGCAAGGAGGTTTCTCGCACCCCGCCCAGGTGAGCGCACACCTCTGCCTCAGCCACCCCTTCGTGCCATGGCACGCCTGCCTAACACAAGAACTGCTCTCTTGGCACGGGCTGGTCTGGGACAGGCACCACTGAAACACTGCCCATCGCATCCAGGAGCACCCAAGCATCTCACCTGCCACTCTGCTCTGTGCAGTGCCTCTGGTTTTGCTTAAGAGACTCATTGCCACAAAGGTACCCAGAGACAATGAGGACTGCTCCATCCTTCCCATGTAGTGTTGCACACCTCTTACAAACTGGAAACAGCCACGTGTTGCACCTCATATTTTATTTACCCATCACTCTACTTCTCCTTTCTTCCCCTTACTTACACTTACCCATCCTCACCGCCCAGCAGCAGTGGGGTGTTTCAGCAATAGGCACCAATGCCCGGGCAGAGCACACCCCACATGCAGCCTGCTCGGCCGCTGCTCTCCCACCCTTTGGAGCACCTGCCTGCTGCACTGTTGAGATTACAGACTAAATATCAGAGAAAAGAATTGTATTTACACCAACTGTGATAATTATTGCAACAATAGCAATAAAAATACATTTCCAGAGTGCCACGAGCTGCGTGTTCACACTCATTTGGGATGGGACTAACCGCTGTTGGTGGCCTCCGCAAAGGGACTGCTGTGATTCAGGCTGCAAACTTAGGGAGGGGAAGACCAGGGGTGGAGAGGAGAGGAGAGCATCAGGGAAGAGAAGGGGTGAGAGGCTTATTCCAGCCCTGTCCAAGAAAATCAGGGCCCATTCCCTGACCAGTGCAGATACTCAAGCAGCTATGGGTGACTCTTGCCATCAAGCAGGAGCTAGAGTGGTGTTTTTCTCATAGTGCTCTGTGCTGTGTTCCTGTTTTCCAAGAGCCTCACTCTACTCTGCCCTTGTTTTCACTGGTGCTCTCGCAGGGCTGCAGCCACCCCAGCACCCCAACCAGGCTGGGGGCTCCCAGCTCTGCTCTGGGCTGCCAGGCTGGGGTGTGCAGTCCCCCAGGATCCAGCCCCCCGCTCCCGGGACAGCCCAACCATCCAGCCCATCAAGCCCCTGGAGAGCGCATCCTCCCCAGGAAAACAGCCTCCTGTTTCCAGGGGCCTCGGCGTGGGGGCACTTCTGGAATGAGCTGCTCCAGAGCTGCAAGGCGCTGTAAACAGCCAAGAGCCCGAGCCAGAGCCTGCCCGCCTGCCGCCGCCCCCGGCAGTGTTTACGGTGGCACATATGTTGTGCAGTGGGTTTGTAGTGCCTGCGGCGTGTCTCACTGTTGTCAGGCTCAATGCCCGTTCTTGGTGCCAAAGTCTGGCACAATTCCTTGCAAGTGGGCACAAATTCATCCTAAAACACAAACAAAGGAGGAGGTAGCGCAGTCATCGCTTGTGTGGGCACCGAGAGATTCCTGCATAGGGAGGGACTTCACCAGGGCCAGGAAAATTTCTGTTTAAAATTAAAATGGTCTTTTTAAAGCAGATTAAAACTCATTATGAAAGCAACCATGAACAGCTGTGATCTCACAGCAAAGACTTTCCTGGCTCTTATAGAAATTGCCCTGTTCCTTTTATAATACCAGAATAATTCTACCTCTTTATTTCAAGCTTGCAAGATATTTATATTTTATATAATTTTGACAGATCTCAACTGCGAATTGCAAGTTGTTTTTTTTTTTTCTGCATATGTATTAATTGTGTGTGTCCAGTGCTAACCCTTATTGCCATGTAATTTGTACAACGTAATTAACCATATACAAACCATAATACGTTGCATTTGGAAGAGTTACATCTAGTTAATTTAATTGACTAATAACATGTTTTCATTTAGCAGCACGTACTGTATTTCCAGTGATTGAATTAATGTCATGTTAACGGCTGCCTTTTGCAACAACATTTGGCATAAATTGCATTAAAAATTGATGTTCGTACAAATGTATTTTGAATACAGCTCAGCATGTGGTCTGGGAAAACACTCCTGTTGTTTATTAAATCAGCTCAGTTCACAAGTGTACTCAGAGGAGCATCACTGCTGCCCTGCACCCTTTGCTGGCAGGTCTGGAGGAGCCACAGCTGTGTTTCTCCTGCCCCAGCCCCAGCCAGCCTCGTGATGCCTCCCCCAGCTGCAGGACCAGAGATTTTTCACGCTTGCTGGCTTGCACTGCCTGAGGTTACAGCTTCCCTGCATGGGCTCCTGAAACAGGTTTTAAAAGGATTTTGTGTTGAGAGGGAGTGCAGTAGGAAAGCTCCAGGCGCCCACTGGGAAAGAGGCAGACCTGGAGACACAATTAGCTGTGTCCCTCCGTAAACCCCACACCACTGTGACTGTCTAGCCTGCCCGCCTTCCTCCCTCAGCATCCACGAGAGCAGAATGAAAACATGCTCTGCAGCTGCCTCCTTCCCCTCTGTCTTTATTTGCACGTGGTCCCAAGGGCGGCGATCGATGCTGTCACTGCAGCGAGGAGCCTGGCACTCACTCTCGCCTAATGCTGGAAACAAATCGGGCTGCACAGAACGGGCCTCCTGCTGCCCAGCCTGTGATTTTGAGAGGCAAGAGGAAACCAAGCATCTGCAAGCCTCAGCCTGCAGCCACAGCCATGGACCAGCTGCATTTGAGTCTCCTGTCACCAGCAAGATGAAAGAGCCCAAAGCTTTCTCTTATGCTGAGGGTGGCTTCAGAAGTTGTTCCACCATGGACAGCAGGTGGAGAGCGCAATTAGAGGAAAGGCTTGGAAGATCAGATCTGTTGCACTGAAGTTAAACCTCCAGCAGGGGCTGCAGTGTCTTTGCAGGCTGGCTTGCTTAGTTTTCACATCTGTCATCAGTTCCTAGCTTCAATTTAAGCCAAAAGCAAAAATATGGAAATACAAGGACAGAGGAGGTGTTTGTGGCATCACAGAGCAGCCCAGACCACAGCTTTCTGGAGCCCGCTGGGAGGGAGCCCTGCCCAGCAGGGAGCCCACCACATCGCCCAGGCACCGAGCAGGAGCAGGGCAGGGCAGTGCCCTGCTGGGGGGGCACAGCCACCCCCAACACCCTCATGTGTCCTGTCCTGGACGAGCAGCCCTAGAGCCTCAGCCCCAGCACGTCATGGAGGGGCAGAGCCTGCACCGTGCTCGGCTGTCCCCTAACAGGCACCGCCTGGCAGGGTGCCTGGGCTCTGAGCAGACAACTTCTGTGCACATTTCAAATGAACTTAAATTAATAACCAGCTCCTCGGGCTGGAGCCGGGGCTGCACAGAGGAGAGTAAGCCACAGCTCCCGGAGCTGCCTGGGCTCCCCGTCAGTGCTGGGGGCTCCACACGTTTGGAGGTGTACACGAGGGCTCTGCTGGGCAGCACAGGGACTACGGCTGCAGGTGGCTCCCAGCTCTTGTGCACGCACAGTTGGTTGCATGCAGTCATGCACGTACAGGCACGAACACGCAGGCACGCACATGCTTTTTTCCTCACAGTGGTTCAGAAGTCTTTTTTCTTTGTGGTGAATAAATAACAAGAGCTGGGTTTTGATTATGCATGGCAAAGATGCTGCTTTGAGAGCTGTCTGTGATCCCAAGGAGCCTGCTCATTCTGCCTCTGTTGTACATCAGTACTAGTGAGGAAAAAAATGGCCTATGAAATTCAAGGTGCAGAACAGAGACTGTCAAGGCAAGTGGTGAGCCCACACTGACTTTTTCCATTTTGTGCTTAAATCCATGCAGGACACCCTGGGCTTTGTTATTTATGGGCTGTGTCTTCCATAATTCCTTTGCACAGGTCCTTTCTCAGAGAACATGCCAGACTGGGAGTGGCAGGAGAGGGGGCACGAATACAAAGCCAGGGACCATTTCAGATACACCATCGCTGGGCACCTCTCTGTCCTTCCCTCTCCCCTCTGTACTGAATCATTCGCAATGCACAAATCTGAAATGTAAGAGCAGAAGTACCCTGCTGGTGCAACCTTCTCCTTAGGTCGTTACCTGTTACTTATTACTCCTGCCTTGTGTGGGCAGAGCCTGTTTGCAAGTGGCAGCATTAGTGCTGGAGCACACGTGCCACTGTGACATATGGACAAGGGGAGCCCTTCCTCTTCTTTCCCAGGAGCAGCAGCCTCCTTCTCCTTCTGCCTGATCCTGCCCCCCCGTGCTGGGTGATAATGGGTGTTCATGCATCTCAGCATGTTCTTTCTTCACTGATCATCACTGTGCGTTCATCAACAGATGTGGGCATAATTACATCAACCCAGCAAAGAGGATAATGTCAACAGCTGGGAGGCTGGCCGAGGGAAAGGGCTGCCCCGAGCATCCTAAGAGTCACAGAGGGGACCCTGAATCAGAGCTGATAAGTTTCTTGCCTCTACTGTGCTGCCAAAGGACAAGAAACAAGCCCTTGGGATGATGATCAGGAGATTCCAGAGGTACCCAGCAAGCTCATGGGGTGAGCATCCTGGAGCAGGATTCTGAAGTGCCCTGGCCTTGAGGTCTGCAACTGTCTCGAGCTGGAGCCTCTCCACCTTCTGCTTAGACAAATCCCATGTTTCTGATTTGATTTCAGCTGTGGCAGGTTCCTCTCCCGAGTACCTTTCCAAGTTCAGTCCTTTTGACCAAGTCTTTTGAAAGCACTGGCTCTACATATGTCATGTTTGTCTCTTCAGCAATATACAACTCCATCTTTAAGAAACAATATAGAAGAAACAATTAAGAAACAGTTCTTGCAAAGCCTTGATGTTTCTGGATTCAGTAGCAAAAGCACTACCTGCTTGCCTAGATCATGTTTATAAGGACCACAGCTCCACTATCGATTATGATTTTTTAACAATTTGAAATCAATTAAAGTGATTAAAGTGAAATCAATTAAAGCTCTGTGGGAAGATCTGTATGTAGTTAGGAGATAATGCAAAACGCTTCTCACATGGCCAAAGCAAATCACCTTCCCATGGAAGATGGATCTGAGTTTGAATAACAAAGCAAACACACCAGGATGTCAGGGTTCATCTCACAGCTCAGCTCAGAGCTGGTGGCTGAAATTCACAGATCAGCACATCACACTTCCACTGAACAACTCAGGAATCTCTGCAAGATGTGGCCACTGGTTTGCAGCCCTGAAGGTGTAAAATTTTCTTAATTTAAAGCAACAGCTAAAATGAGATTTATTTGAGAGAACTTTATCTAACTTCAGAGTGAGTGAACTAAATGCTTAAAGGCCACTTTTTAAAATGAGTTCAAATAGAGTAAGTAGTGTAGAACCTGTGAATGGCATTTTTATTTTAAAGGAGCACCTATTGTTTCCTTTCAGATCTGTGAACAAATGTAGTGCTCCTAAACAGAGCCTAAAAGCACGAGATATAAGCACACCAGGCAACATGCAAGATTCCCAGCAGCTCTGCTGATGCACCTGCGTCCCAGGGGGCAGCTGCATCAGCCTGGTCACCTGTATGCTCTCCTGCTGCCTCCTACCTCTGCCTGCCCCGATGCAGAAAAAATGAATTTCTCTTCTCTCTCTAAAATGGGTGTTTTACTCTAGTGAATAAAACAATTCTATAGAAAATTATATAACTTTCCTACAGGGAAAACCTGCAATGGCATGTTCTTAGCCCCCTTTGGAACAGAGCAGACCCCAGCATACAGCAGGGCAAGGCAAGCTGCTGCCTCCTGTGCCGCCTGAGCCGGCCGGTGGGAGTACCTGCAAGAGCACTACTCTGCCCAGGGAGCCGGGAGGATTTTGATCAGGCACATGGCTCGGTGATGTGCAGGAGCTTCCCCGCGCTCTCTGGCGTGCTGGGGACCCCAACTCTGGCACTGGCTACGCAGGGCAGGCAGGTGCAAGGACACAGGTGATCCCTCACGGCTGGGACAGTGAGGGGAGGCTGCTGCTGGCACGGGCCTGGCCCAGCTCTGCTCCCTGCTCCCAGGGTTCAAGCAGCCCATACACTGACCAGCTAGGTTTCCTGTCCTGGATTTTGTCTTTGTTTCCTGAGCTTCTTTGTCCCATCAACCTGCAGGCAGTGCTGGTTTCCCATTCCAAGAGAGAAATTGTCTCCAACAGGAATTTGAGCTGTTTTGCCTTCTCTGGAGACACCCTGCAGAGCCAGTGGGATGATGACAGCTGCATCTCGCAGGGCAGCACTGCAGGACCTGCTCTGCAGAAAGGAAAAGGCGCCTCTGTGGGAACATCCTGCAAACCTGGGGAGGCACCAGAGAGGTTGACCTGGAGCAGAAATGCTGAGAAATACCCCTGGTGCTGCCCAGCCAAGGCACCCAGCTGCTCCGCAGGCAGGCAGGCACAAGGCCCCTGCACCCTCCCCAGCACCCACCTTCCCAGCACACGTTCCCCACCCATTGCTCTCCAAACCCTGGGAACTATCTACTTCTACCCCATCAGCTTTCCCATTCCTTCAGTCTGCTCGCTGCCTCTGCTTTACAGCAGCCTGGGATGCCCGCTTGTGCCTCCTCACCGCTTGCTCTGCCTCCCTGTCCCAAACTTCCCTGTCCCCTGTGTCGAACACTAACCATGTTTTATAGACACACCTCTCATACTCATTTACTGTCTGGGGCTTTCCGTTTCACAGTCTACCTCCTTGGTCTACATTTCTACATTGCTTCGGATAAATATCTGGCCCATACAAAAATTTCCTCGAGTTCTTTGTTCAGGGATATTTGCTTATCACAGCACTGCTGACACAGAGACATTTCTGAATATGTTTTGTTCCAAATAAATGGGCCAGCCAGACAACCAGGTAAAGCCTATCACACTGCTATCATTGCTAGACAAACCCACCCCGCACACTCAGCCCCAGAGACAGGCGGTCCAGTCTCACTTCTATGGCTCCAGCAAATACATTTACCTCTTCTTTGCTCCACGTGGGAGGACAAAATGGAAAGACAAAGCCATTGGACAGCGGTTCCCCGTACTGGCTGCCTGCTCCTACTATGACCCAGGCTCAGCCTGCAGCAGTTGGTGCTAGTTTTAATCCCTGTATGGGACTCCATCCCAGGCAGCAGAGAAAGGAAAGTGAGGGCTGTCCCACACACGCATTGCTTTCCCCACCTTTGCCCAGGACTTGACGCAGTGGAGCTGGGGAGCAGGTGGCTGTGCAGGGCGCACAGCGCCTTAACTCCTCGTGCTGCTGAGCTCCTCCCCAGCCCCTGGGCACAGGGAAGGGGGAATGCAGAGAGCTCAGTGGGCATTCGCTAAATCCAACATAAAATATTCCCCTGACTCTCCTCAATAAATCCAAAATCACAATTTTATTAGTTCTATACCCAGTGGTGCATTCTGTTCCTGCTGGAAAAGAGGGGCAAGGAAAAAAAGACAGGAAAATTGTTGGTTGTAGTGGCATTTGTCTGGGTGCCTGGAAAAACAGGAAGACAATGCACAGTACGTTTGTGCTGATGACAGCCTGATATCTTGTCTACACATAGACATTTTCTATGCCTTCACAAAAACATATCGTCACCATCTGTGTAAGCACCATTCATGTGCTGCAGCAAAATCTGAGGGGCTGTAAAAGACACCACAAGGGACTTGTGAACTGGGAGCATTTCACAGTTTGTGGGGAAGAAAGTTCCTCTTCTTTGGCTTGGTATGTTCTTTGCAGGTTAGACAGGCTTGATTTTCCACCTCTCATCCAGTTGTTGCTTACTAGCTCCATGGGTGAACATTCCTGCACACAATTTGTACTATGGTAAGGGGATGTACAGGAGTTTGGCTATTACTACCAATGTCATCAGCTTTAATCTCATGGCAACCACAACCTATGGGAGAGTAACAGACAACTGCCTCTAGTGCATGTTCAACTCAGCACAGCCTAACTGCTTGTGTTGCTATAACACAGTTTGCACACAGTGAGGGAAGGAGCACTGTCCTACAGATTACGTTTGAATCATCAGAGACGTGGTGTGAAAGGCAATGCCAACCTGCAAGGCAAACAGCACAGCAGAGAACAGCTTTTGCCCCAGTGGGCATAACTGCTGGAAAGCACACCTCAGTCAAAGGGGGAATCAGGGAATCAGCAGTCAGCAAGGAGGCAGGGTGTGGGCTCATGCCACCAGCCAAGAACGCTGCTTCTGAGGAGTTCTTGGCACAGTGCAGAGCCAACCTCTGCAGATTTCAAAGGCAAATCAGCAATTCTAGTTCCATCCGAGAATCAGCACAAACAGGATTGACAGCCCCAACTCGCTGGAATGTGCCTTGCTCGTCCCCAGCGTCATTGCAATCAGCATCCCAACAGAAATCTCTGGGAAACAAAAGCGCATCCAGAGAAAGACTTAAATCACAGAACCATACAGCAATTAAAAGTCGTGTTCATAACAGAGTCATTTGTGCTGGTTCTCATATTCTTTACATTGGAGCAGCACGTAATAACCATTTCAATTAAATTACGCTTCTCCAAGGTGCATTAACCACTTTTATCCATCCGATTAATTGGACCCATCTCTACTGCATTGAGCAGAATTACATCACTCCAGAGGGAAAGCAGACAGTTAATAAAAAGTGTTGTTGTGGTACTAATGCAGGAACGCTTTGCTATCAAGCACATACGCTCACACACGTTTATTACAAATTGTCTACTCAAGCACAGATGCATGGTTTTACCTGCACGCATGTAGTTAAGCACACCTAGCAGGCAAACACACATCTGCTCTTGGAAAGGATGAATTGCTGTAGGCTTGCATGTTTTGCAGCATCAACATCTCCAGAAGATGTCCTTCGAGTCCAGTGTTATCATCCAATTTTCTTTGCTTCCTGGGACTTCAGTACCTTGCCCCGTAACTCCCAGGCAGCTCTGCACGGGGTAACAAAGCCCTTGCGCCGCCTGGAGCCAACAAACGGGCATCCCATCACACACTCCAAGCACTGCTGCCTTTGTGTGGCTGGATGTGCTTGGTCCTGTGCTCCGCTAATTACCACTGTGTGACAGGGCAACTTGCCGGTTGCCTGGACGTCACACCAGTGGGCTCTGATCCTGCTGCTTCCCTTCCTCCTAGGGTACAGAGCATGGCAGTTCTGCTGAAGGCAAAGGCTTCGGTGAAGGAAATTGCACAGGGCCCAATTTGTGCAGAAAGAGCTGACCTGCTGCCATGACCTTGGGGTGAGATTTTATTTACTTGAGAGGGATGAATGTTTCCATGCAAATTCTTCAGGCACTCAGTTCTTCAGATTCTTCTGGACAAGAAATGAAGAGTGATGCTTCCTATGCAGCAAAGGAAACATTGGTGATGAGCAGCAGCTGTAGAAGGGCAGTGTATACGTAAAATATGGTGAATGGGACATCTTGATGTGTGCATGGTGGTCACAGTGCATTTGCAGTCAGCGCACAGACACCACGGCAGCTGTGCATGGGCTGGAGCCCCAAGGTGTGTTCCCAACAACAGCTAAGAAAAGATCTTAAAAAAATTTGCTTGCTGGCTCTGGGGCTTTGAGAATATGGTCTTTATGGTTCAATGAGCCCTGCCGCTTTGTCTGGATTCCAGTTTCTCTATGGGAGCAGCTACCTTGACACCTCTTGGGAATTAAATTATCTTTTGATGTGAGACAGTGCATCCAGGAGAGCTGCCAAATGCACCTAGATGAGTATAGCCCACATGAACTCTGGGGAGTTGCGCTAGAATATGGTAAGACTAGGTAGGCACTGGAACCTTACCCTTTTCCCCAAACCAGACATATACTGAAAGGAGCAGGAATGGAAGAGAGACAGCTCTGCCAAAGAGGGAAAGGTCTTTTGCAGGATCCTGCCTGATCAACCTCTGATCTGTGCTGGAGGGAAGGTGCTGGGATGGCAGAGAGGCACGCACGTTTGTATTTCTACGTGCAAGCATCCATGTTGTAGGAAGGGCAGCTATCTCATTCATTCTCTCCACAGGCACAGATAATATAGCCTCAGGAGCATGCAGTTATCAAAATGTTATAAATTGTTACCTTTTAAATAGTGTGGTAATTTGCTAGTCCATTACAGGAGGAGTTCTAGGATACAAGGAGCACGCTATGAAAAATTATGCCTTCTGAGTCACTGCTGACCTCTGCAGCTGAGGTGCTCTCGGAACTGCTCCATTATGTCAGACTACCCTGAGCAATTAGCCATCCGTCAGAGCTCATCAATGTGTCATGGTGCTACAGAAGACACCACACATTCCTGACAGTTCCCTTACTGGAAACGTTTGCTGCATAGGTGCCATTCGCAATCATGCTGGTGTAACCTGCTGCCACCAGCAGAATGCTCCCAGCAGGGAAAACCTCAGTTGCTCTCTGTAGCCACCTCTCCTTCTGTAATTAAGGTATTTTCATAGACCTCACAAGTGAAATAAGCCAGTTAATTTTAGTCCAGTGGTTCCAACTTAAGAATTCTGCAAAACTGGAAATAAATAAAATCCTTTTTTACAATCACTGCCTTTTTTTTTTTTTTTTTTTTCTGACAGTGCTGCTGCTGAGCACTGTCCGTGCATAAGCCAGCAGAAGAGCTGCTTGCTCTGGCATGGCAGCACTGATGCTTCCCAATAGGACCCGCTCCATTGTGGACACAGTGGAGAGAGCCATGCTGCCTGTCTGGCACCTTCCTGACAGATGTTCAGGTCTCTTCTTTTCATGGCAGTCCTCCAGCTCTATTACAAAGAGTCTCATTATTTCTGAGATTCCCAAATCCTACTTTCTCTGTGTCAAGTCTTTCTGTATGGCCTGAACGGTCATAAAAAGCCTCCACACGTTTCACAGACCACCCTGTTTTGTGCCACCAAAGGCTGTTTCTTGCAACTAAGCCTCCAGGCAAGATCCTCGTAACAGTGAGATATGGCCAGCAAGGCTGCTTATCAGCCCACTGTTTTCTTGCAGTTTGGGGAAGGAGGTAGCTCCAGGTCTATTCAGCTCACAACAGGAGAATTACATCTGTTACATTGTTTTTGTGCAAAGCAAAGGGATATTTCTCCTAACCTATGTTTTAATTTCTGCACATAAATCCCTCCAAACTTAAACCTCCCATTTATTTTACGTGCTTAGATATTTCCTCGTGAGTTGCAGGTGAAATCCATGTCCTGGCATCCACATAAAAGCAAATGCAGAAGGAATGTGTCCCGGCTATAAAAGGTATCATCCCTGGAGACAAATCTTTCCTTTCTGGGGAGGAAATCCTCAAGGCTCATGAATTTCCCTATGAATTTCTCTCAAAATACATACGTTTCAGGACACGAATAAACATGTAAATACATGACGTGCTATTCCTAGGCTTTCTGGTCAGGAAGCAACAGGCAAATTGCAGTTCCTAAAAAACTTGCACCCAGCTTCCTTACAAGCCACTTACTAAATACACATAAAACATCCAGCACCTGGGGAAGAGTTACCACCCTAGAAACATGCACAGTGCACTATGATAACATCACACACAAAACACACGTGCTGGTACCACTCTGATCTAGCAAACCACTGCAGAATGACAACACTTGGGAAGCTGCCACTGTAATTCAGGAGCTGCTGGGCCAGGAAGGTGAACAGAGGAGCGCTGGCGTGGCTGGCAGAGCTTCGCCACAGGGCCCACGACTACTCCCTGTCCTCTGGGAGTACCCAGAGCTGCCTGCTGTCCGTCCAGGAAAAGTATCCAAAGGTTTCAGCCACAGGGTGGCTGGTGCAGTGCTTGTTGGCATAGGACAGCGTGAAGCAGAGGGCAGGTCTTCCCTAGTTTGTTTCCTCCGCATACATATTTCTCAGAGGAAACACTATCAGAGAGCTCTGTGGAATCGTGAATACGAATTGCTTTGACCTCACTTAGTCTGATATGGTGGAGTATTAAATCTCTATTTTTCAAGCATTAAGCCTGTGTAATAGAAGGATGCTGCGAGCAATTTGCAATAAGATGAAGGGATATTACTGTCCTGGGAGACAGACAATCCAACCACATCCACAAATTGATAACAGAGATAGTGGCTTAGGTTCATCCTAGCTATTAATTAAGGGCATGTTTTATGTGGAGGACAACACCAGTTTACACAGGCAGGTACTACTGGTCTTCCCTTCCCTGTTGTGAGCAGCATTCCTGGACCTGGACCGCAGCCAGGTGGGTCAGCTTACCTTGCTGAACCTCAGTTCACGCACTTACACCTGAATCTCTGACAGGCAAAATTAATTTCTCAAGCCTTTAGCACAGCAGCATCAGAGCTGCTGTTCTGCCTGCTCGTGAGCAGCCGGCGCTGCTGGAAGCAGCTGCAGCAGGGCACAGTGTGCAAGCCCTCCTTCCAGGGACATTCAAACACTTGGCCAGACCAAAGAGTTACCAACTGTGTTGAGAGCTAACATGTCTCTAGCTGCTAATGAGCGGCTAACCATGTCCTGAGCTCTTCCTTTGCCCTCAGAACTTGCTGCCTCATTATCTGGCTGATCCCCATCTCTCAGGAAAGAAACCCAAAACCAGATTTCATTCTTTTTTACCTCTGTATTTCTCATCTTTGCTGCTCACATCATCCTGCTCAGTCGAGACAGGATCCGTCTCCCACCCAATGCCCTCAGCAGGCTTTCACTTTCCTTCCCCCGCACTGAGTGCAGTGGGACTCTCACATCCATTACTCGGGCTGATTACAGGGCCACTAACTTGTGTCTTAATTACCAGCAGGATATTATCCTCTTATAGCCTTTTGCTCTTCTCCCTAGAATTTATCAGCAAGCCCGCAACAAGCCCTGAAAGCTGATCCCCGCACTGGCTTGCAAGACCCACTGCTGCTCCTGCCTGACTTGAGAGAATGCCCCACAGGTTGCACTCTGGTCCTCTGGGCAAAGCCAGGCCAGCGTAAAGGGGCACCCGCGGCCACTGGCAGCATGCTGCAAGGTGAAGCACAGCAGAGGGCAAGAACCGAGTCAGGTGTGAGGCAGCTCCCCGGAGTAAGGACAGCGACCCACACCCTCTGGAGTCAGCCAGATGGATGGAGCTGTAGCACGCTAAAAACCCCACCGAGCTCCAGCAGTAACATCGTGTCGGACTGCTCTGCTGGAGAGTGCCTGCCATGCTGGTGGCTGCCCAAGATGTTGTATAGAGCTAAATAATGCAGGTCAGCAGTGGAAGTACGTATATAATACTGGAGGAAATAGTGCAAAAGTCCTGTGTAATGAATCAGTTAAAGCATCTCTTCTCACAGGCAGACACCCCTTGGGAAGAACTGAGTCAGAGATACAGCGGTGGGATAGGTCAGGAAGGCAGAAGAGCTATATGGAGAAGATGCAATTAAAAAATGGAGAATTGATGTGGTAGCGAGGACAGGAAGACTGCTCCAAACCACAGACTACTGCTGACTGCTGCCCATCCCTAATGCTCTGTGTTAGGGCCCACATGAAGGTCATGCACACGCATTTCTGGAAAATCACATTCAAAGACATGCTGAGCTTCCAGATGGAAAGTGTGAGCCCTTACAAACATAAAGCAAAAAATTTACAAAACAAAGGGAGGGAAACAAAAAGTTGGAAGTCAGGCCGTCAAGAGTGAAAGGAGCATCCTTTGGTGTCAGTGAGCATGTGTCCACAGCCTGCAGACCACGTCTGGCTGCAGCCTCACCCTCCATCTGCCCGCCTATGAAGCCAAAACTCATCCTGGGATGGCAGCGGTCATCAGCCCAGCAAGCAGGGAAACCTCTGTGCTTTTGCATGCCGTTCAATTGTGCCACATCCTAGCCTGCTCTTTGAAGTCAAGATCTCTACTGTATCCTGGCATATTGTGGATTACAAGATTTCAGTCTGCCTGCTGCAGCTCAGCTGTATGTCTGATCTTGGGTGAGGAATTTCTCTTTATACCAAACTGTCTATTCAAGTCATAAAAATAGGCTTTTTTTCCTTCTGTAAGTGCAACACTTTTCATATTTTTACTTCCAGCTGCCTAGATAGTATTTCACTTTTTTCATTTCTAGTGCTCGCTCTCAGTTATTTAATGTGAATTTCTAGGGCATGGTGCCCTTAGCAGACATCAGAGCAATATAACACAAGAAATCAGATATATGCTGTTCCAGGAGAAAGCAGGAACAAAAAGACAAACTAGGCTCTTAATACATATGGTGCTTTTGATTCATGGAATATAGAAAATTGTATTTGATTATATCTGTAATGGATCCTCGTAACTTTAGATTAGGGTTATGCTGATGGCCCAACTAATGGACAGTTTATTGCAGGAATAGATTTCATCCCATCATATTTTTTTCCTGATATCAATTACTTTGAATGTTTAAATGTCTCATTTCTCTGGATGTTTATTGCTCAATTTTCTTTTCTAAAAAAAAAACCCTACACACACAATGCCCCTGGTGTTCCTCTGCTAAGTTGCAAGGAACTGGTTTGCCTGCTCCTGGAATCCAGAAGCATACTGTCACCTACCAGGTGCATAGGTTGGAATAAGATCCATATTTGTGGCTTACAGCTATTGAAGTCATCCCAGCGTGATGCCATGAGGTAATAGAGTCAAAGTTCTCTTAGCAGACAAGTGGATGCTATTGAAAAAGAAAAAAGAAAAAAGGAAAAAAAAAAAAACAATAATAAAAAGCTCATTAAATTAATCTGTCTAAGAAGGAAAAAGAACTTGCAGGATTGCTGCCTGTGAGATTAACAGCAAATCTGATGATAAAAAAGGTTGGAAGCAAAGATGGTTTGGTGGAAAGCATTTCGTTTTCAGTCAACTTATATTAGTAAAGCCCTGAAGAATAGAATCATTAAATTATTACTCTCTGAAGTAGTGCAGAAGGGCCTTGAAGGAAATGCTGTCATGTCAGTAAAGAGTTTAGACGTCTGTGGAGGTACCAGAGATGTTCCTTATTGATTTGAGGGCTAGGGGCAGAGGGCAGCAAGGTTGGTGGATTTTTCACTTTGACTGGCTCTAACCATGTCTGAAACTATCTAGGAAAAAAAAAAAAAAACTTGCAGAGAAAAATGCCACCTTTGTCCTACTTTAAATACCAGCCAAACTGCTTGACACCAGTGATTTGAGAATGATCTCTGCTATGTACTTTGCAGAAGTATGTTCTGCCTCACTCCAGAACTGATCACCGTCAGTCAAAGGGTGGCATGATGTCGATTTCCCTGAGGAGCAATGGTCCCAAATCAAGAAAAGACACAGAGCTGTTTGAGGGCATTCGTCAGGGCCATGGGCTGATACATGTCAGTGAGGAACAGTGGGTGCACATTTCAAGGAGAATCTTTTTTTTTTTTTTTTTTAACCTTCAGCTAAATTCTTCAATTTGGCCAATGTGCCCAGAGGAGAAAACCCAGGGGCTCCTCAGCCCGGAGGCATTTTACTGTCACAGCCCTGATTTCTTGGAGAAGAGAAAAACCTGATGACAGAGTTGTATGAGAGCTCTATCAAAGAGGGCAAGGCTGCTGTGCCCAGAGGAACAGATTTTCCCGAGCAGCCCAAATCCCCAGGTGCCTGGTGCTTTGCAGGCACATCCCTGGCCATTTCATCCCATCTCCATTAGCTGCAGAGCCCAGTGCCAGATGCTCAAGGCCACTGTGGTGCCCGGCTCCCTGCTCGCACGGCCCACCACCAGGAAGGCAGGCTGTGGCTCCTCAGAGAAGCCCAGGAGTCTCCCATGGTCTGAGATCATTGCTGCAAGCCTGGGGTCCATGCCAAGCACCCCTCTCCTGAAGACCTCTGACTGCCTGTGGATGAGACTAAAAGACTCTACCAAGGATTGGGGATGCCCTTGGGTCAGCGTGAGCATCAAGATAAAGCCCACATGCCCATAAGGCTGCCAGGCTGGTAGAAGATCAGGAGTCAGTGCTGTGCAGAGACGAAAGGGCATGCAAGGTCCCCTCGTGATGAAGGTGACACACCGAAGCAAGACACACTTCTGCATTACAGTCCCTGAATGGGGCCCCACACCAACCGCAGAGGCTTCAGCAAGGGCAGAGGAGAGGGGACGTGCCTGGGGCAGTGCCTCGCACTGCCAGGAAGAGCAGCAGGCCCCTTGCACGGGCAGAAATTCCTGCACCCTGGAATGCAGAGCTGCCTCACCCTCTGCAAAAGCACACTCATTCACATACAGGCCACATGTTATTGCTGCTCCAAGAAGAGAGATCCACTTATTTTTTTCATTAAAATGCAAATTAATTTAATAAAAAGTAGAATTGTAAATTAATGAAGCACTTAAAAATTCTACATAATACAAGGCTAATACTTACTCTGTAGAATTTCCTCCAGTTAATATCACCACTAACTCTCCCGAGTGGGACCAGCCTGGCAGCTCCACCGATCTAAATCAGTCTCTTTGATTGGTGATGGGATCAGAGCTCGCCGAATGGGCACGTTGCCTTTTTACTGCTTTCCAATTACTGGGGGCAGTTGAGAAGTCTGCCTCCTCTGCAGGAAGCTCATCCTGCAAGGATGTGCCTGCCCCCTCACGGCCGACGCGCTCTGGAGCAGGGACATTTTCTCTCCTCTTAAAAGAGGAATGATGGATCCCTGGAGGTGGCTGCAACCCCAGCTCGCCCGGGAGCACGGGGGCTGCTGCCCTGCACCGAGCTCCGGGGGAGGGCTGCCCTCCCACGACCTCAGGCTGTAACAACTTTTTTTTTTTTTCTTTCCCCTAATACAAAGCGCTGGATTCAGGCATTGGCTCCCACGACAGAATGTGCAGCATGCGAGCTGCGGGGCTGTCTCTAATGAAGGGCTGATGGCCAGTCCCATCTCACTGCTGTGAGGCTCACAGACACACCAGCTACCATAGATCTTACCCAGGGAGCGACTGGATTCATGGCAGCCCCTCAGCATCACTGTCCCTTTTCTGCAGGGTGGGAGCAGGGTGACAGGAGAAAGTGCCTTGGTAAGGTCTGATATTGTCCCAGGCTGCCTTCGAGACAAATCTGACTCAAGGAAACAAACCATTCCCCTGAAGGGACAGGTGCAAGGCTTGTTTTCTGCACTTTCCCTTTTTAATACTTCTACGGAAACGCCAGGTAAACCACGCCACAAAATCACCCTTCCCTCTCTGCTAGCTATAAAGAGAGCCCAGGCAGACAGCTTCATGGGGACGTTGCACTGGTATGTGCCCAGAGTTAGAGGACACGAATCGTGCCCCTGACCTGTCTGGATGGGACCCCGTGCACCCCATGTGCACCCACCACAACTCACTCAGCACAGAGCCCCAGGTGGCATGTGCCACACTGCAGGCTGTCACAGGCCAGCCCTGGTGGCCCCAACAGGACCTCCCTGCCATGCCAGGACCTGCCAGGCTCCTCTGCTTCTGGCCAGCCAGCAGGGACCGCGAAGGCTTCGCGATGGTGTTAATCACCCGCCACACTCATTTACTGCCATGTGTACACCACTGCCAGGAATGTTATCCCTTAAATAAAACTCACCCACCCTATTATTGTAATGTCAACTCTGAACCTCTCAGATAAGCCCTGCAGACAATTTATAATTACACAGAAGTAGCTCTTGTACATTGCACCAAGGGGCCATCAGGAGAGGATTTAGGTCTTTCACAGAGCCAGCGTTTGACAGGTCTTTTTGCTGTTATTTCATCTTGACAGCTCCTTGCCACCCAGCTCCTCCTGTGGCTCCACACTCATGCTTTGTTGTGTGATCTCAGGTGAAAAGAGCACGTAATGGGCAATAATTGTGGGTGATTACTGTTTACTTGTTAACTTTGCTTGGCAGAGCAGCTGTGATGGATGCAGGGACTAGAATATTCTCTTTATCCCCCGTAGCACTTAGAGTGAACTGGTGCTTAATTCAAAGGCTGAAATCTATAAAAAAGAAGACGAAACCCATCATTAAATTTCTCTTAGTGGCTATGTGCATAATTCATCCAAACACCATCAAATATAAATGGCCTTGTGTCAGGATGAGCAGTACAGGCACAGCAAATCCAACCTGCTCTAGGAGACAAACTGTGAAGATGCCTCTTACCACATTAATGAGATCAGGCACCAAAGCACGTCCAAGGAGCATCCTAAGCAGGACATGACGATTGGACTGAGCCACCTGTGAGCAGCCCCTGCTCCCCAGGCATACCTGGCCCTGTCCTTGCCGATCAGCCCCCAGGCCCCTCGCTACTGCTGGGCATAACTGTCTGGGGAAGTCTGGAGATTTATTGGTCCGGGTCTTCTGTCCAAAAAAAAAAAAAAACACACATTACTTTTAAAGCCTGATCAATATTTACAAACAGCAGGCAAAATGAGTCATACAGATTGCATGTTAGCAGTCATGGTGCTAATGGGAAGCTGGGCAATGCCTTCCCCACGCCACAGCAGGGACCAGAGCAGTGGTCACCCCCCACAGCCAGCTGCCCTGCCGGTACGCCAGGCTGGGCCACAGTCTCCCTGCCAGTGGCCAGCACAGAGCTCGGGCAGTGCAGAGCTGCCTCCAGCACTGTGAGGGACACAAGCAGCCCGAGTGAGCTCTGCAGTCCCTCATTCTCTTATGGCCTCGACTTGTTCGGCAAAGCTGTTTGCTTGCAGTGGTACACCACTTTATTTTTTTTCCCACAATTTAAAAACATTTGTATAGATTATGATATCTAAATTGTTTATTGTTCCATGCTAGTGTCTGAACTTTGACTGGGAGCTGAATGACCCCAATTTCACAAGCAGCAGTCATATACTGGTAAACAATCCTTGTTTCACACAAGCAGATGTTAATCTACAGTGGTTTAGCAAAGGTTTGTAACAAGTTTTCTAGAAAGTTGAGGTTTTTTTCAATTATTTGAAAAACACCAAGTTATTTAATAAATCACAGCAAGTTGTTTTGCGAAAGTATCCTTTGAACCATTAGATATTATTGTGAATGCCAATTTTTCTTCCCACCTTATGGCAGGATAAAGATACCCCACTCAATTTTCATCAAAAGCACATGAAAGCAATCAAAGCTCCTGTAGTTTCTATGGAAATAAGGGATGCAAATTGGGATTGCGTGGTGCCTTTTTTCTTGAATTTATCCATAAAAATGCAAATACTGTTCAACAGATACTGAAATATTTGCCTTGTTCTAAGGGAAGCAAAATATACAGATGAGACTTTTGTCCACTGGCTCTCCTGGCAAAGAGATTTGACAGCTCTTGGAGCATGAGCTGAACAAGCCCTGTCAGAGCATGAAAACAGTGGCAGAACTGGCTCTGCCATGTGTGTACCTGGCCCCAAAGGGCTGCAGCTTGCTCCTCACAGGTCCCTCAGCCACCAGTATTAGCAAACAGGTTCTCCCGCCCTTTCCCACAATGCAGACTCCTCCATCCACAGGTATCTTGAGGCTCCCTGCCCAAAATACAAGGTCATCCCAGCCCCTCTGCTGCTGAGCTAGAAGAGCAACATTATCTCTTTGGTGTGGAAAACAGACAAGCCAGAGGAACAGCACAAACAAATCACATTTGTGATGCATCTGCTTTACTTTCTTGCCAGACATTTCAGAGAAGAGAACACAATGGAGGATATCCTGCTCCTGTGCACAGCCACATCCTATCCAGCAGCAGGGACTGATCAAGACTGTACAATGGGGGGGGTTGATTAATTCCCTTCTAAACTGAAGGATACAGAATAGTTAATGCTAGCAAAGGCCTTTGGGTTATTCCCCTAAGTGCTCTCCTGCTCTCTTCTCTTATTCTGTAAGCTGTATTGTGTGCTTCGTACAGCACTTACTGATAAATAATCAAACAGTTCTGGGAAATGCTGATCCATAGTTGGGTCTCTTGCTCTGCAGTGAGGTCCAGGTGCCCAAGAGCAGCAGTACCACTGCCACGTGGAGACCTCACAGAAAGATGGGGCTTGTCCCTGGTGCATACCCTCTGCTTGAGGGCTTAGGGAAATTTAAAAGGTCTAGGAATGGTATTTTGTATCACTGTCACTGTGCCAAAATTAATGACAAACCCTGGAACTTCAACTACTAAAACTGCAAGAGTGAACTAGAGAATGCTTCATCTTCATGATTGTAAACTTGCAATTAATTAATTGTGCTGCCACTATATGCACAATAGCTAGATCAAAGAACTGAACAGAGATCAAAACAATTAGTAGATCACTTTACTTACAGTTGAAAGAACCAATTAGATATAGCAAAGACATAGCCTGGCTTAGCTGCTTCTCTTAACACCTCTGGAAGAGAAAAGCCATTCAATAAACTGTGGAAAAAATAAAGATTGTTTACAGTACAGACAGAAGTCATGATGGTCTGTCTGCTGACTTTTCCTTTCCGAGGGTGCAAAACATCTAAATGAGATTGCCTGTGTAGTTCTGCAGACCTAACAGCCTCCTAAAACAGGTCCCGAGAGCTACCTGGTCTGGCATTTCCTAAGGTAGGAGATAGTTCTGGGTTTTTTTGAAACATAATAGCTTTCACACCTGCTAGTACATTACTAAGCACCTGTACCAGCTGCTCAGTTCAGATTTAGCCACTCCCCACAATTTTTCCTAAAATTCTTGTGAAGATACATTCCAGCTACACCTAACATTGATTCCCAAATATCTCCAGCAGGACCGTGTCGTGCTGTCTGGGGACACTCTCCCTTCCCTGAGCAGGTGGAAGAGATCAGTAAGGGACACTGTGGATTTTTATTTTTAAGTTTTTAGCCTTGGAGTGCTATCTTTGAGAAAGATGCTGTAGTGTAACCAGACATACAAGCTCACAAGAAGAATTGCTAAGTGATTCTTGACATACATTAAGCTGGATGCCACATTCATGACCACAAACAGTCGCTCTGGACTGCAGTGCCGGTCTGTATCATCGCAGGGTTACAGATGTGGGCTCCAAGCTGGGACTGCTCACTACCACAAGCCTGGAGGGTGCCCACCTTGCCAAAGTCTTCTCCAGGAGCCCCTTACAAGCCCCACACACAGATCAAGCACAGAAGACAGCTGTTGACATGCATTAGAAAGAAGGGGCTTTGCTGGACTTCACTGCCAGCAGGAGAGAAGGGACCAGGAACAGAGAGGCAAGACCTAGGAGGCAATGCCTCCTGAACAGTGAGCATGGAGCAGTTACTGCTGTCAGCCCACCACCAGGTGATTCCCACTGTCGTGTGAGACAATTAGTAAAGATCTGCACTAGGCACAGCAGTGCTGTGGCTAGGCACTGACTGCTGTACGCATACTTGGTGTCCTTGCTGAAGATACACTTCAGCACTGAGCTTTGTCTCCATTGTCGTGTTTGTCACATTGTTTATTTTCTCTTTTTAATTGACTCAGACATTGTTTAATTTCTCTGATTAATTGGCTCAGACAGAGAGGCTGTAGGCAATGTCATTCTCAAATCATCTCTGAGAACCATCGCAGGCATGAGGGTGACATTACTGGTCATAGACAGCAAAGTGCTACACAGCACCCCTAAAGGTCCACCCCCAGCTGGTAACAAGGAGGCAGTAACAGAGAGCAGGTATAAGTCATAGATGTTTGCAGGACAAAGGCTATTAGCAAGGTGCCATCCTAGCTTGTATAGGAGTTGCTTTCATTTAACATACATGCCAACAAGTGAGACAGCAGGTAGGATGAAAATTCAGCAAAACACAGCTGACAACAGTATTTGCATCATTCAAATGAGATGTGCCTGAAGGGAGCTTCCAAGGCATCTCACCACATGAGCTGGAGGCAGGTAAAGATGGTGAGAAACAAAATCATGCCACATACATGCAGTCTTAAGAGTAGTCAATGCAGGGTATATTAAGGCACAATTTTAACAATTTATTGAGACAGATTCAATACATACCTGAAAAAAATATTCAACAAATGTTCTTTTGCATTTTCAAACGTCTTGCATCTGGCATGACCCATACTTTCCCAGTCACATGTATTACACAAACAGATGTTTATCTCTCTAGGTTCAACAGGTACAGTACAATGGCTATTTCAATGGATCAGTTTTGACAGACTGAGGTGCTTCAGAAAGTTATTTTCCACGCTCATTTCTTTTGGTGGGTGCCAGTCTGGACTGGAACAAATAGAGGTGAAAAATTGTAAGCTTAAACTTTCCCTGGAGAGCTACAAGTGTTTGGAGATCTGCAGCACTGCTCATTGAAAAGATTTTTAATAGCTTTGACCTTTGTGTGTTCTGTACAGTCTCCTTTTGTCAAAAAGCATACATGGAAGAATCCTGGAAAAGAGCTCAAGATAATACCAATGTTCTGCAGATTTTGTAGAGAATAACAGAATGTTTCTTCATGTTTCTGCGATATTGTTCCAAAATTTAGACTACCAGCATCAGCTACCACAAGCATATAGCAGTTTATAGACAGGAAGGGCAAGTAATTGCTGGTCAGGAGGCAATATAAATATTTGTTATTGCAGATGAGTTATAAATAAGTTATTTGAAATGATGAAATAAATCAGACAATTCATTTGACAAATAAGTATTTGATCAGCTCTGTCTGAATCACTGTGGCCAGTCAGGCACCCTGTAAAGAGAGTTCCTTGAATACATGGAATTTATGGGAAGAAATATCACTTCACCTCAGGACACGGAAGCAGATAGCGAAGTCAGATAGCGAAGTGGCCAGATCATCAATTAGCAGGCTTCTGAACTCTAGAAGAAGGCTCCTAGTGCAAAGGCAGCCCCAGCCCGGGACGCAGGAGGACGAGCAGAAGCAGCCCTGCACAAGCAGAGGTCTCCTGCCTGCAGGGGACGCATGAGGCCGGGGGACACAGCCGCCTGCTGCAGCACCCGTAGATCTGGCAGAGATGCTGCACCCCCTGCACTGGTATTTCCGTGGAAGGGGCACCCATGAGCAGACCAGCGATTTCAGCAAGTTCAGGGACTATTGCTACTCAGGTGTTCAGGTGTCATGGTTTTCAAAGTATGCCAGGCAAACCTGATCCGTTTTTTCCCCCCACATAGATACACAAAAATGAGTGTGTCAGTCTAATAGCTCTGTGTACATTGTGTCTCATCTGCATTCAGCACATCACTAAAACATGAAGAAAATAGCCCCTGAAAAATAAAAGTATGAGAGAGAGGAAACGAGAACTGTGAAAAAAGCAAACAGCTCCCTGCCCGTATTTGACTTCCCAGTCTCTGTCACTCCCACACCCTCTGAGCTGCTGTGTACAGCTCTTAGCTGTTTTGGACTCATGAATGTTCAGAAACATTAGTGTAATCTGCTCTGAGATGTGCACATATTATCCATACTGAAATGTAAAATAGGCAAGAAACAGCATATTTTTGGTGATTTTTTTCCTTTGTGCATTTTAGCTCAGAACAATCTAATATCTATCTATATAGTGCTTGCCTCCAATAGCTTAAATGCCAGTTTTCTACTGTTTTTACAATCTGGTCTCAAGGGATATAAAGGGCACAATACCCCCTTAACAAGGAAGAATCACAGAGCTTTGGCTTTATGTGATGAAGGAATGAGAAACATCATCCAAGACAGCTGGAAGTAAAGCCATACCTACTCTTCCCCCACAACAGCAGGTTAGAGCAAGAACATGACAGTAAGGATGGGATGCTACCAAGCAACTCATGAAGTTTTGATCTGCCAGCGCACAAGCTGGAAGTTTCTCCATCAAAAAGCCCGTCTGCTTAACCAGAGTGGCTGGAAAATTTGCAAGTGTCCAGGAGAAAGAAAATTTTAGTCACAGCAAAAGAGGGGCAACCTGTTGTCAGAGTATTAGATCTTGGCAGCAAGATGGATAGATAGATAGTTGGATGGCAAGACCCTACACGTGACAGTAGTGGGTAGGTTAGGCACCACCACTGTAAAACTGCAGTGCTGTTAGCTTCTGGGATTATTAGAACAAAATAAGCGTTCTCCACAGGCTCCTGCACTGGGGTGAAGCGCAGCCCCACAGGGCCACGGCCCCCTGGCACTGGGCTCTCTGCACAGGCAGGGACCAGCCCACAGCAGCCACACCAAAGCAGCAGGAACATGTGCAGGCAGGGTGCTGGGAACAGGGCCACAGCGTCTCCACCAGCACTGGGCCCTGCTTGTTAATGCTTCACATCTCTGGCATCATCATCAGAAACATTAGCTCCATGAGCATTTCTTGGGGAGGGAGGCTTGTGAGGAAGTGAGGATCCCTTGATAAGAAAAGATGTTAGCGCCTCAAGTGTAAGTTTTAGGAAGAAGCTCCCACAGAAATCTCATAAATGTGATTTTCCTACAGTCTCTAAATCCCCAGCCTCTTCCAGCTGGGGCCAATAAAACCTGGGTATTCAGTTTGCACCAGGAGGCTCTGGCACCTGCCCCCAGGACAGGAGGATCACCCAAAGCCAGGAGGAGGAATTGGCAGGTTAAACTTCTCATAGCCAACAATTTCATGGTCTGATTTTTAATCAAGGAGTTTTAATGTCACAAAGCAGCAACAGTCCTGCCAGTAGGAGTGATGCTGTGGTCCCCCCGTGGTTCATTTGACAGGGATGTGGGGGGTGGGTGTGCTGACAAGTGACAGGTAATCCTTGTGCTGGTGAGGAGCAGCAATGGACCTGTCCATCAGAGGGACCCTCCAAGGCCAGTGCCACCCTCGCTACAGGGGGTGCACCAGCAAAGGCCATGCTTAGCACTGCTGTGAGGACGCAGGCTGTGCTCCTCTCTCTGGCTGCAGGAACATCGGGCACCCTGCAGGACAGGTCCAGGCTGGTGCGTAGCAGAATTTTTCGCTCTGTTGTGAATGTTTTCTACTCTGTCAACCCTGTATTTAAATGACATTTGGCTGCAGTGCTAAAAGTACAGTATTGAAAATCAATATGTGGAAAGTGTTTGAAAGCCAATCTAAATCAAATATTACAATATGGTGAAGTTAATCATCTGAAATTAACCTTATAACTGCTCGAATCACTCTAATCTATAAAGAAAATCAATATATGCATATCAAATCCTACTCCAAACTGATGTCTGTTCCAGCTGACCATGCAAATGGAAAATAATAGCCAGCAGATGCTTATTGTTCCTTATCATACGTTAACATTCAGCATGGGGCTGAGATACTCTGACAAGGATTCCCCAGGGAGATTTTACCATGAGATGCAGGCAAGGGATCCCACTCCGCAAAATCCAGAGCAGCACTGCAGCAACAAACCCCCTCCAAGTCACTCTCACAGCAGTTAATTTCATAGAGCCAGACAGAGCTGTGAGTGACTAACAGGCTGTTTCATGAGGAGAATTGATTGTCTCAGGATGAAAAACAGCTGCTGAAGCACCAGCACCCTCCCAGGACCCAGCTCAGCCCCCAGGCTGCACCCTGGGCTCCACAGCCCAGCAGTGAACAGAGCCAGCTCTGGGCACCAAGCATGGACACAGGCACATAGGTCCCCCCGAGTACTTCCAGCACGGCATGTGCAGTGCCCGTGACCGCCCACCCAGCAGCACCCAGGGGAGCCATCACAGCCACCTGCACCAGACCAGTGTCCTGGGCCAAGTCACAACACCAGTCCCAAATGTCACCACAGCTGATGCAGCAATCACTGCCTTGTGAGGAATTCACCCAAGGCTGACCAAACCACCCGCCGGCTGTATTCTGTTCTCACAGAAAGCCACTCTAAAATCAAAGTGCGCTGATGACGCACCCTCACAGTGGCAGCCGCCTGGCAGCGAGAGGCGCAGAGCGATTACCCTCCCTGTCTAGCCATATTTCCAAAGTGGCCATCAACACAGCATTTGCTAGGAGGCTCCGCGATATGACAGTGATAAGTGCTTTGATAGCAGATAGAAATCTATAAATAACAACAGCTTCTCTTAAAAATCTGATTTTAAAATAATGAAGACATTTCTTAAAGTGACACATCTCAACTGTTGATAGTAAAAGCTGGGGGAGGGTCTTTTTGACATCTCAGGAACAGACACAAGGAGTGAGATCTCAGCAGCAACCTGCACAGCCTCAGGAAGGAGCCTGGCATTAGTCAGAGCAAAGCAGAGCAACCATAGGTTTTCCAGATGCTCCTTATTGGCTCCAGAGACAAAGATGAATGAAGGTTCATGAACAGATGCTGTCATCCAGGGAGCATGGCCACTGCAAAGGGGGCCTGCCTGTATCCAGAATGACAAGAAGCACTTGCCTCCACATTCCCCTCGTTGGCGGACCTCCCAGTGTGTGCCAGATACCAAGGTCAAAATATTTTCTGTATTAAACCAAATGAAGAAAACAGTAGCAGTTTTCTATCCACCAACCTAACACATATCAGCTCCCTGTCTCTTATC
Organism: Cygnus olor; assembly: GCF_009769625.2. Lineage (NCBI taxonomy): Eukaryota > Metazoa > Chordata > Aves > Anseriformes > Anatidae > Cygnus > Cygnus olor. The sequence goes on from NC_049183.1 coordinate 17,646,337, forward strand.
CCAATTCTTCTCCTGCGACAGTCTGTGAGGGTACAACACCCCCAACAATCCCAGCAAGACCAGAAGAATTCCAGCGACAACCTGCAAGCCCAGAGTTTCTCTTCATGGGGTGCCTGGCAAGACAACCACAAGGCAGTGGATAATACAGGGTGAAGGGAAACCACCAGTAGCTGCTGCTGACTGAACCAAACACTTCTGGATCATTTCCTTTCATCTGAGATAGGATGAAATTGAATTAAAAAATCCTGTTTCCTTCTATCATCTGAGTGAAGGACTTAAGTCTGGGCTCCAGGTACCTAAGCCCCAAACATTCATTTCAATCTTCTAAAGCTCATGAGAGCACTGCCATAAACTTGTCTCTACTGGATGGGAGGGATCCTGCACGCCACCTGATGCCATTGTTCCCTCCGGGCAAGGAGCCACACACAGTGTAGCCACACAGCTTGGCCAGAACACAATTATCCCCAAGCCTGAGGCATTGGCTGGTGCTGACAGAGTCCAGATCTGCCTGCAGAGAGGGGAGGGCAGTCCTGCACCTGTGGTCCAAGCACACTCCAGAGATTCCTTTGGCCAATGGAGGTGTCCTTGTCCCCAGACCACTGGCAGCACAGCAGCAGCACAGCCACACCTGCTGCAGGATCCATCTCAGGACAGCACAGGACCAACAGCTTTTCGTGCCAGGTCACCCAGAGGCACAGGTGAGAGCCCACAGCACACGTGCACCACACTGCAGCAGCTGCTTGCAATTAGCCTTTGACTCAGCATCACCTTCTGAAGTTCTGCATGGGTTTGAAATCCAGATGCAAACAATATATTGCCCCCAGAAGGAAGGGGAACAAGCACTGAACTGCACAGACAGTGCCTCAGAATTGAGGCATGCCTACTGGAAATGCTTCCTGAAGCAGCAGGTTGTTATAGAGTGATTAAGAATGGCCCTTTGATAACAGAAATGGGTTTTAATGAATTTCCTGTAATACAAATCCTTTGGGTTCCTCTGGAAAGGCTTTGCACAATCCTCCCTTGCCCTCACTGAAAGGGATACCAAAATATGCAAAAATGCCCCTTTTTAAATACTTTCAGCTGAATTTTAAGTAACTGGCAGCTTTCTCAGTGCTTAAGAATCTCTTAATTTCTTTAAATTACTAGGAGGAGCTGCATCTTCAGAATCAATACTCAGAATTTACAAACAACTCTTCAGGTAAAGAGATTCAATAGCAGAGCTTAGTTCTCACAAAAAGAGCTGGGAGCAGATGCCTTACATCCAAGCTGTGGCAGGGGGCAAGTTTCAGCTGTGGCTCTGGCAGAACCATGCTCTCCACCCTCACCAGAGGGTGTTATTTTACATTACAAGTTATTTTACACCTAGAGGTTTCTGAGGAAGAAATTGTATTTAACTTAATGGGGGTAGAGTATACAGTGACCAGGATAGAAAAATCTGTGTCTGCTGGAGCCATGAGCTTCTGCCACAGCATGAGAAGTGATTATTAGAGTAATGACAAATATTAATATCCCAGGCTGTCAGTGAGAGCTCTGGTGAGGGTGGCATTGCACTGGAAATAAGGGGTGTCACAGCAGGGAGCTGGGGTTTGCTGTCCCCACCCTGACTTAGCCTTTACATCTCCTTCACAGACCCTCAGATAGGAGCAAGAAGTGGTAAAAGCCCCCCAGTGCTGGCACTGCTGTGAGCTCCTCCTCATCACCCATGACAGCCCTGGTATCTCCCAGCAACTGACAGAACAGCTTTGGCAGCCTTCCCTCCGGATCCCACCCAGCTGCTCCCAGGAAGAAGCTGTCACTTCCCCCACTACACACACCTGGTGTATTAAGAGGAATTGAGCATACCAGTAATCACACAACTGTAAAACAGAGGGCAGGATTTTGCCCAATGTCACTAAAACCATTTATAGTCTATTGGAGGGGACAGTTGTCCCATTAAGAAACCAAAAAGACATTCTGGCTTTCTTCAGCCTCAAGGCTTGGAAGAAAGAAGCATTTACTGCCTAATTAAATTTTAATATACTGGCAGAGTCAAGCTCTTCTTAGGGATCTGCATTGCCAGACTGTGCAGAAAAAGAGCAGGCCAGAGCTGCCTGCAGCCACCAGTGCCTGCTCCCAGCTAGCACGGCATCATCCTGCAGCGCAGGGAGCACAGCACATCACAGCACGCCAGTGTGCTGCTTGCTTCTGAGCATGGATGCACCACCCGGGGAGTCCGAGCCTCTACACAGAGAAAAAGAAATCAGGAAACAAGACACATGCACTCCGATGCAGGAGCAGAATGTGACTCTGGTGCCAGAGGTACAACGCTTTCCTGAGATCTGAAGGACAGCAAAGACAGAGCCAGGGACTTAGCTGACCTTTAACAGGACACTAGTCTGCCACGTGGACAGTTGCAGTAGTTTCACATCTCAGTTTGTTATTTATTCTCCACTGCTTGCCAATACACTACATCTGAAGCCAATTAGCTTTCCCTTCCTCATAGCACTGCCCTTTTTTGTTTGCTGAATGAGAACCCCTCTGCAGGCACGTCTGCTCGTTTTTAATGGACAGAGCGCTGTCACAAGGGCTGATGCCACTCCAGGGGGACATTACTACTTTGCACCAGTTTGAAGTGTCCTGGGCATGTGGTAGGAAGCTGCTCTTCTCATGCTCCATTTTTTGGCGCCAGCAGCATCTGCTGTGAAGCATATGGCTCCCTCCATCCACAACCCAGAGAGTGGTGGTGGTCCCTCACCTGTCCCTGCTTTGCCAGGACAGAGCTCAGCATAGGCCTGAGCCTACCAAAAAAATGCTCCCACCACTTGCTCTGCGGCTTCCTGCACCAGGGCACAAGCAAGGAGCCAGGCAGACAAGCTCGCTGCTTCTGGGTGCCCCTTGCTCCTCCTGCCATGACACCAGCCCTCACCTGAATGCAGCCTGGCCACCGCTCACTGCGGACATAGCGAGCAAGCTACTGGGATCTCCAGCATGGTGCTGAGGGGACACTGGTCTCCAGCCAGTATTGCCTTGGTAGACAAATGCCTGAAAAGCACCCTGGTGAGATTAGGCTGCGACAGATGGCCAAGAGCAGAGACAGGTCCTGGTGCTAAAAACACTATGATTTTTAAATGGGTGACTCATGTGTTTTCATTGTGCCACAGCTCTCCCACCATGAAGTTGCCTGCAAGAAATGTTCACACAAGCCTTCCAGAGCACTGTGCAGAAATAAGGTGCTGTCAAAACAGCATATATTTGTGCAGCTGCCACAAAGAGTTGTTATTATTGTATTTTTCTTTAATAGAGAGACAAGTGTGCTCCGGTGCACAGACTGGTAGCAATCATCTGTGCCTGTGCTAGGAAACAAGAGGGAACTCAGAGTGATGGCCCAGGGCTGCAACAAGCACAGGCAGAAACAAAGGATTGAGTTTCAAGTCTAAGGCAGAGTAAGCCAAAGCACTCTTGCTGGCCAAAACACAGATCCAAATGCCCTTGGAAATACACAGCTCTGAATGTGGCAGTTTACTACTGAGTTAGAAACACTCCAAACCCTCTCCTCCCAAACACCAGAAACCTTTTCCTCTAAACACACATGCCACCTTCCCTCTTTGTTGCCACACTCCAGGACTCTGCAGGCGCACACAGCCAGTGCAAGACGAGGAGATTGGGCAAGAGGAAAGCCACCCTGCAGTAGGGGATCAGCCATACCCCAACTCCAGAAGAACCACTGCCGGGAGCACTGGAGGGTGAAAAACCCCAGCAGCCACTACCTGCTCCTGCCACCCCCCCACACACACACTCATGCACACACACTCTTCCATAGCTGTCTGCACACAAAGCAAGATGTTAAGTGATTGAGTAACTGTAACACTGTTTCAGTCCAGCCAGGGAACAGACGGTGTTTGATCAATATTTTCCACAACAGCCACTTCCATGTGATAAATGCACTTAGGGGGAAGAGGAACAAATTAACCTTCTGGTGCAGATGGCAGCTACTGCCTGGGAAAAAAAGATGGCTCAATTCAGCAGGGTAGCAAGAGAAGGGACACAGCCAGAATTCCTTTAAAACTGACCATACAAAGCAGCATCTGGGAAGCATTAATGAAAAATCAGCCCCAGCAGTGCACACCCACCCATGCACAGGGAAGCTGAAACAGTCTGTCATGACAAGTGTCATCTGCACATCTAGGAAAGCAGCAGGGAGAGACTCATGCAGGAAGCAGGAGCAGCTGAACCAGTAGATAATATATATACTTGGGGCTGCTGATAGACGAAGACAGAGCAATTGTGTTGCAGCACTATGCATGTGGGAAGATAAAAGGCACCTCAAAATTTGCTTTCCAACATCAATCCTTCCACTCGTGACAAATTGTTTGGAGTCAGAGTAAATCAGCAGCTAGCTAGATCAGAGATTACATCAGAGATTTCTCACCCACAAGTTAATTGGATGCAAATGGCAGTGAGCAGCAATGTGCTGAAGGGTCCAAGTGTGAAAGGAACTATGCACAGGAGAGCCACAACTGAGGACCCTGAAGACTGGGAAGACAGAGAGGTAACTGCCTTTGCAAAGAAAGGAATAGTAGACAGACCCAGCATATTATGAGTGATGTCTTTGAGCTGCCTGTCCATAACCTGTACCAAAGGACAGGAGAAGGCACAAAAGGCTTCTCAAGCAGGAAAAAAAAGTGTAGAAAAAGATGAAAAACACACCAGGAGTCCACATCTGCTTCTTCCTGGGTATGCTTCTCTGACCACTCAGTCTATTTTTGCTCTTCTCCCAGATGCAAACACAGGGTGAAAAGAAGCTCTTACTTCACTGCTCTGTAATCCATCATGAGCTTAAGTACGTCTATTTGAATGCAACCATGTACTGTATCAGCATCAGCATCAAGAACAGAGCAAATAAGATTTGGTGTCAGACCCTGGTCTTATGTTGTCCAAGAGCTCAGATTCCCTTCTGAACCATGTCCCACTTCTCTGTCACTGCCAGTTTGCATGGCTTTGTGTCCCTGCCACCCTTGTACTGCAGGCAACAGTATGGGCTGCTCATAGGCCAGTCCCTGCGCAACACTATGTTGCACAACTGTATGGAACCAGGAGTTGGACTCAATCCTTGTGGATCCCTTCCAACTTGGGATATCCTATACTTCCCTAGGTTGCTTGTTTTTTTCTCTGTAAGATCTAAGCAGACCTTACCTGCTGGAGTAAGAAACAAATGTAGTTTTATGCCTGCATTTTATAAATACCTCTTTGCTACTAGCCACATGCGATCCGAGGTGGCCTGTAAGAAAATATCCAGACCTGTGTTTATTGTAAAGTACAGCAGGGAGAAGACCACACAGCTCAAGAGGACTTCCCACCTGTCAGAACAGTGCCTTCCATTACACAACCAGAGGATAAACCACGCTCTGCAAGTAGCCCTACTGATGAAATAGATCAATAGATCAATAGAAAATGAGCCCTAATTTGACCCCACGTAGGTGCTCCTGACCTGGAAGGTCTAAAAGCCTGTTCTGACAATATAATAAAGGAAAAATAGAGCACACGTGACCTAGTAACAGTGAACTACAAGGAAAAGGGGGAGGGGGAGTTGTCAGAAAAACCTGTCCAAAGATGAAAACCTGTTCTTATTCTGATTTTGCACTGAAACAAATACACAGGGTGTGATTTTGCTGGAAATCCATTAATTTTCCACATATTCCCAGTAAGTTAATTTATCAACTAGCAACTGCATAAATAGAACAGGCAAAAATGCTGAAAGTAGATTAAACATTGATGTAAGTATATATTGATTTGAACATTCCTGCGCATTTGCTTGTGACACATCAATAAAATTAAATAATATCTTAATAAAACGTCTTGGTAATTATGTCTTTTCCCTTGGGTAAGTGTGCCCTCCAGCAATGTAATTAAAACCAAAATTACATTAACCCTCCAGTGACTGTTTGACATAAAATTAAGAGCCTAGAGAGTTCTCTGAACTCTTATGCCCAGCTGGATTACTCTGTGCTCAGTCTAGCTTTCATGAACCCCTGCACATCCCACTTCCATTTGGGCTTTGGCTTGAAGAAAGATTGTCCTCACTTACAACATGCACATACCAAGAAAGCCAGGTCCCTGCCCTGTCCAGGAAAACAGGAGCACTGCAAAGATTCTCCCTCCTGGTGCAGGGAGGACCTGGCTCCCCTGTCCCAGGAAAAAATGCCCCCGTGAAAACTCAGCTGAGCAGCAACAAGCCGAAGTTGGGCCAAGTGTACTTTGCTGGCACTCAGAGCACAGATGAGGCCAGTACTGCCATTGCCACAGCACTCCAGATGAACCCCTGATGTGAGGCCACCACCTGGACTTCACCCACCCCAAGCCACAGGAACTGGACCAGGCCAGCAATTCTCAAAGACTCCAAGGCAAACAACACTGATAGGAGTCATGTGGTGATCACGATGTGCTAACATGACAGATTTCCCCCTAGAGAAAGTCAGTTTGCCAGTGAGACAAACAGACCCATAAGATGGAAGTGAGCATTTATCAAGAGATATCATACAATTGTATTAAAATTTTGGTGACTCAAAGTGAACAGCCCGGTTACAGGTCATGCTAGCTGTGCAGAAAAGAGAAGAGATGTGGAGCCAGGCTCCCCCCAGATGCAGGATATCCCATGTTGTGCCAAGCAAAGTCCATAGGTGCTAGGAGGGTGCCAAAGCAGCACTGGGGCCAGTGGTCCTGCAACTACTTCTTGCCTACAGGAAGCTATTTCCTCCCCTAGTTGTGCTGTTTCTGAAGGGTGGCTCAACTGCTGCTGTACTCAGTTACAATTCCCAGTCAAAAACAGCCAAGAAGCACCAAATAATCAACACGCTGCATCTGTTTTTCTACTGAATCAAGACCACAATCCAAATCCCAGCCTGCAGCACCTCATCCTTCACACACCATTCTTCTTTCCAACCAACCAGCCTCCTCTGCTTCTCTATGCTCTGCCAACACCAGCACAAAACCCTCTTTGCCTCCTGCTCCTGTGCTCATCATCTGCCCTCTGCAACAAACGGCAACAGCCAAAAAACAACCAACTTTGCCCAGACACGGTGAGTGATACAGATGCGGGGCAAATGGTGGACATGAGCTCTTTGGGGCAGAAGCAGGATCCTGTATGTTCCGCTCAGTCCCTCCTGCAGTGGAGCTTCTGGCAGAAATGAGCTGGTGCATAGCATGAACCTGCAGCCTCCCTGCAGCACTCAGGGTCCTGCCTCAAGTATGGTATGGATGATGAACAGCAGCTTGCTGACACATTGAGCAGAAAACAGCAGCTGAAGACCAGGTGGAAGGACTCAGCACTTGCCATCGCTTGTCAAAACCCCAGAAATCTGGCTCAGTTGGCCAGTCTAGTGCAGGTGCTGGGAGGCGAGCAGGGCAGAGGCCCCCTCACCATGGGATGCCAGCACAGTGGCACCAGCAGTAGTTCTGACTGAGGAGCAGCTATTTGGAAATGTCACCAAGAATCTTTGTTACTCACAAATGTTCAGAACACATAAGAGAGCCCATCATTAACATCCCAGACACCGAAGCTCCTTGTCACTTCCCATTTGGCAGCAATGAACAGCAGCTCTCCCCAGTGATGGAGACACTGATATGACCTTTCAGGAACCACCAAGTCATCTGTTTGCTCCAACTCTGCTGTGCCACACTGTCAGCCTGTCACCAAAACTTGCCACTCACATAACCTATTAGTTGTCCAAATTGTCTTTCTGTCATGGACTTTGATACTCAGCCCAGTGACTGTGCATTTCTAATACACTTTTTAGTTAACAAAACAACACTTCATAGTTTGAGGGGTGGAAAAGCCATCTCCTTTACAGCACGTTTGCCCTCATGGGCACCCAGCACGTCCTGCTGCACCTCACCAGATCTGCCATGCAGGACTTGGAAGTAGTGGCCACAGCCTTGCCTTGCCTGGGCCCTCCCTGCAGAAGTGATCCTCCAGGCTGCCAGAGAGACCTGCTGAGGCCTGCTGCAAAGGCACCTCCCCTGCCCAGGGCCGCAGCCTCTACCACCTCCGGCAGGAGCTGGACTCCAGCTGTCCTGCCCCCCCGCTTCCCTCCCCATCCCTCCTCTCAGCCCTCTGCCAGGACCAGAGCCAAGCTCTGGGGTCTTGCAGCAAGCTCCTGGGGAAGATGTGGATCCTCCTCAAGAGGCTTGCATGACCCTGTGCTTGGCTTTAATACTTCTGCTTCACTTCTAACTTTCAAAGGTGGGTTTGCAGGTTAGTACTGTCTGAGGGGCCCAAGCAGGACAAAGGACCAGCAGCTGCAAGGAAGGTGGGAAATATTTTCCTGCCACCTGTGAGAAACAGAGACAGACCAGGGAAAAAGGAGTACAGGAAATGGGGACTTGGGTGTTAGGTCTGATCAGAGGCTTCTCCTCCTGTCCCAGCACCACGACTGAGAGTCAAGCCTTTGTCACAGACACCTGTGTCCCAGACACCACATCCAAGGCCTTTGTGCCACTTTGTTATGTACTCAACCCGTTACATTCAGGACTGTCAGGCAGGATCTTTCCCCCACCCTCAGAAGATGATCACAGCTCCGTATCTGAACTGAATCCAGCAGAACAAAGCCTTTATGTCTTGACTTGCATCACAGTTTGTTTTGAGAGGTGACTATGCCCTGCGCTGGGCTTCTATAGATGTTTTCACCTGAAGACCTCACAGAACTTTGCAGCCATTCATTAGCAAAGAACATCATGGCACTATCAGCTAATGAGAGAAGGGAGACAAAAAAAAAAAGCCATTCCTGAAAACCTGGATCGATCCTGAATTAACAGCAAAGTTTGTTTTAATTCCAAACCTAATAAGCAAAAAAAAAACCCCAATCTAGCAAACTATTGTGCTGCTTTGCATAGCTAGCAAGCAGGTATTTGTCTGTTTGGATAAAATTACAAAGTGAATCTTTAGCTGTGCAGGAAAGAGTATGGAGTTTCTGCTTACTTAACTTTCCATTGAAATCCTAATAATAGTGTGTGCTATACTTTATCATGCATTTAAACACCATAGTTAAAACTCCAGTATGACATTTTACACCTGACTTAACCAGCACTAGATTATCCACTGTTAGGCTGAGAGTGCATTTTTTTACAACTTGCTTTTCTCTGAACTTGCATTAAAGGGCCATGGAAACCAACTGGAACTGAGAAGGCTGAAGACAGTCACATTGTAACCTTACAACTCTTGACATGCTAGTACAGACCATTAGCTGCAGATGTCCTTCTGAAGATCAAGAGCACTTCAAAGCCTCCTAATTCCTTCCAAAACTCCAGAGGCTTGGAACATTTGCACAGCTTACACGAGCTGACCTTGATTCATAAAGCAGCACTCAGATTCAGAGTAAGACTTTTCCCGAAAGTAGTTTAAATATTTCCCATCCTCTGCCATGAGATAAGACTGCTGTCCCAGTTTTGGCTGGATAGTTTTCTTCCTAGTAGCTGATATGGTGCCATGTTTTGGATTTAGGATGAGAATAATGCTGATAACACACCAATGTTTTAGTTGTTGCAGAACAGTACTTACATGGAGCCAAGGACTATTCAGCTTCTCATGATGCCCTGCCAGTGAGCAGGCTGAGGGTGCACAAGAAGCTGGGAGGGGACATAGTCAGGACAGTGACTGACACTGGCCAAAGGGGTATCCCATACCATGGGGCATCAGGCTCAGCAATAAAACTGGCAGGGTTGGCCTGCTGAGCAGCTGCTGCTCAGGGGCTGGGTGGGCATCAGTCAGCTGGGGGTGAGCAACTGCACTGTGCATCACCTGCAGTATGTGTTTTTACATTTTGGCTTCCTACCCCCACCTCCCCTCCCTTCTTTCCTATTATTCTTCATCTCAACACAGGAGTTTTACACCACACCAGTTCTCTCCCCCATCCCACTGGGTGATGAGTGAACAAACAGTTGTGTGGTGCAGAGCTGCCTCCCAGATTAAACTACAACCACTAACACTAATCCACAAAGAGATTGTATTATATGCAGTAGGAGTGAAGAATTATAAAGATCTACACAAGTTTCTGTTGCTCACAGGTTCCCTGTCCTAACCATGGAGATCACACCAGTTATCCAACACCTGGATGTCACAGGGTGGGCCTTGAGACTGGCAGGGAAAAGGGGCTGCCCTGCAAATCTCCAGGATGAGGCACAGGTTAAGAATCAAGATACCAGATCCAGAAATTTGAGGGCAGTAACAATAGTGTAAAAAAAAAGGCAACAGCCCAGCTGCTCTACTGATTTATCTTCCAACAGAGAAATGACATTTCATTCCTGTACTGAAACACTTTTCCAGACAAAACAGATTCATCCAACTCTCAAACTATAGAATGGCAAGGCTTTTCTAAAAGAAAAGCAACAAGGTTGCAAATCCAAATTTGCTGTTTGTTCTGTCATGAAAGTTTGAAAATTAATTTATCTGGCAACACCTCTCTATATTCTGAAGGACCTGATTTTTAACCTCTCATAGCCTAAAAATATCATGAGTGCTTCCTTTTGTGAAAAGACTATGATCACCTGCAAAGACAGAAGCTCAAACATGTTTCATGTGCCAAAACACTGCTCTGTAACAAAGGGATTCTTCCCCTCTACAATTGGTGCATTAATGCAAATAATTCAGAAGACAGTATGATGGGTGAAAAACGTGTTGTCTCATATAATACCTCAAGTATATTCTTGTAGATAGCTGTCTACAATAAATTTGAGGGAAACTCCCCATTCACTTTAAGTACAGTGAAGATGCAGGTCGTTTCCTGGTACCAATAGTGTCAGGAAGAACAGACATTAGTACTTGCATGTTCAAAAGAAACACTGAAAATAATTACTGATCTGAGAACAATCATTAAATAATTTGAAAATATTCCAGAGGTATGTGCTTTGGAATTTGAGATCACTGAATGTTTCTTTTAGTAGCACTTACTGCCATAATATTAGTAGAAAAATTAATTCAAGTTATGGATAACAAATGCTTCATAAAAAAACAATCCCATTGCATCTGTGTTTTCAAAGGTCCAGGGGCACTGACATTCCCAAGGAAGCTAATCATTTAATCTGCATTTGTATATTTGGAAGGACAGGACTTGCTGGTACACCAACCTCACACTACTTCTCTCCACCGCGGATCTCCTGACTTACCAGAGTGACAAGGATAATTCATTCCATTGTTTTTAATCAAGTGAACCAGACGTTGCATAAATAGCACAGTCCAAAATCAGAGAAGCAAACACCAGAACGAAGACCAGACAGCTTGAGCAGTCTAAGTGCCATGACAGCATTCTGTTCCAAAGATGGAAAAATAGCACAAATGGCAATGAGTCTGTGCCCTGGCAGCTCCTGCCAGTTACAAGTTCATAGAAGGACATCGATCTAACATGAGTTTGTTTAGTGTCAGCTGTGATGGCGCTATATGGGAAATTGATTTCTTCTTTAGTACATTCTCCTCCAATGGACGCTGACTCTCTCCATGGTGATGGGATGTGTTGATCAGTTTAACAAACTGCCAATGGGATTATGCACAATCACTTCAATTGGTTTTCAGTAGCTGTGTGAAATGTCATTTGCCAGAAACACAAGTCTGTGGACCTAACTGAAAAGGCAATGAGATCTGAGCCTCAAAGCCTTATGCTAAAGAGCAAAAGACACAGAGCCTGAACATCTTCAATATTTGTGTGAAAAAGTACAGCTTCCACAAACAGCTGACATTCCTGGAGTAGCTAGGCTTCCTACGATAGGGAGGAATTTTCAGCACCGTGCATAAAGAAACTAATAGCAACACAACGACATGCAACTATTGCAGCAGCAGCTCACAGAAGGCTGGTCAGCCCACTTGTATGGAAGCGCTGAGCTCCATCCCACAAAGACATCTCCACACTGCACCTCTTGCCAAGGAAAAGCAAAGGAAGATTGCTTCTTGACCTTCATTACTGTCAGGACCCTAAAAATAAAGAGCTCAGGTCCTCCTAGTGAAAGGTGAACAGCTCACCTAACTTCATTAAAAAATAGCAACATTAGTTATATCAGCCTTCCAGGGCAGGCAAAGATAGATGAAAGGAATAAGGCAAGCTGGGAACATCAATAAATTACTGCAGCCTCTTATTGGCTGCAGTATTCAATAGCTTAAAATGTTTTCTGGTGCCTTAGGCAAGCAGAAGATTTGCAGAAATGCTGAGCCTGTCGCCTGTGATGTATCATTGTCACTCATCAGCTGCTAAGTTGCATTTCATCTTCCTTTCCATGCAGCATGTGTAACTGAATGGCCCCAGCAGTGAATTAGAGAGATATCTCCAGGCTAGCATGAGCTGCCTGGTGACTAAACGTTAGGAGGACAGTCTAATTTCTGCTATTCAGAGAGATGTATGAAACCAACATATATCTAGGTGCAAAGAAAAGGAAATACTTTAGTGCATCGCTGGTTACCCTAAAAGAATCAGACATCTGCACAGATGAGGCAAACTGCCTGCCCACATGCAGACCTCCCTGACCTGCTGGCAGATGAAAGGGTCCTCAGGTAGTGACATGCCCTGCAGCCGTGCCCTGCCCAGAGCCCCTTTACCCTGTGGCTGCATGGGAAAGCAGAGGTGAAGGCTCAGCTTGGACTTGCCCAAGCTCAGCAGCGATGCACCAAGCAAGACCTCACTGCAACCAGAGCCAGCAGCAGCTTTCAGGTGTTTTGGGGCCCCAGACAGGGAAGCACATTCTTCAGCACAGCAGCACCCAGTGGTGAAGGGCCAAGGTGTTGTGAGTAGGAGGATGTAGGAAGACGTTGGCCTGTCCCCAGGTCCTCCCTCCAAAGGGGGACATGTAGCAGAGCAGGAACAGGCAGGGATGATCTCAGAGGAGGATTTGCCATCTCGTGTAATACAAAACAGGGTTTCCACTGATGGCAGGACAGGCTGAGCTTTTGCAGTGGGGCCAAGTAGGAACTGAGCTCATGCTACCCTGCAACATCATGAGCAGGCTCTTCTGTTCTGGGGAAAAAACTTGGTTTCAATTTATATGTAAAGAGCCCATGGAAATCCCATTAATGGAAAGGGCTGTTTATAAAAAATTTGGCTCCAGTACATATATGGGATGAGACAGGCCCGTCAACCCACTAATACAGAAAGCACTCAAAAGTGTCCTTGCAGTATCCCAGGGAAAACCTGATCCAATTAAAAATGATTTTGGCTGGCCCACTCCTGGTAAGTGCCATATATCCACAAAGATATTCACAAGCATAGTGGACCGCTCCATGTGGCTTTGACTACTGTTGGAAATATTTAATAAACTCTGAAATATGAATCACTATCAAGGACCCTGAACATTAATTTTAGACACAGTTGGCCACACTGTATCACCCTATAAACACCTCTCTAGTTTCAATTAACATTTCTCTATCTCCTGTCTCACTGAATATTATATTTAACTAATTTAAGAGGATTGGTAAAGATAGTTTTCACACTTCACAGGAAAGCATAATGAAATAATTATACCTGTACCTACAAAAAGCATGAGGATATTGCATAAAAAGCTTTAAAGTCATCTGAAGCAAAAACTTCTCCAGGAGACCTTCATTCGAGCTTTGACTGCTGAGCCTACTGCGCAGGTGTCTGCCACCACCTCCTTCCTCAGTGTCTGTTTCTGGGCTTCTTCACTGCAGCAGCCACTGCTGGCTCAGCCGGGAGCTCTCCCAGCAGAGCAGGCATCTCCTGCAGATGGGGAGGACACTGCACATAGCAAAGAACTACTCCCAGATGAATCAGGGCCAAAGCTGCTATACCTTCAGATGCCTGTTTCCAAACTATAGGCTTGCTGGTATACACAGCTGTTCTCACATGACTTGCTTGAACAGACCTGTAGCCCCAAAGTTTAACACTCTACTCATGTATCACAGCTGAATCACTGATCTCAGGCATCTGTGATCCCAGGACATATTATGCACAAGGACCAGGACACAAGAAGTTACCTCTTCAGTGCAGAGGCCTGTCTGTAGATCTGTTTATACCACTTCAGAGCACAGCAGCCACAAAAACATGCACAAAGGCACAGAAAGTCCCATATGCCATGTCTGTGTGCCCCAGGCACCCACGGATGAGCAGCCCAAGGGCACCCCACCTCTTCCACCCCAGTACTCTGCTCCAGGGAAAACAGCTCCATGCAGCAGTGGCTGGAGGCCAGCTTTGTCAGTGCCTCAGGCAGCCCTCCACCTGCACTGCTGCTCTGTGTGCCATCTGGAAGTGAGTTGCAGGTTTGAGCTGCCAACACACACTGGTCTGCAAAGGAGTGAGAAAGGCCTGGCAGCACAGGCAGCAAGGGCAGCTCCAGCACCACAAGGGAACAGGCACCTGGGAGCACTTCTTGCCTCACCCCTCCTGTACCACGAGGGCAGAACACAGGGCAGAGGGGGCCAACAGGTCCTCGAGCCCCCACAACAGAACGTGGCAGCAAGAGGCTTGCATAACATTGCCATCCCCAAACCTCTGGAGATTGCAGGACAGAAGGGTGTCTGCCTTGTGGTAGCTTTGATGTTTCAGTATGCCCTTGCACAGGCAGCAGCGAGATCAATGCATTGAAACAAGCAGATCTGAGAGCATGTACATGCAGAATCACATGGAGAGGAAAGGCTCTTCTTTCATAGCATTTCAAAGTTGCTGCAGCTCCTGCAGGGCTCCAGAGGTAGCTGCAGAATTGAACAGCTCAGGGACCCTCACAGGAGCCACTGTTTCAGCCTGATCTTAGTCTAGGTCAAGGCTATAGCCCTGCAGTCTACGGAAGTTTCCTTAATTCAGACACTACCAAAATAATTGCACTCCAGTACTTTGCAGCAGCTCACTAGTGTTAACTATTTGAACCTGAGGCACTGTCAGCACAAAGTCATAAGGAGTCGCCACACGCTGGACCCCATTGACTGCTGAACTCACATTGGGCTCACCACACTTCTCCCCCACACTCAGAAAACTCCAAAAGTCCTTGTCCTGGTGTTTGCATTTCCTCATTCAGCATCACTGACTTTCTAAAGAATATAAACATTGCATCCTTCCTTGGAGGAGGGTCACTGGACTTCCACTCTCCTCTACTTGACAGACATTACTGTTGTCCTTAAAAACAGCTTCAGAGTACCAGATGAGGACTACTAACATGTGGTTAGCTAGGAGACAAGGGGGATTCCCAAAATTAATTCAGAAAACGGGGTAATCCACAATTAATCACAAAAAAATAATTAAACAAGCCCTGTGTGTTTGCAACTGCACTATTCACAGTGCAGTTGTCCGTCCCTGGACTTTCATATGGGCTAAATGCACAGGATAGTGCCTTGGGATTCCCATAGAACATACAGACTATCCTGCCCTCACCTGAGGTCCATCATAGCAAAAAAAAAGTCTACCTGACCACAGCCAAGCTTTATCTCTAGATCCTAATATACATTAGACTATTCTTGCTTATGAATTGAAATTAATTCAGTTACAGGGAGCTACAGTACTTGTTTCTGTGCACTATACAAAACATTGTCTGTGGAGAAGATGCTGGAATTGACAGATCATTAAAGGATAAGATTTCATCTTTCATCTCATCACCAATAAAGCCATCCTACCAGGGATGCTTCCATGCTCACACATTTCTGATGATTAGAAACACAAGGTTCAGAGGTAGACAGCCACAGATACAAGCCAGCCCACATGTCCAGCACCCAGTGCCTATGGCATCATTACCCCCACACTGCTCTGATCATAGATGTCAGCACAGTCCCTTCTACAAGGCGTAATGCCAAATTCCTGCAAGTCTTGGGGAAGATGTATCTGAGTCCCTGAACAGTTCAGAGCATCCATGTTGGAGATATTTTCCTGGTTAGCTTCAACACTTTACTCAAAGTTTAAAATCTTCACCCTGACTCAATCCATCTGTGCAGGTTTCATAGTACTTGCTCATTTTCAGTTTGGAGAGGAAAAATGCGGGGCAAGCAGATAAAGCAGTTGCCTGATTTGAATTTCACTTCTATCCTATAACTCTGCAGAGGTCAAGAAGAAAATGACATGTGAAAAATGCATCTTGGAATCAGCAACTAGAGTTTTATGGTGTTTCCACAGCATTACTGCACACAGCAAGAAGTAAACAGGACCTACCAACTGAATCAATAGCGCAGGATGAGAAGGGCATGTACAGCCTGCCAGGACAGGATCAGATAGTACAGCACTCCTTCTGCCTTTCTGAAAGTGCTCTGATTTAAACCTGCCTTTGAACATTAGCGAATGTTCAATTTCACTGTCCTAGGCAAAACCCAGTCCCGTAACCAACACACACTCTGCACACACCATGCCAAAACTGTGCTCTGCTGCACAGGTGCCTCCAGGTTGCCAGGGGTCTCCCTCTGCTGCCTGCACCTGGCTGCCAGCTGGTTTCTGTGCCAGAACATCACACTGCACTTTGAGTTTGGGAGCTGCAAGTAAACTTGAACTCATTTAATGTCTCTCAGACCTACCAAGTTCAAGTTTTAATTTCACTAATTAGATAAAACTTTCTGCCTGCACAGGACAGTGGCTTGTGTATATAACTTCCTCAAAGCTTGTGAGAAGTCACTGAAAGCATCACAAAAGGAGGACAATATACACTCTTTCCCCTACAAAACTACCACATCAGCAAGATTTAAGATTTAACTACGTACATATTTTGTTGCTGCTCTGTAACCAAATCTCTAAATCAGTATTTGTAGGGAGACAAAGCACAGGGATCCATCTCATGTCACCACCCTGGGACACTTTCAGCCCTCTGGTAATTTCAAGGAGAATAGCGTGCTGACCTCTCAGGCAAAGCTGTGAGGGGAACCCCCATGGACTGCACTTCACAAATACTGTGCAGCAAGCAGCATCCGCAAGCATGCAATAAACTTCTCTGGCATAGTACAGACACATGAAAGGACCTGATGTGCCAGGCCTCCAGACCACCCAGTCTCCAGGTCTGCTGCAAGCCGATACACAGCTTCCATCTAGATCTGCCCCAGGCAGCCTCCCTCTACAGCAGCAGGAGGCTCAAGCCATTATGTCACACACCTGAACAGGGAGATGTGCCCACCCATAGGGTGTGGGGAGACAGAGCCAAGGGGGTAGGTCACTGAGGCCACGGGGCTGGCATGTCCTGGAACAAGCAGAGGCACCTGACCCTGCAAAGAGTGGTGCCACACCATGGGGGTTGCCCAGGGGAGAACAATTTTTAAATGGTTCTTGCTTACATCAGATGCTGCATCTCCATGGAGGTCCAGGGCTCCTTGCAGCCACAGGTCCCAGCTGGCCCTGTCTTCTCCCACATGGGCACAGCTCAGGGCTATGCATAGCCAGCACTGTGCCCCCAGGGACATGCCCACTCTTGGAAAGTATTTCTAGGCTTAGTTTCCTGCTGGAAGCTGTTAACAGCAGCAGATCCCTCCTGCTTTCTGGAGACAGCCAATTTCCTCATTGGCAGTGACAGGTTCAGAACTGCAGCTCAGCACAGACATCTTGTATTCAGCACAAGGACAGAATTCCTTTCACACATTTCAACTCTACCAACCTGCTTATGCAGCCCTGTCACCAGAAAGTCCAGAAGCCTCCCTAGGATTTAAAAATAGCAAATCACTATGCCTTGTACTTTTTCCTTTCTCATGTACAGGCACTTCCTGAGACTGCATGTATCTTGCCAGTGGGAAATTGTGCTAAGGATGTTTTATATCTACTCCTCAACACAGACCTGACTCCAGCCCAATGAGAGCTACAGCACTACATGCAGGAGGGTCCTGCAGCGTGACTGCTCCTGGGGAAGACCTAGCAGATGAACCATCAGCAAGCCTGGTCCACCAGCACTGCCACCTGGGAGCATCAGCAGGGAGCCCCAGGAGCTGTGCCAAACAAGCAGCTCTGCCAGATGACCAGCTCAGCCAAAGGGGACCAGCACTTCACCCCAGCTGCCTGCTGTCCCCAACACCATCACACTCATTGGGGTTTTCAGTCTCTATCTTTCCAGCAGCTACACCACTCACCATCACATATCTTAGTCAAAAGCAGCAACTCCAATTGCACATTTTTCTGCGGAGACAGGTCAGGTCTCCCTCCAGCTTTTGCAGAGCTGTAACAGCACAAACTCATAGGCATATGCACCTAGCATTGCTCCATCAGCAGCCATTAACTTCTCCAGTAAAGCCTAGCAATGCCTCCTAGAACCCTGCCCTGAGGCTTTTTCTCATATCACTGGTATCCCCATCACACACATCTTGATGCCCAAATGCTACCCAGCTGTGCCACCCAGGCATTTGTGGTCTTGATCACCTTTTGGGTGCCACCAGCTCCTTGCTCATTTCCAGAGAAAGCTTTTGTTTGGGAACAGCTATGCCTGGGAAGCATTTGTCTTTGCTTTATTTGTGGTCATGGAGCCCTTACTGGAGGGTAAGTTACTACATTGTCCCTGTTTACAAATCCTAAGTGCTCCATTTCCAAGACACACAGTAATTACACAGGTTTTGGTTTCTGCAAACAAAAAAAACTCACACCAGCATAGCTCAAACTTGTGAGCATCTGCCCTGTCCTTCCTTGAGCACACGACTGTAGAGACTGATGGTTTAATAGTCATTTCTTTTAGATTGTAATGCTCTCACTTTAGCACAGCAACTCATTTTTAATAGAGTTTGGAAAGATTTTTTTTTGTATGTCTCCCCTTCTATGCCAGGGATGTTTGCTCTCAATTTATTTCTGCTCTTCTTATCTTCTCAAGAACTGCATCTCTTGTTCCAAGTCCTGCTCATTTTCTGCTCCTTATTGCAATTTTTCTTTAATTTCATCTTGTTCCCACACTTCCCAATCACACATTTCATCACTTCTACTTCCCTATTTCCAACAATATGTGATTTCTTTATCTTAATTGTATCACCCAGTCATCTGGTTCCAGGATGGCATCTCTTTACCTCACAGTGCAGTCCCTTTAATCATTACTGCTTCTGGCATGTATAATAATAGCTGAGACAAGCTGTTAGATTTCACCTCCCAGTTACAGTCACACATTTTCCCCCCATGTAAGTCCTAATGACAACACAACTGCAAAATCCTCCAGACATCACTCTTTACAGCTCACAGAAGGAACCCACCACTTCATAAGCTCCTCTGCTCAGGTGAGCAGCAGGGTGACATACAAAACCAGCCCCACAGGGAAGAGAAGCCTTTCTGAAGGATCATCCCCAGCCTCTCAGAAGCGCCTATGAGCAGACAGCCCTGTGCACCATCTGCCCAGCAATGCAGCCCAGTTTCTGCTCCCCATCCGCTCCCAGCAGGATGCTCCTGCCCACAGAACCTGTGCTCTGCTGAGTCCCCAGCCATAGCCCAGCAAAGGGCAGAACTCTGTGGGTGGGATGAATGCAACCTTCCCTACAGCACCAGACACCCTTCTTCCTCCAATCCACCAGGCTGGGACTCTCCAAGGGCCACCTACTTGCAAAGAAAGAGCTCTGCGTGCTTCATAGCTAGCCAAGGAAGTGAAGCAGAAGCTTCAGGCTGCTGCTGGCTCAACCATCCCCTCCACACTGCACAGCAGAGGGGGCCCCTCACCACCACTTCCCCCCCAGGCTAAGGTACTTGCTGAGCATCCTGGCACAGAAGGCAGCACTGACTAGCTGTGCCACCTGACTCTGAACATACAAGGGCCCTGGCACTGCCAGGCAGTCTGCACAGCTGGATTGCAGGCACCTTCACACACTTCGCTGCCACTTATGGCTCCACTCCTCAGTTCACAGCACCCACAGACCCCCTTGCCAAGTTTTCAGGCGGCTTGTTCATGTTTTGGAGCATTTCCAGTGCTTGGGGAGGTGCCGCTCAGCATGGGACATAATAGCTCCTTTCCAGGGAGAGGGGAGAGGACTGGCCTCAAAGCAGACTTGAAGGAAAGCCCTCTGCAGGGCACCCCAACAGCCACAGAGCAAGCACTGTCATGGACAGCCCTGCACCTGTGTGCCTCCTCCATACTTGTGGGCTTTCTGGATGGAGTCAAAGCTCTCCAAATCTGATCTCCAGCCTTAGCTCCAGGAAAAGGCAGAGAGCTGCGAACACGTTGCAATTTGTCAGCTCTAAGAAGTTGCCCATGTGGGTAGGAATAATATTGATACTAAGAACACTTTAAATGCCACCACAGGAGCTATCATGGTGTTGAAGGAATAGGTGCAAGTGTCACTCAGTGCCTCTGTTCATATTCTGATCTGCAGGCATTGCATGGGAGGTTAGCAAGATCTTGGCTCACACAGAGGAGCATTTTACATGTCAGAGGGCATTGTGGTACCAGCCATGAATCAGTGGACAAGAATATCCAGCCACCTGATTTGCACAATAGTAGAATTGAATCAGAGCTTGAACAATACAAGTCAAAAACAGAACGGAATGCAGGGAATTGTAAAGCAGGAGAATCTGAAAGTTATTTAGTTTGGAGAAAAGCCCTTTACACAAGGCACCATATTGAGTATTTGTCAATGTAAAGTGATCCTTGCTGATCTATCAAAGGTCTCTAGACAGACCCATGCTAAAGGTCAGCAGCTCAAGTGGAGGAATAATGTTCTCCTGTCAGTTTTCTGGGGTGCAGGCTGTGCTCATGCTCCATGTCTCAGTCATACACTATGCACAAGACCATGGCCACAACATCTGGGCTTGATGGTACTGCAGGTCAGCAAATTAACTGATATGTTACAGAGAGAAGCAGTCAGAAAGGACCAACCACTCTGTCCCCTAGCACTTAGAAGATAAATCAACCCTTTAAAAAGTGGCTGCACTTGTAGGGTTCAAAAGTTTAACATATCATAGGTGTAACCACTTAGAAACCTGGGCAGAGAGAGTGAGGAGCAGCCAGGAAGCGTCTAGGAGCGGAGAAGATTCCAAATATTTCCAGAACTGACAAGCCCATAAACTGCTGCAGGATGAAGAGCTGCATATGAGAGACAAAAGGAGAGGAAGTTTCTGTTAAGTAGTAATAAAGCAAGCTGTGCAGCAGCTGGAACAGTACAGCACTGATTGACTCAGATGCCTGTGCATTTATGTACAGAGGAAGAAAAGCATACAAAAAACTATGCAAGGTTCTAACTAGTAGCAAATCTGTTTAACTGCCCTGTTAAGCCTCACACCTGCCAAAGCAGAAGCATATAGAGAAAGAACAGATTCAGAGAACAATGCCACAGTCTCATACCATGCCTCCATCTCAAAGGTTTCTACCAACCAAGGTAAGTGTGGACAAACACTAGTAAGAGGCAGAATATGCAAATATTGGCAAAGATGTGTAAGACGACCATCAAAAGAGTATCAGCAACTGCTGCTGGTAGAAACAAGGGGAAGGTGCTGGACTGGCCCCTGGGAAGCAGCAGCTCTGCAGACACCCTCTGAGCACCAAACCCAGCTCTCCACAGGTTGCTTTAGAGAACTTGCTTCATAGTACTGAGACAGGACAGTCCTGGATTAAGACATGTTCTAACCCAGAAGACAAGGCCAGGGGTGCAATTTATTTAGCGCATGTGATCACAGTGAGTCACAAGAGCAGGAAAGTGCTGCCTTCCAGAGAGTAAGATCAATGCTTAAACAGTTGTTGCCCTTCTTGGTCTTACTGATGCATTAAGACACTGTCAGAACAGAGTAAAAGCCTGCAGGGCTTTTGAGAAGCCAGGCACAACACAGGATAGTGAAAAACCACTGACGAAGCACAGCTGTTGGCAAGAGCCCCTGCTCCAGACAGCCTCACATTGTGAACCTGGGGGTCTGCTTCCTTCTATGTTAGAGGAAGCCACTGCATTTTCCATCTGCTTGGAAGCTGCCAAAGCAGCCAAGAGGAGCTTGGAGCTGCAACAGTCCTGGGGAAGGGGAGATGCAGCAGGCAGCACGAGCACATGCTGGAACCTCAAGTTCAGAAGTCCCTGAGGCTCAACTCTGCTGAAAGTTACTCAAAGAGCAGTATGGCAATAACGCTGTTTTCATTCCTCCTTATTCCCATACATTAAATGGGCATACTCATGTGGTTTAAATCTTATGCATTCAAGACATGTTGATGTACTCAAGTATTTCTTCCATGCAAATAAGACTATATAATCCATTCTAGGCAGCCATAACTTAAAATGACAGCTACTAAAAACTGGGGGAGACTATCACAGACATGACAAATACAGATAAGAATACTTAAATACAAAGTGAAATGCACCAGTAGTCAACCATGGAAACAGATGGGGAAATTCCTGATGGGCATTCAAAGGTAAATGAAACCTTGATTCACCTGCACAGGTCTGGGGCTCAGTGAATATCTCAGTGTCAGCATTTCTAATGCTCCTCACTCCCCACCCCACCCTCCCCGAAGAGTTGCCAGAGGAAAAATAACATCAACAAGGGATGCTGTCTGAAGCAAAGTTAGAGACTTCTCAGAGAGGAGCTCTCCAAGGCACGCATTTTTGCTGCGGCAGAGCAGCCTTGCCAGCAAGCAGCCAGGAGAGGTGGCCCCCACACACAGCATCAGTCACAGAAGCAGCACTGCACCACCCCAGGGAGGATCCACAGGCACAGCCCCTCACTCCCCCCCTGCACTGCTTAAAGACCCTCATACCTGGCATTGTTTTGCTGCTCCTGCCTCTCCCCAGGACACCCTCGCCCCTCTAAGAACACCACCAGGACCAGAGCTGCTCTCTGCTGCAGTCCCCCAGCCATCTCATTCTGAAACAGAATCCAGCTGTTTATCTGGAGCATCCCCTGTGCTCTGGCCTTGCCAGTCTGATTTTTGATGACCATTTTTAACCTATTATATGCAAATGTATATGCAGATAAGGCAAGGAAGGACCTGATGATCACCCAGGCTGACCTCATGCCAAGCACAGGCCATCAGACTGCCTGAGATTAAAACCAGTTTGAACAACCACAAATCTTTTTAGAAAGAAGACATTTGATCTTCTCTACAGCATTTCTAATGAAGAAATCCTAGGTGCATTACTTCAGTGCTTAATTACACTCAGTTTCCACTGTGTAGTTTATTTCTAATATGTACTTGTCTGTCTTCAGCTGCATGTAGTTAGACTTTTGTCTGCCAGGCAACAAAGCAGTCTGCTATCAGGGTTTGATTCCCTACATAAGTACTTCTAGGAGTAGTAAGTTGCTTTCTCAGCCCTACTTTGATAGGAAAAAAAATCTCCCTCCTTCAGGCTCTCACCTTATGGCAAAATTTCATTCCTGTAATCATCTTGCAGTTCTTCCTATTTTTTCCTCTTACATTCCAGCTTCCACCTTCACATGGACAGCAGAACTGGACACATTGCTCCAGCCACACTGATATGAGAACCTGACATCTGCCTGTTTATAATACTGTATCCATGAAAGGACTTGGCCCTTCCAGCCTGGCTGAGAGCACACCTTTCTCCTTTGGAGCATCACCACTTCCCAGTGAGGTTTTCTCTGCCCTTTATCAACATCCCATAAGACATTGCTTCTCATTTACATTCATTATTCTCAGCTGTTTTCTTTCACTCATTTATATCTTCCTCCTGAAATCCTTGTTCCCAAATTGTACACCTGAATTATTTTCAACACTGTGAAGCTAGCCATTTTAAAACACCAAGTGTATGGCCATATTACTGAATGGGATTTTATTACGGTCACACATAACAGACATAGCTAAGTCACAATCCCTTGCATGTAAGCTACCACAAAGGTTTAGTTCTGCAACCAGTCCCCCTTTGTCAAAATGAGGGCTAACGCAGTATTCCTGTGCTGGTCACAACTCCCGAGTCAGGAAATCATCCTCCATGGTTTTTGGAAATTAAAAGGCCATTTTAATTATGGCAGTATAGGACATCCATCAAATGCAAACCTGATCTTTCCTTCCTCATTCTGTAGATCTGCACAGAGGTGATCCTCCTATCGCACAATCTGTTTTTCACAGCAAACACCCACTACCACCCCACATCCTGCTTTGCATACCAGGACATCCATATCTACGTACCTGAGATCGCTTTCTTCTGAGTTACCAGCAGCAGAAACGCCACTTTAATGTAGACCAACTCTCCGCCACATTTGCCTCTCTAGTCTTTCACAGAGACATATAACCTGTCACTTTTCTGTTTATAGTTTTTCCAGTGTTAACTTTCCAATTGTTTAACCTTCCCAGCAAGCCTCAGCAATAAAAAATAGTTCAAATTGGCTCTCAGAAATGAGCAGTTCTGAATCTTCTTGTTTATCACCCACGCTCTTGGCACAAGTGCATAGAAATTAAATAACTTTGTTAATGTACCTTTCCTAATTCCTCGCTGCACAGACACAAATGCCTCAAGATCTTATCAACCCCACTCACAGTCAGGGACTTGTAAGCACAGGCAGCGACTCAGATAAAGATACTCCAACTGGTGCATGAAATCATACCAAAGCTCTCCCCAGTCCTCCCTCCATAGACTGCTGCAGCCCTGCTGCTTCAGAGAGACATTGCCCCCAGCTAGATCTCCGAGAATTGAAGTTCCCTTCTAATCAAATTATCATGCCAATGACTGTCTTTGCCATCATCATAATTAACCTCCTCACACATGAAATGCAAATGATCAAAATGTTTCTCTTCTCCAGGGCTCTGTGCAACTCACTGTCTGACATAAGCAGTGGCTGGTCCGTCACCATACTGGGCTCAGGCTCTGCACCCTCCACATGCACCTGCAGACCAACAGTACTACTGAAGCTCCCCTGCCCTCCCTTTTATCTCTTCTCTTCCTCAGGAGAGAGAGAGGGTGGGGAGGGAGCACAAATCTAAAGGCAATGGGCAGTTGATTACCCTGATGAGGAGGGATGGGGGAGTGGGAGCAATAGCAATGAGGTTGGTAATTAGGAAACCACCACCACCACCTCCCCCATATGAAGCTTGCAGGACAGGCACGAGGCAGGTGAAGCCTGAGACCTGCTCTGAGGCTGACCCAAGCTCAGGAGAGGTGCTTGCTCCATGCGGACGTGTACTGCCCATGCTTCAGCGCTAGCAGGGTTTGCCAGGGAGCAAAGGACACCTCCACTTTCACCCCTGCACTTCTGACAAAGCTTGTCTGTGGCACGTTACCTCCTGAGGTTACTCAGAGCTCTCTTCATCCTGATGTCCCCTTTTTTTTCTGGCTGATGCTGCTTTGCTTTCACTTGGGAACAATGCCCTCTGTATAGGATGGGTGGACAGCCACAGAGAGAAAGTGAAGCTGAAAAAAATATTTCTTTTTTCATTCCAGGCCCGAAGCTCTGCAACTGCCCAGTGAAAACTGTTTGTTTCCAGGTGGAATCTACACAGAATGCAGCCTATGTGGCCAACTTTCTGTTTTGGTGTCTGGAAAAGGAAAACCACAAATATCCATGCTTT
Organism: Cygnus olor; assembly: GCF_009769625.2. Classification (NCBI taxonomy): domain Eukaryota; kingdom Metazoa; phylum Chordata; class Aves; order Anseriformes; family Anatidae; genus Cygnus; species Cygnus olor. Next base: position 17,671,654 of record NC_049183.1, read on the forward strand.
TCTTTGACTCCTAGCAACAGTGCTCAGTGTTGTGAATAAAACCACCCTGAAGCTCTGCAGGAAGTACAGGAGGAAGACAAGCCGTTGGGCTAATTTACAAGTCATGAAAACACTTTTTACACAATGTCCTGACACTGTAGCAGCCATTTTCTCTACACAAAACAAATCCAGTATTTGTTGTTCTTTCGGCCAGGCTTTTCCTGCTCTAGAAACAGTTCTGAAGTGCTCCTCAGCATCCCCTGTGCTGCTAAATTACTTGCGGCTGCTGCAGCAACAGGAGCGTTCTGGTGGAAGTCTCTGCCAGCCAGGCGGCGCACACAGCACCGCAGCCCAGCTCCCCGCTCGCCATGGGCACCGAGCTGTGCTCCTTTGCCTCCCGGCCAGGATCAGCCGCTCCTTACAGCTGTAGGCCGGCTCCCGTGAGACACCGCTCCGGCATCCCCAGGCAGGCAGCATGGCGGGCAGGACGGGCCCTGTGGCTTGTAAAAGCTTTGAGGCGCCTGCCTTGCAAAGCCATGGGAGCCCGCAGAGCACCCTTGCAGACTCAATACTGGTGACCCATTAATAGCCAGATCAAAAAAAAAGCCTTTTCCTCATGCACCAGCCAGCAACAGCAACTGTGTCTGCACCATCCTCAGAGCTGCAGCACACACAGCAAAGCACACCCACCAGCCCAGCCTTAAGAGCACTCTCCAGTATCCCCTCCACATAGCGCAGCTCACAGCTCTTGCACACATCTGTAAGGAGCTACGCTCTTCCTGTACACCAGACACTTCTTGGACGAGGGATTTTCAGAGGCCCCAGCTCAGCAAGCTGACATCATGTGCCTGATGTTGCCAAACAAGGAAGAGCTGTTGCTAGAACAATCAATTTTTAAAAATCTCTGACTGTTACCCTTAGTCCTGCAGTAACTATAGTAACAGTGCTCAGGGCTTCCCCCTCTCCAAAAGGCTCTGCAGCTGCACAGCTCCGCAGCACACAAGGCTGCATGTGGTGGCAGGCAGGGTGCTGGCTCCCAGTACCACCCTCCGGGCCAAGCTGCAGGTGCTGGTGCCCCATGGGCTCTGGCCCTGGTCACCTCAGGGCTGCCCACCTTCCCCTGCCCTGGTGGCACTGTCCTGGGCTGCAGCAGCCACCTCTGGCCCCCTGCAAAGGGGCTGTGTGGGCACAGGCAGCCCTTGCCCTCTGACCCACCCATCCTGTGCAGTGCCACCTCCAACACCTGCACTCACAGAGGGACCATGCATGCCACAAGGCAAGAGTGAAGAGCAAATCACACTTGACTTGTTTGTTGAGCTGAGTTAATAGATCAAGCAATTGATACTGGAATCAGAAGCACACAAAGAAGGAACGGCCAAGTGCATTGTCAGTATGGGACACTTTGGTTGCTGCCAGCTGATCTCTGGGCTCCCTCCAGCATGCACAGTGCCGCCGAGGCTGGTGCCAGTGCCAGCAGAAGCAGACCTCTCTCTTTGAAGTGGGGTCAGAAACGCTGCCATAGGGGTACACCCTGGTTCAGCTGGTGATCCCATCGTCAAGGCACTGGCTGCACACAGCCTGGTCCAGGGCATAGCGAATCACACAGCCCTGGCAATGTGTAAGGGGACCCCTCCCCAGGCAACCCCCTCCCCAGGCAACCCCCTCCCCAGGCACAGGAAAACAGGTTGCCCTATAGCTTAGGTTTCCTGGAAGACACATGAAAGTAAAGATGTCCTTAGGCTTTGGAGGGGACATTTACCTCATTTCTCTCTACTTCCATTCTGCTCAGTAAAAATGCAAATGAGGTGTTGTCATTAAGTTCACTCTTTCTTGCAATGCAAATGATGTGTATGTTCCCTCTGTACCTGCCCACCTCCCAGATTCAGGAGGTGGAGAAGCAAGGAGGGAGGTGGGCTGGCTGAATTGCAATCTTAATTGGACTCCTCCCCAGAAAACATACACTGTGAATTTTTCAAAATCATATAAAACACGTACTATCAATTATTCAATCATTCTGCTAATCTCAAGGCTTCCAAGAAGACCTTTAGCTTTGTACAAAAGCTATACATGAAGTATCAATTATTGACAGCCTTCTCATCAGAGGATTAACACCCAAGCACATATCCCTTCTGAAATGCAAGTGGAGCATGTCATGCTCCCCTGGGAGGTATTACCTCTACTGCTCAAAGTGCTCTTGGAGAGGCTTCATCACACCAGATTCCATCACTGCATTTTATAAATCCTGCATGATTTGACACTTTTATCCTGCAAACAACTTTACTGTATAATTCGTAGTTCTTTCCTGACATTACCGAGGTATGTGTATCAAGGTACATAAACTTAAGAGATTAATACAGAGGGCACATTTGACAATTATGTATACAGGCAATGTCCAGAGTGTCCCATGGAATTGCTCAGAAGGACCTCACTGCATGCACACACCATATCAAGAAAGGTCAGACCTTTTGCACACAGTGAAGAGAGCAGACCATAACTCACATCAGGGTAACCTTGAATTCGGCTAGCCTTGTTTCCCTTTCCCAGCCCCAATACAGACATCTGCATCCTTCATTTGAGCAGAAGGGGGTCTAGGTGTTCTCTGTTGCTCATGCTCAGCTGTACAAGCAGGCAGAGCATGCACACCAAACGCCATGCCCTGCAGAGCACAGGAACCTGCTTTGTGTGCTTGGAGTCACCCAGTGACCATCTCCCAATCAGCGTTCATCAGGGAAGGGTTCAGCTCCAGCCCAAACTCTCCTGTCCCACAGCAGCACACTGCAGTGCATCACAGGCTGTGCATTTGCAGAAGCTGTCCCCCAGGCCAGTTGGTGACTCGCCTCGTGCCAGAGCCATGCTGGGGATCCGCACGTGGCTCTGATGCACATGGGGCAGCCTGAGTCGGCATCTGGCTGTTTCAGCCAGGGACAGCATGTTCTGTGGGTGTAACTGAGCACGTGCAGAACCTGTTTCTTTTGCACCGTGTTAGTTTTCTGCCACTCCATCAAGGCTAGAGATCATAGACACCCTCAAAATCCCTCACCAGGGAAGAGGCATGGTAAGATGATGTCCCTCAGAACAGAGGTTTCATGGCCGATACCCCACAGCCTCCATGGACTGCTGCCCCCACAGGGCCTTTCATTAGCTAGCAGCTCCAACTGCCTAATGAGATGGGGCTTCTGTCACCTGCATTTAGAATTTCCTTCTCTCTGTGGGCTATGAACAATGACCCAATGACTTTTCACCAAGTGGACAGCTCTGCACACCCTAGTCATACATTCTCAGGTGCACAATACAGGGGAAGCATGTGCAGCCTTGGAGTTACAGCTTTTACACTCAGGAAAGCAGAAGATGGAATGAAAGATGGTTGTATTTGGAGAAAGGTTCTCCGTGACACACAGACCCAGGATGAATTCATCCCTGGAACTGAAGGAGGGGTCTGGGCCACTCACTGTTGCTGCAACAGAAATCATTGGCAAAATGCATATCCTAGGTTTACAATTTTAGCCCAACAGCTTGGGTTGGAAGGAGGACATGGGCATGACCTAGTGCTGCTATTACAAGGCTTATGTGTATCTAGCAGAGCGCTGGTCCTGGAGTTTTCCTCCTGCTCATATTGGAGAGTTTCAGAATTGTTCTTCAGATGCAATGAAACAGTACCTCTGCCACTGGCACGTATTCCTCTAGAGAGCTACCATGTCTCCTCTCAACCTTTGTTTCAGGAGACCATTTAAGCTGAGCTTCTCTGACAAACTGGGTTTTCCCTGCATAACCTTTCTCACACAGTGCTGGGCATCATGTTCACAAAGGGCAGCTCCCACATCCTGTTCCCCAGATGGGGATGCTCTCTTCATACCCTGCTGCTGTCAGGACCACTTGCTGTGGAGGCAGCCCAGTAGCTGTCCAGGCATCATCCTAGGCACAGGGTGAATGGCAGAGACTGGCCAAGGAAGATGTTTTTCACTCAGTTCTGAAAGCAGTTGATGCAGCTGCTGCAGGCTGCAAAAAGCCAGGAGCCTGCCAGCACCATGCAGAGGGATTGGATGCCTCCCACAGGCAGGAGGGGCAGGGAGAGTTAATTAAAACACACTGAGCAAGTGTAAAGTTTTATTACAGAACACAAAGGTAGGCTGGTTTCTCCAACACACATCTGCATAATCCAGCCTGGGCTCCTGCAGCTGCACTGCGCTGTGCACGCTGCTGACACCGATATTGTTTTCATCTATTTTATTGAGAAAACAGTATCCAAGGTTTAAGCTGCATAACAAGCCCTGATGTGCAGTAATGCCTTGCTTTCTTTCTGCTGACAAATCTAACTGGAAACTCCCAGGTAGTAAGTGACCATCCTGCAGACAGGCATGCCCATCTTCCTGCCACCTCCTTTTCAGCAAAAATGTGAAATCTCAGGAACAGGCAACATGACAGCAGGAGGGGAATTCCAGATCCACGGCAGGTTGCAGTTATACCCCATGCTCCCAAGCCATGCCAGAACTGTCTCTGCTGGGCATAGGAGAGTCACCAGGAGATGTGAGGTGGGTACATTTCTCCTGCACAGGTGACTGTGTACATATGCCCTGGTAGCAAGTACCAATTCCCGTGGGTAAATGGGCTACACATGAGTTATACATGAGGCAGAGCCACGGAAATGGGTCAGCACTAGCAGGCTGAGACCTGCTCCAGCCCAGCCAAGCACAGGAGCCAGAGTGCATCTGAGCTCTGTCTGGAAGCTCCACCAACACTGCAGGGCTGTTAGTGCCCAGATCTCTGCCTGTCCCTCTGCCCAGGCAGACTGCAGGAAGCAAATGCCTTTCAGAAAATGTATTGGCAGAAGCAACGAGCACCTCGAACTCTGGAAGTGTGAGAAGCACGGGGTTTGGGGCAATACTCAGCCCTGAACCTCTGTTCATGCCTTTACTGCCAAGCAGGGAGGAGAGGGCATGGGGGAGGCAGGACTGTGGATTCCACTTTGGCAGGACAGATTACATAAAGGGGGAACGAGATTGTGCTGCCTCATTAATCATGATAAAGAACATGCTCAAAGAGAGCCTGGCTTTCAGCATAGTAATTAATGAGCTCTTTAATTTTAGGCTGTAACATCCAAACTACCCCATTAGTCAGCAGAGCAGCTCCAAGTGTCCTTCCCATGTGATGTCAGGGAGATGCACAGGGAGCTCTGGAGTACAAAGCACAATGGGCTTTTCCCACAGTGTCAGAGGTTCATGGGCCATGGTTTCAGCACATTGGAGGTTTAAAGCCCTCCTGACCAGGTCAGCCATCCTGTTGGCCTGGAAGAAGCCAGGGATCTGCCATGCCTTCCTGTCCTGTTTCTGCAGGGGCTCTGGGATTCCATGTTTCTGGGGATCAAAACGAAGGGCTGGAGAAAGCAGGCAACTGCCTCCACTCTCAAATAGATCTTGTTGGTGTCTGCATCACTGTGAGGGGATGATCCTAGCCCTACGTCTGAGAGCAGCCCAGAAGGCATACAGCACTGGGGACTGGGTATTTCCACATCCCACCTGCATGTAGACCGGCGGCACAGCTGAGCCCAGGAAACCTCCTACAGGGAGCAGGCAGGTTGTCTTAGAGCAGCAGGCCATGGCTCCTGCAAGCTCTGTCTGGCCTCTTGATGGTGGAGAAAGGAGCATATGTTGAGAAGAGAAGGTAGGGTTTGGTCCTTCCATGCAATCTTCCCGGGATTTCCTAGTGCGCTGATGTTCTGTGGCATCCTGGATGCCGTGCAGGAGCTGTGGGGGTTTCAGCTAAAAGGTAGTCATCCTTGCCTCTCCCTCCCCATCTCCTGCCACCTTTCCCAAAGCGCACTGCTCTGCCATGCCAGAATTTCCACTGCGAGCTCCTTGGGGCTACCTCTGCTGCTGGCTGCACGGCCTGGCAGGTGAGCAGAGTGCTCAGCAGTGAGCAGCTGCACTGAGAAGCACCAGCTCCACAGCTTGGGAGGGTCCAGCACCATCAGGAGGGCTCCCATGGCCACCCCTGGCAGGGCCACCATGCCAGGACTGGGCTGTGCCCCCCATGCCACCTTGGGCCAGGGGCAGTGCCTCCAGCAGAACTGGAGGGTGCCCAGGATGGGCGCTCCCACTGCGGTTCATTTTTCTAGAATAGCATTAGCAAAAATATTCCTGGCTCCCTGGTTAAAACCCAGCCCAGCCCCTGCTGTTCAAGGGAGTGAATATACCATATATACAAACTGGAGATTTGCCCCACATATTTTTCTCAAAGATTGTATGTCTTTTCTTTTTTTTTTTTTTTTTTCATAATTCTAGTCATAAATGTCACATGTTAGAACCCAGATCTCATTATTGTGAGCAGGGAAATGTATGCCATGTAATAAATTCTTTTGTGGGAAATAACCCTGGTGACTAGTGGAATGTATGAATTTATTACTCTTTGTAGGAGCCTTTCCTCCTATGACTTAAGGAGAGATCTATCATCCTACAGGAGACCTTGCTGGTTCTCTGTTTGGAAACCTTTATAAAGCTTTATGTCACATTTCCTGCCTTCATGTCCTAGGGATTCATTCAGCATGAATCACATTAAAAACAAGGTGTTTTGAAAACAGGCATCAGTGCATCAGAACTGCAAGGGCAAGGTGTGCTGACACCGTTCCCACACCAACCACCCTGCATGAGTGGCCAGCTTTAGTGTCCACCAGGGCTTTTCTCCCAGTGCCCACACCTGCTGCAATTTTAATAGCTGAAAGGTGCTGAGACCACTCAGCCAGAGGCAGCAATCTAGGCAACACCGAATACCACAAAAGAAAATATTTCACTTCTTGTTGTAAGGAATCTTTGGTGGTGGCTATGGTCATAGGAAAGGGCCACAATGCCCCTGTCTTATTGCATTGTGAGTTGAGGACAGGTAGATCTGCCATACTTCAGGAGAGGTGCTCAGCTGCAGCTGCAGCAGGTGCTCAGGGCCTCTTTGTCTCCTAGATGAGGAAGCCCCTGGAGTAAAGAAAACAGCATAATCTGAAACATCCTGACCTGAGCCCTGTCTCCCCTGTGCCCGCCTCCCAGTGCACATCACCTCTCCACCCTGCTCCCCGAGCACAGCCACAGCAGGCATTGGGTGGCCACGGCATGGTGTCCAGCAACAGCCCTCAGCAGCACTGCAGCCTCCTCTCCTTCCTGAGGCCAGCAGCTGCAGCACCGCAGGGCCTGCCAGCAATAACTTCCCCTTTGGGGTGCAAGGGAGTGGGTGGAAACACCCCGCCCTGAGCGTTTTGAGCACATGGGCTCCATTTGGGAAGCTGCCCCACAGGGAGGCTGCGGGTACCCTGTGTCTCTAGTAGGAGCATTAGGTATTCTGCTGGCTCCATTGAGAATGGGTGAGCATGCTGCAGTGGTGGTGAGATGGGGCTGACAAATGTGGAATATCACAGGAGTAAATTGCATCAGTTCAGCTCCAGACATTGCATTAGAGAGAAATGACACTCCCAGCAGGACACTACCCCACTGCACAGGTATGGGTGTGTGAGCACTTAATGACAAAGCTGCTGCAAAATTATGCCTTGGTATCCCATTGTCAAGTTTATTTTAATATACATTCAAAACACTCAGAATACAAACCTTTTCTGTAAGATTACAAAATGCTCAAGCACTTCTGCAATTTGGATGGCAGGGGATCAATTATTTGGGCATGGTTTTGCATATAATGGCCTGCAACAGATTGTAAAGTTTCTCAGTTAGTGAAGCAATTATGAATACTGAATACAAACTAATGGCTAGAGAGTGGTGGAACTGGGCCATCTGGACTCAGACACATGCTTCTGGCTAAGAGGGGAAGGACTGTGGGGAGGAGACTAAGCAACATGCTATAAGTACTTTGTTAAGTGTGATCTTTACGGAGCCTGCTGTAACAGAAAAGATGTGGTGTAAGAAACAGACTCCAGGAACAAAAATAAAAATAAAAGTAAGCATAAACAAATGCAAAAATAAAAATAAGAGAGAGAGAAGTGCTGAAAATTGTATTGCCAAGAAAGAAGTTCAGAATTCACTTCCGTGTGATTACTGTTTATTCCAGAAGACCAGATCACTTTGTTTGTTTAATGATTCAAAGCAGAATATTTTCAAAAATCCTTGAAAGCATTCACAAACAGTCTCCCACCCAGCCAAAACCCAGCTGGCAAAATTCCTGGGTGTGAGGAAAGATTTATTTATCACTTCTCAGTAATGAATATTTGGTTTTATTTTGTTGAAAAGGGAAATCAGTCAGAGCTTTGACCATGCACAGTTACAATTACTGCTTTCCCTAAAACAACAGAACTGAGAAGAATGGCTCCAGAAACCACCTCCTTACAGCACATTCCCAGCACAGGGCTCAGGCACACACAGTCCCAGGCTGTGTCCTGCTGCTCCAGGTTTGAGTGGGCTGACCCCAGGCTCCCCAGTGTATGTCCAGGCTCCCATCCTGCTTCCCACCATCATGCCCAGGGCATCGGGCCCCGCACATCCCTCTGGTGGCATGCAGACCTGCTGTTCTTGTGCTTCTGGAAGCATTTTATCGCCAGCACACCGGTACTCGTCATCATGAGAAGTATCACTGCACGAGTGCCCCTGGAAACCGAGGCATCGTGCACCCTGGAACTGCCCTGCTCCGTACTGGCTGAGCAGCCCTGGTCCACATGCAGCGACAATTGGAGCTACGTGTTTTATTTCTTGTGTTTTTCAGTCCATTCATAAAAAATGCATGTAGGATGAAAGGTTTTACACAGCAAACAGAACTGAGATTTAGGGCTACAAATGTCAGATTTCACAACGCTCCCTCCATACAACTTCTCAGAGGAAAATCACATCACAGGTATCATGAGCTGGGGGATGGGGCCACAGATTTCCTAAAAGTAAATGAAAATGACATCAGGATTCATTTTTCTCCTACTTTTAAAAATCAGCCTAGCAGGAACATCAAAGTAATACATGAGTCTGGTCATTCCCATAATGTATTATTATAAATCAAAAACAAAACCGTGGTCAAGTCAGGTAGAAAATCATCTTCCAGAGAGATCTGACTGAGCTCAGCAAAGGAGAAAAGGCTGACACAACATCTTTAAACATTTTTAATTACCCTGTCAAACTGACAATTATAGAGCTAATTATTAGGAAGACAGTACCAGATATACCAAATAGCACATTACCAGTATTTTTATGTAATTATGTAATTTAATGAATTGAAGGCTACAGTAATGGACTATATCTGGTTAATTAGGGACTCCCTTTCTGCTAATAATGCCATTTATGTTCAGTTCACTATGTTTGTTTTTCTTCTGTAAAACCGGGCATATTTTCTCAGACGATGAAGGATTCTTCACAGCAGCTCATATGCCCCTTCTGTTATTGATGGTACGCAGGTTTTTTTTTGTTTTGTTTTTTTGTTTTTTTTTTTTGTGGTGTGGACAATGTGCTCCACTGACTCCTTTTCATTTCCAGCTTTGCCCTATTCACTAGGGGTTAATATGGCCCAGGGCTGGGCTCCTGCAGCTCTGTTGGCACTGGCATCCCAAAGCCATGCAGCACCCTGGAAGAAGCACCCTCCTGCCCCAGCAGCCCCAGACAGGGCAAGGTGAGGGTGGGGAGTGCAGCAGCTCGCAAGGACCCTGCCCAGCAGCATGCTCCTTGCCCTGCACCCACAGCAGCAGCAGCACCCATGCCTCTGCCAGCCCCCGTCCCTGCACCCCATGGTCAGGGCATGGGGAGCTGCTGCAGAAACGTGCCCAAGCACAATGGGCTGGCCAGTGAGGGTGCGCCCCATGGCATGAGCCACATGAAAGAAAATAAATAATTTAAACATTTTCCCTTGCAGATAAAACATTGGGAAGGTTTGGAGCCTCCTATTTCCTCGTTGTTGAATGAAAATTGTCTCATAAATTATTGATTGTATTTTAAATGTACCCACAGAAGCCATTTTAATTCTTCTTTTCTCTTTTTGGCAATAATTAACCTATTTACATTTTTTAATCACTTGAAGATATTTCCTGCTGATTGTTAGCTGGATGGGAGGGGTTGCCTGCTACACAAGCCCACCAGTTTTGGGAGATTCCAAAGGGAAGAACTGGCCGTGGGAAACCTCACAGCCATGCTCCACTGCCAGGCCAGAGCCTCACATCCCAGTAAGGTAAACCTTTCCCTAATCAGAACAGCAACATTAACAGAAGTACCAAATCCCTCCTGAGTCCTAGCCCAGCCCCAATCAAAGACTGCCACCTGGCTGCCCTGTGGGAAGGGGCTTCTGTGAGGAGAGATGCCCCCGGGCTGGATGGGGCTGGGCAGCAGCAGGTCCCATCAGCTGCTCCTTGCTGCCCGGTCACTGCTGCTCAGATGCTTGGCACCAAGTGCCAGTCCCAGCCAGTTCACCTGCACATCCCAGCATCAGCCACTAGCAGAAAACAATGCTTAGGACTAACAAGCAGTTCCACAGAGATCCACCTCAGGGGGTGGGACATGTACTCTTGAGCACTCTTGAGCACACATCATGGCAGGATTGTCCGCTGCCCTTGGCTGCAGCATGGAGAGGGCACTGCAAGCAGAGTGAGGCATTCTGTGAAGGCACTAACATAGTAGGCTCATTGCAGAACATGAGATCTAACAGAGAGGATTTGTCTAGGACATGAACTGCTGACAGATAGAAAGCCTAAAATTTGCATCTGCCCCATCACTTCTGCAGAAAAAGTTGCTGAGCTACCTCTACTGTCCCTTGATCTCCTGCAGATGCACAGCAGAAGAAGCTGCAGCTGAGATGGTATATGCGTCTGAGGAGCAGCTTGACTAAGTGGGCAATAGAAAGGAAATCTGTTAAAGCCTATGGGTACAGGCACTTGAATCATAGGAGCAAAACTGCAGTGCTGCTCACTGTGAGTGAGTCAACAACACATCAAAGATGAGTTTGGGAACATGAGCTATGAAGTTTCTGCTGTCTCTCTGAATTAGACTGAGACACTGTCATCACAGGTTATGGTAAGCATTGCTTTATGTGCTGCCCACCTCCAAGAGGAATGCTCATCTTCTGGCTTTTCACCCTTCCTTCAGGCAGAGGTGCACATGCAAGGGTAGGGGGGCTCTAATCCTGACAGTCAGCCCACATACACCATCTGCCACACTGCTCTTTTGCATTGGTCTCAGTAGCTTATTTAGTTCTTGTTACAGAATAGGTTAACAGATCCCAAAACATGGTTAAAAATAGTAGCGTTTCACCCCAGAAATCATGGGAAATGTTGTAGTACTGTATCAGTTTGCTCAGTTTCTGGGCACAATGGGTTCCCTTCAATGGAATTGGCAGCATGTATTTAAAGCAAGTGATACTATTGAAGTGGAAAAAGCAAAGATGCCAAATTAACTTCTCTGGTAGCCAAAAACACCAAGAACTAAAAGAGAATGGGATTAAGGAACATCTCTGTGTGCTAAGTGTTGGTGTAACTCACAGACTGTCCAAGACAGTCTTACAGAAAGTGAGCTGGGTGCCCATGAGCCAGCTCCCTATTCCAGGGCTGACTTCACACTGCCTGCACAGAGAGGCAGTCAGTCCCCTTTTGCAACGTGCTCCAAGACCTGGCAAACAAAAGCACCAAACCATTCTCATCATGTTTACAGTTTCAATAAACTGTAAATATTAATGCATTAATGGCACAAATTTTGGGCCCCTCACTACAAGAAAGACATCAAGGCCCTGGAGCATGTCCAGAGAAGGGCTATGAAGCTGGTGAAGGGCCTGGGACACAAGTCCTGTGAGGAGCGGCTGAGGGAGCTGGGGGTGTTCAGTCTGGAGAAGAGGATGCTCAGGGGAGACCTCATGGCTCTCTGCAACTACCTGAAAGGAAGTTGTGGGGAGCTGGGGGTCAGCCTCTTCTTGGAAATGAGGAGACATTTCTTCTCAGAAAGAGCGGTCAGGCATTGGAACAGGTTGCCCAGGGAGGTGGTGGAGTCACCGTCCCTGGTGGTGTTTATGGAAAGATTGGACGTGGTGCTTAGGGACATGGTTTAGTGGGTGATATTGGTGGCAGGGAGACAGTCGGACCAGATGATCTTCGAGGTCTTTTCCAACCTTAATGATTCTATGAAATATTTTGCAGGTGACTTCCCCGCAGAGTTCTACTAGCTTTGCCTACCATGCACAACCAAACATATTCAAGCAGTTCTCGTCTAAGTGAAAGCTGTTGTTAAGAAGGAAGAAATTCAATAATGTACTTGTAAATTAATAAAATCCTGGCAATTGTGAAAACATTCTGGGCTTTTGTTGGCCTGAAGATTTATTCAGTGTTGCTGGCTTCCCAGCTGAGGCAGAAAATATCATAAACCTGCCAAGAGAAATGCCTCTGCAAAATGTTCCAGGCTCAGCTATAACATTCTTCTACCTGCTGGCACAGCAGCCATGGTGCCCCAAAAAGGCCAAGAGCTGAACCTGCACACTCTGTCCCCTTTGTCCCTGCCACGGACCAGTGAGTAGCATTAAAGCTGACAAGAGTTGATTGTTCTGCAGTTTGGATTCAGTTCGGGGGGATCTTTCAAAGCGTCATTCTTTCTAGGAATATAATAAACCTGAAACTGTGTTATACGCCTATCAAAATCAGCACTGTCCATGAGGGAGTGCTGGGAAAGCTGTTACAGGGATCTGGTCTGTGTACTAGCTCCTGTTTGCAGCCAGCCCAGGTTCCTGGCTGTGCTAGTGTTCACTGCTCACTCAGGCAGCGGCAGCTTTTGTCAAAGCACTCCCATGATGCAACCACCTCTCCCCCAAGCTCCCATTTGGTTCCTGGTTTCCCTTTGGGTTGCACCTTCAGACAGCTAGACATCCATGCAAGCTGGGTCTGCAACCTTCTTGCTGGCAGGGCCCCAGTTCACCATGCTCTTTGTGAGAGCAGCGTCATGCACAGAGCTGTCAGGACACCACCATACTGCACATGGGGTGCTGCCAGGGTGAGGAGTGTGCAGGGAGCAACATGTCAGTCACTGCCATGCCTCCTAGGACAAGAGCAGGACATGCCGTACGGGTTCAGGCAAAGCCAGGCTGGGTCCCCTGCAGCCCAAGGCCAGCAGACATCCCAGGACACAGCAGACCTGACTGCTGCAGCAAGCCCCAAAGGAGGAGCGTTACTACCTCTAGGACAAGGGCTGAAGGCCATAGTGACCTTCAAAGCCCAACAACCTCCACAGAATGTGAATCAGAGGAACAAGAGTAGACACTTGCATGTTCCCCAATAAGCTATGAGCCCGGCAGCTGGTGCTCCAGGGTCCTGCCAGCCTCCAGCTGTCATTGCACATATCCCATGGGAACCAAAGCAAACATCAAGGTTTACATTTGCTTTCTTGAATACAGAATAATGAAGGAGCAGTGTGAGTATGGGGAAGGCTGTTGGCATTGTGCCATGCCAAAGAAACGATACTGTTTAATGAAGGTCAGAAGAAGAATGTTTTCCCATTTAACAGACAGAGCTCTGTGCTGAGGATCATCAGAACAGCCTGCAGCTGGCCACACCAAAGGGCAGATGCATTTGCTGCAATTGTTTATTGTTACCTACACCTCAGGGCTTATAGACAGGAGTGCATACCCTGGGCTCTTGGTACTGCCCACGGCCTGTGCTGGCAGTATCCCACTTCCCAGCCCTGCATCAGAAATGAGGGTGCTACAGAAACTTGGCCAAACAAAATTTCTTCTCTGAGTGATCCCATCCCAGCTGTGTATGAAAACTCATTATAAGTTTAGGCAGAAATCAAAGCACTTTATCTCTGAAGACATATCAGCATGAAGGAGGGGAATAGTACAGGGCACCATTGCCTCCACAGCAGTAGGGTCCAGGAGAAAAAGCTGCACACAGACATCTCTTAGAGGACTTGGCAACAACCACAGCTTCGAGCTTCCCCAAGGACAGGCTCTGCTCACTCACAATGGAAAAAGCACAGGGATAATGAGCAAAGCCACGTGCCCTGTTAGAGTAGGGGTACACAGGGTAGGGAGACCAAACTTACCCCACAGAGCCAGGAGCTTACAGTGAGGGAAGGCAAGGAAGGAACATCCACATCCTGTGAGAGCACAGCAGCAACAGCAGCAGCCCATCTGAAGTGACACCCGTGTTCCTGTACCTGCCTTTTAAAGAGGCCAGACACAGCTCTCTTGCCCTCAGTCCCTGCTTTGAGACAGAACATTTTGCTTCTGCGATCTGAGTCAACAGCATTAACTTCAGCCCTCCAGAGAGTCTCTGAGCACTGTACCTCTCTCTGCCACTTCCCTGGGGGTCAGCAGCTGATCCAACATCTTGCTGGTTATCTGTCAAGACAGCAGAATTCACAGCAATTTTTCTAGGGTTTATAAATGCTCTGGAGCCGCCAAGTTCAGGCACAGGAGATCCAGGCTCTCTATGAGTAGCATCATTACAAGATGAACCACAGCTGAGATGACAGGGTTGCTGATGGGACCCCTGCCTTGCAAACTCGTAGTCCATATCCAAATGGACAACAAGAACCCTGCTGCTCTGCCCCACATCAGGCCAGCTCTGCAGACTCCCACTTGATGAAATGACATATCACTCTGCCCCTGTGAAGCCAGACACATCCACCAGCACAAATTCAAACTGCCCAGCAAAGACCAATCAATAACTGGTGGTGCAGACACCTGAGTACAGGATGCTTTGTCTTCATAGGTGCAGGAAGGAGGCTGCATCCAGGGACTGGAAAGGGCTGAGCACTGAGGATGATGCTACAGCTGCAGACTTCACCAAATATTTAATAGACAAATGATCCTGAACAAACACTTCTGAGGAGCAGCAGCATTTCATTTTCATTGGGGAATGCTTAGCTAGCTGATTTTATGACAATATGTATTTTATATATATATAACATTTGTGAGTGAATTTAGTGCTTGTGAATGCAAAGGAGTAATAGTGCTGGCAAGAATCAAGCATTAGGTGGAAAGATGTGCCAGCCACCTCATGTGGTCATGATGCAGCACAATACTCATGAAAGAAGTTGCTTGTGCCGGTCCTCGTGTGCTGCAAACGATAACAATGAAACTTAATGCGGCTCTATCTGTCAGAGATTCATACTGCTAGTCTCCAGCACGGTTAGCTGAAATCTCCAAAGAGGTACCAGAAGAGAGAGGAACAACTCATTTATTTTCCTTCTGAGCTAAGCATAAATACCAAGCACCTTTCCTGCTGCACTCTCTGGGAAGCATCTCAGGTACACCAGCCCTTCCCACAGCACCACTCCCTGCTTCCAGACTCCAGCTGCTCTCGTATACATTAATGCCAAATTGTCTGAAAACTACCCAGGCCTTTTGTAATGTCTAGCCATCTGCACAAGCAGTAATGGTCGTGTTGATGCAACATGTATTTCCTCTACAGAATACAAACACACTGCCTCGGCCCTGAGCCTCCGTATCTCGTTTTACTCAGCTTCTCTCCTGTATTCTTCTGCTGCCTTATCAGCCGTGCTGAAGCTCAGTGTCCATCTTTCTTCATCACCATTTCATGCAATGATACAGACTTTTTTTCCTCCAGTCATTTACACATTTTTGCTACTTAAAGTCTAAGATTTTCTGGCTGACAAATCATCAGGAGGGACATCCCCATCACTCTGCTCAGTTGACTGCCTCTTACAACTGCTGGGCTTTTGAATATCTAGGCTGAACTTGAAGAGCCAGCTGAACTTTTCCTTCTAGCTCATTCTCATGCAGACCTTCCTGGACAGCTGTTTCCTATTCCCCCTCCTATTGTGGCAGGTCTTTGGCAGGAGGTCAGCTTGGAGAAGCAAAGCAGTCCCCTCTGGTCTGGAACCAGAAATGCCAGATTCTGCTCTGGAGCTCGGTTTCCATCTATTTAGTGATCAGCAATCCATTAGCTGGCAGTACAGGATAAGTGGGACTGTGCAGAATCCACAGGGGAAGACAAGGGGCTAGCAGAGCTGTGAGGGCAGGAGAGATGCTCATGGCACAAAGGCAGCACTAGACAACAACAAATACCATTTTTTCTCCTGATGCCATCAGCCCATTAGCGCAATCCTTCATGCCAGGAAGAGACTGGTGTGCTGGAGGACACACAGAGAGGACAAGGGGGATGCCAGTATCGAGGACCTGACCCTGAACAAAACAAAACTGATCCATCCACCTGCTCTTCCTGCAAGCCCGGGGTACAGAGCAGGGATGAGAGAAGGTAAGGCAGCACCCGGGCTCCAGGGAGGCAGCCCAGGTGCTGAGCAGCTGCAGGGTCCCCACGGCAGCCGCTCCTGCTCCTGCCCGCCCCCCCGGGGCAGCGCAGCGCAGACCCGAGGCTTTTGGGATGGCCGGAACGGGTGGGTGCGGGGCAACACGAGGCTGCTGCCTGCTTGCTTCCAAATGTTTTTGTAGAGCTCCATCTAGGGGGGATGCTGCTGGACAAGGCTGCAGAGCAAGGCAAGTACCAGTAAACAAGTAAATGGCTCCTTCCCCTGGCCTGAGGCCTCTTGTTACATACACACTTACGGTGCTAATTAAAAAAGGGAGGGAGCAGCCCATAAATTTTACAGTTTACTCTAACTTCAGTTCCAGCTGGTTTTAAAAGAGCTAATGAAGGTAAGTGCATCTGTGCAGATCACTGGTGCATCACAGACAGCAAGCCAGCATGCTTAATTAAATGTTATTCTAGGAATAAAATTTAGCCCTCAACTGACAAGACTGAATATTAAAGCATCAGTTTCCTGAAGACCAGCTGTAACCAGAGTATCCTACTATGGGAAAGCAAAAGTAATCCCTGCTACTGACACAAACATCCCTCAGACAATGGTTAAAAAAATACCACAGCCACAGAAATGCACACTGCTGCCAAAGGCCAGCGCTGCCTCTGTGGGGCAACCAGCCACCTTACGAGATTCCCCAGGCATCCTTTGCTCTTGGACTGAAGACAGTAGCAGGGAACCAAAGTCCTGCATAGAACAATGACTCCAAATAGTACCTCTTCCGAGACAGCATGGAGCAATCCTCTAGTACAGAGGACTGCCTTTAAGGCATTAATAGCAAGCTGCTGCTCATAGTTTCTCCCGGCACCCGAGGCATTCTTCCCTACTGCTCTCACCCCTTTCCTGGCTACCAGGAGAGCCCTGAGAGCTAACAAGGGAGAGCAGCACAGCTGCTAAAAAGAAACCAGGAAATGCCCCCAGCCCTGCTGCACCCCAAGCTAACAGACATGCAGGGGAAAGGGTCAAGTCTCAGCAGTGCAGCAACAGGCTAGAAATCAGGTAGCTGAAGACCCCTCTGGGGATGGGATACAAGAGATCTACTCACATCCTCCATGTAATTTTGTTTCCAAGTGAATTGTGGTGTCTCATTTTACAGCATCAGCCCCAGGAAGAAAGACTAGTGCTAAACTACACAAATCCTCTTATATTGCTGTGCCTACAGTTGGAGGCCTTTACATATGCAGATATTGCTTCTCCTTTGCTCAGAGGTCTCTTTCTAATATAATACTTCCCCAATATTGCAGAAGTCATAACAGGGGCTTCTCCAGGGGAACACAGCTTACCTTCCAGGAAAGAGCAGTCTGTCACTGCAGCCTGATTCTCAGCACTTCTGCCACATTCCCACATCAGGACAGCAGGGTGGTGACTGGGAGGCCAGCATGCACATCTCTGCACCCAGGCCAGGCAGTCAGTGCCCAATCCAGCCTGAAAACAAGCAGCAATGACCTGCAGGGTTCCTTCCCTCCTCTGATGGTTCCCACTAGCACCCTGTGTGGAGTCTTGACAAATCTCTAATCCTCATGATATTAGCCAAGGGGGCTGGCAGCTTGATCTGCCCTTTACTGGTACTGTCAGATCAAATAGCTGCTAATTGACCAATGTGTCTCCTTTTGCTGAGCTATTAGCAACGGCACCACGGCGGCTTTCTGACATTAATTATCTGTGAGTTAGCAGTATTTGAAAACATAAATAATAGTTTGCAGGGTGAGCTCGCTGCTCCAGACATACGAGGGCAGGCTGACATGGCCACCGCAGCGTGGTGCAGCCTTGCTCCTGAGCCCTCGCTGGGCCCCGTAACCAGGGAGGGCTCGGGCCACACTCAGGAACAGCTGGCCTGGCTGCAAGTTTAGTCGGGCTGTCAGGGCCCAGGGCCGCCCAGCCTCTCAGGCCACCTTCACCTCCCATCACAAACCCATCCTTCGTGTGATCAGCTTCCTGAAGAAGCAATCCCAATGCCAGCCCCAAAACCTGATGAATGACTAGGCAACAGCACCCCAGCTTGAGGCAGACAGGCTGGGCTTAGCCCTGTTTTTGCTATATTATCTTACAGCCAAAGCCAAGCACAAAGTGCAAGAGAACATCCCATACAAAGGCCACAAGGCATATTCCTCCAGCAGACCATCACCAAAGAAAGAAAAGGATCAAAAATAGCAAACCTCAGTACACATTTCCTTTCCTGGCAGCTCTAAGAGGTTCCCATTAACCCCAACACCCTTTGTTAGAGGGGCAAACTGTCTCCACAGCAGCTACCCCTGGGATTAGCAGAGCTGAACAGTTAGCAAGTAAAACAGCCACAGCAAAACAAACATGCTCCAGGCACTCGCTGCTGAGAGGGCTGGAACAGGTTTAATACTCACTTCTCTGCATTTCACACATGCATTCGCATTTAGCAAACACTCATCTGAAAAACCCTGACCCCTCCTTTCCTCACAGTAGCACTGCTGTGAGACACCCCCTGCACAGTCCTCCAGCCTGGCCCTTCTGGCTCCTCTCAAGGGCCCAGACAGGCACACTGCTGCCTGCCACGGAGCTCAGACACCCGTGGAAGAGGCTTCCTCGTGCCTGGTCGTTGGGGAATTGACGTGGCATCCAAGGATTGCTTCCCAAAGCAGAATCTTGTTGTCTGATGAGAGGCAGACCAAACCCCATCATCTGGAGCAATGCTGCCGGCCACCACATCTGAGAGGGAAGCAGCTTGAGAAAGGAACCTGGGCTTGTGGCAGTGAAGGGCAGGACATCCCTCTGAGGTGGCTCCTGTCAGCTGGGAAGAGCCAGTTTACCTCTCATTCTAGAGGTGACCCACTGAAGGTTATGCTGTCATCCCCTTTTTGAATAATGTAGCTGACACATGATACAAAAACTGAGATTAAGCAAGGAATAATAAATTGATTTTCACAGGTTAATCCAAAGGCTGGACCCTAAATTGTCTGTCTGCAATTATCACTGTGGCTATTGCACAAGAGCAGCTAGAGGACTCAAGAAATATACTTAATGAAGATTCTGTCACTCAGAAGCTTTGCGTAACACCAGCTAAGAATTAACTAACATTTATACCAGTGATTTTTGATGTAATAGAGTAGCACACAACACACTCTTCTAAGTGAGAAGTGCACTGCCTGCCCTGGCACTAGCATTCCCCCCATTGACCCCAGTGTCCCACTGCCTTTGTGTTTTGATCCCAGATGTTTTTTTTCTAACAAAGCCTCTCAGCTTGGGCTATCAGCCCTGTTTTGCCGTGCCTTCCTTTCCTCCCACGTTGAACAGACACAGGAGTTCAGTGTCTAGCAGCCCAGCCTGCGCCCCTTCCACACCCCAGCCCAGGGCCCCTCCAGTCTGTGGCCTACCAACACTGTAGGACTTTCACAAAGTCACATCCAGGAGGAAATGGGAGTAGTCTCAAACCAATGCTTCACTCCACCAGTGTCAAGCTCAGAAATAGAAAGGATCTAACTGTCATCCAGCTCAATGCTCTTTGCCTGCATCTGGTCTATCCCAGGAAGCTTGCGTCTCAGACTGATGAAGACAGACAGGGCTGCCAGCAGCAGCCATAACTCTTCTCCTGCCTTTCTCTAGGTGCTTGCACCCTTGGTGTCCCTGAGCTCTGCTATGGTAGCTGTCCCAGGCAGCTTTTCCTCTAGCAGGTGTGGCTGCTCACTGCAGTGGTGAGCCAGGGTGTCACAGCCCGTGGGGTCGGCACTGGATGTGGGTGACGCACACTAAAGAAGGAACATCCCCTCACCCACGTCCCTCCGTCACCCTGCCCAGGCTCCACTTCCAGCCCGGTGCACTTCTCTCATCCTGGCATTTCTGGCAGAAAAGAGCATCCTGAGTCCATGCTGGGAGACAGCAAGCTGTGCCATCAGCCCTTCTGCCCACTGAGCTCCCCAGGCAATCATTTCAGGCCTGTAGGGAGCCCATTCTGCCAATGGCCCCCCCACCTGCTCAGCCCTGCGTTACTGAGGGAAGGTGTGAGCAGCAGGAGTCAGCCCCTCGCACTGCCATGCCCTCCAGTGTTCCTGCAGCAAGTGTGCCAGGACATGAACTGCTGGACCCAGGGGTACTTTCCTTCAGACCCTCCATCTCCACGACATCTGTCAGCTCCTCTCCTCGCGTTCAGGACATGCTGCTGCGCCCAGCGAGTGCTGCGGCTCTGGGAAGGGTGGGAGGATTGTGAGGCCCACTGCCAGTACTGCAGTGGCCCAAGCATTTTTTTTTTTTTATTTAACAAGTATATTGATAAGGAAGAAGGAAAGATGGAGAAAAATCTCCTTCCACCTCCAAGAGACCCCGTCTGGGCTGTGAAGTCAGCTGCAGTGGGGCTGGGCTCTCTGACCCACTGGGAGCTGCAGAGAGCAGGCAGCAGCACAGCTAGCAGGAGACTGAAAAGCATTCCATAATGCGAAGTGAATCGCTTCTAGCTACGGAACTATGTGAGCCTTCCCTGTCCGTATTCTCCCTGTGTTTGCAATCCTATCCTTGGAACCCATTATATTCTTGCTCTGTTGAAATAGCTTGTGGCTTCAAACTTGAGGAAATGGAGTATGATTGGTTTCCATCTCCTCAGGGCAAGCTCATACCCCAAGAGCCAACTGGCCAGTACTGTGAAACATAATATCCTCCATGATATTTCACCAATTATCCTTCTGGATGAAGCGTGTAGCAAGTCAAACAAGCTGGAATCATCTTCCACTGGATGGTGGTAGCTTTAAGGAAATTCAGACCTTTAGCCGGAGGTAGATGGATATGACCTTCCGTAGTGTAATTGTAACAATTTTACCATTTTTATTCCCTAGTAGTTGAAATATTTCAAAAACTAAATGACCGAAGGTCATTAAACTTTGTAAAGAGATTGCTGCAGGTATTTCCAGACATCTATCAAAAACTAAGTCACCATGACTGCCTATGACTAGAGGAGAGCACAGACTGGTAAATTGTCTTGTTTTATATCCCTCCAGCATTTTTGCTGAGGTTTCCTAATTTTTCATAGCCAATTTGTTGGCAATGCTAATTAAAATTAGAGTTGAGTAAGAGGTATCTTTATCTGCTTATCACCTTATCTGATATGAAAAATGAGTCTGTCTTGAGAAATAGCATGAAGACAGATACCTACATAACACAGGACTTTTTAACCAGTTTCTGATTTGAGCCAGGTTACTTTGAGTGACTGCTTCTGCTTGTCTGTGATATTTAAGAGAGACATGCAAAAAATTTCCACACTTCTGCTTTCTCTGCTCATAACTGCACAATTTGTATAAATATGAGAAGATGCAGGTCTGGGATATATTCATCTCATTTCTGATATTCTCAGTGTCTATCACAGTGTTTATCGCAAGAATAAAAGCAATGAAAACAACAAGACGTTTTTAAGTAAAGTGCCCAAGCAAACTCCCCAGAGCTCAGAGAGTCACTTGCCCTGGTCAGGGCCACCAGCCAGTGAGAAGTGCAGCGCCCACCAAGGCTTGGCCTGGCTTCTGCCGCAGTGACAGCCTGCCCCACAGAGATGGGCTCTTTCATGCCAGGTCCTGGGCCACGGTCCCCACCTCACCACAGGAACCACTTGGTGGTGAAAAAAAGTCAGAACAGTTTTCAAGAAATTGTACGTTACACCTGCATAGCTTCTGACATTACTTCATGCAAGGCTCACTATAGAAGATCCATACTAACCCCTCTGGACAGCAGTAACATCACTGATGTTCCCTGAGCAATGGATGCAGGAAATAAGATCTTCATGGGCCCCTGTCCCCATATGGGTCTCCCAGGCCAGCAGCTCATGCAGTGTGCAGGATGAGGCCAGCATACTCAGTGCAGGAGTAGACCTGGTCCCAGGAAGACTCTCTCTGCAAATGGCATATAGCGGCATCAGCTACCGTGCATCTCATTTTAAAAGCATGACACAACTTATATCACAAGATTAGATTGTTTTTTTCTTGCCATTCTTCTTGCTTTGTTTCAGTGGGGGAGAGGAAAAAAAAAAATCAAGCCACAGATAACTCGATCAGGGTGTGCATGGTGAGTAGCCCAGAATGCTGTGAAATCACATAAAAGATTTGATCAGAGTCAATATCGGCTGCTGAGCTATAATAGCTTTTGTGATTCTCCTAACAGGATTTTAATTTTATGTTTATTATTTGGGGACTAGCAAAGCACATGAAATGCCTGTGTGGTGGTGTGGGCTCCCTTTTCCTCTGTTCTCTGAAAGGCTGGGAAAACTCAAGTGCAAAGCAAGCTGACTTTCAGTATTTTTAATTTTTGCTTGTGTTCCCCAGGCTTGGCAGGAGAGAGTGAACTTAATTAAAATCAATGGAGAAAAAGAATGGGATAAATCACAATATGAATATTCTCAGTGTCTGTATGCAAGCATAGCATATGCAGGCTCCTGCCTGCATTCAAAACAGCAACTCCTTCAAAGCACAGCGGAGCCTCCTTGCTTTCCATTGTCTCCAAGAAACAACAGCTTTTCAAAGCGTTGCAGCTCCAATTTGGAGGCTGCTCCCTCCTTCCGTAACTTGCTCTGCTTGGATGGGTGATGGTCAGAAGCAGTCGAGAAGGTGCTTTTGCAGAGTCTTCCAGTGTGTGCTATCCTGAGCAAACAGCTGCTCTCCCTGGGCAGCCCCTAATGCAGGCACTGCCACAGCCTGGGCTTACAGGGCCAGTCCAGCCTCTGCCCAGCACTGACCGCATGCAACAGCGGTACCACCACCTGCCCACAGGCCCCAGCACAGCCAGGGAGACTGTTTCACAAGCCATTTTCTTTTTCTTCTGTTTTTGGCATTTTGCTAGTGGTAAAGGGAAGCCATCCGATTCTTTTCTTCAATTGGGAAATGCGCTTTCAAAGCGTGTACTTTCCACAACATGCAGAATTGTCCTTTACTCATTTTTATTTGTGCATCTGCAACGAATGCATCTGTCCTAGTGCCTGGGACCTTCCTGCTGCAGAGCAAGAGCTGGGAGGGCTGGGGACAGTAATGGCAGGGCAGTAAAATGGGTTCAGCTCTCCTAAGGACCATCACTGACCCTGAACCATCATGGGTCAGAAAACGTGAGCAAAAGAATGGGAGAGAGGAGTAGAGGAACACTGGGAAGGAAACCATCTCTCTGAGCATGATTCAGCCCCAGCACAGCGAGCACCAGCACTGCCCACCCTGCTCATTCCCAAACAGGCTGTTTAGGGGAAATCTCGGACTGTTTTTCAGGGCAAATAACAGCTCTTTAGAGTCACCTGTCAGCATAAGTTGATGGATGTCAAAGCCTTCACCACATCGGTCAGACTTTAATTGCAATGTGTGGTGTGCTGAGCTGTTTAGTGGGTTAAAGCAGCAACAGGTGCACCTCGCTCCAGGGCCAGGGAGGCATCTGGCTGTGCTGGCTCAGTGGCTGCAGCTGCTCCAGCGTGCAGCGGGGACAGCCCGGGCTGCCCTGATCCTGTGCCGTGCGGGCAGTGCTGCACAGATGACTGGAGGGCGCTCCCAGGTGTTCCTCTCCTGCCAAAAGCAGACACTGCTGCCCAGCAGCCTCCTGCATTACCAGTTTTCTCAAAGCCCTTGGGACTCACAAGCATTAAGCAGGCCCCATTGTTGACCTGAGCCTTGCCAGGCCGACGCATCTCAGCAGGTCCGTTTGGATCTCCGCTACCCAGACCTGCCTCCTCTCCACACTCTGAGCTCGTGGTTGGCACCGTGCCTGGGCCTGTTCCTCCCCCCCGGTTTAGCTAAAGCCAGGAACGCACCACTCTAGCCATAAAGCAAGAGCTACAGGGCTTCCTCTCATCATGCAGCCAGGGCTTTAGTTTTAATAAAATAAAATAAAAAATCATTATTCCATTGTTTAGCACTGCACGCCAGTCCCTTCCAGATGAATTAATTTCTTAATCACACTTTTAATAGGGGAGACTGTTAGAGCCCATGCGGGAATGGTTAATATTAGTAGTATTTAACTATCAAAAGCTTTTCATATCGTAAACCAGTCTCACGGTCAAACAATAAAATTCACAGTCTAATTGGTGGGTAACAGGCCTCCAGGCACTCATCACTTATGACAGCCAACAGCAGCAATGCCGCGTGCCGGACCACGACAGCCAGCTGCTCTGGGCAGCCCACAAGCAGCTCTGTTCATTCCCAGCCCCAGCGGCGCCCCGGCCCCCTCTCACCAGCAGGGAGACCCTCAGAATGACAGCGGGGGCCATTCATCATTGCCCATTCGGATGTCTGCCCATAGCAGGTACATGCGAGTGGGTGTACAGCACAAGCGAGCACTCAGCATCTATGTGGGTTGCTCAAGACAGCGTTTTTCTTCCAGTCAATCTTTCACAGATTTATGCTGGAGAAATGGGAGCATTAAATATCCCCTTGCTGTAATTCAGCATGCAGCAAGAGATACAGATTTAAATATTTAGTAGCACATAACTGGCTAAAAGCCTCAGCAACATTTTTAAAAATCACTTCTTAATAAAACTGGACTGAAATATTCCCCGCAGTTAGAATTTATGGTTGGTAATTGGTGTTCTTGTGATAAATAGGAGTGAATATATATTTATGAACAACAAATATTAATGAAGAAATAATACAGGAGCCCAACTTCAGGCTGTGCAGCTCGCTATTACTCTACAGTATTCCCCAAGGAACACTGACATTAAGCAAACACAAAGGCATAATCTTGTTTGACTGAAAAAATCCAGGAGAAAGGAAGTGTGGTCCTAGGGCACAGAGGCTTCCTCCAGAGGCTGCAAGATTCAACAAAAGAATCCATGCAGTCCATACAGGGACGCTTGCATCCGATGCGAACTGTACTCCCTAGGCTATGTATCAGATACATCTCGTATCTGAGTTGCAGTTTGCAAACACTCCAGCACTATTGATTCTTATCATGGGTGAGCCATTAATTTGCATGTGTTCCACTATGATTAAAAACTTGGAGGCAGAGCCTACAGTAACTGCTCCTTTTCTGTATGATGGCAGGATGAGATTTATCTATAGGTGATGATCTTGATTACTGCTTAGGCACAGCTTATGCAGGAGAAGCATGTTGATTAATCTTCATTTTTCACCCATCAGGAGCAGTTTTTAATGCCTGTTGCCTTCTGCACCAGAATCTCAAATTAACGCATAAGCCAGATAGAGAAATCCCACAGAGCCCCGTCCACCAGCACACAGGTCCTCTCCTGAACACAATACTGCTCTGAGGCTGTGCCTGGGCCCAAGCTGGGGGCACGGAGGCAGAGGCAAGCCTGGCTGGTGTCTGCAGCATGCCAGGCACCTCTGACAGGCTCACTGGAGCCTACTGGAGTAAGCCATCACATTTCCCAAGGTCCATGGAAGGTACCAAAGCCCCCAGGCAGGCAGAAACAAGGTACTGACACGACCACAAGAGACTGGCTTCAGGGAGTGAGTCCTGCTGCATGAGCAGTTGGACCAGTTGTGATGCCCCAAGCCTGGCTCTTCTCCCTGCTGATGTAACTGCCCTCCCACAGAGGCTGGCACTCTCCACCATGCTCTGACAGCGTGGAAGAGCAACATTGTCTGTGAAAACCGCAGCAGCCACAGGAAACATTTCTAGCATTAAATAAAATAAAAGAGACTTTTTTCCTGCAATAGAAACTCTGTGATCTTGCAACACAATTTGCATAAACAGACAATTTGGCTATAAACACTTTCAATGTTAACTCGTATTTACATATAGAACAACTCACTCAAAATACAATTAAAGACCTTGATGAATTGGAAAATGTCAAAACATTTAAAAGGCTTCAACATACATTTGATTTACATCTCCTTGGTCAGACATTAAACTGGAGATTGTTTACATTTTCTCTTCCAGAGCCCAGAGCACATGGAGATTCTGTCTCCCTGCATCAACAACCCAGACCACCAGCACATGCAGGGATCATTAGCGGTTATTCTTCCACACAGAGAATCATCTGTGTTTTCTCTAAGAACAAATTTAAAATGAGAAGTTTACAGCTCAGATTCCTAGACTCACTTTACAGCTGTCTCCACTCATTCATTACCCTTAAAGGAATCAGTAGGCCCAATATTTTTCACATTGTCCAGAAAATACAGGCTGGGAGGATGCTACTCATCCTTCAGAAATACAGAGCTACTTCAGCAGAAGGCAACAAAGCAAAGAAAAGCCCATCTCACTCCAAGCAGGCTGCTACCACAGTTAGGGCGCCTGACACATATATGTTCAAATGCCCTTGGAGGGAAGGTAAGACACAGCCCGGGCCCCCCTTGTCCTAGAAGACCCTCTGCCAAAATGATTGGTGAAGGAAGGAGCCTTGCTTGCACTGCACACACCTGCACAGCAGCATTTGCCAGTGGGGACCAGAGAGGGCCCAAACAGGCAAGATGAGACAGCAGAGCTTTACAGAACACAAGTGCCAAGTTACATATTCGGAACCAGGCCTCGTGCCTCTGTTTCTCTCATTTTCTTACCACCAGAGCATATCTGCCTGGGACCAGAACACAAAGCAACCTAGCGGAGACTGTCCTGATCTCCAGGAGCTAAGGACCCCTGGAAATCTCACCAAAAACTTGGTATTTTTTCTGCCAAGTTCTCTGCCTCCGATTGCACACTGAGGTTATCTGATAGCTAGTAGAGTCCTGGAGAGTGAGTTGCTTCCCAAACCACACCAACCGAACAAGGCTCACCTACTGCTGAAATAATAAGCAAGAATGCTTGTCCTTTCTGTTTCCAGAACATTTTGAAGGCTGGTCACAGCTGTATTTCTTCTCTTCAAGGTCAGATTCCTTAAGGGTTACAGGCTGAACAATTCCACATATATCCTAAAAATACACAGCTTTATTTGTAAATCACCTAATACATTTTAAAGGGCAGGCCCTCCATGTTTTACTTTTTATTGCCACTTATCTTCCATCTCTGCCACAGTGTTTATCCTCTGCTATGCAAAGGCACATATCCACAGCCCTCTGTTTCTGGAAGGCTGACACGGCAGAACACCAGGAGCTCAATCAAGTGTGGCCCTTGTAATCTGTTAGAGAGCTCATGGAGGAGATCAGCGCGCTTTCTGAAATACCACTGAGCATATAAAGCAAAGCAAAAACCTATAAACAACCATTGACCATGGAGCTCAAAGGAGATAAAGTCTGAGAGTCGCACTCATGAAGCCCACAAAATTAGCCTGGGAACGTGGTGCACATGCAGCTCCGGAAGGGAACATGCTTTGCTGCTGGTAGAGCAATGTCCCGGGTACTGGGAGTTCGTCCACCTTACAAGGAGTCATTTGCTTCGTACTGCTCTTCTATACTTCCCTCCAGGCTACGGTCACCACCAAACCTCTGTGCCTGCATGCTAGGATGAATGCTGCTTCTGCCTGGATGAAGCTACTGAAAACATGTCCCAGCCCCCGGCCAGCCCCCAGATGCACCAGCCCACCTTGGGCTATGCTTGTCCCACAGCACTAGCACTCAGCCCCACAGCCAGTGTTGGGCAAGCAGCAGGATGAAGCACACATTCACGCCACCTAGGTCACCAGTGCAGTACTAATTCAGCTCACAGAGGGTTCTCATCCCTCATTAGTCTGTCACCCAACATCCATTAGCTCCTAGCAGGGTGCTCCCATAGCAAATCCTCAGCCTGAGCCCTCCTTCCCAGGCCATAGTTAGAGCCCTTTTTTAGAGCTGCTGCTGCTACTGCCCAACAAGTTGCAAGCTGTAGGTTATTACAACACACCATACAGATGCTCTCTTTTTCCATTTGTCTGCATTAAATAATTATTTAAGCTATATTAGGTATTTATCAAGTAAACTGTCAGCATCTGAAGTTTCCTTATTGTAGCTGAAGATTGAGAGCAGCAATTTGTATGCATCCTGGCCCTTGTATGGTGTCTCTGCACACTGAAATTATGATATGAACATGATGTTTTATGAGATACTAGAACTTAATTTCAAAATTTTGGGAGGAGGGAGAAGGAAGTGAGGGGAAGCTGGTTCGCCAGGTTCTCCAGTGTAGCGAGGGGCTCTCAATTGTGTTTTTCCTGGAAACTCCGGGGCAGCAGCTGATGTTCAGGACAGTGAGAGACTAGCCAGTGGCACTGCCAACCCTGGGTTAAGGGTGCTGAATGTGACACTGCAGAGCACTTCTGCATCCCCAGAGGGACTCTTGTGTGAGAAAGCAGTCCCTGGCTGCTGTCATCTCCACTCCCACCCCAGCCTTTCCATTTCCCACCTCTTCTGGGATCTCACAGGCTTCCATGAGGGTGCTGCACTAGTGAACTGGAAGCCAAATTCAAGCCAAGCACTTCCTCCAAGGATCCTGCCCACAAACACCCCATCTGCAGGGCAGGAGGATGGGTCCTTGGTTAAAAAAACACAACTCCATGTGGAGGGCTGCCTCCACCCCATGCACACATACTGCATGCCTACCCTGGAGGATCTCAGCACAGCTGGGGTTCACTGCACCATTTATTACCACAAGTTTCCTGCATGTTGTTCTTACACTCCTGACTCAGAAGCCAAAATGGTGAGGGAGGCTGTGTGCAGAGTGGCAGCAGTTCCTATCTTTCTGAGCATGTTCCCTGAAACCCCAGGAAGCCTGGTGAAGAGGCCTGGGCTGGGAGGACTGATACAATAGTTCTTTGTCCTTACTTCCAGCTTTGGAATTTGTCTCTTCCACTCTGGTTCTGACAATTTTCACAGCAGGAACCCCTCCATGCTGGAAACTGCTTCCTTGAATTTCACAGATATCTCATGCTACTCCTTTCCTTTCCCTCTCTCCTCTCTGCTTTCCTCCATGTCTTGTCCAAGCTGGACATCCCTGGGGGGAAAATGAGAGATGCTGTTTACAAAAGATGTCAGCTCTTGGCAACCTGCATGTCTGAGGGATTTATCTGTTCTCTGAATGAGCAGCAACTGCCGCAACCCCAGCCACTCTCCAGCCATCACCATAACTACCGTCTATGTCAGCCTCCCACAGCAGGTCTTTCAAAAGATTAATTTAAAAGGTTTCAGTTTGGCTGATTGCATCTAATTTGCCTTGAACCACTGTCGTGATGTGGTGGCAGAGTTGTAGCTCTTGTTCTGGCAGCCTCCTCTCACCTCACCAGATGGCTGCCTTGGCAATTGCACTTCAACTGAAGAGGATCAACACGTACAGTGCACCCTAGGTGAGCCCCAGGAGATGGCACAGTGCTCCTTCCCATGCTCAGCTGAAGTTTTGCTCCATACCAAAGAAGTCAGAGAGCTCTGGGAAGTGCTTCAGCCCCCTAAGGAGACCTGGCAGGGCTGGCTACGAATTCAGCTCTTCTAGAGAATTTAGCAGCAGGGGTTATTACGGGAACAGGAGAGTTAGGAGAGCCCAGAGAAGGGGGCCTGTGTGGGCAATGATCCCAGGTCCCCAGTAGTGCCACAGTTCCCTAGTGGGAAGAGAAGGCTGGAGGGGTGTGTGCAGCAGAGCCCAGCCAGCAGAAGTCTTGGTGATTTGCACGACCCCAGGCCAAGGATCAGCTAGCTCTGGGAGAGGCTCCATCTCTGCGCCTCTTGGAACTGCCAATTGTCACCTTTGCCATAGGAGAAGCTGCACAGACAAGGGCACTTGGTCTGCATTTTGCTAACTGTGTTTCATCTGGTTGGTGTGTGTAAGCGTATAGTGTACACAAGCGTCTTGTATCATTCCAACAACAGCTTCAACCTATGAGAAAACAGAAACAACTACAAAGACCGAGGGAAAAGTTGCTTCTGAAACACAGCAGCAGAGAAAAAGCAGAGACACCAGCACTCGGTAAGTTCAGACCAGGGCTGAATTCTGAGATGATAAGGACAGAGGTAGAAACCCATCCCATTTTCAATTCCTATAAGAATGAGCACAAGCCATTTTTTCCTTTATATATTCTTGACACTTAACCTACTCAATGCTCTTTATTTGCATTGACCACATTTTATAGTATGATTAAATTTGTATGGAAGAGAACCAATTAGTTTTGTTTTACACTTATTGAATGCACTTTATGGTCAGATGAATTAACTCTCAGCAGTTAGTTTGATTTATCCAGCAGCATAAAGTTTGACAATCTGTACTCTCAGATAACCCATTTTAAAAGAACTATCTTTATTGTTATTTTTCTTGTTTGGGAGAAACCATTAAACCTGGAGGCAGGTATGAAGAGGAAGCAAACACTGTCAGGAGACTGGCCCTGTCCAGAGAATTCAAAAGCAAACATGCCTGTTTGCCTCTTGACAAAGCCTCTGCTGAGAGGCACCAGTATGTTCTGGAACAGTGACTGTCTTTGCAGACAAAGTGGAGCTCCAAAGAGGAGCAAGTGCCAGTCTGTTTTAGAAATGATGCTTTATCCTGTCAGAGAATTTTAGGTAGGCACAGGACATAACAGAGGAGCAGGTGCCCAAGCAGCTGCCCTGGGGAGCAGGTGGCAGTGCTGAGCGAAGAGGACACTAACCAGGGAAAATTACCACCAGGAAAGCTAGCGGGAGAGCTTTGGGAAAGAGAGCAGTCTGGGCATTCTGTCTAGACCTGCCAAACATGGAGGACATGCTGATAGAAAGCCCTTCCCTCAGCCCCACCTGAGATCTGCCTGTCCTGGCCAGTGTGTGGCCTGCCCTGAGGATGAGCTCCATCCACGCTGCTGCAGTGGGCACTGGGCTACCAGCACGATGCCCAAGGCATCCACCGAGCATCTCTGGCAGGGCTCACCACTCTGCTTCATGTGGGCAGCCAGAATCAGAGGGGACACTGGCAGCTCCTTTTCAGCCCATATTTATGACGTGCTGCGCTTAACAGGCTACACTGTCCAGGAGAAGCAAGCCTCAGCTGTGAATGACCTGAGCAGCCTGCCTCTGGCTGCATGGGCAGTTGGCTCCACAGGCCTGGACACTGAGAGACCAGGATGCCCAGGATGAATGCCTAGCACAAGCCCATTGCCACAGCAAGAGTGCATCCTGCCTCTGCTCCCAGGCCTCACAGTAACCCTGATTCCTCCTGATACCCCCGTGCCAGGAGGGGCTTCCACCATGTCTAGGGGGAAGGCAGGGAAAGACATGGCTGGGAATGCTGCAGGAGAAGGAATAAGCAAGTGGTCACAGACTGTGAAAACCTCTCCTGAGAAAGGCGTGGCAGAGCTGATGCTTGAATCAGGAATGATAGATTGGAAAGCCCTCATGAGAAGTGTGTGCAATTGGAACAATCCTTGCTGGGCCCAGCACACAGCCCAAAGAGCATCACTCTTTACCATTGCTTTTTCATTACAGATATGTCTGTTGGCATTGGGCACAAGGCATGGCTGATGGCTGTGCTAAAGAAGTTGCCTGCTCTAAGGCTGTTCCCTCTCTCTCTGTTGCTTGGGCAGTTTGGAATAAATGATTGCCAGTGCTGGTAATGCATCCCTCCAAGCTGGAGCAGACTGCTCCCAACACAGTGCGCAGAGGTGGGTCTCCCAGTGAGTCTGGTCTTCCTCTTGTGTAAGCATTGATTAGCTTGGGCTCAGCAGCCCACTCCCATCTAGCAGGAACAATCCTGCTAGAGGTTTATTACTAGCAGAGTGACACTGCCATTGACACAAGGACAAATGGGCTAAGGAAGCTGTGTGGTGCCTGGGGAGCTCTGAAGCCCAGTCTCATTTGTATTTGGCAACTATATGTGAAAAGAATTTGGTCCCAGTTAGTAAATGAAATTTAGATAATAAATTGACTCATGAGCATGCTGCCAGTTCTCATGCAATGGAAGAAACAAGGAGATGAGGGTTTATTATTTCATAAGAATGAGCTGTTTTTGTACAGGACAAGATACTGGAGAGGCACTGCTATTTTTTGGCAGACAGTGGCCACATTTGATGATCATTCATTATAAGGATCTAAGCTTAGCAGACAGGATGTTTCCCAAGCCAACTAAGCAATCAAGAAGAGCCCCCTCCTGACAGTTCCATCACCCACCATGTCCTCCCCACTTCCTCAGCATCCTCAGCCAGGCAGGTATGGTTGAGGATGATGCAAGTCCCATATACAGCAGTGACAGAAGGTGCCCAGTCACATTACTTCGTACAATAGATAGAGATCCACTCAGTGCTGCAGGTCAAACACAGATTGATGTGAAAACCAGATATGGTAGAACTGAAAAACATCCCAACAAGAAGACCTCGGAATCCCTCCAGATTTCCCATTCCTTTGCCCTTTTGTTCACAACCAACTTTCATCCCTTGCTAATTCCACACAGACAGGCACCATAATCTAGCATTTGTTAGCAAACATAAAATGATTCTTCTCTTCATGATAGATGAAGACGTCCTTGTCTGGTTCTTACAAAGGTCTTGTGGTCATCTGTCCTGCAAACATCTAGTGTATGTGTTTAGATCCTATAGTGTAAAATGCAAAAGTAGCATTTCTTATCAGATATAACACTACTTGTCCTCTAACATACAGAGCCTAAACATGATACTGAAAGCATATCAGGAACAGACTTACAAGCTGGGGGACAGAACTGCAATTTGGAGGACAGCACCCAATAAACAAGACAATCTTAGCACTCCTCTGAAGCGGACACTAACTTTGGAGGGTCCTCAAAGGACACAGTTGCTCCTCTTCCTGTGCAAGAATCCCCTTGAGAAGCTTCACATGTGTAGACTATGCAACTGCCATTTGGCCAAGCCACAAAGTATTATGAAAGTCAAAGCTTGCACTGGGAGTAGCATGCCATCTGTTCAGGCTTGAAAGACAGGAAATAACTATCAAAACTACAGTCTAATCACAATCAGCTGGCTGGCAGCTAACAAGTACACACATTGTCTGGCAAAGAACTAAGATGCTTATCAGCTGAGCATCTTGCAAGAGAGAAATGAAGTATCTGACGGGCTGAGGGAGAAATACAACAAGAGCAGGCAGCCAAAACAAGGCTAATTAATGGGGAGTCACATGGTCCACTGAAAACCAGGAAGCATCTACACAAGGATCCTCTCATTGCTCCTGTACACCT
Organism: Cygnus olor; assembly: GCF_009769625.2. Lineage (NCBI taxonomy): Eukaryota > Metazoa > Chordata > Aves > Anseriformes > Anatidae > Cygnus > Cygnus olor. The sequence continues at coordinate 17,704,776 of NC_049183.1, forward strand.
CTGTTTAAATTCATATCCACTATTAAAGGATACAGAAAATGCATAGGCCGGGAAGCAGCCAACTATGTCTACACGTAGCAAACTAAAGACAACAACAGAGATGGGAACTGAACCACAAAGCACAGCAACTAAAATATACAGTGGATAGAAGAGCTTAATCTACAGGGAAGTATGTAAGATGATCTGTGAATAGGGATACTGACAGCTCATGGTCAGTAAAGGTCAGTTAGGTTGCTGGTCTGCTTGACTCCAAGAAGGATGTCACCATAATTAGTAGTAGTGCTTTGGTTCTTGCTATTTGCTATTTAGCTCAATAAAGAAGTGACAAATTCATCACAGAGTTACATCTCTGCTCAAAGAGAACTGATCTCAGATCAATTCCTCAGTATGCCTGAAGAATTTACATTGCTAATGGATGTTGGGTGAACAGATGTTCCTGGGGTAACAAGGCTCTGGAAGGAGATAAACACAGAAGATACATTTGAACCCAAGGAGATGCTACTTTTTAAATCAGTCAGCAATGAGAGACAGTCTCATCCTCACCAACCTGTCTGAATTTTCAGCCAATTGACAGTCACAAGGGAGCACACATCCACTTATGCTCTATGCACCCAAACCAGTAGTCCCTAACTGTCTGCATGAAGAAACATCAAAAGATTTTGCATGGACAAACTACTCAGCAGCCTAAAAAAATGAAAGTCAAGAACACCAGACTCATCTTTGGGCTACGCATGTCCAGAGGCAGATGGTAAATCTTCAGAAACAGTAACAAGCCATCTGCATTCCCTGTGTGCTGCAGCAAGCCATCACTGTCAGCCTCAAGAGGAGGGACCAGGCGAGTCTTTTGGAACATGACCAGCTGACTGACATGGATGAAGAAAGAAGATGAGGAAATATGTGACTGTTAAAAAAAACATGGGGCCTTGGGACTATGATACCCATGGATGAGGATGTTGTAGAAAGCAGAAAGACGAATTGTTCTGCTGCATAGCTGTCCTCTCTCAATACTTTGTTGAAAGCCCCACCTCAATAGCATCAACATTCAATTTTCGACAAATTGGAAGATAAGGTGAAAAACTTAACAGAGACATATTCACTGTAACAGCGGTGACAGATATTCCTCAAGCACCACAAAGCACAGCTCTACTTGTGCTCAGTTCTGCACAGTAAACGGTAATTAGACTTTGCCAATCAATGTTGTTTCCTTATTGATGATGATGGGGAGATGAAGGATCTGTGATAAACAGATTCTCCTGAAGCTTTTCCCTCCTATTTGTTATTTCAAGCTTGCAATAAGAACAACGGGATTTGCCCAAAATGTGTTTCAAGGGTTTTTTTCTACATTCCTGTTCTATATGTAAAAAACTTCAATTGTTTCTGAAAAGGCTTTGTTTCAGTCATCTTTAGCACACAGAAAAGTGCAGCAACACAGACACACCATAAAATAATCGGTGCCAGATCACACCTACAGTATCCTATCAGCAAAATTACAAATCGGATCCTGCATTGGTCTTGACTTTTTAAGATAATTGTGAAGGCACTAACACAGAAATCAAGACCTACTTTTAGGCATAACACAACACAGCTTGTCCTTATCAAAAGATAAAGCATGCTGCATTTGATTAACATGATGGGTTAACTCCGGGGTCACAGAACATCCCACAAGAACCCACGGCAAATGGTAAAGAGTACCAGGGAGGACAGGTAGGATAAAACCCTCTTCACCTGGCCCAGACCCAGGGACTGTTAAAGCTTCTACTCTTGAAGACTGCATTTGTGCTTAGGGTATGAAATGCAAGACTTGATATTGACCACACTGTCACTTGTTTCTTAATCAAAACAACTCTGTAAGCCAAAAGCAGCTGAGTGCAGTTGAGGCTGGGTACATGAAGGAGGATGCGCAGCATCTGCACAGCACAGGGTGCGGAGCCGGGCTCCAGGCTGGAGCCAGAGGCAGGGCTGGTCCCTGCTCCCCATCTCCTGCATGCAGAAGGAGGGAAGCAGAGCCCAGGCCAGGAGGCAGCTCAGGGGAGATGGCGGTGATGAGGTGACAGCTCTGCTTTCATGTTTGGGTAGAACAGGCTGCCCCTCCTTGAAAACTGAGAAACTTGCTTCAAGATCTGTAGCTCCACGAACACTTTTCTGCTGTTGAAATCCAGGCCATGCATCTCTGTACCTATGAGTAACCGCAAACAGAGCACCCCTCAAGGCCCTGACCCTGGACAAGTGCTTGCACAGTCACAGTGCTCACAGAGGAGCACACATGCTGTCTGCTGGACAGCACAGTCTGCAGCCCCACCACCTCAGGGAGGACTTTCTTCCAGTGCAGGGAGCCAATTTCAGAGAAGGAACTAAACTCGGGAAGTTTTCAGGCTGGTGTGATACATTCAGTTTTGCTTTTTAATGTTTGCTTTTCTTTTTCTCATGTCCTTGGTCTTTGCATTTCTTTCTAGAAAGACAACAGGAGCAGAAAAGCTTAATCTGCTCCTGGTGAAAAGGTGTAATTCTGATTGCTTGCTTTGCCTCTTTTGGGCAAGCATTTTTATCCTGCATTACTGTGGGGAAAGGTCTTGGCTCTTCAGGCTCCAGCTTTTGTCTTTTTGTGAGCTGAAGGGTTTTTCCCAAAGTGAGTATTGAAATGCTTCAATGATCTTAAAAAAAAAAAAAAAAAAAAAAAAGTGCAGATTTTGTGAGACTTTGGTCTGCAGTAAAAGAAAAATCTAACAAGCTGAATGTCTTTTTTTTTTTAAGGAGATAAGAAAAAGGCTACTGGAGCTGTCAGAGCTTAAGCTTCAACCTTTATGTTTACAAAGCAAAAAGGCCAATTAAATGTGGAAAAATAAATCTTTCCAGGACTCTGCCAGTGGTTCTTCTGGCTTGTACTCAGACTGCTGAATGACAGGCTAGTTTAGTGCCTTAGGCAGGGACTCAGAATAGAGCAGCCCTGACATTTCTTTGATGCTAAGTAGTGTACCCTAATAAAGATGTTCCTTAAAGACATTCCCTCTTGCCTGGCAACCAGATGCTACAGAACATCCTCACTGCAACCGGATTGCCTGTCTGCTCTGTGCCTCGCCGTGCCTGGCACTCTTCTTCCCTTCCTACCAAAGTGCAGCTGCTTCGGACCTCTTGTACATCTTTGTCATTGAATTTGAGGAAGAAATTGTTGGAATAAATCAAAGATATGGTAAATTGGCAAATTCTGTGCTTTCACCTCCTGGCTATTTCACAAAGCCCAATTTCCACAGAGGTGTTGACGGATTGCAAACATCATGGTTCTGCAAGCACAGCGTCAATATGCAAGCACAGGCCATTATATGGCGAGGATGTCTGCCTGCACCTGCCACAAGCCGCAGCCCTCCTCGCATCTAAAAGAGCAGCTGAAGAAAGCCCTATTTTCTCAGTACATGGAGTAAGCTCCTTTCGGATGCTTGCCCTTAGCCCCTGGGCACACACCCACACAACTCCCAGGTGCAAGGCAGGGGATGGGCTGCAGAGAGGAATACACCAATGCCAGCTGTGAGGTGCTGGATGCCAGTCAGGGAAGGACCGCATTCCCTTCCAGTTTCCTTCCCATAAGCCTCCAGTTCTTCACACATTTCTATTCTCTGCAAAGACTGAAGTGCAAAAAGAAAGATGAACAGAAGTAGCGGAAAGGACTGGGAAGCTCATCTCCAAGTGCTAAGTGACAGCAGATGGTCGAGGCACTGCTCTATGACAGATGAAGAAATCAGTAATGTATTTGTCAAAGGCAATGTCATTTCAGCAGCCTGCCTGGCTGCCTTAGCTCCCAGAGCTGCCAGCACCCATTGGACATGGATCTCCCAGGGATGCAGCATGTCCTTGTGCCTTCTCCCACAAGGCTGCATGCATTGGCATTGGCACAGCCCGCAAGGGAAGGACATACCGGTGTGGGATCAGACGATGTCCCTGCAGCACAAGATTTACTTAGTGTTGCCTGCATGTGAAATGTTCTTCACATGTTCAGCAAAGTAACGTTGTTCCCTCTACCATTCATCACGCAGAACATCACCAACTGAAAGCCAGGAATGGCTTTTGGCATGCCACTGCATACACAGCGATGTCTGGGAATGCAGTGCTGGGAGGGAGCAAGCTGGAACAATGGCAGCACAGCTTCCAGAGGAACAGAAAACCAAGGTTCCATCTGCTGACCTGCAGCACCCCAGGGTCTCTCTATGCCTTGCTCTGCAGAGAACTGTAGTCTTACACATGAGAACTAGCACAGCACATGGCAAGGGAGATGATCAGAGTGTACTGGGAATGGAGCAGGATGGGTGGTAAGCCTTGGGAGGCTCTAAATTTCCTGTTCATTTAAGGCCAGTTTCTACTTCCTTGGTTTTGTGCTCCTGCACTCACATGGCAGTTGGCTGATATAACACAGCCCTGGGCCTTCTCCTCTAGAGTGTTTCCATTACCTGGCTGCTGGCTCCACGCTCCAAGCTCCACTTTCACCATGTCTCCTGGCCTGCACACCACTCCACCCCATTAAAAATTGCATGCAATTAACAAACACTCTCCCAGGTGCTTCTGCAGAAAAGCATCAGGTTTGCAGTGTCTGTGAGAAGGTATCCAGCAGACAGTGACAAGTGACTTGTCCCCCCTCCCAGTTCATTAGCCTGGGAAGATGAGTGCCTCCTGCTTACTGACCCAGAGCATTACAAACAGTGCAGGAGCATATGTCTGGGAGAGAGAATTCAAACTGAATTAACTTGTTGAACAAGCATAGAAAATCTCGTTCTCATTATTTACACAAATAAATATACACACTAGAGAAGATTCTACCTGCTAGTAAATAGAGTTAGTTACGTATCTCCCTGCTCTTTTGTAGAGTAGGAGAACACTGAGGTTGCCACATTCTTGCTGGAAGTGGTTTTGTGGCAAGCTCACAAGCCTGTCAGGCTTTAAAAAAATCCTTCGATATTGCAGTAAATAGCAGGCATTTGTAGAGGACAGGTGAATAGGGAAAAAAAAAGGAAATAAAGAAGAAAAAAACACTTTTAAATGATGTAATGGCTAGTGAATTGCTTCCTCTGCTGTTTAAAAAAAATAAGAATTTCTGCAGCAGTTGTTCAATGCACAATACAGGAACTTCAGAATTGGGTTTGAACACCACGGACAAAACAGTAAAGAACTGGAATGATGAAAGGCAGCTTTTAATTCTTTGCAGTATTTATCAGTCACAGGGGGTGGTATGGATTTCCTATTGCAGTAAACTGTACATAAATAAAGAGGTTATCAGAGTTTCTAGGGTATCTTTCATCCTTCTTCAAACTATTCACATTGGTCCACAGGAAATATATGTATTAAAGGTTTTCACATACTGCAAATTCACACAGGAAATACCACATCTAAGTGATACCCAAGGCAGAATCTACGTGTGCCCTTCTTAACAGTTGCCACAGATATCTAAAAAAGACAAACAAGTCATCAATTGCTGGTTTCATGTTGGACCCGCTGACAGAGCAACATGAGTTTAATATGCCTGACTGCTTCAGGTAATAAGTCTTCCATGCCCAAATAGCCAAAATGCATACACAAACCTCCCTAGAATACCAGACAAAAGCAGGGTTTTCTGGAGTCCCAGAGAAGGTGCTCACGTGGTTTTCCAGGTAACAAGCATGAGAGCTGCAATGGGACTACTTTGCAGTCAGTGGAGTCTGCTGCAAGTCTGGCGCCACTATGCCCCCACCCTCCTGCTCCCCACTGCCCCAACAACATGCCCTCTCTGAGTGTCCAAACCAGGATGCTGATGAACCCAGTGCATCACTGTGCTAACCAGCCTTAACAACATCCAGATGACTTTTTGGAGGAGGCAAAGAATGAGTAATAGACTCTGACATGATGCAAAGCATTCTGTTCCCCTAGAACTGCCAGCTAAGATTGTTCAGGGATCTTCTGTTCAGGTCATCAGTTCACTGTGATTTGCTCCATGCTCTAAGTAAGCTGTTCACACTGAATGACACGATAAATGCCTCTATATCACATAGCACTGCCATTGTGCTTGTTACTTCTGGTTTGTGACCTGGAAAGTCATAGAAGAGCATGTGCAATAGGAGGTCAGTTCTCCTCACCCTTGCTACCATGGCATCTAAAACTGACTGGTGGATAACAACCCTTCTCAGTGCCTCACTTACATTTTCTTTAAGGGGCTGGCACAGGAACAACTTCACACCAGCCCTCCTGTTCAGATCACAGTACCTGATGGCGTGTCCGTGCCTGAACTGTCCTTTTCAGGGAGCAAAGAGAATCCAACGCCTTGAAGAAGTCAGTTCTTATGGATGTGCTTTTTCATTTCTGTTTGAAAGACCCTTAAACCCTGGTGTGGATGAGAGAGAGGAACTGGAATAAGCAGTCCGGTGAGGAGAAAAGACTCAACAGGGTGACAACAGTAGTTGTGCTCTGCTCTGGGGCTGAAAAGGAGAGGAAGGTGCCTACCCTTGTGCAGTTCAGTGCCAGTGCCCTAGGACCAAGAGAGCAGCAATAGATGAGGGCTCCTTCCCACATCACATGCTGCAGGTGCAGGAGATGGGCTTCAGAGAGACCAGCTCCCAACAACGTACCCACAGCGATGCAAGGTGAGGCCCAGCAATGGGCAATTTCAAACCTCAGCTCCACAGTCAGCCCTGCCTGTGTTTCCTTTCACAGTCATGACCATGTCACTCTCTCTCTCTGCAGCCCCATCCTCTTCCAGCAGCAGTCAGGAGGTAGCAGCCTCCAAAGACAGGCGCAGCCAGCTCACACCCTGCTGCTGTCCCCCAGAACCATGGTGAGATCAGTGCATCATTACCCCAGGGAGCTTGTGAAGCAGGGTGCAGTCAGCAAAACTGGAGACTAAGCGCTTGACATTGCTGTTGCTTGTAATGAATCTCACAAATAGTGAAAACTTAATTAATAATAACACTTGGCACTGCTATGCTGCTTTTACATTTACAAAGCACTGTGTAAACATTAACTAATTAATCTGCTGTACTTAGCAATTATATAGTGCTTTATATTTTCCAGCTCCTGTGCAAACATTAGCTAATTAATCTACTTAATTATTTCCATGTTTTACACTCTGGAGCACTGCATACCAGCAGCACAAGGAAGAGGTCTTAGCAGGGATACTTTTGAGTGGCTCTTCAGCATTTACAGTGCCTGCCACGTTTTGGGGCGACACCTCCAGCAGGCATAAATACTGCCAGCAGGGCCGAGGATACAGCAAGTCTCCAGGGAGCAGAGGCAGAGCCTTCTACAAGTTATTTAAAAACCAAAAGGGGTTCAGAGCACAGCTGTAAGTATTATTTCACCTCTACAAGACCTGCTGTGCAGTGAAAGACTAAAGTTACTCAGTAGATAGTGCATATCAAAGGGAAATATAAAAGGCTACTTGATCACAGCCCATAAGCCCTGATACAAGGCTAACACTTGAGATATTTAAATAACATCTAATTAGATTTAGCACCTGAAAGAGACAAGTAGGAAAACTGGAATTGAAATTCATTTTTCTACAAGTGAATGTGAGCAATGCCTAGCCAGGAAAGATCATATCGAGGGGCAGCTGAAATGGAATTTGGGAACTGTGATTCTGTGTACTGCTCTAATTGCTTTGGGCTTTACTGTTGCCTCAGATTTGACCACTTACAGAATGCACATTGATTTAGTTAAAGCATCTAGGCTTAAAAAAAAAGATATGCACAGGTATGAAGCATTAATTCCTGGGAAGTGAGGGCAGACTCCAGACGCACAGCGTGTGTGGCAACAGTACACTGCCTCTCCCGCTACACGGACCTAGGAGATGAACTGTGCTGGTACAGGACACAGGGTGACCAGGAAATTAGATGATCCACCCTAATTACCAAAGCTACAGAAATATGAAGCATTTTCCATCAGAAAAGTCCTGAAAGAACTAGGTTTGCCAATCAGACACTCTCTAACCAAGTATTAATGTACGCTCACTCATGCAGAGCTGTATCTCTCTGCTGCTTATTGCATTTTAACATTGTCAACAGAGCTTGCTGAAGCACTCACAGTGCTCTGCTGACCTCTATTATTTATGATAGCATGTGAAATTGATTGTGGTTGAAAGATCCTTACTGGAATAAAATGAGCTTCTCTATTATTGCCACACACACACAAATCTCTGTTTTCCAGTGATCCCCCATAGGGAGCACTTGCCTAACCTTGAGTTCATGACTACAGATATCTCCATCTGGCAAAATACAGGTGACTGCATTGTAATGATTGTCAAGTTACAGGACAGCAGAGGTCAAGTGATCCTCTCTCTGTATGACCACATGGAAGGTAAACTGTGGGGACAATGTAAGGTTTTCTGGTGTTTCTAGATGGATAAATGATAAAGTCTCCAGAAAAGCAAGTTGACATCATTTTTGATACTCTATCAAACACAGAGCAGAAAACATGCTCTAAGTATTAATGGGATTATGAAAAGATGAACAAGACAAATGAGTCTTTCAGAAACTCTACCTCCTATTTGTCTTTCCTTTCTCAGAAAATCCTCAGCTACATATAATTTAATGAAAGAACTTAACCCACTGCAACAATCCTGGAAGAAGTCTTACTGTTGGTTTGATGGTTTTATCTCTCTCTTTCCCAAGAAATGCAGAGCTCTGCCCATCCAATAGCCAATAGATTGAATGAAGCATCCCAGCATCCCCACAAGCCCATTTGCCTCGGTCTCCTGGAGGGCAGACCCTCACCTCTACCTGCACCAGCTCCTAGCACACGCTGTCCTGCCCTGAAGCACCAGCCTCTCGGAATAGCTGAGTCCTGGTGGTGCTGACTTCAAGCTACAGGACTTCCCTCCCCGGCCGTGCATGTCAATGCATATCCAAAAGGGAAAGAGGCAGGCTTGGAAGAAAAGGAGTCATGGAGGGTCCTGCCCACACTATCCTGCAACAGGACTGTAACAGAGTGAGGAGAGAGGAAAGCCCACCCTGGGACACCCCATACTGCCAAGCCTCATGCTCCTGCCCCTGAGGCCAGTGTCTCACGGCCAGTTTCAGGTGACCTTGTGTGCTCTGTCCCAGCAGTCTCGGGCAGCCACATGCTGCGGATCCCTAGGAATAGCCTGACTGCTCACTTCCTGGAGCAAACAAGTCCTCCAGCATCCATTTCAGGTGATTTTCCAGTAGTCTGGACCATATGACAGAGCATGCAGAAACCTGAACTGCTCTGCTCATCCTGCCTGCTGGGCAATCCCTTTGCATGCTCTCAGGAGGGCTGCTGAGTGTGCAGTGTCTGATCAGGTCCTCAGAGGGCATGCAGATAGAAGGGAAGTTGGCTGTGACTCAAGTCAGTCCACCTGAAGGGACAACTGCAGTGTGCAAGAAATACAAGAGTGAACACCCACGCTGCCCCAGAGCCTTACAGGTGCTGTGGTGGGCAGAGGTGAGGACACGAGATGGAGAAGGGCACAGAAAGGACTATTGCCAAGCTGCTGGTGGCAGACAGATGCTATCAGGCAGCATCATTATGGAGGAACCTTGGGAAGCCTTGGCTCACAGCTCACCTCTTGCTGGAGAACCTGCTCCAGCCTTGATTTCAGTCACACTCCCCAGCCCTCCTGATAGGACACTAACCACCAGGCATGATGATCACCTGGCTCCTTTACTGCACAGCATGCCCCTCAGAGCCCAGGAGGATGTGTCCTGGTGGCATGGTCTCCTGCCAGGTGCAAAGATGTCCCTCCAAACACAGCTGGAGCACTTGGTCTTGGGGAGAAGTAGTCTCTGCCACTCAGGAGAATTTCACAGGAACAGAGATCCACTGGTGATGGAGCTTGGGCCCCCATTTTCACACTTCTATCAATGCCACAGTGAACTGAGGATTTCTCTTGCGCTGGTTAACACCATTTTTCTGTTCTTTTAGTTCTTTTAAAATCCCTTGTTGCTAATCTTCCAGGTGGATTCCCATTCAGTTGTATTTTTGTGGTGACCTTTAATATTAAGGAACATTATTAATTCTTGATTTATTTAAAGCAGTCTATTTTGACAAGATTGCAGGAGAAGACACCTCTCTGCTGAAGGGTTACAGACAATCTATTAATTAAATGCCAACAACAGAGCACTGAAAGCTTTCCAAATGTCCGCTGAGGAGTCTCTCTCCCTGCTCCTTTCTCCCCCTTCCTGTTACAGAGACCTTTATGTGAGGTATGGAAACCTGACACACTCAAAGGAGACAGGAGCTCTCTCCTAACATGGTCTCCCTGAGCTTTTAGTCTCTGAGTAACCTGGACATTGAGCATCCTCTCATTACATGCCCATTTAACCTCCATTTGTAAACAGACAAGGCCTGCTTTCAGTCTCAAAACTGCCTTCCAAGGATCAGCAGACCAGATTAGCCCAAGTCATGTCTCTGGTCATCAGTTTGGACACCACAGCAGCTGTTCGAGCAGCAGCTGTAACATGCCACAGAAGGAAAGTACTATGTGGGTCCAGGGGCAAAGGTAGGACAGCTGGGCTGCAACATCTGCTACAGCAGCCTCTTTTCAGCATCACTCTGCAGCGCAGTCTGCTGCATGATCTCCAGTCTGCCTGCCTGGACCAGTACTCTACAAACTTGTGCAGTCCTGCAGTCCCACTGCTTACTCACGCAGCAAACCTAGGGTTTAAACCATGCCCAGCAGCTGCTCTCTGCCCTCTGTTCTTGGGACATCCCATCTGCCCATGCCAGGTGTACAGGAAAACCAGTGAGCACAGCTGGATGAGAGAGAAGCAACCCATGGTGCTGTGACTGCTGCTTTTGAGGGAGTCAAGGGTGAAACATAACTCCATCAGCCTACAAGGAAAAGAACCAATTATCTGGCAATTGTGTGCAGCCTGTTTCAGTGGGAGGCTCATAACCTAACCAGTCCTTGTAGTCAAGGGGAATAAAATATATGCTGATATCAGTACACAGAGGTTCCCACTGGAAGCCACTTTCACTGCAGTGCCGTGAATCTTTTCAGAAACAGCTAGAGAAGATTCATTCTGTGTATCAATCTTCCTGGGGAACAGAGCTGACAGTGGTCATACATAATAATGCTTAAGTCAATTCACATGCACAGCCAGTGTCTGTCTACAAGTCTTGGCCCTAATCAGTACATTAAATAGAAACTTATGACTAATAACTCTGAAAGGGCCTCTCCAGGGGCAAAGAAATGCTCCTCTTTGGCCACTGTCAGCTCCTCAGGCATGTGCTGTAACAGCACGCTTTCCCCTTGGGTCCAGAAAGGGAGAATGGAAAGTTATAACTCTTCTGTTTGTTTGGCTGACACATTTTTTATGAGATGAATTCTTTACTTTAGGTTTTGACAGTGATTCTGTGACTTTATGTCTGTCCTGTAATCACAGTGTCTCTCTGGAACAGGAACAAAGAACATAAAAGCTGCCAGTTTAGCCAGATCCAGGTTGGAGGTGAAGCAGGCATCCTGCCGTAGCCCTTCTAAAACTGCTCTGGCTGCCCTCTGCTCAGGCACCATGTGTGCAAGGGCGAGCTGGCTCTTGAGCACAGACTTCTCCCCTACAGCCACAGGCCAGCATGGACAAGTGGACCCTGCACTGTGCTGCTTGCTCCTCATGCCATGAGAACCCTGGAAACTGCATGCTGAGCAGCAGTGCAGGCTGGGAAAGGACCGGGCTATCAGAAAGTGAGACATTCATTTTTTCAGCTTTGGGTATTCTTGCTTCTGACTCAGCTGTGCTCACAAGAGATGCACCTACCAGCAGCCTCTACATCCACAGCTTTGCCAAGAAAACAACACACAGCTGCTCTGCTTCAATAAAGTCTGCTGGATGAGCTCAGCCTTCCTCAGCAGGCAAAGGTAACCTCACTGCTCTTCCAGAAGCACGCATGCAGAGTGTTCATCCAGCCCCTCACTAGTCCGGAAGGCTCCGACCAGCCCAGCTCTCTGCACAGCTGATTTCCATGCATGCCCTGTGGAGATGCAGCTGAGCTGACCTTGGTCAGGGCAGAGCGGGTCCCAGGATCCAAACAGCCTGGGCAAACCCTGGGGGTGCAGGAGGAAAGGGCGAAACAGAAGACCATACCACAAGCAGCTAAGAGGAGCCCATGGCTTCCACTTGTGTCCAGGACTCCTGCAGATCCAGTGCAGGCAGCACTTGGAGGTTTTCTCCCTAACCAGAAACCTCCAAGAACAGAATTAAAGAAATATGTGTTCTACACTTCCACATGCAAATACCCAGAGCAGACCTGTCTTTGCTGTTCAGATGCATAGTTTTTATTGCTTGAAAAATTGGGATATGGAAAACTATTTTTTTCTTGAACAAAAAAACATTGGAGTTCACTTCCTCACATTTTTTCTTTTACCTCCAGCTCCCTTCCTTCATAAGCCAGCTGACTTGAGGGATCTCCCTTTTATTCCTCAAAGGGAGAGCGGAAAGGCAGGCGCTGATCTCTCCTCTCTGGTGACCAGCAATAGGACCCAAGGGAATGGCTTGAAGTTGTGACGGGGGCAGTTCAGGCTGGGTATCAAGAAAAAGTTCTTCACCAAGAAGGTGGTCGGGCCCTGGAACAGGCTCCCCAGGGAAGTAGTCATAGCACCAAGCATGCCAGAGTTCAAGAAGCATTTGGATAACACTGTCTGACATATGGTCTGATTTTCTGGGTGTTGGACCCAGGAGTTGGACTCAATGATCTTTGTGGGTCCCTTCCAACTCGGGATATTCTATGATTCTGTGATCAGTACCTTTATTAGGGCTAACAGAAGAGTCCACCTCTCTTTTAAGCATTTAAAAATGACCACGTATACCAGTGCTTTCCAGATGCTGCTGAGCTGCTGGGAGCTGAAATGGGCACAATAGTATGGAGCTGAATGCACAAACGCAGATGAATAAAGTCCCCCATCTTGTGCAGATATCATCTGCACCAGACAGCCAAGTAGGCATCATATGCTCCAGTACTGTTGGGACTGTTCACTACATGTGCAGGAAAATTCCTCTAGGAGAAACATACTGCAGTGGGTAGATTTTACCGGGTAAACAGTTCTCCTGAGACACTGTTTCTCTCTGAGGTTCTTGGTATTTTTGTTCGTGGTGGTGTTGGTGGTTTTTTTGTTGTTGTTTTTTATTTGTTTGTTTGTTTGTTTTAACAAGTAGCAAACCACCTCAAAACTCACCCTTTCATCAACATATAGAGAAAATCTGGCTATCAACCTCCTGTTCACCCCCTGTGCACAGACACCACTCATTATAGTGTCTGTGGGAGTCACTCATTTAAATAACGAAACACTTATTTGAAACTTGTTTGAACTTCAGTGAAGCTGCCAGAGGAATTTGAGAGAGAATCTAGTATTCACCCTTATTTACCTTGACATGCACTATACTGAGTGATTCACACGTGGGCAGTGCATGGCGGGGCTGGCGGTAAGGTTATGCAGGATGCTGTAGAGGTAGACAGCAATGCAGCAAACCAAGAACTTGACTCAGAGCGACACTGCCATGACTTTTTGGCAGATTTATAGGAGTGAACTGTCCTCCTAGATCAAATTCTTCTGAATGATTCCCCATAAAGAAGGGAGATAGAAAGGAAAACATTTTAGAAAGCAAATCCTGGTTGCCTCCACCATCCCCACCTCTATGTGGCTGTGATGCTTCTCTCACTAGGAGCACATGGGAGATTGCTGGCTATGTCCAGATCATGCAGACAGCAGCTCTGAGCTAGGACTCTCTGTGGCATTCCCCATAACACCACACTGAGGACAGGAGAGCCTAGAAGGGGAGTCCAGGCTGTCCAAAGCCAGTGCAGAGAGCTTTCTATACATTTTCTACAACAGCTGAATCACAGATGGTGCTTTGTTAAGTTTGAGATTCATCAGCCATTGTTAGTGTTGTGCTCTGTAATAAAATAATCATTTAAAGACAACACCTATCAGAACTAAGCAAGCTCACCGGCTGCTGGGTTGGACTTCCCCACAAGTCCTGGCAGACAGCCTGCTGCCTTCCGGTTCTGACAGGCAGGGCAGTGATGGGAAAACCCCGGAAGGCTCTTTTTGTTGTGAAAGCACTATATGAAGCTGCAAACCTATCTGTCACCTTCCAGTACATTGTTTACCAGCTCTCCTCAACATTCCCCAAACAATATTTTCTAGAGACTGTAATTCAATACCTCACACCCCTGAGCTGTAGCATCAGCCCAGAGAGCGACATGATGAATGTATCACATCCCTCTGGGGCTTGGGCTGGGGAACTGGTTTGTAGTGTTCCAGCTGTTAATTATCCCTCATCTTTTTGTTATTCTCATCCCAGCTGTGCCTCAGTATTTATCATATGGGGCTACATGCACTAAAAACATTCTAATTGCTTTAAAGTATAAGGAACAATTTACCCCTTTTTTGCAACACTAGACAGCTCAAGAGATCAAATGGCAAGATTTGATCAATAAGGTGCTCACTAGATTAGAGGCACCAGGGCTCAGACCTCAAAGCGCATATCTGTGAGAAGTGCAAGCGAAGGAATGCACCGAGAATGTTAAGCACAGACACACACGTGACTTCCATCATTCTCCTTTCCACATCCCTTCCCCAGCCACCACCAGAGTCCCAGAGATATCCTCAGATTAATCCCTGCACTGAGACGAGTGCTGAACAGAGCATCTGAAGCCCGTGCAGCCCAGGCCCAGCTGTGTGCTGGGCAGAGCTGCTCCTGCTGCTCCCAGCCACAACTGCCTCGGCTTTGCTGGGAGCTGGCACTCAGGGAGCAGCGCCCAGACAGCACCACCACTTTCTTGCCGGGGAGCACCATGCCAGTCCCGATCTGATCTAGCTCCCCAGCACCTGCACGACACGGGACAGTGGCCAGGGAACCTCCTGGCCCAGCAACAAACCATCCCCAAGCCACCCAGGCTCTTCCCCAGGAGAAGTGGGAAGGTAGCCTCCTACTTCTGCTTCTCCTTCGGCTGTTACCCTGCTTTTCCAACTCTCATGGTCTCACACAGGGAGTCTCAGATTCTGCCGCTCCTCAGGATACTTCTTTTTTTCTATATATTTCTACAGCTCTCAATCCCAAACCTTTTGTAAATGTGGAGTATAAATGCTAAGGGCAGCACATGTGCCTTTTCACAATGTGCACCCCAAATGACTAGCCAGTGATACTGCCATGGAACTTAACAATGTATTTCTATAGAGTGCGTATTATGCCTACATATATGCTACAATGCACCCTCCCCTTTGTCACAACTTCATTACTGCTGCAGAGCTTTTTCATACCTGCAATGAAGACTTTTGTTTGTTTATGATGACCACTTGGGTTCCTTGTGAAACATGCATCCTGACAAAACAGCCGTGATGTGATGTACCCAGTTCAGGATCCTCGCAGACTCTCCATCCCACTCTCCTCCTGCACAGGCACTGCTCAACACCCTGCTCCTTCCAGAAGTGAGGAACAGTGGCTGCCTGCAGGCACAGTCTGCATGGGGCCCTGGCACTCTCAGCACTGCAGAAACATTACTCATGGCAGTCCCCAGGAAACAGGGAAGCAAATGATATTATGCCCACTTTGTTTCCAGGGACCGTATGCAGGTAATTAAGACCCATGCTGCCACTTCTTGAACTGTGAATTGCTGATATTTAATGACATTTCCCAAATATTTTAAACAGAAATTTCAGGTCTTGTTCCTAATCTGACATTTATCTTCTATTAGCATGAAAACAAATAGAAGGGCCTAAGAATCATTGCTTATATTATAAATGACTTTACTGTTGGTTTTATTACCTTCCCCATTAAGCTGTCACAATCTGTGCCTCTTCCCATTTCTGTGATGACCAGCCAGTGAAATCTGTCATCTTTTCCTTGTGATTTATACAGGACCCTAGTGATAACTTTATTCTTGTGGAGGATAATTATCAGCTATATTATTAAGGTTGCTCAGTTGCCCTAGGGGATAATGTGTCAGAAAGGTTAAAATATTGACAAGCAATAAAGCATGTATTATAATTATACAAGTGCCAGGATAGATAACTGGCTGTGAGCAAGGAGCTGAGCTACAGTTTTGCATTCACTCAGCAAAGACAGTAATAGTATGGTCACATCTTACACCTTCCACTGGGACTGCAGAAGTCTAGGTCAGTTACTTGGAGGGCAACAAAGAATATGTCTTATCCCATTAATATATATTGATCACTTAAACCTAGATGACCATGACCTACAGCTGATTTACCATTCATAATTGAACAGGGTGTGGCAGTTGAAGTGGACAAGGTTTTTCCATAATCCTTCGACATTTCTTCCCACACACCCCAAAGAGTTTGTCTTCACAAGAATGGCAAAAGGAGGAAGAGCAACGAATTGTCATCTCTGAAATGAAACACGGATTTCTTCTGGGATTGGAGCAGCAGGTGTATGCCTTATTGGGCAAATGGTATATAGGTATAATCTTAAGGACATCACTGAGATGGATTGTCCTTTGGCTCAGGCACTAACAAAACGAATCACTGAATAACTTGGCAGTACATCTGAATTGAGACTATAAACCTAACCTTGGTCATTCCTCCAGATCTACTATTGTTACATCACGAAGAGTAGACGAGTGACTCAGGAGCTCATAAACAGTTTCTCATGGAAAGCATGTATGCTAGCCAGATGAAATCTCTCTCTGAAAAAATGTGGAAAAGTAGTAGATTTACCCTACTTCAAAATGTCATTTTTTGAAGGAAAAAAAAAAAAAAAGTCAACACCACAATACACATTTCTTTCTCGAGGCTTAAAGGATGTGTCTGTACTGTAGAAGCATTTTAAACACCAAACTCTGGACTGGGCTTTGGGCAGCTGAAGGAACTTGCTGCAGCAAACCCTACCAGTTCCCCCCTAGTATAATCATAGTGAAAGTATATTACGAACTATAGATAATCATGACCAGAGAAGAGCTGTAAGATATTTAATAAACTACATTGGTTAACTTCACTATGCAAAGAAGTGCCAAAGACTATAGAAATATTGTTTATCTCAGCTTCATCTATGTCTTTCTGGATATGTCCAGGGAAACATAATTCTTGTAAAGGATGGAGGTCCAGAAGACAGGGGTCAGAGTTCTAGCCCAGTGAGCAAGAGCCATCTTGCAGTGTTTCCATGAAATATGGGCTTGTACCACTCTTTCACTGACCCTTTGGACAAACCATGGACACTGGAGACAGCATCTAAATGCTATTAGAGCATATCCTTTCTCTGCTTGCTCTAAGAATAAACGTGAGAGCACACAGCTTTCTCCTTCTACCAAAACTAAGAAGCCTGATGCTGTAGATGAAACCCTATGCTCATGAGTAACACAGTCTGTTCCATGCTGTACAAGGATGAGCTGAAGATGAGCAGTGAGAGCTGCAAACAGGAACTCATTTGGTCCATGGGAGCTGAGTGCATTTTAGTGCCACACCAGCAAACGGGGAACAGATTACATAAATGAAAGTGAATTAAAACCCATGATCTCAGGAGGGCAACAGCTGTTGCATGCAGCACCTGCTCAGCCTTCACCTTCAGATCAGCAGGAATTTTAAGTGTTACTATTTACAAAGGGTCACGTCCACCTTTTGTTTGACTGTAAATCTCTCAGACTTGCTTTGTAAAACAGGAGTGTGAGAAGTCAGGAGTGACAGAGGCACTCTCTCCCTCTCTCTCTCTCCAAATATGTTCCTTTCTGATGCATTATAGATCACCTCCACAAAGAGAATACATCCGTGTTATGGAACATGAATACACCTTGCAAATAAGTAACTAAGACGCATGTCCACTACATGTGTTTGAGAGCAGGAAATTTGCATGTATCTGCTCCAACCACTAGCTGGGCCTGCTAAATTGCCCCTACAGTCCCCATTAATGGTCCTGCAATGCCCAGGAAGAATGGCCTGTGCTGAACAGCCAGGGGAGTCTGGAAGTGCTCATTCTGCACTGTGGATGAATTTGTGCTGTAGCAAGGAAAGGGATATTACCTGCCACAGTGCCCTCCCTGCCCTCCGTCAGGTGGTTATCTTCTTTCCGTCTTCCCCTCCGGCACTAACACTGTTTGACCAAGTGTCAGCAGCAGAGCATTTGTTCTCCTGTCTGTATGTGGTGGATATCTCCTGAATTTCTGTCCCAGATTTGCTTCAGTGGGCTGTCCTAGCTCCCTCAGGAATTTGCTTTATCAACCCAGACAGTTCGGAGCATCCTGTGCCTTTCAGGACAGCTCTCTCTATGTACAAACTTGACGATCGGTGTAGTCAAAGACAAGTCTTGCCTGAGTCTGAGTATGCATTACTCTGAAACAACAGCCTAACTTACAAAAGCTATCTGAAGTGACAGTTCTGAAGAAGGGTTACAGACAGACACTAAATATGGAGTGCAGGCAAAACAGGCAACTGTTTCCCATAGCCCAGATGGACAGGTGCTGTGTTTGGGTACCTGTCTCCCCATGTCCCCTTCTCCCCATGTCTTGCGCAGCTTCAAGCAGAGCCTCAGGCAGGGACTGCTGCTGCTGGGCTGCAGGACAGGAGGTGCAGAGACCTCACTCCGCCCCCAAGGCACCCAAGCATCCGGCAGTTTCATGGACTTGGGGTAGTGTGTTGGGTAGGGCATGGCACAGGGACTGAATGTGCAATAGTTAACTTTAACACAGCAGGAAAAGATGCCTCTTTAAGACATGCAAGGGAAATCATAAACATCAAGTCAAAATAAGTGGCTATTCTCCCAAGCAACTGTATATGCTCTTTCCACTTTCTTTCATGTAATTTGTCCAATGGCATGCACACACATCACACATAACATAGAAACTCCTTCCCTCCCTTGGTGGTCTAATGGAGCTAACCACAGCCATAACACAAGGGAAATGCACCTTCCAAGGTGCAGATTGCCTGTGTGAGGCTGTGGCAGCTGCAAGCTCCTAAACTGTTGGCACTGCTGAGCTGGAGACAGGTTTCAGCATGACCCATGAGAGACACAGTGGCTGCTCAGGAACGTGAGAACTTAACACGGTGTTTTTACTACAGGAAGCAAATACACAGATCGCACTACCTGGTAGAAGCTTTCCTGTGCTTGTCTTCTTCCCATTATTAAAATGTCCAGACAAAAACAAGGAGTGAGAGGGACTGGTGTCAGCATGGAGAAAGCACAGAGAGAAGCTCTATATATTCTGTCTCCTATCAGAAGCACAGGAAGATGTATTCTCTCCCATACTTTGGAAGAAACCCTCCTAAGAGGTGTTTACTGACAGAGAATTAGGGAATACAGACTCTTAGAGGCAAGCATGTTTAAATAGCACCATTCCTAGCACAATGCATACAAATGCCTACTTAGGCTCTCTGAACACCAACATGTAGAATCACAATACTTTGCAGAACACCAGGAGACTATCTCTACAGGACTATTACCTCTGACTCTTGATAAAACATCCCCTGCTGTATTTTCTCCATGTTGTGCTTTGCAGATGCTTCCTCTTTTAATTTGTCAGAGACAAGCAGCTGTAATTCTGAAAATAACACCCTTCGATAACACTCTGTTTACTGCCAGATCTCCTTTCTCAGCTATAGTTATGTTTATACTTGTTTATCAGAAGGGCAAACTGCAGCCCAGGCTCATGGTTTAGGTTAACCTCACAGGTATGCGCAAAATAAAAATCGACTTTGCACTATTGAAAGCTCTGTAGCTACAGAAAGATGGGAAACACAAAGTCTTATTTTAGCTACGTGTCATAGCTTTCCAGGTGTGATAACTTTGCTGAGGACAAAGGAGTTTTCTACTCCTTACGAATAAAAAACAGATGGCACAAATTTTGATAGTCACTTTCACAGAACTGAGAATGCTTTTGCAGTGCTGGATCTGTTGTAAGCTAGTTAGCTTCAAAGGTAATCAGATATTTAATGTATCAGTAATTCAATGTGAAGAGCCTGGGATGAATGAAGTAACAAGCTTGTTAATTGTCAGCTATTTAGTCAGAAAACAATGTGGGGAGCTATTTAAAGGAAGTTATGAACACAGTATTTGCTATTTGGGGCAGAATGTCACTGGCACGCCCAATCTTAGTTTGCTCTCTCTCCTGGGCGAGAGACACCCAGCCCCTCCAGACAGCCTTTTACTGATGGGGAAAGTCATTCCATCATTTTTCATTCCAGGCCACTGAGCCAGGCACAGTTCACCACGAACAGGCACTTCAGCGAGCCAAGCCCATCCTCACCAGCACACCTGGGGCTCTTAGTTCCTTGTCTTCCCCATAGCATAAAAAATCCCCTGCTGCAGTGCTCCAGAGGGTTACAAGAAGGCCTTCAGCAGACCTCTTCCACCTGCTGTTCTGGTTCCCAGGCTAGATTCACCTATCATCCTTTCTCAATCTCGTACCAGTATCTGCAGATACATATTCCTATACCTCTCCTTAGCCAGTCCTGCTCCTGCTTTCTCTGCCCATGCAGGACAGTGTTCAGGAAAAATTGCTCCACCCTTCCTGTTTCACATCTGCACTACTGTTGCAAACCATCCTGCTTACATTGCATCAGCCTCCCTTTATAATTCTCTCAGACCCAGCTCTTGTTCACCTACCGGCTCCTATCGCATGCTCTCGTGTTCCACAACAGGAGTATATTATGAGAAAAAAGGTCCCTGATCTGTGTTTTCCTGTTTGGGTAGGACTGTGGTGCTATTATCAAAATAAGCTGTTTCCTTTAGACCACTTTCCCCTCTTAGAGGCAATGCTCTGTGGCCCAGGAGATGCCAATGGTTCCCTTCCATTTCTCTTAGCCAGTGAACCAAAATGAAATAGTGGATCTGATCCTGTATAATGAATGAACTGGACCTGGAAGCCTAAACCTTTCCTATTATTGCCGTTTCCAGCCAAGTCCTTCTGACAATCAAACACCAGAGCCTCAAATTTCTTCAAAGAAAGATGCACAGCTGTGCAAGCCAGGCAGTACTCCTCTGCTCCCATGCTCTTTGTAGCAACCACTGTTCCCTCGTTTAACCTGGGTATCACCCTAGACCTCTTCCTTGTATCTGTGATTTTGTGCATTAACTTTTTGCCTTCATAATGCAAAAATTGCTGGTGTTTGATGACTCAGAATAGGATGAGGAGATAAGCAGGTACCAGTCAGAGAGCTAATAAATTCCACACACGATGTGACTCGTTATTTACTTTGGGAACATGAATTTCAGGAAAGAGTATCTTGTGCCTTCTCCTAATAGCAACTTTAAAAATCCACCAGGGATCAGTTTAATGCTTTGGAAAAGGTTAATGTTGTTAGGGATTTACAGCTATATTTGAAATAGTTTAAACTATTATTTTTATTTCCTTGAGTAAAATGGAATTTCAGTGAATTGTGCAAAGTTAGATGGTCAGTTTGTATATGAAAGAGGTCATTAAAAGCTTGAATAGTTTTAAAGAGAGTCTAATTCTGTCTGTTTGGCAGGGAGTGAGAAACTGCTATCACCTCTGGGTTAGCTTCTCCAAATAGATCCTGAAAGTGCCTTCCTGTACTCTCAGAACAATGAGAACAAGCATAGCTAGCATGCCATGGTAGTGCAAAACTATTCCTGTCCTCCCTACCCCTATGCCACTCTCACAGGCCGACTGGCCTCTCTCACACACAGCAGGAAACTGCCAGGAAAGCAGGAGCTGCCTCATGCATCCTAGCAGCACCCACAGTGCACAGAAGGCAGCGCAGAGAGCTCCAAGCACGGCGCCCCATCCTGGCAGCTGCAGAGCTCTTGTGCCCCACTGAGCCTTCACATGAACTCCTGCCAGCTTCTCAGCACCAGAGTGGGCACTCATCATCCCATGGACGTCTCAGGTCTCCTTACGCTTACCGACACCAGGCAGCTGTGCCCTCTTGAGGATGAGGATTTTGTATCTCAGTTTTAAGTTTTTGGGTCTGGTGAACGTCCCATGTACCTGCACTGCAAGTGAGCACCAGCATTCCTAACAACTCTTCTGGTTTTCCCACTGTTGAACACAAATCCAAGGTGTTTTCTCTCCATGCACAGCATACCACCTTAGGTGCTGACATCCTTCTTCAGAGAAGCATTTCCAAGCTCCCTGACAACATGTCACTAACCCCCCCCATCCATGGCAGGCGGTGTCTTGTGGAGAAAAATGCTGACAAGGTAAGTCTATGTGTAGGTTGTGCAAGAATTGAGTAATAACACTGCTTCTTGCACACAACAGCAGAGAAGTCTCTGCTTGAGATATTTGCCATTGGCCACACATTACTCTGAGAGCCAGCAACTCTTTCCTGTGGTAGAAGTTCAGGGCATTGATGACTCTTGATGCTCATCTCAGGGGTCATCTGCTAGTCTACAATTGAAGTCATTTGTGCAAAATACTGTGACAATGTCAGCTGTAATTGCATCAGTCATGCCACACAACAAGACAAATGTGACTGGAGATGGCGTGTCAACATCAGAAATTGCTTAAGACTGAAAAGCAAGTGGAGGAAACAGCAAGCATTCAGAAACAATTATTTTACTGTGGTAGGAATAACAACAGCTCTCATTTCCTACACACAGTTCTCCTGGGAAATGATATAGAAAGCTGCCAAAGTCTCCTCCCTTTCCCATGGGATACTATCAGACTGAAAAATAAATAAATAAAATAAAACTCAGAAAATGTGTCCCATTTTCTTTAGAGGTTCTGAAGATATAAGTTGCACTTGCCCTGGACACAGGAGTATCCTTTCTGAAGTCTCCACTCTTCATAGCACACAATAGCACACAGATATCTGCCTCTACAGAAAGTCCAGTTCTGCTTTATAGCGAGTAATTCTGCCCTGCCAGATTCTTGTGTAAGAGAGAATGCAATGACTTGTACCTGTTTCCTTCAGTGAGCTGTGAACAGACGTCTGATACAGCCCTGTGAAAACGTCGCCTTGACCACACATGAGATTGGCAAGCCTGTGCTGAAATGACTTCACGTTATACCCACGGGAAAGGACAGGGCAGGTTTCCACCTCAGCAGACTCTTAACCTTGTACCAGAGCTGCCTAGACCTAGTAGAGGGTGTGGGAGGGATTCTTCTTACTAAAATTAAATAAATCTTATGTGAAAAATGCCATTTTCAATGTCTTGAGCTGTCAATTGCAAGAGAAGGAGATATTGATTTCTACAGAAACTTTATTTAAGTGAGTGACCTATTAAATGAAACTTATTTGACACCAGATGGCTCTTGCAATTTAATTTCTGAATGAAGCGATGTCTCCAAGGCTTTATGATGTTCTTTATCTTGAATGATGAAAGGCATTTTCCTTACAGCCATTTGCACCTCTATCCCAGGACATTTGCAAACAAAGTCCTCCAAAGAATCCAGAATGCTTATACCT
Organism: Cygnus olor; assembly: GCF_009769625.2. NCBI lineage: Eukaryota > Metazoa > Chordata > Aves > Anseriformes > Anatidae > Cygnus > Cygnus olor. The sequence continues at coordinate 17,728,060 of NC_049183.1, forward strand.
CCCACTAGCGAACTCCAGCCAATAAACAGGTAGTCCAGCACATACCAATCCTTAGGAGCAAAGCTAAAAGGTGCAAAGAGACAGAGAACTGCCAGGCTCCAGCCTCCCAGACTAATGAAGGCGCTAAGGAAAGCAGGAGGAATGCCAGGACATCAGCTGCCACAGGCTCATCAGCCCTGGCCCTAGCAAATGCTTGTGGTCAGAGAAGTGCAGCTCCCAGAACTGAACAATCAGGGTGACCTTTCAGTCCTCATCACAGAACTCTTCTTCTCAAAAGCATGCCTGAGGGTATGGAGCCTGCATACCACAACACAAGCATTCCCAAGAGTTGCCTGCAGAAGCCCTGGGGCTGCCTGGCCTCACCAAGCTCTCTCCTCCCACCCTGGGGCCATGGCAAGGCATTCACCCAGGTGAACCCTCCTTTAACATCAAGGCAGTTACACTCATGGCTTTTCTGTCTGCACCAAGGTTAATTCCCTAGGAATGGTCTGCCAGTAAGAGGCTCCTGGGAACATACACCCAAACCCTTCCCTCACAGGCAAACTTGCCCTGGGGCCTGACCGTCACCCTGTCCTTCCCCAGCACCCACTGCCAGCCACAGCTTGGGCACAGCATCTGCCACCAACAACCAGCCTTGGCAATCTGCACGAGCCACCAGTCCTACAGAGCAGACATCAGCAGGATGCTGCCTGAAGAGGAACAGGCCTGTGATTTACAAAAGCTGCAGATAAACCTCCTAAGCCAGCAATTCCTTCTACATGCAAACTGAACTCATCGTGGTGGCTTTAGATTTGCTGCTTCCCAGATGCCTTGCAGCCTCTGTGGAAGGTGGTCTCACAAAGGTGACATGGGTCCAGGAAGCATCAAAACAGACACTCTGCCACCAACATCTGCACCCTAGAAAAAGTAAATCTGTCACTGGCAGTCCCCAGGAATGTCAGCCACTCCCAGGCAGCCCCTACAGATAAAATCTGCCACTGTGTGGTCCATGCCCCATCTCAGAAGGTGGCAGCAGCTCCTGGAACAGGCCACCACAGGAACAAAGAAACAGCCTCGGAAGGGTGAAGGAATTGATCACTATCAAACAGGTGATGCTACTACCTCCTTGACTGTTCCTTGCAGTATCCCCCGAGACCATCAGTTCTCCAGGGCAGGAACCATGTCTCCCAGAATGCTTGGGCAGCATCTGCACTTGATCTCACTCATCCCCTTGCATGCACTGCAACAGAAACAGCAAGCAGAGAATGCACCAGTGTCACATTGACAGGTTTTCATAAGCAGTGAAAGTGAGAAGCACCCTGCCACTGAGGCAGGGAAGCACTGGCAAGAGCTCATCAGTGCCAGCAGCGTGCTCTCTGCAATGCTTTTGTGATGGTGTTGATGCTGTGCCAGCCTTCTGGAGGGATGCTCAGACTCTAAAACCTCCTGCCTTTCCCCCTGTGCATTTCTTTGCACGAGTCTCTCAAGGCAAAGCTAAAGGTGGGAAGAGGCATTTGCTTTTCAATCCAGCCCACTCTGCACTGGCCATTGAAGTCCTTGTTATCTGGCTGTGTATATAGAACTATCTGCCATGCTTCAGAGACCACTCACTTCTGTTTACAAAAGCTTTTCTGCAGTTTGTTCTTTTAAGAGAAGCCAATTTATTTTTATTCAAAATCTATAAGAAACAATTGAATAGTAAAACTGTCAGATTCTGTGTGTTCTATCAAAATGGCTTAGTCGTGTCTGAAATGCCAGCACCAAATAACAACCCAGCTCCTTTGCATGCCCATACTCCCAAACGCTTCTGCTGCTGCTGGGCATCATGCAAGCTTAGCAAGCACTAAGCTCTGCAGCACAGCCGTAAGCTCTGCAGCACACCCCAGGATGCACCACTTTTACAGAGAGCTGAATCCTAATGGTCCTTCTCACTCAGAAGCCCTTCCCAAAGACCCTTCATGGGCACAGACCCACAGTTATTTTGTGGTTTTAATCTCTCTCTTCCCCAAGACCAGGAGCTAAGTCTGTCCCAGTTTCAGGAAGCCTTCTTGCAGCTGCATGCCATGCAGCACTCACAGGAGGACAAGGCAAAGCACCTTGTCTGTGTACAGGATCCTACTATGATGCTCTGAACCACGCGTGGGATGGGCAAAGCCACACCTTGTTTGTGCATGTGTCCATGGGACTGCTCCAGGAAGTTATGGGGCTTAGCAAACACCTCAAGGCTAATGATGGAGACAGAAGCAATGGCCATAAGTCTGGGGAAGATGCCAAGCCAATGGTACTCCTTCCTTCTGGGAGACCTCAGCCCATGGCACTGGATGCTGAGCAGCCCTAGGGAAGTAAAGTTGCCATCAACAAGCCAACAACACACTTACAACTTCTTGATCTGAGCAAGAAGCTATCTGATCAGCTGCTCTTCCCAGTAGCTGTCAGCAAACATCCCATCCCAGGGGCAGGTACAGCAAGCAGAGGCTTCTGTGTAGTACGTCCCCCTTACAACATCAGTGCAGCGTTATGACTTTAAGAGCACGCAGCTGTTTCCTCATTTCTTATCACAAGCCTACTGTTGTCCCACCTGCGTCCTATAAAGAGGCAGTACAGCCCAGGCACCAAGTGCTTCCCCCTAGCAGGCAGACATCCAGACTGTTTCTATAAAACCACTTCTTATATTGCCCCTAATTCCAGTTCAGTCATGGCAGAGCAGCCCAAGGGATGTGAAGGCAATTTTCTCATTGAGTTACACTAAATCCTTTGGGGAAGGAGCCAGAATTATGTAGAACCCATAAAAACAAAAGCAACATTACTATTCTGCATTTGAACTTTGTTATTATTTAGAGTTAACCTTTTCTACTTCTAAATCATAAACTCATTTTACATTCCACCATCAGATATGGGCCATAAGCTGCAGGAAACATGAGATGACTGTTTCATACTCTCATGAGTTAAAAGATAACGGGGCACCCAGTGGTAATTGCTCCTCAAAACCAGACCTAGAGCAATAAATTCACTGAAGCACACTAAACTATAGTCCTTTTGTTAAAAAAGGACAAAACGATGCCGATGAAAAGAAACATGGATTATACCACAACTCACCCAGCTTGGCACAGAGTGCTTCATTGGCAGTGGACATAAAAAGCACTCTCATTGCAGCAGAGATCCTCCCACTGTCATCTCCATCAGATTTAAATGCATCGGTTGGAATCTAGAACAAAAGTACTTGTACAGTAAATACTACAAAAATTGGAAGGCCACATTTAAAAAGATCTACTCTCTGCTAAGCTGTGAGAGGCAATACAGCCTGTAAGCAGCACTGGAAGCTGGAAGGACTCTTCTAAAGCAATGTGTATTAGTTTTTATTCCAGGAATGGAAAATGGACTTGATGGACAGAGAGTTATACTAACTATGACCCCTTCCATGTTCACTCCCTGCAGGACCAAGTTACTGAGGGCTGGAAGCAGCTGCCACAGCCACAGCTCTCATGTCCAATCTCTCTGCTGAACAGCAGTGTGGCATTTCCTCCACTCTGAACAGCCAGACTGCTGCACCTATCCAGCCCCAGAGTTGTACTCCTGTGGCTTCTTGTACCACAAGAGTTAAGGTAAGATCATTTCAACCTTACCTTGGAGGGAGGAACAGAAGTGCCACGTATAGCCTCAAACGGAACAACAAATTGGACTGGTTTGTCAATGTATGTTGATGGTAGTTTGATTTTCCCAGGAACCACAGCCTCACCTGTTCTGCTGGCAGTGCACCTGCACAGACTGCATGGACATGGCTGTGCAGGATCCTTTTCAGCTAAGCTTTGATGGTATCAGTATCTAAACTGCTTTGAAGCATAACAAGGCTTTCTGGCTAGTGCACTGGGCATGTGCTCTCTCACAGAAAGCAGCAACAAGTTTAATCATCCCGTCAGTTCAAAGCAGCAGCTCATGCCACAAACCAGCAATTTGCTACTAAAACCAATTCCTGCCAAAGGTATTGGTACACTGCTGGAGCCTCCCTGCATACAGCTGATGGACTGCCACACTGATCTCTCACAGCTCTCTACAGATAACTGAAAGAATACATCCTTAAAAAGAAGTTTCATCTAATGTTTGTTTTCTGTCCCTGCTGCCTTTTCAAATGCCAAACTCTCTTTAAAAAGAAAGCACACAAGGCAGAGTTTAATTTATAAAACACTAATTTCCATCTGAAATTTCAGCAAAGCTGAAGCTTGACTTGAAAATTAAAACAAGCTGCATTTACTCTGTATGCGATTAATTCCCTTCATGCCAAGTGTTACTTTGGGAAAGAGAAGCAGTCATAAACATATTCACCTGTCAAAAAAAAAAAAAAAAGCAGATAAAGTAAATAATTCAAGAGATTTAAAAATAAATTCACACTTTCACAGAAACAGACTTCCAAGCTTCTTTTCATCTCTTCTCAGCAGCACCTTGCTGTAATAGAACAGTGATACAAATATAACGGGAGAGAGAACACAGAGCAGGTTCTGGGCCCGTCTAGCTTCAAAACCAAAGGAGTCTGTTTGCAGGGACAGAGTCCTATGAAATTCATACAGAGGCATCCTGGATTTGCAGGTACATCTAAAGAAATTAAACCCTTGATATTCTGGGAAAATACAGGCTTTCAAAGCATACAGGACTGTGTTCTGTTGGATTCCTGATCCAGGAAGGGGGACTCTACTGTTGGCACACCCTCTTGGAGAACCAAGCATTTGCACTGGTGAAGGTACATTTTGCTTCTTGCTTCCAGGATCATATTCATACACAGCATTTGTCATATGTTAGGAATCTTCTTTGGGTGGAAATTTACTTCTTATAACCTTCATAGAAAAACTGCATTTCTCTTTGGTTAGAAAATGGCATTTACCTAGTCCCAGTAGCTAGGGAGAGCATGGCAGCAAGGTGACATCAATCGCCTTGCCAGGTTTTCCCTAGTTTTGGCAAAAGTCATACTTTCCACTCTCAAGCAGCATCTTGGTTAAATACACCTACCTCATGTAACATGAAGAGTGAAACTACCTTCCAGCCAAGAACAAGAAGCAGTAATTCCTGGCAACTCCATCTAAAGCAATGCTATTATAATGTTCTTTAGGGCAGTGTCTGTGCCCAAAAGAGCATCCCAGTCTCATTGACTGAGACAGTTAGATACTTCCATGCCACAAATTGTCCTTATGGAAGTACTAAACGCTGCCCAATGACTTTGTGCTGAGTCCCCTACCTTGGCAGATCTCTGGCAAGATGACTTCAAGTGCTCATCCAGCAAAGCAGAACGTGGTTTCCAGAAAAAGGCTGCATTTCATTCCTGACAACACGAAGAGTTCCTGATATCTCTTAGTTCAGCACAGGGTACACATATTCATGTTGAAAAGCACTTTGCTTAAATGTTACATCAGCCAAATCTCTCCAAAGCGTACCTGCCAAAGTACCCACAGTCTTTCAGAAAATGTTTCCAGCATGTGCTGGCAACAGTAGGCTTGCAGGGCCCAGTACTCATTCTTCATGATGTGGACCTGGTCGAGCAGACAGACTGCCAGGCAGGTCCATGAAGGGATCTTGCCAGCATCTCTTGCTGAGACTGTGTGGGATATCAGCATTCTTTGGGCCGACGCAAACCAGCTCAGTGGTGGCTGTGACAGGGAGGATAAAACTGTCTCATGAGCCTTGTTCCCTGAAAGCATTTCTCTTTGCAGTGGTTCTTGGGAGAAGAAGCCAGAAGACCAGGCAACAGAGCATGCGACCTATTGCTACACCTCCTGGGGTGTGTTGCAGGAGAAAGCGAGTCCAGACCATAGGTGTGCTGAATTCTGGAGATCACCCAGGAGCTGAGTGAGCAGAGACTGAAGAGGGATTGGGAAAGATATGCTTTGGACCTAGCCCAGAGGCAGGGTGGATGTGGAGCCTGACACAGAGCACTTTGTTCATCTGCTGAGAGTGAGGAACAACAGCCCCATCTCAGCACAGCATGTCAGGACCGCCCCCTGTCTGCTTCAGCAGCTTCCCCTCCTCTGCTTGGGAGTAGGGAGAAGAGCTTGTCTTTCAGAGAATTTCATTTCTTGTCTTTTGCAATCTCAACAGCAGAATGGAAGCAGATAATGTACAATTTGTTTTAATTCATCTTTATCTTATCAGTCTTGGCTATAATATTGTAGTAAGCATCATTCTGAAGAATATAATTGCAATGGTGCAGGATGAGACTCTGCAAACCCTATTGATTACATCACAAGTCATCACTATAAATACTTGAAAGAGAGAAAAACCCTTGTTCTATCTGAATATGTTCATCTAACAAGGTGTGCAAATGAGAGTGAGAGAGCTCTAACAGGACACAGATGCTAGAAAGCAAAGCATTTAAGCTGTTTAACTTTGAGCTTAACATCCATTAAATGGAGGACTCAGACTATTAAGAGTGAAATACAAAGGATTCTGTGTGCAGGAGCCTCAGAGTTATAGTTGGTATGTCATGGAGAAAGCACTGTGTTCCTAATCACTGCAGAGAAAATAGGGTACTTTCTACAGCTCCTTTTAGGGCCAAGAACTGAAGCAAATGTAGAACAATGAAGTCTAGAATTTATGGATGTATGTGTATGTATGGGCCATTGAGCAGTATACTGCAAGGAGTTAGGTGATCGGCCAAGGACTGTTCTTGCTTAGTGCTATCTCCTGCATATTTCATATAGCCAGCCATATCTTGCTTGACCAAGGGTCAAGCTCACACAATGCTCTTGACTTTTCATATGAGCTCATTCCTATGTATCTATATTAACTTTACCAGACACAAAACCTGATCACACAGGGTGGTTGCTGAAAAAGTGACCCCACTGGGCTGCCGGCCACAACCATGAGCCCAAGACATTAATATGCACAAACTGTTACTAGAAAAGTGCTGCTTCTGTAAGTAGGAACAAGCCTCAACCACAGACCAATGCTCCATGGTGCCTGGTGGTTCCCCTCATCCTGGCTGGGCTCTGGGACTTTCCCTGCAGTTTTCAGGCCTTTCCACATCTGGAGTGGTAAAAAACTGCATTGTATCTATTGGATACAGCGTGGATTCTTGCCAGCCATGAACCCCAGACCTTGTGCCCCATGCACCGTGCTGAGTGGAGGAGAGCTCTGACAGCATTTACAGACACGAGAGCACCACTGCAGCAGAGCAGCTCGTTTACACCCTGCTCAGTATTCCAAGTTTGTCATTATGTCAAAACTATGTTCTCACTGTGGAGGCAGCAGAGAGAACAGGGCTGTCTGGTGGTCCCTGGCCTGTCAGCTCTTGGAAAGGAACCTGGGCTCCTGCTTTTCTCCTGAATAAAATTCAAATCCTGGGAGAAGATGATGCATGCAGTCAACACTGCCACTAGCAGCTGAGGGCTCTTGCCAAGTCTGTCAGGGTGATTTGCACAGCCAGTATGCTGATCTCCCAAAAACAGGGCCTGTGGTCACAAACCCTGTTTCTTTCCTTGCCTATAGGAAGCAACCTTGATTCATTCATTCAGCTTGTATTGATCCTCTTTTCTTTATTTTTATGAGAAATGAATGGTGAGGAGCTTTTTCTCCGTTTAAACTTGAGGGGATATTGTTCAAGGACTTGCTGTGATGTTTCTCTGTCTGACAGCTTTATTGGGTAATAGCCACTGATGGTATATGCGTGCACAGACAGTCAGACCTTTTATACTATGTGTGTTCCCATAAAAATGATTGGTTTTAAGGTGTTATTCTAGCATTGTTGTGATTGTACCATGAGACCAAACAGCCAAAAAGGCAGATGTGAACTGAAGGCTGATTAGTAGATGTGCATTGATTCTCCCTCTTCTCCATACCCCAGCAGGGAGAAGCCAGGTCACTATCTGCCTGCTAAAGACAGACAGCAGGGAAGGCAAAAGCATGGCTTGTTGGAATTCAGTTAGTAAATAATAATCAGACATCCCAACTCCCAGGGAATGGCTGCACCCTGTATTTCCCTGCCCTCCTGAACCAAGCTGCAGAAATTTGTTTGGGCCTAAACAGCCAAATGCATCTCTGTCACCCTAGGCACGGTCTGCCTGTGACAGTGTCCCTGGCACCCAGCGCCCAGGCAGACAGCACTGGACTTTCAGAGAAGCAGTGTTCTTTAGTAGGGAGACAACCAGAGCTCACTGCCCTCCAAAGCCTCTGGAAGCCCACTCTTCTAACACTGGAAATGTTGTTAGAGTAGCCTCTGCACTGCTGCAATAACAGCAGCTATTTATGTAGACAGCTAGTTCTGCCCCCTTAAAAGCTATACTGAAGACATAATTGATGCCACTAGCATCCTTGTTACTTTATTTCCAAAAGAGAATGTGTGCTTTGTTAATTTCTTAGCCAGTGCCATTACCTACCAATAGTTAATTATCACACATTAATTGTAACTGAGATTTCAGATGATTTATAGTTTTGATTGCTTATTTTTTCATCAGTGGTTTCAAAACCCCATCCAGCCAGAACTGAAAAAGTTTAAATGTTATCCCAGGGATGGCTGGCTCACTTTGACACTGGTAAGCGAAGGTAATAAGGAAGAGTCATTGATTATTTCAAAAGAGAAAAACAGATGTTCCACATATTAAGGAGCTACTACACTAAGTGTCATTCCAGTGACTTGCGGGAGTGGCACACTCATTTGTTTAAGATTAGCTGTTACAACAAGGTCATTTATGCTTTAATGTAATTAGTCATGCCAGTATTGATAAAGAAAGAAAAAATAGAACCCTGGAAATGAAGCATCAGTATCTCATCACAAGACTATCTCCTTGAGTTCAAGCTTCCTCAAAAATCCCAATAGAGTCCAGTTCATGCATGACACAAGGTTTTGCTCCTTCCTTTCCAGTGCTGCAGAGGAAAAAAGAGTATGTCTGTTGAACCCAATACCCCAATAAGAAATCAGAAAAAAATTTAGAATGCCACTCTCCTGGGAAGCAGCAGAACAGCTAGAGAGCCCAAGAGATCCTTGTCCAAAACAATATCCAAGAGAAACAGCCCCATGCACTTAGTGACCAAAAATATATTGACTCCAGTTACTCCTACTGCAACTTGGTAACTTCTCTTTGGGCTGCACCAGGCAGGACTTTGGTCCAATGACCAAAACTTAAAACCTCCTCAGACCCAGCACTGGTTTTCTGGGCTTGACTTGATGTAGCTGTCATGATAAAGGGCATTGTGTTCCTGGGAGTTACTGAAAGAACACAGCTTTTTTTCTATGTACATATTATTAAGATTGAACCAGAAGCCTGGTGGTGATACCAGCATTTGTAAGCATTTCTATTTGCCTACATTCCAGAGGCATGTTTTTTGTGGATGTCAACTGGTCATCATACGAAATACTGATGCACAGTCTTGACATCTACAAACTGTGAAACAAAGCAACTTCAGAGCACTTCCTCCACTGCAGCATGCTGTTGAAACCTCACTAGCTGTTTCTGCAGCTTTTCAGCCTCTCCTTTCAGCAGCATCTTGAACAGCAGAGAGCAAGGAGGCCTCCATGTATCCTGCCCTGATGTGCAAGGAGACAGTGGCCTCTGGTTTGTCATCCTGGCAAAGGTTTCTGTCCTACAAACAAGCGAGATGAAACCCCAGGACCTTCTGGCAACAATGGGAAGAGTCCACCTTGTAATCTGGCATGGCAAGGGACAGGCAGGTATCTCACCTGGTGTGAAACAATGCCAGTATCACAGACAGTAACCATGTGAACCAGCTGCTAGAGCCAAGCACATGAAAGGGATGCAGGAGCAAACATGCCCACAGTCTCCAAGCCCTCCTGCCACCAGAGCATGCTGCTCTTAGCTGCTGCGCCCAGGCCTGCCAGCTGCCTCAGCCCACCCAACTCCACTCAGTAGCCAGGTGAGCCAGCCAGCCACGGCCCTCACCTGTCCTGAGTGAGGCAGCCACGAGAGGCACCTGCAGCAGGTCCAGCCCCCACATCTCCTCTGAGCCCTGACCTCAGCACACTCCACCACAGGTCACCCCCAGCCCACACCTCGTGTCGGTGGGCAGAAAACACATTGAGCGTGCATCCACACCTTCTCAAATGGTGCAAAGTGAAAGAAGAAATGAGACTTTTAAGAATATTAAAATGGCTTGTGAAATTTGCAGGAAAGACATTTTAGAAGCTTGCATCATATTCAAATAGTCTAACAATAAGTTTTTCAACAGCTGTTTCAAGAAACCCAGCTCTGAATCCACCCTCTCTTCTCTACAATGCATGTCAAATCTGCATCAAACCGCTTGCCACCTGTTTCCACTTTGCAGGCAACCAATCATTGTTTATCAAAGTAACAAAGCTGCTTTCAGTTTGAAAGCAACAAATCAAAGTTTAATTATTTTGTCCTTCAGAGCTTCATGCTATCTTTTACGAAGGCTTTTTCAGATATGAAGAACTATCATTGGCTGCCTTAAAATAGGGAATAATTGACTGACAGCTGAAAAAACACTTCTAAGGACAATAGTATTTGTCAGTCTGGTATTTTTCACTCTGAAGACAAAACACATTTTATCAACACCCTGAAATTATTTTGTCAACAAAATTCACTTTGTTGCATTACCTTCATCTGTCAAACTGACAGGACATTCTCCAGAGCATTTAAAAAAAAAAACATTTTGCTAACACAATTAATTTCTGCAAAATTAAATTTTGCCTTTTAATCATATGTATGGAAAGATGTTGCAATACATGCACAGGAAGGTGTGAACAGCAATGCCATTAGCTCGCTCACAACTAGAAAGAGGTCAGGCATGCAAAATCCATGCCAGCAGAACACTACATCAGCCTGATAAAAGTTGAAGAGATGCAACAGCTGATCATTTAAATGTAGACAAGATCCCCACTTAAGTATATCATGTTTCTACAAATTATTTGATCATACTGAAAACATTTCAAATAACTTTATATAGCATTTTCCACAGCAATTAGAGAAAAGTGTGTGTGAATACACAAAACAAAGCATTATCTCCCTAACCCGAGTAGGATATATTATATATTCACTGGGTGGTTCTATCACCTAATGGCATGGATGAAGTAGAAAGATGTACAAGTACCCCACACAACAACAACACATTGTACTACTGGAGAATGATTTTTTAAACACTCAGTACATTAATACAAGTAGGAAACAAGTGCTCTGGTTTTATGCCATATGTGGGATTTTTAAAAGGACTTTTCTGAACAGACTTTCATCAAATGCATACTTGTGATTTGGACACCAAACTCTCAATTACTTTGTACATTTCCTCTCAGACTCTTCTGACCGTGCTTCTACCTGAATTTAGATCTGCAGCAGATACACAAATAGACAATTTTCACAGAATCTTCGAATCATTCGGGTTGGATATGTAAATAGACAATTTTCCTTATGCACACTTTGTTTTTTGGTAAAATAATCCACAGAGAGATCAAGTAACTTTCTTAATGTCATGCATTTAACCAACACCAGTAAAGGAGCAAAACCTAAGCTTTCTGCCTCCAGTTCTCTCCCCCTACACAATAATACCAATGAATGTTACTCATGCATTGCCAGAATTACACATGAGTGTGCCTAGATGAATAATGGATAAATTGAGATGTTCTCAGACAGGATTATATGTGCACTTGTAGGGACAGAAAGTATCACACACACACACACACACACACACACCCTTCATGAATCACACAAGTTGCATTTTGAAACACAGAAGGTTAAAGGAAAAGGCATTGCTGAAACTTTAGAAATGAATTTACAGGCAACCGAAATACATTTCCCAAGAGCTGTATGACTGGGACACTTTGTGAAATCAGTAGATAACTAGAGAAAATGTTCAAACTAAAGTGTGGATCTTCCCAGACTTCTGGTCTTCTGTTCAGAAGCACAAACACACAGATGCTCACAAATACTCAATACGAGAGTTGACCAACACAGTCAGACATGCAAATTTATACTGTATGCTGAGAAATGCTGATAATTGTTATTCTAGGAAACAAAACATTCCATCAAAGTGTCTCCTTAAGCTTGTTTCTACATCTTTTACCAGTTCCTATCATAAACCTCAAACTCAAAAGTCAAACTTGGAGAACAAGTTCTGCCTCACAGCTTGGTTTCTTTTCTCTAGTATTCTGCAATGCACTTTCTGATTTCCTGGGAGCTGATTCAGGCTGAAGCAAGGAAAAGCTACTCAGTAAAGAAAAGCCAGAACACCTACGCAGGTTTCATCGTGAACACAAATTCCTTCCAGATATAGCAGTGTCTGTGCAGTGTCTTCTTTATGACTTGTCTTCATGGTTAATGGCTGAGCTGCAGAACTTGAATTTTGACCTAGCAGGTGATGCAGCTGGTTATCTCTTACTTTGGCACTGCCTTCTGAATGCCCTGAGAGCCCACATCTTCAATAGCCATTCACTGTCATGGAGTTAAAATCTGGTACACCCCCTTCCCTGTCTTGTCTTTTCTGGGGCTTTGTAACAGCCACTCAGCCCCTCTCCCAATGCTCAGTCTTCCCAGCTCCAGAAAGTGCTGAGGTTTTCATAGTCACAGCCACATGACTTAAGTACACTTACTCTCTCTGAACCCCTTTTTGACACTGAATCATTTATTCATTAATCTGTTTTTCATATTTCTAAATAGAAACACAGTACTGGTGTGAATGATCAGTCGCGCTTTCTCTCATTCCTCTCAGTTTCCATCATTTTAGAATCTACCCTGCTTTTAATCTTGGGTCTTTTTATTAGAATTTGGTTTTGTGAAGAATTTGACACTTCATTATGGCAGTCCTATCCTAACAGAGTTATTAATTCCTATCTGCATTAGTCACTTATAGCTGACATTGTACATCCAAGTCACTCTTGCATCTACCTAAAATACACCCCAAGAGCAAAAAGACTGGCCTTTGGGATCTGTGCCCCACTTTACTGCCAGTAAAGATACTTCCAGGGTGCATCAGGGCTAAGTCCATGTGCCTTGCCTTCTGCTGCTAGGAGCATTCTGCTAGCGTTTTCCTCTCTCCTTTACAATAGCCTTGTGCATTTGATGCTAGCTGCAGCCAGCACAGCAGCCCAGCTCAGAAAGCACAGTCCAAAGCAGCAGGGGTGGTATAGCCTACAGCAGCACCGTAGCCTATATCTCCACAAAGGGCTCCTTGTAGAGCTATCAAGACAAAGACACATTTGGCCAGACCCAGCCCAGACCCCTTCCAGCTCTGCACTCACATACCTGCCGGTTAACCTTCAGGAACCCATGTGCTAAATGCAGTGAGAGAGAGCCCCATTTCCTGCAGTACCAACCAGGTGACTCTGGCACATGGATTCCTGAAGCAAGAGACATTGCAGAGCCAAGCTAAAACACACCATCTGGTGGAGTCCCATCTCTGCAAGTCACCTTGTTAGATGACATCTTCCCTAACAGGCAGCCCAGTATTGTCATCTCTGCACCTGTCCTGTTTTCTGTCCACCACAATCCCTCTGCTGTGATCCAACATGCTAGGCACATTCTCCTAGGCACTGACTCTTCTCAGGCTGTGGTCCAATGTGCCAGCTGCACCCATCACTGGACTCACACAATCTCACATATGAGTGATCTAGTGAGCTGACAGGTGTGCAACACTGCAAGGCTTCATACAGAAGGCAGCTAACTGAAGAACCCTGTGACCAGAGCTGCCATCTGGCTATAATGTTCCAGAAAGAAAAGGACAAATTAAAGACAATCAGGTTCATAAAATGATTTGGGGCCCAAAGCTGAACACAGTACTCGAGGCGTGGCCTCACCAGAGCAGAGTACAGAGGGACGATCACCTCCCTGGTCGTGCTGGCTGCACTATTCCTGATACAAGCCAGGATGCCGTTGGCCTTTTTGGCCACCTGGGCACACTGCCGGCTCATGCTCTGGCAAGCATCAACCAACACCCCCAGTTCCTTTTCCTCTGCACAGCTTTCTAGCTATTCTTCCCCGAGCCTGTAGCATTGCATGGGGTTGTTGTGACCAAAGTGCAGGACCCGGCACTGAGCCATGCTGAACCTCACCACATTGGCCTCTGCCCATCGATCTGTCCTGTCCAGGTCCCTGTGCAGGGCCTCCCTACCCTCCAGCAGATCAACACTTCTCCCCAGCTTGGTGTCATCTGCAAACTTACTGAGGGTGCACTCAATTCCCTCATCCAAATCAGTAAAGATATTAAAGAGGAAGGACCCCAACACCGACCCCTGAGGAACACCACTGGTGACTGGTCACCAGCTGGATTTAACTCCATTCACCACCACTCTCTTGGACTGGCCGTCCAGCCAGTTTTTAACCCAGCAAACTGTGCAAGCCATGGGCTGACAGCTTCTCATGGAGGATACTGTGGGAAACCGTGTCAAAGGCTTTGCTGAAGTCTAGGTAGACTACGTCAACAGCCTTTTACACCAGGCAGGTCACCTGGTCATAGAAGGAGATGAGGTTGGCCAGGCAGGACTTGCCTTTCATGAACCAATGTTGTCTGGGACTGATCCAGGTTGTCCCACATGTACTGTGATAAAGGCATATCCCAGGATGTAGAGAGTACAAGAGAAAGTTGTAGTTGTCCTGCAAGAAGCAGTGCCAGAAAGAGGTCCTACAGTACCTGGCAGAGCTCAGGATGTTGCTGTCTGCTACCAGCAATGGATACAGGAGAGAGACAGCTACTTGAAGTAGCCTTTATAGGAGAGGCATCTTTTCCTGCCAGGCAGCCCAACTCTTGCACAGATCCTTAGCACAATAAATCCCAGTATTACCTCTTGCAATTGTAGATAGCTCAGTTTTGCCCCTGAACTCTGTGATCTCTCTTGAAACCAGCTGTTCTAGAATCATGTGCCTCGGGGCAGGTCTTCTACTAGAAAATAGTTTATGAATGCAAAAAGTTCACAAAATTTAATTCAAACAGCCCAGCCAAAAAAAAAAAAAAAAAAAGGCAGACAACATATTTGCTGCAAATTTCAGAGAGAAAACCATGTCTCCTGCTTTTATGGTAACAGGAAAATCTGAAAAAGGCATTAACAGCTCCTTTAATTATTATTACAGAAGATGTCATTCTCTCTTCCTGAAATGAATGAACACATTGGTAGTTGGCCTCCAAACCCTCCCTAGCTGAACTACGATTGCTCTGTACTAGATTTCAAACCAGGCTGAACGAAGGCTGCATTTCCTTTCACTGTTGCTATAGTAAAAGCCTAATGGTCAAGGCTGCTCTCTTGAAACAGGACTTTGCTCTGTATAAAAGATTGTAAACCAGCCCAGGTTCAGCCCAACCAAAGAGGAAGCAACAAAACATGAGACAGACAGCTCTGCCCCACACTCAGCTCTGTACCCCACACTCCGTCCTGAGGGGAACACAAGGTAACCCAAGAGGTCTTTCAGGTCTTTCCCACCTTTTACTCTGGTGGCTTTGGAAAGGGAAGGTTTTACCCTGGAGTTGCAAAGACAATGACAGAACATTAGAACTTTTGTTTACCCAGTTCCTGCTTGTGTTTTCAGGAGGTACAAGAGACCACAGACTGCACCATTGCCTATGCAGTATAGTGAGCTCTCTACTGAACCATGCAAAGATGAAAGCAGTGAACCAGGGACGGCACACAGAGCTGCTGCACCCCGTGGTGACTTGTGTGTGTGAGGCAGAGAGAGAGAAGGCAGCAGTGCCCACCTCCCTGTCAGAGAAGGGCCTACACCTTCCTGCAGCATGACACCAACAGAGCAACATACCCCAAGCCGCCCATTCCTTCTCTCCTCCTGGCCCCTCCATGGTCCACCATGGAGGAGAACCTCTCACCCACATGGCAAGCAAAGGGGCAGAGAGGTGGATCACACAGGATTAGTGCCTTAAGCTGTTACACACACCTCTGGCACCAGCTCCCTTGTCAACCAACCCCAGCAAGAATTTATTAATGAAACTTGCCTGATTGTTGATTCATTTGATTGTTAAAGCTTGTGGAACTCATACTGTTATTATTCATTGTTATTAATGTTCACAACCCAGGTTCTCTCTTTCCAATATGCTCCACAGAGGAAATCGAAGGCTGAAGCCAATCGTTAGAGTAAATGAATGATGAAGCAGCTCAAGGATAGGAGTACTCCTGCTGATCTGGGACTGTTGCATGTTCCTGGGAGTCGGTTAATCTTCAGACACAAGGACTGCAAACTGAGAGGCTGTTTCAGGTCCGTTCTCTGCTCTGTGCACAGCTTCTTCAGTCAACTGGTCAGTGAGAGTCACCCTGACAAAGCTGTCTCTGCACAGGACCAGTTACCCAGGACAGGCTTTGATTTATGTGTAGAAACAGGCCTGAGTTCAGCAGGAGCACGGCCCCTGCTAGGTGTGTTAGACACAAACGCTGAGACAGACACTACAGGAAATTTGTCACAACCTTGCAGAAAGCATACCTCCATATGACTGCACATACTGGAAAAAGCAGAGCTGGCTGTCCTCAGAAAGTTTCTCCTTTGCACTCCTCTGCAAGTGCATAGGACAACACCAGAACAGTGCAGTAGGTGGTAGACAGAAGCTCAGGAGTGCAATACCTGTGTATACCGTGTAGAAGAGGAATAGCACACTGCTTGTTTCAGTATTTTCCCTCTCTTCCACTTCTGCAAGCTTTCTCCACCTTTCCACAGCCTCTTTGCTACATGATGATTTCCAGTTCTTGCACCACTTATAAATTCCCCAGGCCAGAATGGTAGAGGCCCCACCTGTCTGGTAGTCAGAATGCCTCCAAATCCTCAACAGAGTTCTTATGCCAGCTTTCCAGAACAATGTATTGGTTCATGTTATACCTTTGGTGTCTACAGAACTGTCACATACCATATTCAGCCTATTATTCATCTCAAATAGAGAATTCTGCAAAGCAAGAGGAAATAAAAGAGAGCTTAATACAGCTTTACTAAAATGGAATTTGCCAAAGACTCTTAGAAAAATGGATTTAATTAGGGCTGCTAATGGGGAACAGTTTGTTCCTGTGATTTAAGGCAGAAGTTAGATAGTGTCTATAATTTCAACATTTTAAATTATATATGGCAAGTTATTTCTCATTTCTACCTTAATTACAAAAATTCATCTTTATGAATCACAATTTTGAGGCAAATAAAGCAAAGGCAGAAAAAATGATATTTTACTTAATAAAACTTGTAAGAACTCGCAAAAGAAGCAAAAGACAGTGTGGATGAAACAAACTTAGCAAAAAATTGTTGCTGGACAGACCTCTGTACAGTACTTATGGACAGCACAAAAAGGCTAATTTTTTATTTGGGAACAGATGTGTAAAGGAAGAAGGTGTGTTCTGTTATAAAAAAATGAAACTCTGTATGTTTTTTATGCAATAACGTGAATGTCCTTCATTTTATTTTGCAGTTAAGCAGAATACTACAGTTGCAGGCACTAATTGCACTAATTGGCCTAATGTGTTCCCTCTAGAAATCCCATATTCTAGAATTCTCTGCTACCCCTTCTTAATTGATTACTGTCAAAATCTCTGAATTGCCTGAAAATTGTTTCTCTAGATAAAAGGGCCAAAAGATCTTGTTAGAACCACTCCTCCCATGCCCCTGCTGTAGCCTTGGTTTTATTTAAAAGTAATGAATGTCGCTTTTGTGAAATTCCTCCTGTTAGTTGGCTATGACCGGATGACCTAAGTAAATGAGTCCCAGAATTGTAAAGCACTGATTAATTTAATAACAAATATCACAGACAACTGACTAGCAAGCTAGACCTAGCTTCTGTCACTGCTGCAGCTTCTGTACCCACTGCAATGTATTTTAATGCTGCATCTCAGATCAGAACAGAATCAATGAGTGAAGTTCAAATGTGGCACATTTCCTATTTCCCTGACAGCTTATTTCATGGATCACAGGGACCAAAGTACAGCTGCTTACTCAACAGAGGAAAGAATGAATCAATTTTCATTCTTTAATACACTATGTGACCTATTCTCTAATGCTCTATCCTTTACAATGGCTCTAGTCTCTTCAAGGCCTTCAATTTTGTCAGATAGAGAAAATTTAAAATAATGACAAAATGCCCTGCCCTAGGTCTGCTTCCAACTAACTGCTCTGCTTGTAATAAGTCCAAATGAAAGATACTGTGTCACTCAGGTTGAATTAAACATATGAACCATAATCCTATATCATTAAGAACAACCTATCTCCTGGAAGATTTCTATGCTTTTGCTCCAAGTTACCCATGAAAGGTGCCAGACTCCATGAAGATTTTGATCCTCATCTGCTCCAGTAATTTCCCCTACTTCTAAACATGAAGGAACAACATGACAAAATGGCAGCCACCGCAGCAGCATCTGGCTGGAAGAGCAGGCACTTTGCTGGGGAAATCCTGCGCCCGCCTGCTCCCTTCTTACTTGCAGAGAGAGCTCTGGCCTTATGATGTCTCCCAGGAGGGCAGCGAACTGCAGACTAGCAGGAAGGCGAGACACAGAAAGGCAGAGAGTTCTCCCCCAGCCCCAGTGCCTGCACTGAACTAGGAGATGAAGTTCTGTTGCTGTGCTCACCTCCATCAGACTTTCTCAAGATGGCAGATAAGGTCGACATTTCTATTTAGGCAGTGCTAATTTGGGCAGAATTAATATACTGAGAAGCATCATTTTGCAATTTCAGTGTAAAGATTATTTTTTTTCATTTAGAAATATCCCTTGGTATTGTGGCTTTAATTACCCTCTGTGTGCCATGTGTTTGTCTTGCCTTATTATTTATTCCGAGTTCACAGGTGATATTCACACTGTTCTTGTCATTGATAACTTTGTTTCAGCCTGAGCATTCCCAGGATTGTAATCTTTTGCAGAGGGAAGGTCAGGTTCTGCAAAGGAGAAGGAAGCACAGCAGTGAGCGTGACAGGCAGCCACCCTGGGCACCACGGCCAGTAGGTGCTGGCTCCCCTGAGCCTGGGCAGGGGGCTTCCTGCACCCCTGCTGAGGGCAGCATGCATGCACCTGGCACCAAGACACACAGGCAGACTACTGCACTGTGTGAACTGGAGAAACTGCCAGGGAAGCACTCAGAGACCTCCACTGGCAATCAGGATTTCTGACTTTCTTTCTCAAGCTCTCCAGCAGGCCCTCCTTCTGCCTCCTTGTATTTTATGGTTGGGACAAAGGTGAGATCCCATAAGGCTTACCTGGGCTTAACCCATGATGGTAATAAATCAGGTTTTATCAGAATATTATGTAGATGAAACTGACATCTCATGGCTGCCTTTCTTTGCTTTTTTTTTTTTTCTATTTATCAGGTAGTTCAATTTTAGGGCTTTCAAAGCATATGGATTTAACAAATATCAGTACTTTAGGGCACATGGGCAGACAAATTACTTTTTCCAGTTCAGAAGATGAATCTGAAGAGGCTGGGTCACTAAACTGTTGCAACAAATGTTCCAGTCCAGACCTGTGTTTAAACAGGCTGGCAGCTGTTGTGGAGGTTGCTGGTTCGATTTGTTTGCTGCTGAGAGATTCGTATTCCTTTTTTATTTTTCTGCCTTTCACGAAGGAAGTCCAGAGACACATCACAGCTTAGAACACCCCATTAGCAACAGCTGTTCCACTTGCTGCTTTGGTCTAAAAGCAAACAGGACACTCAGTCTGTGGGAGCAGGTGGCTGAGCTGTGAGCACTACAGTATTTGCCATCCCTCCTCCTGAGGCAGCGTTTTAGATGACAAAAAGCAACTTGGAAGAGCTGAGAATAGCAAGTGCTCTGATTTTGACATGCAACCCTTCTCCTTCCCCTCTCCCCAGGTTATCCATCTCTAATACAAAGATCTGTTCTTGTTGTTTGATAATGGAGCGGTTCTGAATGTTAATCAATTCTCCTTTCAACCATTAAGCTGCCCTTGAACCCAGAAGTCCTCTAGAATGAGAACAGACCTGAGGGTGCTGTCCAGCTTGCATTCCCTGAGCCCCCCCTGGAAGACAATTCTGCAGCAGCACTGGGTGCATCCCAGTTTGCCGTTTGTACACGTGGAATTGAAGTGAAGTGCATCTACATGAGAATATTACTGCTGAAGCACTCCTCAGTTGTGGGGACGCAACAGAGACTCATAGCTGGCATTGAATGGTTTAGACCCTTCTCACCACAGACATCTTCCCTTCACCCCTGCCTGTAGACTTGAGGCTATCTTCACATCTTACATAAAAGATTGACTTTTCCTTCACAGCTTTACCATGCCTATCCTTCTTCTCTCCTGTCCCTTTCCTGAGCAGATGAGCTGCCCATGGACTGGCTACTAGCAGTGCTCAGTTCACTGTGACAGTAACCTGGAGCTTTGCTCACCCGGCCAGGATTGTACTGCAGCTGAACTTCACATATATCAAGTTGGACTAGGTGATCTTGGAGGTCTCTTCCAAGCTAAATGATTCTGTGATTCTGTGAAGTTTTGGCAGCCAGTTCTAGAGGACAGTGTTGAGAGACAGAAACTGAGTAGCCAGCAGCTGTTGTACTGTCAGCTGCTGAGTAAGTGGATTTTGATGAGGTTCACCTGATTAGCTTTGTGTGCACAAAACAGGAACTGTGTATGCAGCACTGAGCACATACAGCCATACGGGTTAGCAGTTCATATCCCTGTCACCAGCACCCATTTGTCCTCCAGCTAGCAGAGGACATGAAAACTGCCCACCATGCTCTGTCAAAGTAATGTTTAAAATGGAATTCTAACAAAACCTTTTCCCTTCAAACAAGCTACAAATTAACAGTCAGCAGCATTTGAAAAATGGCCCTAAGCCCTGTCTGCATTGGGAGTTTGTTCCCAGTGCAATGTGGCATATTATGACAACAATATATTCTTCAAGTGAATGAAAACTAATGAATAACTAACCTCCTGACAGTCTTGCTATTACTGAGTGCTTAGGAGTTGGGTAAAACTGACAGAGCAAGATGAATATGGCACTAAGATGAGATGTTACTTTGCATGACTGGTCAGGGGAATCCAGATTTAACGGACATTACAGATGGGTTAATTCTAAAGGCTGAATTTGATTCCAAGCTGTAGCTGCTCTTTGAGCAAGAGCTCATCTTGCAAATAGGAAGGCTTAATTACTTGGACGACTGAGTCACAGATTGTAGCACCATTTGTGAAGGAAGCAGTGGGGGCATGGTCCTGGGAAGAAAGAACGTGACCTGTTGTCTCCATCTCCTGGGAAGCATGCAGAGCCCTTCACCCTCCTTGTCAGAGTCCAACAAAACTTAGGCAGATGCCTCATCTATAAATGCAGCCAGGAAGGTTGGACTGTCCCTAGGAGGGATCACCAGAGCACAATGAACGTGCACTAGCCTGTGTTCACAACACAGGAATCACAAGGCAATTGTCAGGTATCAGGCTGAAAGAGGAAGGGCAGTATGACCCCAGAACCAAATGTAGCACTTTGCCCAGAATGCTGTGGAGCCCAGATGTCTTCATGGGTTTTAAGAGGCTTCAGGGACGCTCCTGGAGCATAGGCATAGTGTGATGGTAGGACACAACCACTACTCCAGAAGAACTGTGAGAAGAATCTCTGAGGACCACATGCAAATAATCATGTAATCCATGCCCTGTCTGTTATATGCTTTTCATAAGCATCTGCCAATGGTTATGGCCAAGGAGAGGCCCTGAGCTGGCTGACCACCACACTGAGTTTTCTCTCAGATTGCCTCCATAGTGGTGCTGAAGACCTTTCAGCAAAGGATCACCTCTCCTGATCCTCAGCAGAGAACCACTGCCTTCTGTGTCTCAGTGAGCGCTTGTCCCTCCCCAGGCTAAGACAAACAAGTGCAAGGCTTGCAGCAGCAACCAAATAACACACATTCCTGGAGTCATGACATGGCTGCACCTTGTTTCCACCCTCTTTCCCCACAGTTTAAATGCAACCAAAGTCAGATCTCCTCTCTCCTCTGGAGATGTGGAGCAGGCCCCAGTCTGTACCTCTTTTTTCAGGTGATGATAACCTCACACTGCATCAGCCCAGTAAAACTGTGATCACAGTCATGTTGGGACATCAGGCACAAACCAGGAGGAGCCAGTTCCTGTAATTACAAAGTTGAACCATATCAGAGGAAAACTAATCAGCTTGCTGGATGCCAGCAAATTAAATATTAATCTAACTATTGTGAACACAAAAATGTTAAACTTCAGATATTTTCTGGCACAAGTGTCAAAATCAGAGCAGAACTAAGGCTTTGTTCATTTTTCATTATCGGTTTAAATAAAAACACTCAGAAAAAATGGGCAATGATGTACAGAAGCCACTCAGCACAGATAATTAGAATGTAAGTTTAGGCAGCTAATCACTCCTAGAATATGCTTCTGATCGAGATAACTCAGACTGGCTTGTTTCCCTACTTTGTTAAATCAGCTCAGACAGTCTCTCAGCTTTGCCTGATGGGGATGAAGCTCCCAGAGGCAGCATCTTTAAATAACAAGACGGTTGTCTGGGAGGCTTGAAGGTTCACCCCACCAGCCTCTAGAACAGGAAAGCAAAGCAGGAATAGGGAGGGACACAGCAGCCACCATGCTGGGAGGTGGGGCAGGGAGAGCCAACAGGAGCTCTCTTGATGGTGCCCAGACAGGACAAGCTCCACAGGTTGCCCATGTAGCAGCCAGCTGCACAGTCCTCGTGCCTTGTCATGACCACACAGTGGTTGCACAGGGCTCTCACCTGCTGCTGTGCTCCAACCATTGCAGCGACCATTTTCCCCACTGAGCCCTAACAGGCTGGAGCAGCAACACTGAGAGAGAGGTCAGGCAATGCAGCCAAGAGGAAATACTGGCACTAAAACCAAAGGATTCTTCTCCAAGGAAATTCATTTATTTGGACTGTGGGCAAGAGGTAATTTTTTACAAACCTTTCATTGGCTTGTCCCAGTCCCAGCTTCCCAGCAGGTGCCAGTCCACCTGCTCTACGTCCCACTTTCAGCAAGGGCCTGACTGCTGCCCGCAGTCACAGCAAGCACACACGTCACAGTGGCAAGCAGGAATGGTGAACTCCCGCTCAGCATGGGGCAGATGCCATGAATGTGGTCTGTGTACTGGGAGATGGTGAAAGGAGCACCTGCATGAGACACACAGTACACTCAGCTGCAATATGAATAATTTTGCATTCACCGGTATGTTGAAGCAATGTCTGCCCATTGTATTTACTTTATCCAGAATGGAAAAAAATGAACTCCTCTTTATAGTTCCAGTTTCAGTTTTTATGTTCTCAGTCACTAATTTACATTGGCTTTTTGCTTGGAACTAGGGCAAGAAATATTTTATAACAGCAATCATGGATATTCTCTCTTCTGTTTAATTATTAATTTTGTTGTAGTAAATAAAGGGCGTTTATGAATTCCATCAATCTCAACAAACCTTTTGCATGTAAGGCACTCCAAGACATTTGTAATGAAGAAACAGCTTTCACTTTTCCTTTATTTAAAGGAATGAAGTGATAAATATAGTTCTGTGGATGCTCTTGTGCAGTTCCTTAAATTAGAATGCCTGCCAGCAATTATGCCTGACTTACTAGCTGCATGATTATAACAACCTAAAAGATAGGAGTGGACTGGAATAAATTGGGACTTTAAGAGCTTATATGCCCTTCAGCAACACAGGTTTTCAGAGGCAGCAGAAGCAGTGTTAGTTACCACAGTGCTCAGTATTCTGTTTTGAAACTACGGTATCTCTCCATGTCAGGAAATGTGCATCAGTTGAACTCTTCAGACGTGTCTCTGAACTCTGCTGCTCACAGACTCTGATCACTGTGGTGGTAGAGAGCTGCTTTGGAGGGAAGTGCAGAAATTCCATATTTGTTTCCTTTAGCACATTTTATATCCAGCCTTTCTTTAGTCATTCTGATGGGCTTGTATTTTGAGGAGTGCTGCATTGCTCTATTTATTGTCCTCAAGATCCCCATCAGACAGAATGCACAAGGGAAGTGCCAGACCCTGAATTATTCAGGGTAGCCCCCACAACTGGCCTCACCATTGCAAATGCATCTCTCTAGAGACAAAAACTAAAGCAGACACTGTTCCTGGCTGTTACACATCCCAAGACAGTTCTTTCGTCTACTTATACCCCATATTGCTAAACAGGCATTGACAGGGTTTCTTCTTCTAATCGAGTCTGACCTGGACAAACAGATGTTTCCCCGAAACAGACACTGGAGAATGTTCACTTCTGTCTTCTAAATAACTATTCATCTTTTCCCCCCCTCTTGATTTCAAAAAACCATAATCTTTGGGTGCTTAGTTGTGCTACTTAGGATGCTAAGGGCTCAATGCAAGCAACTGATACAGAAACCAGCAAATGATTTCAGCTGAGCAACATAAACAACTAGAGCTTTTGTCAATATAAAATGAAAATGACCGTGGTCTCATTTGGGAAGAAACTGTGGTATTAGAAAGCACAGGTTTGACAAGAAAAACTAAAATCTACACTCTTCAGATTCCAATAGGCCTACACCATATTAATTATTTATCAAGATGTTTTCTTAAAGTAGTGTCTTTGTGCCTTTAATTTTCAATTCCCTTAATGCTATGAGGATCTCTGCTGGCAACTCATCAATTATTAACAGAGTTAAAACAATATTTGTTTTCCCCTTAATATTTTTGAGCATTTTTGAATGCTGTCCTCATACCAGTTAGGTTTTTCTGAAACTTTAATGAGGGTCTCTGATTTTCTCCAGACTCAGCTGAGGCACAGACTTGGCTGGGTCTTTGATTTGGCTGTCGGAGCATGCATAGCACTGCATCCTTCATACTGTCTCACTGGGGTTGGGGGAGTGATCAAGCTAAACAGCTGTGATGAGGGAGGAGATGCAGCAGCATGTCTGTAATTGGGAATTCCACTTGCTGAGTTCAGAGGTTCTATTTTTCTGGGGACTGTTTTGCATTTTCTTATTCTAGCAGGTATCCCCAGGCTCAGTAAAGAAAGTCTGTGCTTTTCCCACTTTGGAATACTTTTCTCTTAACAAAGAAAACAATGGCACGGTTCCTTTAATCTACAAGAAAGCCATTTCAATTCAGCAAAAGGACATTGAAACATCACAGTTTTAAGAATTTTATGCTATCTCAGCCACTTTTCTCACTGCCAGGGCAGATATAAAAAATTAAAACCCCAAATACTGCTTCGTGCTTTTTTATGTCCTAATTATAAATACATTTTCACAAGGAGGAGTCAACTTAAGCCTAATATTGTGTGAAATCTTATAATTTCAATAGTCTTCACTTGATGTGGCTTGGTAATTGGAGCTGTGGAATCAATTTTTCCCCTACTTGAAACACCCAAATGAGTATAAAATGTGTTGCATTTGTTCCATGCACGTCTACAGTTCTGCACTTTTCTTGGAGTGGGATGATCATTCTGATGTATTTTTTATAACAGAGCAATGTTTCCTCAGACTTTGATGTTACACGTATGGAGCTATTATAACCATTTGCTATTTAGATGCATGATCTGTGGCTAATCTCGAAAGCTTTGATGCATGCAGTAATTATTACTATTGATGTCATTCGACCATATTTAAAATATGAACATGTTTTTGTAAGTCCTCCACTAATAAAAAAGGGGGGCAACTTGTTCACCCCAAGGCTGGAGATTTCCTGTTGGTAAAGAGAAAACCTCTGAAACAGTGTAAGATGACATCCTATAACCTTCAGCGAGGCAATGGTGATGATGAATGCAAGGGCTCAGAGGGAGGGAAGGTGATGTAATGTCTGCTTTGGTCTCTGAACACAGAGAACCGCTCCAGGAAATTAAGCCCTGGGGTCTCCAGATGCTGCATTCTGACAATCTACTCTTGACGCTTGACCTCAACTCTGCCTTGAGGCATGTTTCAGCTAACTCCCGAATCTAGGACTCTGAGTAGTTTTATCTGTGCAGTGTGTCACTGGTATTCCGGAGCCTGGTGTTCACTCAAACCTTGGTGTTCAGATCTGGCTAAGCAAAACACCTGGAAGTTCCCTGAAACTCTCCACTGCCTTATCATGAAAGCTGGGGCTGGACAGGTTGTTACTTGGGTAGTTGTCATGATGTTTTTTTTATGAGGGCTGCAAAACACTGTGATTCAAACATCCCTCTTGGACTAGCTAAGACAATGTCTTTCAGATATTGACATTTAATCAGAACTGCTTGTCCTGTACACACGCACAGGAACATGAGCATGGGGAGAAAGTGAAAGTCCCCAGAGAAGTTGCTACTTGGGCATAAATTTTGGGGGTGGGTTTAGAACTGGAGGAACAAATGTGTTTGTAAAATTGAAGATGCTGTGACGTGGCTTTGTTATGCTGCAGTGAAGTCAAGGTTTCTCATGAACTTCATCAAAAAGTTAACTTCTATTTTCCTGCAAAGTGTCCTTACTCAATGACTGCTTCTTCAGCTTTTCGGGGAACATCTGTGAAACAACAAAAGCCCAAATGTTCAATAGCAGCACCTTGTGATGAACTGGGGACCAGTGAGGAGGAAGAAGCTGCCATTTTTTTATGTCAAAGTAAACAGACTCTGGAGAGTCTTTCTGGTGTTGGAGGCAGAGGGAGAAAGCTGGGGTTCCTCTAAAAAATGTCCCTCTAATCAAAGTTTAAAGAATAGATGAATTCAAGAATCAAACAGAGTAAGTTCAGAACACAGGCAATTGTTCATCAAGTCTGGCCTGCATTCTGGACCTGGCCAAGAAACTCTCAGAGATGCACATGAAGATGACACAATCACCTCAACAAAGCTGCACAAGAACCTCTGGGGTATTTAACCATTCAACGGGCAATGTAGCACACTAGAGGGTTGCTTTAATGTAGATTACCAGCTGCCCTTCATGATTTGAGTTATTTAAAATAAAATAGAAGTACTGATGGGGGGCATTTCTCATAAAAATATGTTTGTGTATCTAGATGGTATGTAAGAAAGCTCTCTGGTATAAAACTGATAACACATTAACCCTAGGTGTATGTAGGTGTATTTCCAAACTAATATTTCCAAACCAACACTTCATCTAGATTGCTCTGAATTCACAGAAATAAGAAGCTCAGCCAGCACAAGGGCACTTCTGTCCCATCCCCTTGTGCTCAGTTCTTCTGCATCTGTCATCAGTTCCTGGATGGAGATGTGGCTGAGCAAGCAGCATTGGCTCTAGCACACCTGCATTGTCACCCAAGGACTCAGGATTATGGTGACAGGAAAAGAATGATGATATTTCCACAGGGAAAAAAAGAAAAAAAGAAAAAGAGCCCGTTAACCTGCTGCAGAGCACAGTGCTCTTTCCCATGGCACAGGAATTTTTTGGGTTGTGTTTTATCTGGTAACTTGTTCCAAACTCATTTCTCAATGTGAAAACAGAAAGACACACAGGACTTTATCACCAGAAAGACGTCGCCTTGGATTTTATTGTACCCCCAAACAAGTACAGTTGAAATACATGGCACTTCATTTTTAGGCAGTAATGTCAGCCTTGGCTTTTTAACTCACTATTCAACCTTAACCTGCCACAGGAATCAGAACGAACAAGGCTTGCTCAGCTTCTGTAGCATTCTCTCATTTATTAGCTGCCCAGGTCTTAGCATGCAAAGCACATAGCAGTTGGAACAAATGAACAGTCCTGTCTGAGAGAGAAGCAGCTGAAATATCCATAATGAAATGTTCTGAACTTATTTTCATTTTTTCTGTCTCATACTGAAAATCATTATTATTATTACCAAACACTTGATTTCATTTTTAAAAGTGGTTATAGAACTGAGAATAACAGTAATACTGAGTTAGCCTTCTCAAGGTAGGCATCAAAGGTAAAAACTTGTTTAGTTAACTACCGAGCCTGTAGATGGAATGCAGGCACCACATAGCTTCTAAGATACATAATGGGAGTCTGGAAAGGATCCAGATATGACTCAACTGGAGAGCAGAAAGGAGAAAAAAGGAATTTCAGCAGTTGCTGGTCTGGTCACTCTGTCAACAAACCGATAAAAGAGCCTCAATATTTACCACAAGAACTTCAAATGCTGCATCATTTTTGCATCCTCAACAAGCTACTGAGTAGTTTCCCTGTTCTCTGATGTCAGTTCCAAAGAAGAAGAAATTTTTTATGAACAATTTGATGACACATTGGCTGAATAGGCTTTGCATAAGAACACCAGAACTCCTTATCTCTTGTCAGCCTACATAGACGGTGGAAAACCTATGGGGAAGTGACCAGGCATCATACGCAGCAACAGTTACACTCAGTGCTTAGCAAAGACAAAAAAAATAGCAAAGGACGAAATGCCACGCACAGAGAATTTCAACTATTTTTTCTTACTAAGTTCCTTATTTTTTCTGTACAATCTCTATCACACACGACAGTGACTCCTAGCACAGTCAGATGATGGCCTTCTGTGGCCAAATTCTGTACACATATACCATGTGGGAAACTGTTTTTACCACTGGAAGTTTTTCTTCTGAATCCCAGAACAGAAAACAGCTGTGGATGCCTTTATAGCAGAGAGATAGGGCTTGGCAACAAAACAACAGTCACTTCAGTACCTGACTGCCTGTGAGAACTTTGGTTCTTGTCTCCCCACATCACATCTCCAGAGAGAGTTCTCCTCATTTTTCCCAGTGAGGCTGGAAAACTTCTCAGGGCTAGGTTCACTACAGCTCTCTCCAAGCAGTTAAGGAATGAAAAAACAGCATAATTTTTCTTTACTCAGCTGTCTCTCTCTTCCTGTCCCATATCTTTTTGGATAGCCCACTAGTCAAAGAGTCACGTTCTGGGCAACTTCAAGAATATCAAAAAGTCCCCAATTCTTTCAGCAAAGGGCCAGAGCTGCTTATCATCTGGATACACTGAAGAAATACGTGTATAGTATATAAATCAGCTGTCATCACCCTCCCCAGAAAACTCATTATAATAATAGCCTAATCATTGTGATATCCACTGGTATTACTCCCACTAACATTAATCCTGATTAGTTCATCTGGTATTAATGTGGATGTCACAAATACTTCCACTGGATTTTCCAGACTTCCATCCTGGCTTCTGCTTTGGGGAAAGAAAAAAAAAAAAAAAAAAGGAAAAAAAGGAAAAAAAAGAAAAAAAAAAAGCTGTTCATTCATCACTTGTAGACAGTCAGGCACCAAAGTCCCAGGATTTGTTAACTATAAGCTGATCCTTTCCCTTGCATCTCAAAATGTCTTCCTTTTAGTGAAAAGCACTTCATATGCTGTCATTGTACAAGCTTCTTGGTTTAGGGGCTTTGTGTTTTCATTTTGTTATTTTGTGTACGTTCCACAGAATGGAGTACAACATCAGTGCTCAATAATTAATTCTAGAATCATCAAATCCATCTGATATGTGGGGTCAGTCTTTTAAACTGGGGGGAATATTTGGGGTTTCCTAAATGTTCTCCTCTGTGTGTGTGCATTCCACTGGACAACAGAGAAAGACCAGTCTGTAGACAGGTCACACAGGCACCACTTATTTTCATGTCAGACAGCCTGTGGCAAGGTAGCACAACTGCTGGTGAGACACATATTCTCCCACAGTAACAGGAAGGGGGATAACTCCGTCTGCTCAGTCCAGGCATCTTATCACAGAACCAAGAGTTTTACTACCAATTCCTTCAATGCTCTTCTAGATTTTACTAGCCCTGCCTTAGACATGGCTGGAATATAAATCCATGGGAAGGAGCATGAGCTAACCCATGCTGCCCTCTTCAGGAGCTGCTATTAATTCATTTCAGGGTGCAGCACCAGCCTGCTAGGTAGAGAATAATTTGGGCTTGGTTTTCATAAACAGGCACATCAAGAACTTCACTTTAGCAAAGAAGAAAAATGTTATCTCTATGTGAAGAGAAACAAAACAGAGGATTAAGAGCATCTACCCTTAGCAACAAGCTCCTGAAATCACTTCCCCAATGTCACTCCAGTGTGCAAAGTGCAGCAGGGGGGTCCCAGAGGCACACTTGGCAGAGGCAGAGCACCCGTTCTCTGGAAGCCGTGTGGTGAGCAGAGCAAAACCACTCGTGTTGCAGAGCCCTGCAGAGGTTTTTAGGTCACTGGGCTAAGTGGCACAAGGTAAAGACAGTGCCCCTCAAAAGGAAGAGCTTTTTCTAAGGTACCAAATACTCTCATATTTGGCCCAGGCGCATAGAAGCAAGAATCAGCTTTTCTTCAGGAAGAACATGTACCCAGGAGATGCAAAGGAAGATGAAGGGCAACCGTGGAAGTAGCTATAGCCTTTGTGTGTAACTGGGGTGGTGTATAATGGATGGAAGGAGAACAGCAAAAGCAATACTCCCTGTTTCATCTCTGACAAGGGGTCTTATAAAAAGAATGGAGAAGGACTCTTTACTCGGGTAGATAATGACAGGACAAGGGGGAGTAGTCTTAAACTAAAGGAGGATAAATGTAGATTAGACATTAGGAGGAAATTCTTCACTGTAAGGGTAGTAAGGCACTGGAACAGGTTTTGAAGAGAAGTTGTGGATGCCCCATCCCTGGAGGTGTTCAAGGCCAGGCTGGATGGGGCCTTGGCCAACCTGCTGTAGTGGGTGGCATCCCTGTCTACGGCACAGGGGTTGGACTTAGACGACCTTTAAGGTCCCTTCTAACCCAAGCCATTCTATGATTCTGTGATGCAGAGTATATCATTGAATCATTCTGGTTGGAAAAAACCTCTAAGATCATCTAGTCCAACCCTTAACTTTTAATATGGCACATACTGGCATTCCCTGATGGCATACACCATCACACTTAGATCATAGTGAGCTCAATGGTTTGATCACAGTCACAGACTTGAAACACTGGAAGGTTCTACTTTGACAGAGGACTTCATTCCTTAGGAAGCACCAAAGCAAGCTAGTTGGTGCACCCAGTGATAGGAATAAGTTTTCTCAGAACTGGAAAGACGGACATCTCATGCAGAGGAGAGGAAGAAACACCAGGAGCAGATGAACATGCTTGTCTGGGGCTTGTCCTGTCATAAACACCTGAAGTAGGTGTGGAGAAGGGATGAGTATCAAACAACACACAACAGAGACATAACAATCAAAATGCAAACATGAATGGATCACATGAAGTGGAAACAAGGGAATATTTTAGCATTACATCAGTATGAGTGAAGACCTGAAAGAAATTCAGAGAATTTCAACTAATTATGTTTCATTAAAGAGCTAAGAACTCAGCACAAGTCTGTGTTTGAAAGGTGCAACTCTGTCTGAGAAGATCATAGTCTAGCATGTGCTGCAAAGGACTGCCAATAATGCTGTCTCAGTGAAGGGCTTTAAGCTTCTTCCCATTACACAAGAGAAAAAGCTAGACCCATCATATCCAAAGCAGATATCTGGAGGCAAGCTAAGGCACATTTCAGAGATAGTGTGCTTATAGTCCAATGATATTTAAATCTTTTGCTTCCATCTGCCACCCAGGGACATCTTTGCATTTTGCTTTTATTTATCACCAAAGTCTATTCTCATTCCAGCCCACAGAGACTGGTGAACAACATTTCTTTATTTTTCATTCCAGGGGAGTATTACTTATGTTGAACCCATTTGTCCCTAACAGAGATGTAAGATGTAGCTCCCTAGGAATTCAGATGTTATTTAAAGTTCTTTTACAATATCTAATTTGCCTTTTATTTATATAGGGAGTTATTTCAGCAGGAACCTTGCTGTTGAGAGACACCATGACTTGTTTACAGTGCTGGTCCTGAAGGCAGCCAGGAGCTGCGGGAGTCAGGCAGGCAGCAACATTACAGATTAAAGAAGTAATTACAAGATAGAATACAACACTATTAAAAAAAAAAAAAAAAAAAAAGACAAGGGAGGAAAAGGAAACATAAACTGGGAAGAATACACTAGTGCTTCAAATAATCACAGTGAGGGGACTGGACTGTGCTCTTGTGCAAGCACTTCTCAGCCAGACATTACCTCTTTTTGGAGCAGTTCTCCATACACGTCGTGATGCAGTATGTGACTGCTAAATGGGCTAGCATGTCACCTTTCCAAAAGCCGTAGGCCAGGACTAGTTGGTTGCCGGGCTTTACTTCAGT
This sequence comes from Cygnus olor, assembly GCF_009769625.2. Taxonomy (NCBI): domain Eukaryota; kingdom Metazoa; phylum Chordata; class Aves; order Anseriformes; family Anatidae; genus Cygnus; species Cygnus olor. The sequence continues at coordinate 17,759,976 of NC_049183.1, forward strand.
AAAAAGACTTGTCTTGCTTCAGCGTGAGCAAAGGGCTGATAACTCCCAGCAACAGATACAAGAATCCCTGTGCACGCCCAGCCCTGCCATGTTGCAGAAATACTGTGCAGCCCTGAGCAAGTCTTTTCACTTTCTCTTCTGTCAGAGGCACTAGGTGATAATGGCACTCCTTGCTCTCTCACAAGCAAGTGATATACTTGTGACTGTTCACAGCTGCTCTGAGCTTGCCTGGTAGGAGAGGAGGGGCTGAAGAAAATCTTGCAGCCAGGCATTCCCAGGCCCCCTCATGGCACAGCTTACAGCCAGACACAGCAAGGAAGGGGGCCTGACTCGGTCAGGGACCAGAGGCTGAGAAGCCTCATCCATGTGGAACCTCCCTGGGAGTAAGCCTCCTAGTACCGAGAGTGAGCTCAGGTCCCCGTACACGGCTCCACACTGCCAGACAGACACTCCCTCTGCAGCAGCAAAATAACGCACTCTAACTGCTCAGACTTCTGAACAAAAATTAAGAAGACATGTCCATGCCTCAGATACAAAGTAGCTGCTAATTATTCCCCCTGCTTTTGGTTTCATTTGGTCTCACTCTGTGATCATTTATGGGAAGTAGATTATGCAATAATTGAATGTTGGAACCAGCAGATCCCTCCACAGCAGGGGATATCTGTTATTTGCCCGTAAAAAGTATTCCAAAGGTTATTGCTATGTAAACTGTGATTAATTAAATTCACAGGATTTATTTCTGAGGCATGTAAGTGGGAAGATTCCTGCTAAGGAAAAGCTGGGAAGCTGGCTCCACCCTGGCAGGAACACAGCCATGGAGTGAGAGGAAGCCCTGAACTTACCCCCATGATTCTTGTACTTCAGAGACCAAAGCGTGCAAAGGTATGGGAGTGGTGGAGACTGGATTCCGTGTCCCATTAACTCATTGAAAATTTCCATCTAGAAAGGACACAGCCTGCTGAACATCTGGTTTCCTCAGTGCTAGCAGGGTATTATCCCCTTGCACAAGCATTAGGAATACTCAACAAAAAGCACATAGGCTTAGAACAGCATCCACTGCACAGAAGTTTCCATAAACACTCCCAGTGCCCCAGTGACTTTCTCACAGAGAATTCAGAACGGATCCCAAATGCTGACTGAGCCTCTCCTTCCTCTTTCTTCCTCCACCTCAGTCAGCAAAACATCACCAGATCAGGGGCTTGCTTACTGATCTCCAGTGGAATCTGAAAACTACGCAGCAAAGCACTTGTCTCCTGTCTTTAGATCTGGCTTTCAGGACTGGCAACACAACCTTCACTGCAAGCACAAAACACAACACAGCCTGAGGCTGCAGTAATCTCTGAAGATTCAGAGGTAAATTTTAGAGATAAAGCAACAGTAAAAAATATTGGACCTAAACATCCAACTCTATCATATGCAATTTCTTACCTAAAATGTGTCAAATTTAGAATAATATGGACATATAAGAGTGGCCACATGAGTTCAAACCTAAAGTCTATCAGCCCAATATCCTGGTTTTGGTAACAGACAAGAGAAGAAGAACATTTAGAGAAGAATGTAAGAATTAGAAAAGACCACAGCAATATAACCCCAGCCTCCAGCAATGTGCATGCAGCTCCCAATCTTCCTGAGACAGAGAGGGGTGGGTCTTTGGTATTTAACGTTCACAAATGGCTTTTTCTTCCACAATTGTATGCTGTCACTTTTTGAACTCCTGTAAATTTTTAGCACCTACAACATCCTCGTGCAAGGAGTTCCACAGCTCCACTATGCACAATGTGGATAAGTAGCCCCTTTTATTTTTGCTTTGAATTTGATATGTGTTATCATGTCTTTCCCCCCATCCCCAGCTCCTTCATAAACAAAGGCAGTGAACAATCATTCCTTCCTCCTTCTTCCTATTCCACATGATTTTATAGACACATATTTCATTTAACTGTCTTTTTTTCCAAGCCAAAGCTTCCCCCAAACAAAAAAAACAAAACAAACAAAAAAAAAGATACAGACCTTTGATCATCTTTGTGACTCTTGTCTAACATTTTCTAGTTCTGTTTTCTGCTTTCTGAAAAGGGGGAACAGCACTTCATGGAGTGTTCAAGGTGTGCAGCACCAGGAATTTATGCAAGGACATAATCATGTTACCTGTTTTGCTCCTTCTCTAAGACCACCTGACATGTTATTTACTATTTGATTTATATATTGTTATTTACTATTGGATTACTGCTGAGTACTAGGCCATCACTGCCATATAAGTATTCATTACAATCCTAAGTCTTATCCATTACTTAACAATCACTGCTGTACTCATTACTGTACATGTAATGTACAGTTTTTTAGGGTTGTTTCTCCTTCTGTTCATCACTTTATATTTATCTACACTGAATTATATCAGATCAGTCACTCACTATACAGATGGGTTTCCACAGATCTCTGCATTCAGCTCATATTTTTACTGTCTTCAATAGCCGAGTATTGTCAGCAAACATGCAGTCATTGCTCCCCCTTTTCTCCAGAGCGTGTATAAGTATGTCAAACAGCTGACGCACAGATCCCCAGAGGATCCCACTGGTGACCTCCCTTCACCATGAAAACTGACCATTTACTCCTACGCTTTTTGAGTTCCTTGTCCATCTGGAGACATGTTCTGTTATCCCATAGCTGCTTGCTGTATTTAGAAGACTTTGACTAGGAACTTTCTTGAATTCTTTGGGGAAATCCAAGCAGAATATAAAAATCCATTTTTTTTCTGTCCTGCATTTGCTGTCTCCTTCAGAGAACTCCAAGGGATTTATGAGACATACCTTTTTCCACAGAAGTCTTAAGTCTTCAGTGCATCACATTTACTCGCATGCTACTGACTACATTCTTTCCTAAAAGAACAAGACACTGGATTCTTTCCCCTCTCACACCCTCTGCCCATGCTGTCTCCAGGTTTTCCCTAATTAGGTTGCAATGACTAATATACATGGAGCCTTCCCATATGCCAGCATTGGCCTATCCAGGGAATATTCAGCCAGTTGTTCCCATGAAATCCTGCCTGAAGCCACACTGAGCAGCACAGGCCAGCTGGGAGAGGTGCCTCCATTCCTCTCAGCTCAGGTGCATACCAGAAAGGTCATAAGTGGTGCAATGAGGAGCTCTGTCATATATTCATGATAATGGCCCTTTCTCTAAGGGCACAGGAAAGCTTCCTGGCTCTAGCATGCCAATCTGCAGTTCTGCCACTGGCAATGAGCTGTTGATCTCTGCCCACTCATGCAGCTCCTAACATCCCCCACCACAGGGATTCCTAAAAACAGCTTTAAAGCAAGGTTTCAGTTCCACTCTCAGAATAGCTGAACAGGTACAGACTGAAATAGCATGTGTAACTTGGGAGCCATTTGTCACAGACTTTGTTTAACTTCTTAGAGTGAAGAAGACAGAAGAATATATTCATCACTTTAAATTCTATATAATGACAATCCAGCAAGAGCATTTAAGAACTGAAATATACTTTATAGACAGTAATGGCCACTGTTAAAGTGTAACCTCGCATTTGGATTATCAAAGACAGAGGCTATCAGTTTTCGCTTTTGTATTAAAGTTGTTTGTTTTTTTTTTGTTTTGTTTTGTTTTTTTTTCCATCTGTTGAAAGTGGATCTTTGTGATTTCACAGGGCATTACCCTTTATGTGTCTCATTTGCTGCACCCAAAGGATTTCATTCTGCTACATTAAATAATACCTTGGAATGCTGATTGAGCTTTTAACTTTCCAGAACATGCTGTTGCATGTCTATCTCCATCCCAGCAGTTAGCTTCTTTGAATGTCTCATTTATGCATACATACATATATGTATATGATGTAATTCACAAGTCATACTGGCCTTGTCACATCAGGATTCTGTCTCCATCCCTCTGTGCCAAATGCACAGTCATCAGCTCAGCTTCTACTACATTTGGTGGGAAGTGGTATACTTGACCTCTGAAGAATACTTAGGTTCTGTATCAGTGCACTACACACAGAGGGAGGAACAGGAAACTTCTTCAGAGTTCATTTTGCCACAGACATCATGCAGATGCATACTGCACTCACATGAAGGTACATGTGGGCATTCTTTCACTCTCATGTTATCCTTGATTTTTATTTTTATTTTAGGGTAAAGTACAGGTCATTCTAGCTGTGTGTTACCAATACCAAAGTAGGACTAGCTCCTGAAGAATCATCCCAATCATAACACCATGACTACCATTCATTACAAGTGCCATCACAAAACCCACTACCAAATGCATCATCTATACTTCCTCAGCAACCAAACATTACTATCACCAGTAATCTTGCCTCAGGAGTAAGCCTGGTCTCCCATCTTGTCCCAGGCTCCCAATGCCTGCAGCTCCCTGCATGTTTGCCTTCCTGTTATTGTCCCTATTACTGCATTGGCTCAGATCTTGCTGTCATAAGATTCTTCTTCCAAAGGATCTTGCTACAAAGTAAATTTGGCAAGGTTTAGTACATTGCTCAACCAAGGCTTTCCACTGGGTCTTTCCCAGCTGTACTATTACTTCACAAAGCTGTTAACTGGAAGTGATGGTATAGCGTGGTAGGTGGCTTGAACCCGCCGTGCAACATACACTGCCAAAAGCAAAGAAAGGGCTAGGTACTGCACAATTGTGCAACCTGGCAGACCACCTTTTTTAAGCACCACTCTAATCTGCGGTTTTCAAACACAAGCTGTGTGTACAACAAAGCTAGGTCACTCACTGAGAAATGCAGCCCACTTCAAGGATGATGCATATTACATTTCTTTTTAACTCACTGTGGAGAGAATTTCCAGGACAGGGGAATCTGCACAGCACTTTCATGGCTTTTTACAACACAAAGGGATACCGAGTGCATGCTGCTTCTCTCATCTTCACCGCAGTGACCCAGAAGGTTCTCTTCCCCAGTGGTTCCAGCCTGCTTGAACAAGGGAGTTGCTCACAAATGGAGGACGCCTTCCCAGAGCATGTATGAAAACACACCCTTAACTTTCTACTAATTCTCCTCACCATGACAAGTAGCTGCTAATCTTCTGAGCACAATGGCAGTGTGAGCTGACTTTGCAGCATGTCAAGCACTCCAGCTCTGGCCAGACGCTGCGTAATCTGTGAGGAGCTTTGCTACCACCCGCACCATACACAGTTGCTCAAGAAAAGTCAAAAACAAAATTCCAGTTTGTGTAAAGCACATCTTGGAACTAGTCAGGAAGAGGCAGCAGAGCAACAAGCATTTCTGTCACTGCAGCAAGCATCCATCTACAATCTGCCAGCATGGAGAAAGAAAGAAGTATGCCCAGCTTGAGAAAAATGATAGAGAGCAATGCTAAGAAAAAACCTCCTGTTTCTTGCTGAGCACATGCAGCATCGCAACAGAGTGGAGTTTCATTTTTTCTGCTACGATTCACACCAAATAACACCAACCTATATATAGGTGCTGGGCATCACAGGCAAAACAGAAAAGTCTGAGCTTGATGTGTTTCTCTCCAGCATTTTCTCACAACCTCCAATATTACTGACGCACAACACCAGAGAATATAATTGCTGTAGTGATTACTTACAGCCATTACATTAAGCTTTAAAATGCTCCTTTCAAATTGAACAATGTTTTTTCAAAGTCAACAGCTGGCTCACAGCTTGAAAGCAACAGTTAAGATAAATTAAATAAAAAGGGTAATAAAATCACAGACTAAATTTAATTTCTGAAGCACATGCAAACTCCAGCAAAGGCTTTAAAATATCTTTTAAAAATATTCAGAGAAACAAAAGTCAATACAACCAATAATTATAGAGTGCTCATTAATAAGAATGTGATGTATGAACACATATTACTGTGTACACTTCTAAATATACTTAAAACAGAGTACAAAAACAAATTCATGCAGCATTTATAGCCCCAGTCTAGGTGATAAATCAAACAGAAGTTTCAAATGACTTTAGTAAATCTTGGGGGGAAGAAAAAAAGTGTTTATGTATATATTCCTCTCATGGTATGTATGCATATATAATGTGTGGTTTATAAAAATGATTTTCCCACCCTTAGGATAAAAAGGTGATCTGGTATATACTCAAGATCAGTACAATGACAGGAGCCTTTATCAGCTCTTGAAATGAACTACTGGAATGATATGCAAGATTTGAATTTATAGAGAGCACAACTACACTTAAATGTCAAGAGACTTTTCTCTGGCCTGGTTTTCTGTTTGCCATTGCAATTCATAATTCAAATGGCCTCTGCTCTGCTGGCTGACAAAGAAGTGACAAAACGAAACATCCATTTGGATGAGGCAGAGAAACTTAAAGGAGTCATGCGCTGAGCTTCTTTCACACGTCTGTCAAAAAAGCTTTCCGCCTACCACACCTTTCCAAACAGGCTGACTAGCAAGCTCTCTTTGCTTCCATCCGTCATACTGTTGATCAGCTGTTCAGTACTTTACATCCTATCACACTTCAAAAAGAAAATGACACAAGAATCAAGAATAAATATTCCACTTTCTTTATCACAACTTTTTTTTTTTCCTTATCAGAAAGGGTGTTTTTTCCCCAGTGCTCAAAAGACAGAAGAAATATCGTAAATCAGTTTTCCTTGGACCTCTTCCAGTGAACAGACAGATTTGGTGTCACAGTTTTACACCACACCTATAAGAGACCTGCCTGAAACAAGCAGGTATGTTCTCTGAGCTATACACCATGTTCCTTCCTTCCTTGTGGTTCATTCCTTGCAAGGAACTAAGGAACAACTAAGGAACTAAGGAACAACAGGATCTAAGACAGAAAGAAGAGATTGCTCAACTACTTTCCACAACAGGTGATGGCATTGGTGGACAAAGGAAGAGCAACAAATGTCACCTGCCTTGATTTGTGTAAAGCTTTTGATATGGTCTCACACAACCTTCTTGTCTCTACAGGTGATTCTCCCCCTCTACTCTGCTCTCATGAGACCCTACCTGGAGCACTGCATTCAGCTCTCGGGGGCCCCAGCATAAGAAAGACATGGACCTGTTGGAGCAGGTCCACAAGAGGCCACAAGGGATGATCAAAGGGCTGGAGTACCACTCCTATGAAGAAAGACTGAGAAAGATGAGGATGTTCCGCCTGAAGAAGAGAAGGATCCAGGGAGACCTCATTGCAGCCTTTCAGTACTTAAAGGGGCTTATAGAAAAGACGGAGGACAACTTTTTACGTGGGTAGATAGTGACAGGACAAGGGGGGAACAGCTTTAAACTAAAAGAGGAGAGATTTAGATTAGACATTAAGAAGAAATTCTTTACTCAGAGGGTGGTAAGGCACTGGAAGAGGCTGCCCAGAGAAGCTGTGGATGCCCCATCCCTGGCAGTGCCCAAGTCCAGGCTGGATGGGGCTTTGGGTGACCTGGTCTAGTGGGAGGTATCCCTGCCCATGGCATGGGGGTGGAAACAGATGGTCTGTAAGGTCCTTTCCAACCCAAGTCATTCTGTGGTTCTACTTACTCTGGAAATCATTGGTACTACCTGTGTAGTAAAAACCACACTAAGCACACATCCAAAAGAATGAGTTGAATATATAAAAGAGGATGTATCCCATTAATCTTAAGTAGACATCTCTGTGAAGGTAGATTACACCAAATATTTTGCTACACTTCACGCACAAGCAAGCAAGCACTCAGAACAAGAGGATGTGTTGGTTTATATTCAGTATGTCATTCACCTCACCTACACCTTGCCATATGAGGAAGAACTTTATGGTTCAGGTAACAGAGCACTGGAACAGGCTGCCCAGAGAGGTTGTGGTGTCTCCTTCTTTGGAGATATTCAAAACCCACCTGGATGCAATCCTGTGTAACATGCTCTAGGTGACCCTGCTTGAGCAAGGGGGTTGGACTAGATCATCTCTGGAGGTCCCTTCCAACCTCAACCATTCTGTGATTGTGATACATCTGTCTGCCTAAAAGGCAAGAAGGTCATCTAAGGTAGTCTTTTAGCTTCCTTCTATAGCCTGAGGAGAGAAACAGACACCCACATAGAGCAATTTACTCAGCTTTCTTGTCCACCCTAACTACCCCATCTCAGGTTGGGAAGAATCCCTCTCTAAAGACATCTCTCTCTCCCATTACTCAAGAGAGCCTAGAAGAACAGCTTAGACTGGACACTTCATGGAATAAAATTATCCCCCCCCAACACACACACGCACCTAAGGTCCCCTAGGGTCCAGCTGAGACAACAGGAGGAGTACCTACTGCCATAAAGAATTTTGTAAAGATTTCTTGTGAAGATTTTTTGTTTCATTTAACGTTGAAGAAGCTGTCAGAACATGTTTGCAAATATGAAGGAGATTCAAACTGATATAAGCAAAAACAGAAATAATTGAATTTTAAAAATAGTCTAACTTACGCAATTTCCATTCAGCAAAGGTAATTAAGGCTACATATGTAAGCAATACTAATAGTGACTATGTCTCATTTGCTTCTTAGCTCTGCCACGTATGTTCCAGATGGATGTTACATAAGATTTTTGGAAAAAGAAGCATTTTCCAATGATTTCTGAAAGTAGAACTTGGTGTGCTTTTATAGCCTGCTCCAGAAAGAACATTGTGTGTCCTACACATACTGCAATGAAATGCACTCCGAAGTGCCAAGCAAAATGCCACCTTATCTCACTTAAAGCTATTGCATCTAGTAATATCAGAGAAATTATGACAATATGTTGTTCTACATGAAAGTACATGACAGCGCTATTTGTGAGACCTGGCAGCTGCCACTCTGAGCAGAGCAGATGGCAGTGATAAAAACACAATGCAGGGAACAGGTTGATAAAGACATATCCATCATTACACTTTTGCTTTACAGTTATGCTTGACTCCAAGATACAATCAAAATGCGTGGCTCTGTCACTCTTGAGCAGGAAGTATTTGCTTATCTGTGGAAAATAATTCTTGTGCAATAATTAATTATCTATGTATTATTAATCAATATTATTCATCTCCTGTCCAAAGGAGCAGGTAGAGGCAGCCAGGAAGACATCCAAAATCTGTAAGTCTTATGAGTTTATTCTTTTGTTCTTCCAGAGGAAGACACAACCATTCATCCTCTGTAATGGAAAATCAGAGTCAGTCATGATAACAAACACTGCCATGGCAATCATCAATTTACACTCTCACCAGAGGACCACAGGGCACATTGCACTTTTTTTTTTTTTTTTTGGGGGGGGGGTGGGTGGCTGGGAAGAGGCTAGGAAGAGCATTAAACGAATGTAGTTCTCATGGAAGGTACCAGCCAACAGTCCCACTTACAATCTATTTACCCTAAAACACACATGGCAGGGCGGCAGCAGCACCAGCCTTTCCTCCAGTTCATCCCTGAGCCCACTGCTTACACTGACAGGCACCCTCTGCTGGGATGAGCAATGAATGCTTACACCACCCAGGCCATTCATGAGTGCATCTTCCCCGTTTAGACTCTTGCAGGGGATTAGATACCCACCACCTCACACAAGCATCAAAATCACAGATATCAGTCACCATGGGCACAGCGCTAGTAACCCTGACATGGCAGGTTGTGGTGCTTGCAGCAGCCCAGCAGCTTGTATGCTTGTGCCTGCCACAGGACACAAACCCACCTGAACACCCTTCTCTCATGCTGCAGAACGAACGAGCTACAGGTGCCAGCTCTGCCTAGATCAACTGCTGGAAATAGTGATTCAGAGAAAAATGGCTCTAAGCGATGTTCACTAATGTTAATGAATACTAACAATATTGTTAGCTCCTGTTAACTCCATTAAAACATTTGCATATATAAGGATTTCTTTTTAAATGCGCAAACTAATAAAATCAACTGGCATTTTAAGTTCTAACTGAAAATGTACTAGTTTTAGTAACAGAGAATCTAGGCCTGAGGCATGAACATGAAATGCATATGTACTGTATGCTTTAATATATGAACCCCAACCATACTTTTTAAGGTTAATTTCATTGCTAGAATTTGGGGATCTGAATTCCCAAGTTCCAATTGCTGCAGGAGGAGTGAATGTTGTAAAAGTGAATATTACTACAAATAATTAAATTCTGAACTGGCCAAACACTTGATTTTTCCAGTGGAGACAAAGGCAAGACAAGATATGGAACATTTTTTTGATGTCTGGTGCAGATATTACTTCTCCAGCAGTGACGGTCAAGGTAATATCATTAACTGTGGGCCCCAGAATCAGGTTTAGAAGTAACACCAATAAAAGGACTCAGATCCACTAATTCTTTTATGAAAGCACTCACAACTGAGCTTAGAAGAAAGAATGAGTGATCTCAGTACAAAAAATGATGATTTTACCTTTTTCTGTAAACTTAGGATTTTGCATCAAGTCTGACAAATCAAACACCTCACAAGCAATACCTCTAAGATTTTTCACAAGTTACAAACTCCTCATTTGTTATTATTTTGCTTCAGATTTTGGGTTATGATACTAAAACATTCTCCAGGGATGATGAGTTTCAACTTAAGTAATATTTTCTTTGCAGTTAATCATTAAGTACTGATAACACATTCAGGGCACGTTACAAAATCAAGCTGGGGCTTGAAAGATGCCGTGTGATATCTGTTAGGAGAATAAGGTGCATATTCCACACAGGAAGTATATTTTCTTAAGCAAGGATTAAAGCATGCAACATAAACCACCAAAAAGATGTTGCCTCACAGTAGTGCACTTCCCTAAAGCTTCTAGCCTCCTCCCACATCACTGAAATCAGAAGGCAAAGCCCCAGGTGGGCTTTCTTTCTTATACTTTCTTTCTTTCTTATACTTAGGACCAACATTGGCTAGAAGAACCCCCAAGTCTTCCAGGAGTCATCTGCTCACTAACAGCAGTCCCACTTTGGAAAAAAGAGATTGCAGACTGGAAAGAGCTATCTTCCTCGCACCATCAATGCGTGGTTAACATGTAAGACACCCCACAAAGAAAACTGGACTGGATGTGTATACTCCCCCTTAATACAAATAGCTGCACCAATCAATCACACGATTACTAAATTCCAACAGGTTTGCAGGTGAAGGGCCCAAGTGACAACTAAATTGAGTGTTGGCGATTATTACATCGTTCACAGAGACCTGGGCTATAGGGGGACCTGGGCTATAAGGAGACCCGGACAGCCGGCCCTTCCCCTGCGGGCCCTGCGAGACGCGCCCTCTCGCGGCCCCTGGGGCCGGGCCCAGCGGGCGCCGCCCGCCCCGCGCCCCGCCTGCGGACGCCGGGCTGCGGCTGCGCCCGCTCGGCAGCGCCGGGGCGTGCCCGCGCACACCCGGCGGCGGCGCGGCCATGGCGGCAGCGGGCGCGCTGTGGGCGGAGGCGCGGGCGCTGCTGCCCGGTGCCGAGGAAGAGCTGTCCCTGGCGCTGAGCGGCGAGGTGGACGACTGCGTCCCGCCCCTGCTGCGGCGGGCCCGCGGGCTGCTCTACGGGGCGCCGGGCCGGCCGTGCGGGGCGGCGGCGGAGCTGCGGCGCCTGGGCGACGTCCTGCGCGACTACGCCTGGGAGAAGCTGAACTCGGGGCCGTGGCGGGAGGTCGGCAAGGCCTGGCGGCAGGTCTACGCCTACGGCTGCCTCTTCGGCGCGCTGGCCGAGGTCGCCGCCTGCCGCCCGCTGGCGCCCGCCGTTCGCCTCTGCGACATGGGGCTGCTGATGGGCGCCTCCGTGCTGGACAACGTCCTCGCCCGCCTCGTCCGCCTCCTGCAGGCGCGGCTGCCCCGCGGGAAGCGGCGCGCCGCAGCCGGGGGCAGCGCCAAGGTACGGCGGCCCAGGGCTCCCCCGCCGCCGCCGGGGACCGCCGGGCCCCGCCGTCCCGCCCTTCCCCTCCCGGCCCCGCTCCGGGCGCGGTGGGGCGGCGGCGGGGAGCCGCGGTGGCAGCCGCCTGATGAGGGCGTTTCTGTTGCAGAGGGTCCGGGTTGACCCCCCTCCGGCGCCCGTGGTGCAGCCAGAAGAAGCGCTTCCACACGTTCGCTGCCCTTCGCTAGAGCACTTCAGAGACAACTATCTAATTCCACAAAAGCCTGTTGTCTTAGAGGGAATTATTGACCACTGGCCGTGTATGAAGAAGTGGAGGTGAGAAATTAGTGGTTCTTCCCCGTGCTTATAAGACGAGGATCATTTTGCGCATCAGATATCTTGACGTGCCTTTTAGTGGTAGACACCTCTACAGAAGGCAAGCACCGAGAGGGCTGGTTTTGGTTGGGCGTATCTTCCTGCTGCAGTACTGTCTTTGCTCAGTAAATGTTTTTCCATAGATGCTAGAAGTGAATCAAATCAGTTTAGAACATCATGTTGTAAGTGCTCCCGTGTGCCAGGGAAATCAGGTGCTGGCAGAGACTGCACTGGAATCCAGCTCTTCCTTTCAGGGTCTGGTGCAGGAGAGAACCGTGGCAAATTCCCTGCACGTTGTTGTACGTAACTGGAAACTAGAGGTGAGTATGAACCATTAACTATATCGGTGAATTTACTCTCATTTTAAGATCAGATGCTGGTGATACTTACGTCCCAGAATTTGCTGATAAATAGTGCAACGGGAATTTAATTTCAGAGAGGCATGAATAAAGCATAACTGTCTCTTTCATTCACAAGTACAAGTAGTGATGTTTGCTCAGTAGCACTTTTGAGTGTTCAGTTTCAGACACCTGAATTCAGGAGTGAGTAATAACATTGTGCCATTAGTTTAATGTAGGCAGCGGTGCCAACATTTCCAGTCATGAGAATCAAATATTTGTGAGCTAAAGCTCATGATTCCTCTTAAAGGAAGAAAATACTCAGGCTTAGTTTGAGGCTTATATCCTTCCATTCCACAGCCAAGGGTAAAATCTACATTAATTTAATGTAGATTGTTGTTATATATTTTATATATAACGTGTATATATATATCTAAAATACAATTGGTTATCTACTTTTTATATGTGTACATATTATATATGTAACATTGTTATTTCTTAGGGATTTTTGTTGGTTGTTTTTTTTTTTTTTTTGCAGCCAAGGTACTCCTCTGCCTGTCTTCAGATACTTAAAACGATGAACTTCTTAATATAATTAATATCATGGTCAATGAAGAGATGTGTATCACCCTTCAAAGGAATTTCCCTGACTTTAGCCAGGGTGGATATTACTGGCACCTGTATACAGAATCTGGCACTGGTAGACAGTTGATCTAGCATTAACAGTAACAAGAAAAAGTATTTTATTTAACAAACTTGGTTGCAGGCAGCAAAAAGATTAGCCATCAGTAGTCAAGAGACTAACTGCTTAAATCTCTGTAGCTGTTAAGGAAACAATAATTAACTGAGGTAAACAAGGTTTTAAAACAAAACAGGCAGCATAATACACAGATGACATTAACCACTTGTTTTCTTGCTGCTTGGGTTGTTTACTGCTAACCTTTGTCTCTGATTTGTTGGTTTAAGAGGGGGAAAAACTCATGGTAGTGGTTTTATTACCCTGAAAGATTTATTTTGATTGATTGTCCTCACATTCAAAAATGGTAACAAGAGAAATATAAAAGTGTGATGGAACTTTTTTTCATTTCAGCGTGGACTATTTTTGTCAAGTTGCTGGGTGCCGCACAGTCCCTGTAGAATTGGGTTCCCGATATACAGATGAGGAATGGTCTCAGAAGCTCATGACTGTCAATGACTTCATCAACCAGTATATTGTGAATGAGGTCTGTTACTCTAATTTTCTTTCTTTTGCAAAAGCAGCAGTGTGTACTGGTATAGAATATTTGCCTAGTTGGAGCTTATTAGAATAAACACGCTTGGAGGTAGCCCTGAAGGTGGGGTTAGGCAATAAGCATAGCACGGAATTAAAAGGTTTGGCATTTGCAAGATCTGAAGCTATAAATAGTTACTGCAACAACCATGGTTGTGGGGATGCATCTACACTCTTATAATTTCAGTATAGATGTAAGTTCTTATTTCAGAAGACCCCTTATACTAGTGAGCTGTTGAAGCAATTCTAGTACTCTGAAATAGTACATTGTAAATAGATGTTCTTACTTACAAGTAAATTCTTCTTACCTATAAGTACATTAATGACCAAGAAGTCTTACCCTGTATGTCACTATGCATTTTTCTTTCTCTGCTGTAATTTCAGAACAGTGTAGGATACCTTGCTCAGCACCAGCTTTTTGATCAGGTAAAACTGCGTGAATGTTTTTCCTCTCTGCAGTCAAGTGTTCCCTTCGTGTGTCAAATCATCCCTGAGAATGTCATTTCTTCTAGATGGAAGGGCTTATGAGGAATTGACAATAAGTCTGAAGCTTTTATTCCAGCTGTTTTGAAGGAAGGATTTTGTTCCACGGGGAGGATTTTGTTCCACCTGGCTGAAAGGAGTGGAAACAAAAGCCTTTCAGAGGTGAAGGTGTTTGATTTTAGGGCTGTTTCAGTACAATGTAGCATTTACTTACAGGAATATCACCTGGAAAGCAGCATTTTCCCAAACAATAGGCAAGTTAGGGAGGAGGTTTGGACAGGAAACAGACTTCAGTGGTGATACGTTCACCAAATCTGCAATGTCATTTCAGTTAAACAGAGGAGATTAGGTTGGTGGGAGGTAGGAAAAGGAATCATACGGAGAAGCAAGCTTAGTGTATAAAAGATAAGCTGCTCTTTTTCCTTGAACAGCAAACCTGCTTATTCTTGTAGTTCTGTCGTTCCCTGCGTTTCTCTGGTTTCTGCTGAAGCAAATGGGGTCTCTGAAGTATAAGAAACCCCTTTCCTTTTTAATTCCACCTCCTTCCAACAGAATCTGCTAGGACAGAAAGCGTGAGGACATGTCCTGCAGATTCCCAGCAGCCCAGCTATTTCTCTGCCACCATTGCAGAACAAGCAGGTCATTTGTTTTCTTTGTGTTAAGCCCTGTTACTCTATGAATTGTACACCTTTCGCAAGTTAGTACATACCCTTTTTAATGTTCATTTCTTTATGGGAGTAGATCCCAGAACTGAAAGAGGATATCAGTATCCCTGACTACTGTTGCCTGGGGGAAGGAGAAGAAGATGACATCACCATTAATGCTTGGTTTGGCCCAGAAGGAACTATCTCGCCTCTTCATCAGGATCCCCAGCAAAATTTTTTAGCCCAGGTCTGTACTCTGCTTACTCTATGCAAGCCATTAATGCTATAGTTAGAAAAAATGCTTATGGTGTGTAAGTATTAGAGACAAGGACAGCAGACAAGTTGACAGATAACTGAAAGATAGTGAATAGGCAGATATTATTTCACTATTCTCTTGCATTGGTCACTGATGCAACTTAATGTCATCATTAACTACAACCAGTCATTGAGATTAACCATCACTTACCCTCATTCTACAAGTGAATGAAAATGACAATGCACAAATACACCTTGAATATTGTGTTCAGTTTTGGGCCCCTCACTACAAGAAGGAAATGGCCTCAAGTTGCACCAGGGGAGATTTAGGTTAGATACCAGGAAGAATTTCTTCACAGAAAGGGTGGTTAAGCATTGGAGCAGGCTGCCCAGGGAAGCAGTGGAGTCCCCATCCCTGGGGGTATTTAAGAGACATGTGGACATGGCACTAAGGGACAGGGTTTAGTGGTAGACATGATAGTGTTAGGTTGATGGCTGGACTTGTTGATCTTACGGGTCTTTTCCAGCCTAAATGATTGTATGATTCAATGACAAGTGGCTTTTCCAAGGCCACACAAGGAATTTGGAACCAAATTGGGAAGAACCTTGATCCTATTACAGTGTCCGAAGGACTTTGGTTTTCCTGAACAGCAAGATGTTGGGTAGACTTAAGTGCATCCACTTCATGTTACCCCATAAGATTATCTATTTGTGCATGCATTGAGAGTTAGGTGAAGTAGTATTTGCAGTAACTAACATTTTACATAGTTCCATACATTAGTAAAAATACCACCTAATGCTTGGTTCTTTAGAGAGCTAACTAATACCCATATTAATGTATAAAAATACCTGAAGGAAGGGTGCAAAGAAGCTGGAGTTAGGCTCATTTCAGTGGTGCCCAGTGATGGGATGAAAAACCAATGGGCACACACTGAAATGCAGGAGGTTCTATCAGAACATCAGGAAACACTTCTTTACTGTGTGGGTAACTGAGCACTGTCAGAGGTTGCCAGAGAGGTGTGGAGTCTCTGTCCTTTGAGATATTCAGCTGTCTGGTCATGCCCCTGAGCAAGCTGCTCTAGTTGGCCTGCTTGAGCAGTGGGGTTAGACCAGATGACCTCCAGAGGTCCCTTCCCACCTCATCCAGCCTGTGAGTCTGTGAACTAATTTAATCATGATACGTAAATAACAGCTAAAGGAGGACATGGAAGCTTAACATTCACTGCCAGCCTGTATCTCTGCCTGCTGATGTATTCTCAGTTCTTCTGACAATTGCTTTCTGGCTGTAGAGCTCAAATAACATTGCACAAATTGGGTGCCTTGACCACTGAACTTGGTCAATTTGGTTAGAGGCATTTGCGGGTATTTTGAATTTTATCTGCTCCAATGGAGGAGGTACTTGGATTCCCATAATCCAATGTAACTTTTTATTATAACAGCATCTTTACTAATAACAAAAAACATATTTTATTTAGTGTTAAATGCCAGCTGTAGCCAACAGTATGGTATGTTAGACTGTTTGCTAGTTAATTGAACTTGTCACTTTCCAATAATATATAGGTTCATGGCAGATGGAAAACATTTATTTTAATATATACAGGTATTTGGAAGAAAGTATGTCTGTCTTTATTCACCACAAGATTCAGAAAACCTTTACCCACATGAAGGACAAATTCTTCACAATACTAGCCAGGTAAATAGTTGCCTGAATTTTTAGTGTCAGTAATGTTACTTTATCAAATCATATTTAACACATTCTACTGTTGTTTGTTTGTTTTTACTAGGTTGATGTAGAAGATCCTGACTTAAATAAGTTTCCCAATTTTAGAAAGGCTGCACGTCAGTCCTGTATTCTGATGCCTGGACAGGTTCTGTTCATTCCGGTTAAATACTGGCACTACATACGATCTCTTGATATTAGCTTCTCTGTCAGTTTCTGGTGGTCATAACTTTGAAGCATGCATGAAGTTTGTTAGTATTGTAATAGCAATTAAAAGTCAGGAAAAGTAGCATCTAGTATGCTTCCCAAGTGAATTCTATTTAAACATGAGAATGTTTTTCACTATCCCAGAGACCAGAGCTGGATTTAAAAAATAAATAAAAATCCTTCTTTCAGTGTGGTGGAAGAACCTGGATGCGTAAATGTGGGTAAACAGAAGTTGCATCAACCACTTTATTTTTGTTGATGTTTTCAATATCACCTCCTTGTAAAGAGTAACTGTTGGCTCATTATTGTGTATGTGTGTGTATATCTGAAACAGCTCTATATATCAACAGTGCCATGACTGCTCTTCAAACTATGTTTGGAACATCAGGTTAGCGTTATCTTCTACTTGGATTTAATAATAGTAAAAACTGGAGTAAAAGTGACAACCCAAAAGTTCAATACATCTAAAAAAAAAAAGTAACATGAAGCGAGATACCAGTCTCCTAAGTGGAAGAAGTTAAGTGTTAGGGACTAGGAAAGTAACTAAGTGTAGTTAATCCTTAGTTTAATAGCAATTAAATAAACTGAAGCTTAATCATACTTTGATAGTCAGCTGAACTGCAGACATTCTGCCATGGAAGTCTTGAGTCCCTTTCATTTCTACCCAAGGTAAGAAGTACTAACACTCCGCTCTGGCACCTGGCAGTAACATTGTCTTTTTTTCAAGTCACTTTTTAAAGGAAAATGCATCTTTACAGAAAACTGGAGAGTGTGAAGTCCTAGTTCTTAAATAAATAAATATTCAAGATTCTTCTAATACTTTACAGATGAAAGCTGAAATTGCCCCAACTGTCTTGTACTACTCCTTCCCACTAGTTTTGACTGTGGGAATATTCCATCTCTTCTTGACCATAGCAGCCTGTGACCTGGTTCTGTGACATGAACTCTCTTCTGTCAAAAGAAAGGACAAAAACCAAGCAACAGTGCCAGCTGAGAGTTCAGACTCTAGCCCTAGATCAGATACTCAGCTGACCTTTTTAGCAAAAAGACCTGAAGTGCTACACTGATTTCTCAGCTACTTGAAAACCATGTGAAATTTACATACCTAAACTGATAGCTTGTGGGATGGAGACAAGCCCTGTGGTGCCGGTAACAGGTTTCATTCTAAGTTGTACAACTGAAACCACACAAATATGGAACACAGTAGCTGACACAGGCTTTAATAGTTCACAGGCATAGCTCAGCTTTCAAGACTGAGCAAAAGCATTTACATTTTTTGTTCCCAAACATGCACTGAGAGTCCCAACCCAAGAACATGGAGAAGAGTGTACACACAACCACCCCCAAGAAAGTTGTCTGGGCATAACTGTGTAGGAGAAGAGGTCAGTGATTGTTTTATTGTAAGCCTCTTAAAGCTTCAGGAAAAAAAAAAGTACACTTAAGTGTACTGTTACTAATGAATACAATATAGTCTGGCTATTCTGCCAGAGAATGGGGAAAAAAACTTAATTGAAAGTAATTTTTACTAACATCATCTAGTGCTAAGAATGAAGCTCTCTTCTGCTGTCTCTTTTTGATGATGACTGGGACTCTATCCGACTCATATCTATAAAGAAAGAAAAAAAGCAAAGTTAATGACAGAAAAAAAACGTGATGATACTGTATGACTTGCAGATTTTTAAAATGCTTTACATATTCCTGTGCTCCTGTTCAGAATGTCCAATTTCCCTGGTTAAATGGAGAAATTCTTAAAGAGTTTCCTATCTTCTTAGAAACTCAGTATTTCCAAATGTTTGTGTGTTGTTCCTATTCATCCCCCCAAACTTTAATGTTATGATAAATGTATTCACTGGATCTGCTAGTGACCATAAGATAGAATTTTTGCAGTTTCAGGGTTCAGTGTTGCCCAAGGATGGTTAATCCTCAAATATATAACTGAAGCCAGAAACAACTGATATTCAACTACAATTGTAAATAACACTGGCAGTGCCATTGACTATCACGATTCATTCTTAAGTATTTTTTTTAAATATGTTGCTTTATTTTTTTAAAATATATTGCTTGGTACCTGGAATCTCGTGAGGCCAGAAATAATTACAATAAGGACATCGTGGTTCAGTTTGAGCTTTGAAGTACTTTCCAACACAAGGTAAATGCATTGCAATTCCACAGCTTTCACATACTTGGCTCTGAAATCAGAAGTGTTACTAGAAAACCTTCCTAATCTGTCCTTCAGTTCAACATAAAGTTGTCACAATACAGATAGGCAATGCTTTATTCCTGAGAATGGTTCACATATTACAGTTAGAAGACACTTGGAAATCAAGGCTGGTAAAGGATAAGAGTTTTTCTCCTGGTAACTAAGAAATGCTATTTTCCTGTATGGATATAACTTAGCTTGAAAGCCCAACAACAAGCTGCAATAAAGGAGAGCAATTAGGATGGAAAAAGTAATATTATAGAAGCACGTTAGCTGGAAGATGAGAAGATTCAGTGGCAAGGAGCAAGAGAATTTGGTAGTTTTGGAATAGGACTTCATGCTGTAACTTCTCATGCAAGACTAAACTGGAAACTTGCCATGTATCAACACGTAGTCCTTTAGTAGTGCTATATATAAATACATATTCACTCTGAGCCAAAATCCCCAAACCAAAGATGAATGGTTGTCATACGGAAGATTACCATTTGTAAGGTCCAAAGATGAGACAGCTAGCACTTATCTGTTATGCCTGTTTAAGGATAAGGGTTCATCTCTAGCCTGCTGGCTTTGGAAAGTAAGACAGCACGATAATGTTCTTGTTTGGGTGAGTTCCCATCCTCCAAGTTTATACTGTATTTTTTTCCAAAGACAGAAGATAAAAATATCTACATTGAAACAAATATTATATACATGGGCAACGTTACCAGATTACAACACCAGAATTTTCAGTGTCTGCCTAATACTTGAGAAGGTATCACAAACTTTTGCTATGAGACAAGCCCATCGAGAGAGGCCTGCTGCAGTAATCAAACTGTTACCTGGATGGCAAGGCTATGACAGATGTTACACTTTCTTGCTGTATCTTGGTAGGTGCTGAGAATGTACTGTTCCATCTCCATTATGCAGCGAGTATGCAGAGTATATTCCCCATTTCTCTAAGGAAACAAATGATGAGATTAGCACTATCTTTTAGTTCCTTTTTCCTTTTGGGATCTTCCTCACCACCTGTTAGCAAGCATTTGATATCCAAGTTTTTTCTGCCATCATGAAACAAACATTCTGACATTGATAAAATGCAAAGCTGAAACACTTTTGATGAGGCAGAATTAATTTGTTAAGAGAATTGTAAGAAAAAAATCTCACACCTTTAACAAATATAGTCCCCAAAAGGTACAGAGGAGCATACATGCTCTCCTTAAAGGCATATGGTTTGGGAACCCTTCATTTGAACATTAGCAGAACTTCTACTGGTTTTCTAGACATCTAAGATTTACTACTTGAGGTGTCTTTGAAAATCTCTCTAACGTAAGAAAACATGTGGCAGCAGTTTGGAGATCTATGATGTGATAAATCCAGGAGAAAAGGGATTGAGGTCTCACTTTTCATGGCAAGTAATTGTCATGTCCACATGGTAAAACTAATCTCCATTTCTCCAATTTTTCCAAAACTCTGCATTTCCGATACAGGAGTTTTCAATGTGCTTGGCCTCACTGCTTTTCAAGGAATTCTAAATGTAACTGACAGTACTGGTCAACCTAAAGAGCTTTTCCCCAGCTTCTGTTCCAAGTTTTAAGTATATCATGCTCATGTGTACAAAGGATGCCATTTATGTTCTAATGCAGGGCTGAGCACAGATACCCACACTAACTCAGGTACAGGAAACTGAAACCTCGTTGTCCTGTGTAGACCTACCTGAGGACTTTTTGCTTGTAAACGTACAAGCTTTTCTGCAAAAATCATTGACTGGAGTACCAATAAGCATAGGCCTAACAAAACCTTTTTTGCTACCATTCATTAACAAACAGCTACAGTTTCAGCCATCACATCCATGAGAAAATAACAACTGGACCTATTAAAATACAAACGCTTTAAAAGAGAAAGCAGTTACCTCAGAGAGCCAATTATCCTCCACAAAAATTTTCAGCACTTGTTCTGCTTCCTTCTTCTTCATTTTCTTTGTCTTAAGTTGGTCAGCTAAGTTTAAAATATCTGTAGAACAGGCAAAGCCATTTTCTGATAAAATGATTAGGTCCATCTGTAGAAAGAAACATTTTCAATCGCTAAAAAAAATGTAGATAGACATACCTTATAGTAATGTGCAGCTTTTTCAGCATCCATACAAACCACCCATATGTATGGATGCTGATAAATACTGCAGTATATGGCTGGAACGAGAACTGCAGAACGGAGGCCAAAAGCTAAAGCCATCATTGTTACCTTGACAATTTTAATCTTTGCCAAGAAAGCATTTTCCCAGTACAACTGTTCAGTGCTGCCTAAATGAAGCTGCAACCCTTTAGCATTCTCAGAAGTGACAGATCTGTTTCTTGTTATCTGACCTCTGCCAATGTTCTTTTAAGGAAAAGTCTTTCACTACTAAACTAAGATAGTGCACTCTGGATTCATTAACGCTGCTGAACCTATCTGGCACACAGAGGTTATAGCAGTATTATCAATTTTTAGAGATTCTCTCATTGGGAATATTCCTGCTACACGTTATCACAGAGCAGAATGCAGAGATTATATGCTAGTAATAATATGCACGATGACAATACCATTTCTGCAGTGCTGACATGGCTGTATAGGTTCTACCCCAATAAAGAGGGTGGGAAGACTCTGCATACTACCAGTTCAGCAGCTGTCACAGAACAATCAATACACCGCTTTCTAGTTTATACAAAACAGTTTTATTTAGAGTGCAAAATCAAGGAAAGTCTAATGGCTGAAGAAATTATGTCTTCCAAGTTCTAGAAAATTCACTAAAACATGCAAGATACAAAGCTATGATCACAACTCATTAATGTCTGTTGATATGAAACTAGACATTGCATGTCCTGGCATCTCAGCCCAGTAGATCTATTTGGAACTTTAGAAATTTCTCAAGTGTATGTTTTCTTATTTGATGATCAGTATTCTGAGTATTTTATTAATCAGAATAAATTGGCAACAGCAGTAACAACACACAAACATTTCCATTCAAATCAACAAAGTAATAACTTTTTTGTAATAACATTAAAATGTACAGTGTATTATTACTAGACTACTGAAGACAGTGAAAAATTCAGCAATCACAACTGAAACATCTAGGAGAAAGTTGCTGAGGAAGGATGTTTGTCTAACTAAAAGAAGATATACCAAGTCATTAACTCCAAGGAGCACTCCCCCATTCACAACTACATTTTATCAATAAGTGATTTTCATTCAACAGGCAATCATTACTTGTATATATTCCCATCTCTCACACCACATGCCCTATTTGATTTGAGATAAAATTAATTATTATTAAAGTTATGCAAGATGGAAACTAATTCTTGAAACACATCTCAAATTTCCATTCATTTAACAGAGTACCTTCTCAAATAATGTGATTTACTAACGACTAACTGACATACTTACAGTTTTTCTAAACAATTCTAATTCATTTTCTGCATAGTCAGATGCCATTTTAGTAATTTCAGTTTCTGCCAGATTCACCTACAAAAAAAAAATACACAATTCAAGGTGCCCGTGTGTTCCCACACCATAAATTGTAAAAGATCCCCCTGGGTAAAGAATACATCATCTTAAAATTAAACGAATGTCATTTCTTAAGTGAAATAAATGTCACTTCTTTAAGTGGCACGAAGGAGGGTACCCGACTCCTTTCTTTAAAACCCCTGACCTTTCCAACCACATGTTCTCCACAGCTGCCTCTGCCTAGTCCAAATTCTTAAACAATCCTACTTCCCACCCTCCATAGCCTGGAACAAAGGGAGGTAGACAAGTGCAAAGAATTTAAGGCCCAAATCTTAAACTTATATTAAGCTAATAGAAAAAAATGCCAAATTCTGACACATGATGCAAAGTAATACAGTAGAACTATATTCCACCAGGATAACTGTGCTGCTGGACAGTAGCAATAACTATTTTGTGATACACATTTGTTTCATTATGAAAAACAATTAATGATACTTCATATTCCTATTGTACACACTACTGCTATTTATTACTAGCTCAACTTAATTGGCAAAATGACACACGAAGGTTAAAAGCAGAATCTAGTATTAGAAGACCTCCTCTATGGTCTTTTGAAATCACTATATAACCTTCCTTCTTTGGCATTTGCATTACGGAGCATCTAGTGAAATTTTTTAGCCTATTCTTTAGCATCCCTTTATACTAAGTTATTTTTTTTTTTATTTTGAGAAAAAGAAAACTCATGTTGGAAAGCTCCCTGTGTTTTTTAGTTTAAAAATTCCTCTCAGGAAAAAGAGTCTCCTGTGAAAAAGAAATCTTACTTCAGCACTTAAGTAATGTTTACGCTAAATAAATCAGACACTGCTGTGGTCCTTGCTGCCATGTTCTGTTCCCACACACCTACGCTCTTGGCAGTTTATCTTCACACTTCTCCGTTCTACAAGTAGCTTCTACAGCAGCTGTCAGCATAACAGTGGAATAGCCGCACAAAAACAAAACAAGACACTGCTAAGAGTAAGTCTCATCATGATGGCAGATGCAGCCTTCAGTTCTGATTTTTCTAAATAGCACTTGTATTATACTGTAAGGATCCCTAAGTAATTCAGTCTTCTTAACATCCAAAGATGGCACTTAGATTCAGTTAGTTTTTTTGCCCAGTTTACAATCAGAAGGCATGCATACCTTTTATTGGCACGTTATTCAAAAGTTAATTTTATAGCAGACACAGGAAACTACTGTTCCATGGGGTTCCGTGTATGCACTCGTTATCAGAAGCCAGAACCACAAGATGGCAGCACGTCACATACTTACTAAGGCATAATGGGCTCTCCCATCACCTTCAGACATTCCTTTCCGGATCTGCATAAACAAAGGCTGTAGCTGGATATTAATAGTAGTGATGAAATCATCCAGTTTATCATGTGCATAGTAGACTGAAAATAAGTAAGAAAAAAACACAGAGGAAAAAAAAAACAAACACATCAGGCAAACCTTTTTATATGTTACCTGCTGAAACATTTTTCCTAGGTGTAATTAATTGCTAAGTTATTGAGGCAGAATTCAAACAGGTCCACTAGATGCAGAGGACAATTTTCCTGTGCTGCTGACTACTAACCTTCAGAGAAGTTCAGCTCCTTGAAAATCAGACTTTACAGAAAGAGAGACCAAACATTTAGCTTCACTGTATGGAACTTATCACACTAATTCATTAATTACAGTGACTTGAGCTAAGTTGAATTGAAAATAAAACATAACCAGGAAAAATTCTCATACCCAATACAAAAATATACTTGATTTCTTTCATTTATACAGAAGGGATTCTTTTTTTGTTGTTGTTTGCTTTTTGTTTTGTTTTCTATTTCATAAATTAGTAGCACGTAACAATCAAGTTACATGTCAGCAAACTTAAAATTATAGCTCTCTAGATACACTGTTAATATCTTGTGTCATGCTCTATAAGCAAATGAAATAGTAGCAGAAATTTTATCACAGACATAATTAAGGTGAACTTTAGCGTAACTCTGGAGTACATTCTGTGGCTTATGCTTGCACAGCAACAGCACATACTCTCAAGAGTTTCCATCCAAAAGAAAATGATGTCAGTGGCAAACTCCTGGTGACTTCAGCAGTCTAGGGCTCAAAGTTATCATTAAACAGTAAATAACAACTGATTGAATTAGAAACCATTTATTCAAATATATTACTAGTTGAAATCAGCTACTTAATAGATTTGCTGAGAAACCACACAGACTAATGTGATCTTCCTTCACTAAGTGTGCACAATCTTCATATTCTGTGTGTATACAGGAATCTTTTTGTCCTTTTTTCTTGTGGAAAAATATCTATGACATGTCAATAGTACTTCAAAATAACATATTTAAGAAGACCTTGTTGTACCATGAGTACAGCAGATGCATAATAGAGCCAGGACTACTCTTAATTTCGAAACACTGGATTAAACTGTTTGAAAGGTCTTAATTTCCAAAGTTTTCCCATAAAATATAGTACCTTAAAAAATCCTATGATTTAGTAACTGTTACTGTACATGGTTTTTTTTGTTTGTTTTGTAACAGAAGTAATTTCCTTGTCTAGGGCATAAAATGTCTGAGTACTGTATCTCAGTAATTTCACAAACTTTTCCATTGCACACTGACACAAAATATGAAGTACTTGCTACACAGCAGTTGCAACGGAGTCATTTTTTCTAAATCCCTCTAATAAATAATCCTTTCTAATGAATGGTAACTCTTATCAACTCTTACTGCAGTACTCTCTGATCCTGCACACTGAAAACAGGATCTAGATGTCAAGTTTTTTTCTCTACAGATTCTTTTTTCTTAACACACAACAAGCTGGTTATGTCTACCTTACCGGTTTAGGCCATCTCTAGCATTTATGATAAATTCTTTTACAAAAGTACGGTGGCTTGGTTCTCACAAATACAGGAGTATACCTTCAAAGGCCAACCATGTTTTCCTACTGTTCCATTTTTTCAGTCAAAAATTTGAGGAAGTGCTGAAATAAGCTCTTTTGGTTTCAGAGTTTGAATACCTATGGAGCCTGACTCATTTTAACTAAGGAAAATACATAAATAGTGCCATCACCCAGAAAGGACTCCACTTCTGGCAACAAAGCAAGATGGAGTTCACAACAGGTTGTGCACATCAGTCCCTACAGCCTCCTAACAGAGAAAAAGAATCGTTAGCACTTGTGCTGCTAAAGTTACCATCGCTTAGACATCCTGAAATGACCGAAAGCCCCAAGTAACGTTTCAGAAGACTTTTAAAATAAAAGTCTTAAATACTAGAGAGCTAGCAAATAACTTCAGTGCATATCAGATCTTAAAATGTGTAATGGAAACTACATTTGCTGGAGTTTTCTGTCTTTCAATAGCAATTGGTCAAAATCACTACTTTGAACTGCATTTTGATCCTTCCTTTTAAATGACTCTTTTTGTTCTTACATTCTTTGTCCTTTTCAATTTTATTCATAAACAATGATGAAAATACAGGAATTTTATTATTTTAATTATTTTCTGGGAAAATGTGATTGAGATACCTAAAACCAACTAATTAATTAGTGCTAAACACATCACTCATTTCAGCTTTATTTCAGTTTGTGCCCACCACATTTTCAAAATTAGAGAAGATGAAACACAGATCTCTGATCTGTGAGCAGATCTCTGAAAAAAATCATGAGCTGATTACACATTTCTGTACCATTGAAGTCTCAACGTGAACTCCAAACAAATTAGACAGTACACAACAAAACTTTTGTTCCACATGCCATAAAATTGAGTTTGTTATTGCATGTATTAGAATTAACCAGCTTACAAAATAATTAGTCGTGTGACAGATTTACTTGACATGGATTAACAGCATACACTTCATATTATATTCCAAAGCAAATCTTTCCAAACAAGTATGAAGGAAAACGTTCTGGAAACTTCACAGCTACCAATGTCAAAATATATTTAAAAATATATATTTACACAGTCTAAAAAAAAATCTTTGCTAAAATAAAAAATGTTTTGAGTAAGTCTGACTGGATTAAAACTTAGTTTGCATAGTGCTGTGTTGTTGGGTTTTGTTCTGTTCTTTTAACTTCAGGAAAGAAAGAGAACACGTTGTTGAAGTTTTTGTTGGTTTTGTTTTGTTTTCTAACTTTTTTAGGTGGTGTATGGTATTCAGAAATCTAATTATTTGTAAATCACAAATGAAGAAAAAAAAATCTCCATCTCTCCACTTTTTCTCCAAAAGAGACACACCTTTATGGATTTCACAGCAGCGCCTGTGTAACTTCCTAGCCTCTGATCCTTCCATTATCCCGTGTGACATCAGGACCTGCAAGAACCGTCGATGAGCATCAGACATCTGAGCTGCCATAGCAGCTTTCCACCAGACTTCGTATGCTGCAAGACACAGACACTGAAATTAATGCATATATTTACGCAAATTACAAATAATACACCCCAAGCATAAGTAAGATTTCAGTTCGACTCTCTACCATTGTATCAGGGCAAAAAAGCTGATGGCTCAGCTTGTTCTTCAAACAGACAGTGCCTAACTCCAACAGCCTAAGAGAAAGATGCAAAAGAAGTCCAATGAATTTTGCCTAACACTTTGAGCCACCAAATAAAATGATGCGGGCATTGCGCTGTCATGCCCCAGGCCAAATCAGCAGCATTACGCACTACAGTCCGCAGGACGTCTCGCATAGTTTTGTATCGGATGCGTTTGTTTGCTACTCATCCAAGCACCTTGTCTAGTTAGAGTGCAACCTGCTTAGGACAGAAAACCCTCCTCTGCGTGTGCCGAGAAACGCCAGAAGTAAAATCAGCTCGGGAAATTCCTCGACCACGCAGCCAAAGAAAGACAAGGTTCCAGAAACCTCCAATCCCGAAGAGCAAATAACCGGCCAGCCCGCGGCACGCTGCTCCGCGCCGGGACTCGGGTCCCCCGCGTCACCCCCGGGGGCGGCTCTGGGCTCCCCAACGGCCGCCCGACGGCTCCGCAACCGCCGCCGCCGCCTGCCACCGACCCGCTCGGCGGCGGCGGCGGCTGCCCCGGGCCGTGCGCGGGCGGGCGGAGGCGCGCGGCGACGTGCGGTGACGTGCGGCGACGTGCGGCGACGTGCGGTGACGTGCGGCGACGTGCGGTGACGTGCGGCGGGGACGCGCTTCCCGCGGCTCCGGCGGAGGAGGGGCCAGGCAGCAGGGGGAGGGCGGGGCGGGGCTTCGCCGCCCGGCGCTGTGGGGCGCGGACGCGCCCCCGCCCTCCCGAAGTCCCCGGCCGCGCCGCCCGCTGTGGCGTCTCGGTTCCGCGGCCGCCTGGAGGCCGGCCCGGCCCGGCTGGGCTCTGCCTGCCCGCGGGGCTGCCGCGCGTGCTCGCCGCCCGCGCAGGCGGGGGCAGCGGGAGGCTGCGGAGGCGAGCGCAGCCGGCGGGACGCGGCGGGACGCGGCCGGCAGCCGTCGCCGCGGGGCGGCCGCAGGGGAGGGCTCCGCGGGCGGGAGGAGGGCGCCGGGCCGGCGGAGTGACAGCCGGGCGCGGGGAGCGCCGCGCCGCCGCGGCCTTGCGCCGGACCAGGCAAGTACAGCGGCGGGCCCGGCCGCGGCGGGAGCTGGCCTCGTGCGGTTCGCCTCGAGCGGCGGCTCGGTCCGCGCCGCCGTGCCGGCCGGTGCCGAGCGGCCGCTGAGCTGCGGGGGGCGCGGCGGGAAGCAGCGGGCGTGCCGCCGCCGGACGAGCCCTGGTCCCGCGGGCCTCGCGGGAGCCGGTCGGGCCCGCGGGGTGCGGCCCGGGGCGGGGGAGGGCATCGGCCGCTTCCTCCGCGGGCCCGGCCGGAAAGCCGCTACGGTTCGCGTGTCGTTAAAACCGGCAATGGCAGGAATACTTCTTACTGAGACCGCTTAATTCAAACGCTTTTGAAGCGACTGATCTTCAGGGGAAAACCGGTAAAACTCCTAGAAGACTCCTTTCTGCTGGAAGTCCTGCTCGATGGCTACAGTAGGCACAAGGGCTCTTACTGTAGCAGAAACCACGCTAGCCGGGACACGTATCCTACGATCTGAGAATCTGTCCCAATAAGCTTGCTCTGAGCCGATGGATGCGCTGCTCCTGAATCTCAGGTTTCATTCTTTCAAATCTTTTCCCAACGTATACAGGTTCAGAGAGAGCTTAATACCGATTCATGATGAAGTCTTGGAACCAGAGTTTCAGAAATGTAGGACTGGGAGTGAGCTATTCTCGTTAGGCGCTTTTGTCTCTTTGGCGTTTTTGTCAAGGCGTCCAGTCTCGGTGGTCCTTGTAGATTCTGTCTGTTATAAACGGGAAAATATCTGAAGTTGCTTGCAAACTATGATTTGTAGTTCATCAAGTCATGAGAAAGTACTGCATTCATTACAGGCTCAAATGACATGTTGTTGTGCCCTTTGCTGTCTTCTGTCATCCCAAGCTTTCTAAAGAGAGCCTAGTCTAACTGTTCATCTAAACCTCCTCCTTAATGTAGTATACTGGACTCCAACTTCCAAGTTCTTTTGAAAATCCACTTTGAGGCACCTGCTCTTTTTCGATACGCATGTTCATTGTGCGGTTGCCTCTAACAGTCATATTGAGTGTCAAAGAGTAGGTATTGTGAGTTATGTTCCTGCAGGTCTGCCATTTTGTATTGTCACTTGGAGAAAGAAATAATTAAAAGCAGCAATAATGAGAAATGATTCCCCAACTTCTTTTCAAATTTTGATGCGAAATCAGTTGATGAACTTCTGCTTTGCTTTTGCTTTGTTTTTTAATGCTTATCTCATTTTAGTCTACAGTTATAGCCAATGTTTTAAATCAGAAAGAACAAGTCGAGCTGTACTTCAATTTAACTTTTAAAAAGTCCGGTTTTAAAACAGGGAGTTGTCCTTTACCTCTACAATAGCAGTAAAGGTGAATTAAGCAGTCTTAGGTAGAAATGACTCTCATCTGTGTTCTGTGCCTGAATTACCCTCTGAACATAACTGTTTTGCAAATTATGCCTGTAGATGAAATAAGACCCTAATTAATTTAGAAGTCCATTACAGAAGCTACTGTTTTTCTTGATACTAAATGGAATCTTTTCAATCACATTATTTCTTCCCAAAAGACAGGCATGAGTAACTGATCTGAGCCTGTAACTTGGGCCAATAAACAGGGCTGCTTCCAGCCCTGATAAAGATTTCTTTCATAGTTTTTAGGAAAGTCACTTCTGTCTTTTACACTTTATTTCCTCGTACATATTGAGATTACTAGGTTTGCTGTGAACTTAGTATTGTGTGTGTGTTGTATACCTCATTAAGGTTTATCATCAGATACAAAGAAAAACTTAAGAGCCAGGAGACATGCAAGCTATTGTCATTTTTTTCATTTTCTCTTGTGTTTAGATTATAGTCCACAACTCTTGTCTTTTTAAAACAAACAAAAAGTTTGTTGTTTTATTAGAACTATGGATTAACTCTTTTTTTTTTTTTTTATCAACACGTGCAGAACATTTTTCCTATGAGGGAGATATTTTTTTCTCTGCCATCTGCTGATTCATATGTGCTTATGCGATACAGGATTCTTTGCCAAAGTTTTATGAGTTTCTTGGAACTCCAGTCATGGGACACTATTACTTAACAATGGACCAAAAAACAAACACTTCCTCTCTTGTGAACACCAGGAAGAAAAAGGGAAAGAGTGTTGTATGCTGGAGCGGTTTGCCCTTTTTTTCTGAGCAGCAGAGAAAGCATTTGTGTTCTACTGTGCTCAGTCATGTTTTGTCTATTTCCAAATGTGTACAGCTTAGCTCTTGAGTGTTCGTGAGAAATTCATTTTTAAAGTATGTCTTGTATTTCTGGATAAGCAGTAACTGCCGCAGATAAGATCACAAAGAAGTTTCCATTCTGGTCTTTGATTTTCAGTCAGTGTTCGCATCCCTTTACCTCTGAGATTGACATCTTCTGTGTTTAATCTTTGGAAGCTTATTTTAAAGTATGGCTAATCATGCATGTGAGAATGGAAGAAATAGTATCAGGGGACATGCCTTTTTCTGATGAGCACTGCAAGTTGGGATATGAGTTAATTGCGTTGGAGCTGAATCTGACATGCTGAAGTCACGGTTTACTGTACAAGAAGTAGTAGTATTGTTAAATATGTTGAAGAAATTGATTCTTTTGCTACACTTCACATCAGTTTTATTGATAAATATATCTATATAAATCAAAGCTGTGTTGTTCTTTCTGTGAAAAGAAGTGATATTTCTGTCCCTTACTCAGCTGGGAAGGTCGGGCTGTTGCCTATCTTGCGTTCATTCTAATTGGCACCAAATATGCAGTAGCTGTGCTTGAGAATCTTGCTAGCTGCAAGAATCTTGCTTCTTGCTTTGAGACGAGTTGTTTGAGGGAATATGGCTTTGGTAGCATGCCTTTGAGGCTGCACATTCTTATGTGTATACAGTGCTCATACGCATACTTCCAAAAGGTCATTAAACTTTTCCAAAGCTAATTACTTAACAAGGTTATACCACAGCAGAGTTTCTGATCTGTTGCCAATTCCTTGTGTCTTGTGTGCTGGTGAAACTCAAATCTGTTATAAGTGTCAAGGGTTGTCCTACTACTGTAGCTGGATTAAAGCTCAACTTCACTATGCTTAAAGAATTCTAATATATAAAAGCTGCATAACTTTCCTTCTCTGGAGTTGTGCTCCTTGTCTTATATGATGATATATGTTTTACAGCTTCTAATTATTCACCGTTTTAACGAATCTGCATTCTGTTGAAGCAAAACTTAGAGGTCTTTGCTCAGAACTTTTTCAAGGGGATGATGCTCTAACTAACTGTGGTACTGGTGATAGGACTTGAGGAAATCGTATTACAATCAATAGATCAGACACACATTGCTCTTAAATTCTTCCAGTTATCTGAGAGGAATCACAGAGCTCCAGAGGCATGTTGATATTTTGGTCTAGGGTTTACTCTTTAAATATGTCGCATACTAGAAACGTTCCTTTTCTAGTAGCTGAAATAAGTAGGCCCGCTGCTGGTGTCAATCTAGTATCCTCTGTAATTTAAATTTTACAAGTAAGTCATCTAGCTCATTTGTGTTATTCTTACTCTCCTATGCATCTTGTTGAGCAACCTTTAAAGGGATCGGGCACTCCAGGAGGTCTGAATCCTAACATCTAGCAAAGTGACAGGACAAACTGCACCCTTACACTACTTGAGACACTGATGTGAGCTTTTAATAATGTCTTTTGTTGGCAGAATTTCAGCACAGCTTGCCCTTCTGAGCCTGGCCAGCATCAATGATGGCAAGATTCCTAAGCGCTGTACTGCATACCCTGTGGATCCTTTTCTTTTCATATGCAACAAGCGAAGGTACATTTATTAATGTTTTAAGTTACTTTATTGAAGTTTTTTCCAACATCTTTTTTCTCATGACTAGGAATAACTAGCAGGCAACACTATTACGATTAATTAACTAATACAAAATTTGCCTTAGATCTCTTCATTTTATTGGCCTTTTCCATACAGGCAAGAAAAAAAAAGGAATTTGCAAGAAGGAGAAACTGAGGTTTGAAAAGACACCTCTTTACTTACCCATTGTCTAATCTATACTGGGCACCATGCTGCAAATAGGATGCTCGACAATAACCCAGTAACACCTCTGTAGAAATCTCGTAAGAGTAGAAAATATTAGTCTCAGATTTGTTCATTTTTATAGCTGCCACTGTTTGCCATGTGGGCTAACCAGTAATAGAGCTGCAGGAAGCTATGCTCATGAAAAAGAACAGGAGCCTATAGGTCTGCTGTCAAAAGGCATCTACCAGTATGTGTTCTCCAAAGTGTGCAAAAATGCTGAATCGGGAAACTTAGTTGGATGGATTTGAATGGATTTGGAACGTATTTGCTTTCAGACAGTATGTATTCTGATTTGTGCCGGTACGGGGCCAGATGACTTGTGTGTGATGTTCTGTCACTACGCCTTTCATTTGGTCTGGCAAGATGTTTAGCTGCATTATGTTTTAGTGTTGCTTCTTAGATGATGGTTATATGATACAGTTCAACTGGAAGAAGCTGAACGTGTATTTTGCTGGTATCTTTTAAAGATATTTCATTATAAAAAGAAGTTAGAAATATAAAATCATGTTTTCTGACAATGTACTTTCATTCTCTGAAAAATGAATCTTACATCTAGCTTTTAAGTTATTCCACAGTAGTCTATGGGGGGTTTTACAGTTTGGTTGTTCTTGGTTTTGTTTGTTTTTTTTTTTTTTTGGACAGGCTGTTTTTAAAAACAAAAGTTTCTTAGCCATATGCCCCTAGCATACTGCAGGGAATTTCGTAATTTCGGTTAATAAGAAGGGTAAAGGTTTGCAGGAGCATAATTTCTATGTCATCTGATGTAGATAATCCCAGTTTTTCTGTAAATTATCAAAGTTTAATTTTACATATTTTTTTCCACTAGGTAACTACATGTTTCAAGTTTCTTTATTATGTTACTCTAGTTGAGAATTAAAAAAGAAATCCAGCATTTCAGTTCCCTTTTCTAACTACATGAACTGAAAACAAACTCTTTACTGTATGGGGTTTCAAAAGAAAATTCTCAAATGTATGAGGTTTTAAAAAAAAACCATATTGTATCAGGGTTGAAAAAAGGGAAAAGGTCACAGGAAAAGAATACAGAAAATAGTTCAGAGTCCTAGAAAGACATGAGGATGCTGAAAGGCAAGATAAATCTGCTAGCTTAACACAGCAAGAACAGCTCCATTTAATTCCAGTATTCTTGAAAGTGTAAGATCATTAACACATTGGAAAATAATGAAATTCATCTTTAATGGGAATAAAATGGTAGTATATCTTTTAAAAGTCCATCATGAAGTGAACAATAAAAATATAAAGGACAACAAAATATAAACAACAGTAACAAGGTAAACAGGTAATGGCTCTATTAAATTAAATGAGCAGTGTGTCTCTTATGGTATTATAGAAGCTTAATCTTTAACTTGTTGATGTTCTGATGATTTTGGGTTGTTTGGTTTTTGTTTCGTTTTTGAAGAACCATGGACCATTCAGAACAAAAGGGAACTAAACGTGGTGCTGCCACCCAGAAAGGATATGAGTGATAATTCTTATCTACAAGATAATTATCTAGCCTTAGCAACTAAAGCAAAACATTTTCTAAATATTTGAATAATAATGAAACCATGAGCTGCAGTCAGTTCTAGGTTTGTAACCAGTCAGTATACTAGGCAATTTAGGTTATGATTTTCACCAAACTTTAGAGTGGTTCCTTGACGTTGCCATACATCCTCATTTTCATGAGTGAGCCTCACTAAGATTACTGAGCTTACTCCAGTGATCCAGGACTGCTTGTTAATGACGTTTTACGGGAGGCCTTCTAGGAAGGCAAATGAAAGTGATACATGGGTTTAAATGAGGATAAAAAGCCACCCATTAGCAGTACTAAACAATTAAGTGTTTGAGTCAGGTTTTTACTGAAGTACCACATGGTCTGGTGGTAGATACAGTGGTATGTAATGTATCGCTATACCCACTAATAGAGAGGTGGCCATCATGTATGTTGCATTTGCAGATACTGTACTATATCAGTGTGTGCAGAATTTGCATGAGAAAATTCAGGACAATGGAAAATTAGAAGTGTAGGAAGAATAAGAATTAAATTAGGTATTTATGAAAACAAAAACTTTTGGAGGAATAATCTGAAACGGACACCCACTGGGAAAAAGTCGTCTTTGAAGCTGCAGTGGCTGAAGAACATTACAGCATGTGAATTGTTGGCAACTAATCTTGAATTTGCAATGTAAATGATAAGAATAGAGAGTTAGTAATGTGCTAGGCTATGTAAGCAAAATTATTTACATACCATAGAGAAATGAAATCATGTCTCTATGTGTCCTTTGTATAACTGCCACAAGAAAACTTCTAGCAGCATCCCTAAAGGAACTATCAGAAAAATAACAGTTGATAGGATTATAAAAATCAACCAAAGCTATTCTAAATTTTTATGGGGAATTGTGATGTAGAGCAGGAAAGAAGGAATTAGATCTGCAATGGGGAACTGTTCCAGGGAGGCCGAGGGTATGCACTTGGGAAGCTTAAAACAGTTGTG
This sequence comes from Cygnus olor, assembly GCF_009769625.2. NCBI lineage: Eukaryota > Metazoa > Chordata > Aves > Anseriformes > Anatidae > Cygnus > Cygnus olor. Next base: position 17,794,786 of record NC_049183.1, read on the forward strand.
GATAAAGCATAAATTCAGGTATGTAGGCAGTGATTTTGGTCGAAATCTGTTAATTATCTGCATTTTTGGCTTTTGAACCTTTTGTGTATAAAAGATAAGATGATGCTCTTTTATGATAAAAAATTTGGTCATTTAGAGTTTGCATAATTAAAACTTGGTGTTCATCAGAACCTCCCTCTCAAAGATGACGTCTCCAGAAAGGTGGAGATACTTGGTAACGTGCATCTTTTTCCATTTACACAGAACATGAAAAAAGTGCTTACTTCCTTTATAGGGGCTTTATGCTTCTGTTTAGAGGGAGAACTAATGTTTATGCCTAGTTCCATTTATTCCTTTGATTTTCTTGCTTCTTATTGTGTGCTACTTCTCCCTAGTTACAGCTACAGGACACATACAAGAATTTGGATGCTTTAGTGACTTTGCAAAAGAGCTCGTTTGTGACTGGAAGGTGCCTGCACAGACAAACTGCTCCAAAGAATTCCTGCTCTACTACAGGGAGGAAATTTTCTCTCCCCAGTGAGTATTTAATTTAATAGGGTTTACCTTCTTTACCGTTGGAACTTTAAATATCCTACAGCCATTATCAGCTTTGATTTCTCCCCTCTGCTATGAGTGCCTGCAACTAAATATAGTCAGGGTTATCCTCCTTGCAAGGAGGAAAATGTTTTGTTGCAATTAACAGTATGCTCTGTTCAGTGAGCTAGTCTTTGACAGACCTAGTACAGCTAGACAGCTAGTTCTTGGTACAGAGTGTTGGTCAAGTACTGCTTGTAGGAGTGGTAGGGCTCTCATAAGTTTACCAAACCTTCACTTCATGAGAAACTTTACATGATTTACCAGGCTGTAGCCTGTGTAAAATGAAGTCTCACTTGGAGCATCAGTGAATATTTCTGTATACAGTGTAACTTGGTATTCATGGACAGACTGTTTGCACTGCTCTACAGCGGAGGCAGTATTCTTGTCATCTTCTACAGAGGAACATATATCAGGGCTTTCCTATTCCCCTCCATAGAGGGGAACAGTATGATTTCTCCATTGAGACTTCCAAATACGTTGATTTGCACTGCAATAAAACTGTTCCCGTGCTAGCGGAGCATCAGTCCAATCCTTTGGAGGTTAAAGTGTAGTGAAGGTTGCTTTTAGTGCTAATTTTTCTGCTCGGGATCAATCGTTAGTTTTTCATTAGTGCAATACCAATAGGTAGCCAAGGGGTATTTGGGAAGGATGGGTCATCTGGAAGCTGGGGGGAGGGGTAAGTTTTTGTTCTGGATTTGTTTGGACAAAGTGCTTCTGGGAACTGAATTTGAGCTTGCTTGTTTCAGATTTGATTGGCTCTACACATCGATAAGCTTGATTCCACATTTTGAAGAAATACTGTGCTACACTGTGTAAACAATCATATCATTTTCTGCCTGTTTTTCAGAAACGTGTGTGTCCCTGAGAATGGAAAAGAGAGTTTCACATGCACTTGTACAATATATCCCGATTATTTTGTATCGGGCCTCACCTATGTTCTAGCTTTACAGTTCAATGGGACTGATATGTGGAATTACAGTGTTACACCAGCCCTGGTTGGTAAGACATTGTTTAATTTGTCACCAGGACATCTGGTTTCAGGCTTTGCAATCCTAGCTAACTCCTCGTTAATGACACCAGAATGGTTTTTCCTTATTACATGTTAAGTGTCATGCTGGCTTGAATGAAAAGTCCATTTGGTGTAGAAACCTGATCCTGGAGTAGATTCTAAAGGAAACAGTATAAGTAATGGGGCAAGCAGAATGATTATTCCTCTCAGCTGCCAGCCATCCACAGTTTGTGGACTTAACGGTGTATTTAGTGCGTTTCACTCATGGCTGTAGAATTCAGGGATGAAGAAGACACTAGACTATCCCAACTCAAATTCTTCCATTCTCTGTCATCCTCTAATTTTTCATGCTAGTTGAATCATGCCCATGAACAGAGCTTTTTCCAGTAATTGTTGGATTATAACGAACCATGGTGAAAGGTTAATGACTGCTCTTTCACATGACAGAGCATAAATACAGTTTATCTCTGTCAGCACCTAGTTTGTTTAAACCAGTGTGTGTTCATAACGCTGTCATCTCAAACACTCAGAAATCTTCCACATCAGAAATCTTGATCTACAGCAGTGAGCTGGTTCCTTTCCTACTCAATGTCACTGCTGCTCCTCAGCAGAATAAGCAGCCTGCATCTAAGACTCAGGTAGCCAGGACGGTCTGGCTGCAAAGTGGTCCTAAGCTCTCTGCCTACCCTACAGCACAGCGTGTTGTTTTGAGGGTACAAGTTGTTATCATTTCTGCAGGTTGAAAGCTGCATCCAGTGCACCAAAAATAGAACTTGAAGTTTGTTCAGCCAGCTTGAATATTCAGTGCCTGTTAATGAAGACCTTGCAGTTGCTCTGTCTTGGCCTCTATATCCTTGCACTATAGCGTAGTGAAAAGGTCTAAAATGGATTGACTCTGAGATTCTGGTCTCTGGTGAATATCTTTATCTCTGCTTCTTTCTGTCAGTGCTTTCTCATTGCCTTGTTCTCCTTGTGTTTTTTTTTTGTTTTGTTTTGTTTTAATATACAGTTAAGCCAAGGGCCCCCAGAAATCTTGCCATTGAGAAAGCTGAAAATGGTAATTTCAATCTGAGCTGGGAGGAGAGCTACACCCCTCCATCCATGCTCTCTGGACAGCCAGTCATCTTTGAAATAAAATATTGGAGCAAGCAGCGCCCAGGAGAGGTAAGAGACAGCCAGTCTCTTCATTTTCTATTTCTGGAGCTTCAAGGGTTAAAAAGTCCTTTTAAAAGAAGTCTTGAAGGACTTTGAAACCATGTCATGACTAATGGTGTAAGGGCCAGCAAAGGCATGCTCCTGAGCACACTTGCTACTGATCACATTCCCCAAAGGTGGTTCAAACTGAGCTTTAAAGGACTGAAACTCTTCTGACTGCTACCCCAAAGTGGTCTGCTGTTTACATTAGAAAGGGAAGGGATTTAAAATACAGTACTTCTGTTACCCAAACTTAATTTTCTTTTTAGACATCAGGAAAACTTATGATGCAATTGGTATCTAACTATTTCCACTAACCCTTCTTCCCATAAAGAAGTCAGTGAACTTCCTTACTTTCTTTTCAGGTTTCTATAAAATCAATTAACTACCAGGCAAAAAGCTTTGAAATTACTGCAAGCTCCTTGCAGAGAGGCTATGATTACGTTGCAAGTGTACGGTGCCAGTATACAGACTACCCAGCCTACTGGAGTGACTGGAGTGACAGAGTTGAATTTCACTGTGGTAGGTATTATAGCAAATAGCAGCTTGATAAAAGGATGGTACAGTTTTATAAACACTTTTGTATATACCCCACTGCCTTTTAGTTACCAGAGGAGAGTTACGGAATCGTTATCTTCATCCATTTGAATATATTGTGGATCAATCTGTAAAGGCTTCCAAGGAGACTCAATGCAAAAAAGCAGCTCTTGGGGAAACTGAGGAAGAGAAGACCAAGGGAAGTTGGATCCTTCAGTCTTGTGGAGAAGAAGGCTGAAAGGGAATGTATTTGTTCTCTATGCATATTTCATGAAGTAGGCAGCAGGAAAGGAGAAGACATGATTAAACTAAAAAGCAATGTTTACGCAAGTGGGTATAAATGAACAAGAGATACTTAGGAAATTAAGCAATACTTTAACCATTAGAGGGCTGACTTCTTAAAAGAAAAAAAACCTGAAGAACAACAGTGAGGGTAAGAAGCATAGCTGCACTACAGCAGAGATGATAATGCCATTCCAGAAACTATGTGGCAGGTTTGTCTCAGAGAGCTGACAAATGGTTTCACAATTCATGTGGTCTCCCAGTTCCTTAATCACCAACAGTAACGGACTGAAGTACCTGCACTGACCTTTCAGACATGACACGTACTATTGCCACTGGTAGCTGCATATGTTCTGTTTATCTGCTATGGCTTTATTTTACATCCTCTAAAGTAGCATTACTTTAATATGCAAAAGAAGAACACCAGACTTGGTGTTGTCAGTACTTGTGTTTATATGCACATACACACGTAAATATATGTTTTTATTTAACAGATTATCAAGTAACATCTGAAGACATTCTGCAGATGGCTGTTCCTATATCTTGCATCCTGATCATGGCAGTAGCTGTAACTTGTTATTTCTGTTTTACCAAGTATGTATCAATGTTCACAGGTTATATAGACTAGCAGTTTGCACAGATATCAGTATTGCCATTGCTTAGTTGAATGTCTAGTAGTACAGGAATCTAATGACTTTTCCTCGGCACGCTTATCTCAGACTCTAAGAGCAAACATAAATCAGTTGTACTGTCATTTTGTGAAAAGAAAATTGAATATTTTCTACTAGTCTTACTGGAATGGGCTTGTTAGAGTATCCAAAACAGGCTGCATTTATAGGTCTGTCAGTTTTGCACTCAGTCTTTGCCGCAGTTCCAGTAATGATGGTTAAATACCACTGGAAAAAAAATGAAAAGAAATACTGATAATGTGAAAGTCGGATCCTATCTGTCTCACACAGCATTTTAAACGTAATTAGAAAAACATGTGACTGTGGTTGTGCAGAGCAGTCACGCACAGAGCATAAACATCTTTGCACTAGGTTAATGAAAAAGCAGCATTTGGAGATATACGGAACAAGTACTTCCTGTTTCTGCAGTGCAGATGGCTAAGAGGGAGAGAAGAACAGAAGAGGGAAGTGTATACTGATCAAGCCAAGATTCAGTTAAAGCAAACAATTTTCATTCTTGCCTTGCAGAGTGAAGAAAGAATGGTGGGATCAAATCCCAAATCCAGCAAAGAGCCATTTGGTTGTAAAAAATGTCAAGGTAATTTAAGGGCTTTGCAAAAAATACCTTTTCCTGATCACCAGAAATAGAATATGTAATAAATGCTCTTGGCTGGCTTGTACATGAAATACTAAATACAGTTCATGTGTTCTAAAACTCATTTCTGTTTTTATTAGCTTTCAGTCTTGTGCTACATCGATGAAATTAAGTTCCCTTTCCATGACATAAAGCAGAGTCATATGGAAAAACAAATGTAAGTAACATTAACCGGGAGGGGGAGGGACACACCTCCACTTTACGGCATAAAATATTTTCCTGTTACATAAACATTAACTGTCCTTTCCTTTTGATTTCCAAAAATAGAATTTGCAAAAGCTGTCTGTCTCAAAGTTTGTCAAGCCAAAATTTCAAGGGAAAAGATAACATCAGAAACGCTGAGAAATCTTGCAGTTGCCATAGCAAGACTGGAGAGTGGTTTCCAAAAGGCAGTAATGCAGTTTTAACCCCTGAGACAATTCTCATTGAAGAGTCTATAGAAATCTGTGAATGTTTAACAGACATTGAGGCTGAGAGCCAGGAAGAAACTCATGACCAGATCACCATGTTTGAGTCTTGTGACACCAGTGTCAGTGCTTTCAGGGAGCACACCGAACACAATGATGCACTAGCTAACATGTTCATTGAGCTCTTGGAAGATGAAAACAACATGAAAGATGATAAAGACCCAGATGTCATCACAAGTGAAAATAAAACCTTTGAGAAACTTGAGTCAGAAAATGAGTCTCAACGAAGTCCTACAGAAAGCACAGCCCAGAGTCAGCAGACATATGGTATTTCTCATAGAGTTTCCCCTTTCACCAGAGCCTCTCAAGATGAGTACAATTGCAGTACAACCAGCAAGAAGTCAGTACAATCAGAAGAATCCTTTGAATCTGGCTATCAGAGCTCCAGCACAAATTCTGCTTCTCTGGATGCAAGAGATGCTCCCCATATGCTTCATCAAAGCCTTTTTCCATGCAGTTCTGAAAGTCAGCGTAACTCATCTGTCCTGATTGAGGAATCTCCAAATAAACTAGCCTTTGTGATCAACAAAGACAGAATAAGCAACCCTGCATACAAGAGCTTTGGCACCCTTGTGTCTCTACCTGGGGAGCCAAGTAGTTCTGCATACAAGAGCTTTGACACCCTTGTGTCTCCACCTGGGGAGCCATGTAGTTCTGCATACAAGAGCTTTGACACCCTTGTCTCTCCACCTGGGGAGCTATGTAGTTCTGCATACAAGAGCTTTGACACCCTTGTCTCTCCACCTGGGGAGCTATGTAGTTCTGCATACAAGAGCTTTGATATTCTTGTGCCCACATTCAGGGAGCCAAGTAGCTCTGCATATAAGAGCTTTGATACCCTAATGTCTCAGTCTATGGCAAACAGTAGCTTGACTATGCATTTTGAAAATGTGTGTTCCTCGCTGCCTTTGACCCAGCTTTCAGAGACACCAGAACTTTGCTGCAGAGGTCAAGTTTATCGACCCCCTAGCAGTCAGACATGTTATACCAACTGCAGATCTCCCTGCAATGAGCTTGATTTTCAAAACACCTGTTCAGAACATACTGATTTTCCATCTTTCTCCACACGTGCAAATGATGGAGTTTCAGCTTTCCTACCAGAGGAGGAAATACATAAGCAAGTAGCGTATCAAAATGTTCAAAAGACAGCCGACATGCTTTCTTGCCCTGTTGGACCTCAACCGTCTGGTTATCAACCTTTTGATACTGCAGTTAGATGTAATGGTACATACTTTGACAATGACAGTGAAGTTATCTCTAAGTCATTGTATGAGCCCTTCATTCATGTGTTGTACAACAACCTGAGAGAAACACCGCCAGATACCATCATCCATGAATCTGACCAGAAGATAGATGACCATGTATGTTTGATTGTACAGGGCTTTGATTGTGGCATAGTCCCAGGTGTAACCTCTAGTGAGAATGTCGCACACAGTAGTAGTGATGGCAGCCTTTGGATCATCAACTCTAACAAGCTGCCAAATGATAGCAAAGATGAAAATGCCAGCAGAGGCAAACAGCCGTTGCATTTGTTAGAGCTGAACTGTCAAGATTTTAACAACAGAGAAAGAACTCTAAAGGGAACAAACCCTAATGGCTATAACTGTAATGGTAAAGGAATGCAAGAGGACAGCAGTAACAAGCTAAATACTGTCCTGTGCCCTACACGTAATCATTTGAGGAAGTTTGGAAATGAAGGGGAAAATAAACAGGTAGGAAGCGGAAGGTGTGGCTCGACAGCTAACTTGTCAGAAGAATCACTAGGCAGCATTGAGCTGAACTTAAAATCTGCAGAGCCACCGGAGCTCTTGGTCTCAGACAAGCTGTCAGCTCCTCTTTGTATGGATGACCACTGTCCTTCTGATTGTCTCACTGTTCACACTGAGGATTCTAGACTGGTACCTGCAGTTAAAAAAAGACCAGCAGAACTATTCAGGGAAAACAACAGGAGGAATGAGAAAAGAATTAAACTTTTACATGCTCTTGCCCAGGAGGACAACTGTTACATGAAGGTAGCCTAGTCATGTTTGCCAAGAGAACCACACCAGCCTTTGGAAATAAACCGTGTGGCAAATTGAAATGGTGCTTATTCTTCCAATTTTGCCTAAAGTGAGGGCTACTACAGTACAAACGTGGATTCACTGTGTTGTAGCACATGCTTGCTGCAAAGGTGGCAGCTGGTATGTGAGGCAGACTGTTGGGGGACAGCAGGGGCTAGCACCTAATGTAGCTACAGCTCTGTCAGGAAGGCACAGAGCTGAAGTTTCTCTGGCTATGATCATTCCTTGAAAGTGAGCAGGAGCTGCATAAACTAGGAGTTCTTATTTGGCACAGCTCCTGTGGCTGGTTATTGCTCTGGGTCTGTATGTTGCTTGGGAAGCACAAAAGATGATATGGAAGTTGCTGACCTGGAAGTGGGAAGTACGTGCAAGTCAAAGGGGAAGTGACTGCCTTGCGCTGATGGAATTGCATACCTTCTGTTATTTGTTTGTTGGAGGGGGTGCAGGGGGTGTTTCTGTGTGCCTGGCACCGGCATGTGGTATATGTTTTTATACTTCTTTAATCAAGATCTGAAATAAAGATTACTGTCATTTGGGCTTAAGAAATTGTTATTGATGATCAGCCTCTTACTTTAGAAGTAAGCAGTTGTTTCATACTTATACAGCTGTAAATGGAATGAGGCATCTCTAACCTGTTTTCCCAGAAAGTTTATCCAGTTTACGATCAGACTCCCTAAGTTCATGGAGTGTTTTTTCAGCTTCTTGGTTTTGTCCAGTCAGAATGGAAATTATGCTTGCAGCTATAAAATAGCATATATTTCTTCTTAGATAATAGTTCCAGAAGTTTTGCTCATGACTGAACTTTTCTAGGGCATTGTCATGTAGTTTGGTATTGTAAATTCTACCCCAGTATGTTGGCAGTGGCACAAAACAGTTAAGTAATTTTATGTGTATAAACATACATACCTATGTTCTCATTATTTAGAAACCCCTATTAGTATTAACATTCATGAACAAGGTGGAAAGAGTAGTGCTAAGAGCGGATCTGTGGGTACTGCACAGATACTCATTTGACATGTTTTGTAAAACTTTCGTCCTGCAACTCTTCTCAAATTTCAGGTTGGCCCAGCAGTAGAGGTATTCATGCATCAATTTTGCAGCAGTAAAAAATGGTATGTAAGCCCTGGAAGGAGAGTTGCAGTGAAGTGCCTGTATTCAGATGCAATATTCTAGACATCAGGAAGAGGTTCTTCACCAAGAGGGTGGTTGCACACTGGAACAGGCTCCCCAGTGAAATAGTCACTGCACCAAGCCTGTCTGAATTTAAGAAGAGATTGGACTGTGCACTTAGTCACATGGTCTAAACTTTTGGGCAGACCTGTGCGGTGCCAGGAGTTGGACTTGATGATCCTTATGGGTCCCTTCCAACTTGGGATATTCTGTGATTCTATGAATATTAACTTTTGTGTAGGCACTGATTTATAGTCCACTATGGTGCCGATGAACATGTTAATATTGTTTTTAATTGAAAATACAAGGTTGATTTTTATTTCCACTTGGATGAGATTTAATCCTCAGAAATACTCTTAGAATCATAGAATCATTGAATCATTTAGGTTGGAAAAGACCTCTAAGTTCAACCATTAACCTAGCACCTAACCTAAACTCTTCCTGGAGGCAGGCAGTGCTGAAGTGGAACAGCTGTGGGGCAGAAAGATGAAGAGGCATGCCAGGACCCTTCAAACAAACCCTTGCTGAAATGGTGGAACAGGAACATGCACAGAGGTCATGAGCTGTCTCATGAGTGTGCTGACTCACTTTCCTATGTCCTAATGAAGTCAAGTTTAAGCAAAAATCCACAGCTACTTATTGTGGCTACTCAGCATGGGTTACTCACTGTTTGTGGCAGTAGCACAGGGCTGTTAGGGGAGGCACAGGGGCACAAGTGGTATTTTCTTCCCTTTCTGCCCCTGCACTCTCCCCTGTGCTCTGGAGGGAATTGTCCTGGAAGGCCTGCACTTGGTTGTAGCAGCCAGAAGAGCTCTGCTCGGGCAAGGATTGGAAAGCTGTTTGCTGTAGTAGTTCATCTGCGGAGCCCCAGCTTCACTCTGCTTTTCCCTGGCCTTTTTTTTTTTTTCTTTTTTTCCTACATAGCTACACCCCCCCCCCCATCTGCTTGTTTCCGTTGGATGACTTTCTGTGCTAGGGTGTTATACCTCTTCTTTTCCCTTCAGTATTTCTCTGGTGAAATCAAACAGCTCTTCAAGAAGAGGGAGCCCTACTCCTGTGCCTTTGCAGAACCCAGAACTTGTGTTAAACATCAGGACTGTCTGGGCAGCTGGCCTGCTAATCCCCCTATCCTATGTCAGGCACAGTGCATGCATGACTGAAGTGTGATCTAAGTTAGTGTTACATCTCCCACTTCCTCCGCTTTTGCAATCTAGAGCAATTGCTAGGCTATGTAACACAGGTACGTTTCAAATGACAAGTTGCTGACTTAACTGGGAGTGTGCAAGAGTTCTGACTTTCGGCAGGCTTCCAGGACTGCCAGTGTGATGTATTGGCCTGAGTCACACCTCTGAAGGACTAGTCTGTGTTTGCAAAAGCAGCTTATCCTCCCAGGAGAGGAGCTTCAAATCTAAAAGTTGAGACCCTCCAGTCATGGCCTTTTTAGCTAGTAGGGGGTCCCTACCAGGTCAGAGAATTACCTATTGCAGTAAGTGTATTTTTTTCTTCAGTTTGTTTTGTAAGACTGTAATGCAAATGGAGGCTTGTGCTGAGTTTTAGGCTAATTATAAGGCCATTTATTACTCACTCACAGTCATTCCCCCTCCATATATATCATCCTTACCTGGCTGCCTACCAAGTATTAGTAACCTGACTCATTGTTGTCATGAATGAGTGAAACAGGTTCCTGAGAAAAGCAGGTGTATTCCCAGTTCAGGAGAAACTAGTTCTGATTAACTGTTTTACTTTTGCAGAGAATGTCACAGGCTTACTTTTTTTGTTTTTGTTTGTTTATTTTGTTTTCTAAATATGAAGTTTAACAAGAGCAAGTGCTGGATTCTGCACCTGCGAAGGGGCAACCCTAGCTGTATGTACGGACTGGGGGACGAGATGCTGGAGATCACCCCGCAGAAAGGGATCTGGGGGTTTTGGTCGACAGAAAGCTGAACGTGAGCCAGCAGTGTGCCCTGGCAGCCATGAGGGCCAACCGCATCCTGGGGTGCATTAAGCACGGCGTTGCCAGTTGGTCGAGGGAAGGGATTGTCCCGCTCTGCTCCGCGCTGGTGCAGCTTCAACTTGAGTACTGTGTGCAGTTTTGAAGATATATGAATATATGAATATATATGAATATATGAAAGATTAAAAAAAATTAAAAATTAAACTGTCAGAGAGCCTCCAAAGGAGGGCTGTGAAAATGGTAAAGGGTGTGGAGGGCAAGACCTATGAGGAGCAGCTGAAGTCACTTGGATTGTTCAGCCTGGAGAAGAGAATACTGAGGGGAGACCACATAACAGTCTACAGCTTCCTCACAAGGGGAGTGGAGGGGCAGGTACTGATCACTTCTCTCTGGTGACCAGTGATAGGACTCGAGAGAAGGGCTAGAAGCTGCGACAGGGTGGTTCAGGCTGGATATCAGGAAAAGGTTCTTCACTGAGAGGGTGGCCAGGCACCAGAACAGGCTCCCCAGGGAAGTGGTCATGGCACCGAGCCTGCCAGAGTTCAAAAAGCATTTGGATGACTCTCTGACACAGTCTGATTTTTTGGGTGGTCCTTTGGGGACGCAGGAGTTGGACTTGGTTCTTGTGGTTCCCTTCCAACTCGAGATATTCTATGATTCTTATCAATGCTCTTTAGAAATATGCACCTATATTGAACGGGTGTTGACAAATTCCTATCAATCACAAATTTTGTCATTGCCCTTGGAAAACTAACGATAACCCCAAGAGAAGGGTGAGAGAAGCATGAAGGTGGGGGGTTAAGCAGACCTGTGAAACAAGTTCTTGGGGGCAGAGGTAAGTTAACCAGGGGTGGGGGGGTGTCATCAGCTTTTTTTAATAACTTGTGTTTGCATCTTGTTATGGAATGTATGTTGTTCAAACAGGTTGCAAGGATGTCCAAGTGCTTATCCATCATAAGCTACAAACATTATCTAAGAAAACAAGTTCTGATAGGTGTCACTTTCCAGCAGCATGGCCAAAAACCAAAGGACTAGAGAACCAAATGGCAGATACGTGACTTCCCCTACCCTGCTCTGTAATGTTTATCTCTGGCTGTGAAATTATGTGAGAAAGCTCTTTAGTGAATGGAGACTGAGAAGACAGTTTCCTTTCTCCTAGCCATGTCTTTTTTGTGGGAAACTCCTTAGCATGATTTTTGCAGTTTGTACGTCCAATGCGTGTAAATTTGCATTCAGATGCCTTCACATAGAGTAGTTGTTTTTCTCAGAGGAACTGTGCCTGTGCAGTGCACATGCATGTGTACACATGCACACACAAATATTTCCCACCCTCTACAGAGTGCTAAGAACAAATTCTGCCCTGGGCTCCCACATGGTGATGTATCATGATCACGTTAACCACAATTTTAATTTTTTTCCACCACACTACTATTCCTGAGGCAGCCATGCTATGCTGTCAGATTTTCATCAGATCTTGTAGCCACTGCACAGAGCCTTCAAGGCCCCCCTGCCTAAACTGCGGTGATGGGGTTGGAAGTGAAGCAATAGCTCAGCAGGAACTTGCTGACAACCTGAGGAATGAGACAAATGCACTGGTCTGGTTTTCAGCTGCAGCACTATAATCCTTACTTGGCTCTCAAAGAAGATTGCTCCAAACAAAAGAAAAGAAAACAGCCTAGCAAAGAAGAGGGCACCTCTAAGGTACCTCACTAGCATACTAATAAAAATTATAGTTTACCAAATTGCTGTACCTCAGTGTGTTTTAACAGAACTGCTAATAAGAGCTAGCATCAGCACCACTAATTTGCTGAGTCCTGACTACTCTCTGTCCTTTGACAAGCTGAGGAAGCAGTGTTGAGAGGAACTTCACATCTCTGTGCTGTACTCTCGCCACAGGTGCTTTGCTCTCTTTGTCTCTTGTGCTGTCCCATTTACATCCTGTCCCTTTTCAGGCTTTCTGCAGCATGGAATTTCCACACACCCTTATTTCCACCCTTCCAGAAACATTGCAAGATGAAAGAAAAGGAAAACTGACTACAGTCCTGGAATGAACAGAGCAGGAGAACTGACTGCTGTGGCACTTGTAGCTGCATAGTGAGGAGGAGCAGATGGTTTTTGGTTTGTTTTGCTCTTAGCCAGAACACTTTCTGTATAACTGAACACTTACACATTTTGTGTTCTGAGAGCAGAGGGGCAATTGTAACAGCAAGAGTTGGTATAGTACCAATACAACCTGTGGCATGTCTTTGGTAGGGGGGTGGCTGTGTTAGACCTCTCCTAGTCCATGGATTGTGGTAGGTGCCCTAAGGAGCTCCTACCTCGGTTGCTGGTTCTGTGATGGATCAGCCTCTCCCATGGTCCTGTATGTGCTTGTACTGCACTGTATTAAGAGCAGGGCACTCAAAGCAGTGTGGTGTTTGTCCTCTGCTTGAAGGTGACTTAGTCAGTGACTAACATATCACTGGGACTTTCCTACTTGCTGCTGTTTCCCCAGCTCTTAGACATGGGGGAATTTGCCATAAGCTGAAGAGTTTGAGGTTGGCTGCTTCTCTCCAGCTCAGCCACTGCTGGTTTCACTTGCAGTAAACCACCCACACAGCAACAAAAATTATAACAGAGTGCGGAAGTACTGGACTGCCTTTTGGGGGAAGAATTTCCACACCTGGCTCAGGGTTTTAATCAGCCCCATTTTTTGTCCTAGTGCTGTACATGATTGCTGTGAAAACCAGCTCTGCACTGGCTGTGGTTTGCCCTGAAGATAGTGTTCTTGGTCCATAGTGAGCAGCCAGCAGAGGTCTCAGGGAGATGGCTCTAGCAGGCTTATGTTGTGTTGCATTCACTAACCAATACATGCAACTGACAGGCTCTGGGCTTGAAAGTTATAAAGGGCAGTTCATTTCTGGGGATTCTGCTCTCCCACTGCTTAGCAGAGGTGCTCCAAGAATACGTAGACTTCCCTAATGCTCCTATACCACGGCCTCATTCTGAGCTGTGGTGGGTCTTTACAACAGACCTTGCTGTCCTGAAGCAGCAGGAAGCTTCCCACTTCTGGTCAGATGACCTCTGCTGTTATTTGTCTCAAAAAACCTCCATCTGCGTTCTCCAGTGTGAAGGGCCAACACATTCACCTGCTGTCCATGTTGTCTCTATTTTGCATGCTGTCTGCCATTGCTTCAACTTCTTGCCACTCCTAGCACATCACTTTCCAGCTTCTGCACATGCACAGTGACTGGGTAAGCAATGTGGAAACTGGGCTGTGCAGGGTTACTCTTCGCTGATCACAGAATAGCAACCAGGGGATCCAAGCAGCTTCCTTATTCAAGCAAGAGCTTCACACCACAGCCAAAGCCGCAGTAGAGCATGGAATCCCCCAGTCCCTACATTTTGTAGGAACAGCCTTCAGATTCCTCTTCTTGCTGAGCATTGTAAAAGTTTACCAGTGCTGATTTGGATGCAGATGTACTGATGTGACATGATTTCATTGCATTAGTCCCTGTACTCTAGTGGAGCCAATAACCCCGTGTTTTGGCCTTTTTAGCCTCAAATAAAATAGCTGCTACCTTCTGCCACCTTGCAATGAACTCTTACCAGCTTCAGAGCAAAACCACAGCTTCCAGCAATAGGGACAGTCCCAGGATGGTTTCAGTAAGTATTTTAGCTTCCCTGTGCAGAAATGTATTTTGAATTTTTGGAAACATTGGTTACTTTGGAACAGTCTGTTTCCATGAAAACCTTGCTTATCTCCAGTGTTGTTAATTTGCTTCAATGTATTGCAAGGTGCTTCTCATAAACTCTGCTTGTTTGTCCATCCCGCATACCTATCCCACTTTTTCTCCTAAGGAGATAGTATGTCCCTGCCAGTGATGTGAGGAGCTGCCAGTTGTGGTAGGACTGCATGGTCCGTGGGTTTGGGAGAGAGCCAGCAACGTTATTGGAGTCTGTGCACTGCCATGCAATCATCTGTAGCTTGTTGCTTGCCACATGGAGGCAGCATGCAGCACGAGCCATTAGCTTTTGCTTTGAAAGTGCTTCCACACTCACAAGTTGAAAGTAGCTGGTGTGTTTATCACCCTATTAGAGATACCAAAAGCTGTGCAAGGTACACGGGATTGCTGTACCCAGCCCAGGGCGTGGAAGGCCTGCTGCAAAAACTTGTGGCCAGGCAGCGTGGGTGAGGCACCCTGATTTTTGACAGCTGTGGTAAAACAAAGATTCAAGAGGCTCAGGTGGGGCTCTTGCCATAAAAAGCCATATGCCAGCAGCAAGCTGTGATGTTGGTGCATCACAGGAAGCAAACAGCATATGCTGATGGATGTTGTCCCTAAATGGGTCAGTTTCTGCTAACCTGTATGAAAGGAGCAGGGAGCTCTGCCAGCACTGTTGACTCAGGGGAACACTGTGAGAGGATGTGGACTTGCTGACCTCACACAGGGTCAGTGTCATTTCTAAGCACAAACACAGGGTATGGCCTGAAGTGACTCAGGACCAGCCTGAGACTGGCTGTGATAGGAGACGGTGGAGAGGCTGGGATACATCAGCTGAACATACATGAGAAGGCTGATGCTCAGTTTGTGAAGCTGCAGGAGCCCAGCTTTGGGATGTACCTCTGATAAACATTTTTGGGGAGGATCTGTCTTGTGGGGTATCCAGAGGGATCCATGATCTCTGAGGACGGTGGTGTGGAAGATATCTCAGAGGGAACATACTTTCCTGTAGGCTGAATGTACACCAGCCAGGATCCAGTGTAGTAAAGCAAGAAGAGGGTTCTGGGCACGTTCTTCATGGTGCAGACGAGGGTGATGGGTCTGAGGCTGAGCAGAGCTGTAGGTTTCTGTTCCAGATGGTCCGAGTGAGTTCACAGGCGCAGTCATTCCTGTTTCTGCTTACCAGCATATATCTGGTGATTTCCTAAGAGAAGATACAAGCCTCTGTGTGCTCTCCTCCGTGTGAGCAAGATGTACATAGTCACAGCTCTGTGAAGGTAAGCCCTTTTCCTCTGGCAGGAGCCAAAGCAATGTCCTCCTACTACAGCCTTCATGGAGAAGGTGTTCAGGCTTAATGCACGTTGGGGGAAAATAAGAGGCTGAGCCCAATGTTGGTGGCTGTAAAGAAACAATCAGCAAAGGCAAAAGGGAGCCAGGAGGGCAGGGTGCTGGGGTCTGTGTGGGTGGCGCTCAGCGTTCCCCAGACTAAAGGCAATGTACTCCTCCTCTGTGCAGCATCCTGTGTGAGCTCACAGGCCACCAGCTGGGGCTTTGTTGTTTTTAAACCTGCTGCTTTGCTGACTAACACCTCCGCATTCTGCCTGGCTCATTCATATTTTACCCCATTTCCTGAGCTTTGAGGTGGTTTCTTCTATTGCTTTCCCTTCCAGTAGAACACTGTTACTCAGGCTTCAGCTGTTCTCCTGTCATTTTTGACTCATTGCTTATGGTAATTCATGATTATCTCCCTCCTAAATGTCACCAGCCAGTAAAGGTGTCTTTGCCTCTAGAATTATAATACCTGGTCTTTACCTTTGAGGATACTTTGGATATTGTTTTAATTCCACTGTGACAAGAATAAAATACAAAGGTAGTACTGATTGTGCAGATATTTTCCCCACGTCATGAACTTGATAACTGGAAGTGTCACTAACTCTCTCTCCTAGAGAAAGGAATTGTTAGCTCTAATTGTTATTTCCTTTGTATTTTTTCTTTCTGATAAATACATATAGATGTTGTCCTTCTTCCCGTCATGGTAAAATGATTCTGTCTCATCAATAACTCTACCATAATCTAGCAAAGCCTTCCATGGTATGCCCTTTATACTTGCTGCTTGTTGGATATAGCTACTGCAGGCTGTGCTGAGGTTACAGCTGAGTGCAAGTAGTTGCCTTGTATCTTGAATCAACATAAATCCATGGCAACTGACAATCTTCAGGTCTAAGTGCTTTACTTGGGGAGCTGGATTCAGCTGCTCTGAAGTACCATGGAACCTCAGGCATCTCCTGAGGTGCAGGGCAGACAGTGCAGAGTGCCTCTAGAGCAGTATGTTCTTGGAGATAATCACTGCACAGTGAGACCACTGACTTGCTTCATTCAGGTGATAACAGGTTATCAGGACTTCTGGAGATGCTGCATTTATATCCTACATCATTCCAGGTTGGATAGAGCAGATACAGCCACTGAGAGACCTGGTGGTTCACACTGTGCTGGGCTTCCCAGGACTGAAGAGGTAAGCATCTCACAAGGATCACAGAAGGGAAACTGTACAGATCTGAATTTTGGCAGTCACTGAGGGATAAACTTCCTTAAATTAAAATGAACTGTCTTAAACAATTTCCAGCTGCCACTGCTTCCCTCTCTCAGGTCTAACAACTTACCTTCAAACATGCCTCTGCTTCTGTGCCCCTAGACACTAAACACCTCAATGCCCCTGGCTCGCCCCTGGTTTTGAGAGGGGGAACAGATGTCTTGGACCATTCAGGCCAGGGATGGTGTCTCTTGACTATGCTTGCAAGGTAGCTGCTGTTAACTGGGCTGGTCAATGTGCCAGTTGTATATTGATACAATATGCATGCAGAGGATCCTGTTTATGCATCACCTACAAGCATGGCACCAGGCCTGGGCTTCTAGAAAAGGTTTGTCCCAGCAGATGCTGCCTATGGGTTGTAGATGTTGTTACTGCTGGGAACAGTGTGGCATAGTACAGGGCCAAGCAGGCTGTGCAACTAAGTTAAATACTTTGCAGACAGTCAGTAATACCTTTCTGTTATGAGGTGAGCAGGCCAGACAGTGGTAAAGCTTTTGCTCCATGGTTACACAGGACTCTCCAAGTTATGCTAGCACTGTAATTTGTGCAGCAGAAGGAGGAAGGGACAGCATTATGTGATAGAGATTGTCCTGCAGGCCCAAACCATGCTACTTCTGAAACACGCAATAATAAGCATTTGATATTACAGAGCTAATTTTCAGAACAATAATACTGGTGGTACTCTTACGACCACACCTGCCTTATAAATTCATTTTTGCATCTAAACACTTGTATTTTTCCTCAAACTTAACTCATTAAAATGAAAAAATCATGCATTGCTTTAATATTTTCTTTATAACTGATTAGGCTGCAATTATTCTGTATTATTCTTCTCCTGGGAATATCCCCTGATATAAAGACGTCTCTCCTTGTTCCTCCCTGTGTATCAACATAGAAATCCAAGAGCTGCTCACTTGTACTGTTATTAACAGTTTCCTCATGGCTGTATATTCATTGCTCTAGACTGGGATTGGCAGCCATTTGAGGATGGGGTTCTCCTTTTCAAGAAGATGTCATATATGGTGGTAGCAGTAAACTCCTGATTATTTTTTTCAAATACCTTATCAGTACATAAGAGACAGCTGCTACTACTGAATGTGGACCTGGGACCTTCTGTCATTAGCATCTGACAATCTCATACTCTCTATGGTTTGTGATTGCTGCCTCCTGGTCTACATGAGGGATGGGGTTTATTTTGTTTCTAACCTACCATAAGATTGTTTTGTACCTAGACCAACCAGCCATGACTCTTCTGTATCTTCAGTTTCCCGTTATAGTTAGCTGAGCCTTGGGTTCTGGGTGTGAGCTGGCCCCTGCTGGCAGAGCATCTGCTGCTGTGCTATACCAAGTCTTTGCATCTCCTGCTGCTGCATGGTGGGTACATGTTTTTTAGCTCAGCAGGTCTTGGAGGCCAAACACACAGCACAGGCACCCTGCACCCAGCTACTTTGTGCCCACTTCACTGCTGCTGTCTCCCTGGATTGTTCCAGCTACTTGATCCTTACCCTCCTGCCACCTGACTATGCTGTATGTGCCAAGTCCTGTTCATAGTGCTGCTCCAATTCCTTTCCCCCTTGCTCAGGGGCACAAGCAGTATGCATTGTCTCCTTTAGCCCCGCTTGATGTGCTGAGAAGAATAGACCATCTTCCCTCAGTGGTAGCCTTGCAATCTGCAGACCTCCAGCCCAGCTACGAGCTGCAGGCATGGAGTTAGGGCGGAGGGAGAACCCACCACCTGTGCAGGAGCCAGACCACCTCCCTGCCTGTGGTGTGAGGGTTGGTGCTGTCACCCTGGTCCCAGGGGCCATTTTAGAGACAGGTGGTAGCAGACCAAAGTGGTACTTGGGTGCCTCAGATGTGGTACATACTGTACTATTTAGTCAGGTTTAACCATTTAATGCCTCAACACTGATACCTCACCACTGCAAGCCACTAATTCTATCAGCCCCACTAGTGACCTTTGAGATCTAAGGCTTGTGAGTTTGTTTTATCTACTCTCCCACCTTTTTCTCACATAAGAGTAAGAGAGCAGAGCAATACAGTCATAAATGGTGTGTGGGTGTTTGGACCTGAATTCATTGCCTCCTCTGTGCTCACCACATCCTTCTATCGGCACAGTAATACTGATACAGTGCTGACGTCAACTGCCATCTATCACTGTATATTCCAATACACTACAGCTCCCGGCTGCACACAAGTAGGCTTTACTCTGACTCAGTGCTGATGAAAGACACCTGCTTTCCAGCTCCCGCGCATGCAGTGTCTGCATTCACAGTAGTGATTTAGCCAGGCCTGCCGTGAAGATGTTGAAGGGCTGAAATGGACAGCTGAAAGGACGGGGCAAGGTAATGTCCATGTTCCCACCAAGTTTCCCTGCTGCCAGTTTGTTACTGCTTGATATCTGTGACTTCATTGTAAATCTTTTCTATTGCTGACGTGGCCCTGTGTCCCTGTTGCTTTAGCTTTGTGATTAGGTGGCAGTGTACATTGATAATGAAGTTTTCAAGAAGAAAGCTCGCTTTTGTGTGTAGCTGGTGGACTGAGAGACTTCCCCAGGCCTTCCACTCCTTTTACTTGGTTGTAACTGTGACATTTATTTTCTCGTGCTTGGAAATATCAAAATTATTATTTTTTTTTTTACTTCACATAAACTGGACTCTTAGGCTCTTTATCCTGTGGAAATTGGACAAGTGCATATAGTTCCTGGACACATTTCAAATTGTGAGCTTAGACTGTATCCATGTTTGGCAGCTTGTAGTACCCTACTTCCAGATACTTAGCAAAATAATCTTAAATGAAAAAAGGAATCCAATCCTTCCTCTGCTGAAGAAGAGACAGCAAACTGTCTGTCTTGGCTTACAGGGAGGCCAAGTCTGTGGTGCATGGCAGTCTCAAACCAGCAACATTGAGATTGGGCTTCTGCAGCTGGTCACAGCACTAAGGGGACACTATTTCACTCTGCGGTCCCAGAGCTGATGCTGGGTTACAGTCTGTGAAAGGGCATGAAGGCCTGAGGAGGAACAGCAGTAGCTCTGGGGACTCTGCATTCTCTTGGCCCATCTGAGCAGGGTGCTGGCTTCCTAGGCAGTGGGATCCCTGAATATTCTCAGTACAACAATGAATTTCTTGGCATTCTGCTGGTAGAAAGATGATTTTAAAAGGTGGTTGACGATTGCATAGTCCTGACTCTAGGACTGGTGACTTCTAGGCCTGTTCTAGACTCAGTGACCTGTTCATTTGGCACAGGTCTTCTATGAACGTGCTGCAAGAAACAGAGCTCTTGATGCTAAGAGGACATGAGCAGATGCTGCATCAGCTGAGGAGGAGGCTGCCCATCTCCAAGGTGGTTGCTTTCATGATGCAGCCAGTCTTAGCATGGAGTTGGGTGAGCATGTTTCAGGTGGCATGATAACAGGGTGCCTTTTTCAAGGGAATGAGCCAAAGGAACTTAGAGAAGAGTTGTGGATAGATGCATGGGAGCATGGGTGTGGTTCAGCAGTGGGCTGTGCCTTAGTAATCAGGGACTGCATCACTAGAAGTAGTGGTAACAACCATAATTACTGTACAGAGAATTGGGACTAGAGGGGTCAGGAAAAGATGTTTTCTCAAGGAAATGTACAGTGCAGAAAAGGGCTGGAGTGTGGGGAAAGAGCTTCTGTCCTACTGCTTGCAGCAGGAAAGAGAGACTAGCAGGGTGCACGGGGCTCCGTGCTGAACCAGAGCAACCGTTTCATTTGGCAAAGGTGTTGGAAGGGAAGAAGTGGCAGCAGCAGCAGGACTGAGGTGCTGTCACCATGGCATGTTTGTGGAGCCTCCTGAGTGAGCCCTGCTGATCTCATCTGTATGCTGTGGTGCCTTGAGAACAAGTCTCAGTGCTCACATGGGTCTAAAGGGGCTTTTTGGTAGCTGCTAAATTTATTTTGCTTTCATTATTTGAGTAAATCTGGAAAATTTTTTAACACCACAAATATTCCCCAAGTAGGAGAGGCCTCACTGGCATTCTCTCTGCTGAGTGACTGGGTGTTTGCTGCTAGTAGTAGGGGAGGTGCAGGCACCCCAGGACCTGCACCAGGCCCTGACAGGAGCCCTGTGTATCGCTCTGGTAACTGCAGCTTGCTGCCCATTCTTCACCCCTTACCTTTTTCACAGTTGCTTCTCTGCAACCCAGTGGGTTTTGCAGGGCTCTAGGACTTGTTGCTTGCAAGCATAGGTTGCAGCCAGCAGAGGGGCTCCTGTGGGTTCAGTCACTGACTCTTGCTGCTCTGTGGCAGGGCACGTGGACCCTCCCTTCTGTCTGTGCATCCTTGCAACTTGCTCCAATAGAATTATGTCCCAAAGCAGATTGCTTCTCCAAAGCCTTGTCCCTGTGTAGCCTAGCCCGTTTCAGAACACTGTGCTGAAACCTGTAGTGGGTACCAACAGACAATACTCTGTTACTCTGTAGAGAGTTCATTTTAACTCGTTCTATGCATATCTATGTATTTCTATAAAAGTTAAATACTGTGAAAACAGCCTTAATACTATGTGGCTTGAGGGCCTGGTCTGGGAGCAGGGGCTGTGGGCTGAGCAGTCATTTGTATGTGGTGCTGTTTCCTCATGCTGTTATAAACATCTGGCTGTCCCCTTCTCTGAAGACTTTCCTATAGGTTCTTTTCACCAAAATGTATCAAGGCAGTCTTCCCCTGAAAAGAATGCTGTACTTCATTCTCTTCTGTTTCACGTGGGAGACTGTTATTTTTGTTTTATTTAGTCTGCCTTCATGGAGTCCCTTAACTAGATAGTCCATGCTTATTTAACCACGGGGGAGACAAATCAGTGAGTTCTCACAAACATTGCTCAGACCCACAATAACATTCAGACTCTTATTGGACTAGTTCACTGTAAAGATGTTTAAGCCACTGCAATGTCACTTCTAGTTGCAAGCCATTTCTAGTTGCAGGAAGCTGATGAAGAAAAAATGGGTTAGCACTTAACCCAAGTGTCTTCCTGTTGCATGGATAGACTGAAGCTGCAGTCACTTTGCAGCTTTCTTTGAGCACATGGTGCTGGCAAGGAGCAGAGACTTCACTGATCTGTTTTATGGCCAGTTGGCAGGACCCCACCCCCTAACTCTTAGTCCATGGGAGAAATGCATATAGGAAAGCTGAGATGCCGTGCCTAAATTAGGCACTTCACTTTTAGACATGTAAATGAAGGCTAGATTAATTCCACCTCAACCTCCAACACACATGAGCAGATGGCTGAGCTGAACTCTTCTTTTTTTGTGTGTGTGGCTTTTTTTTTTTGCTCTTTTCCAGGACATCCAGTCAGAACCAACATGAGGAACAAACTATGGCTCAAGAGTATTTCCTTCTTCCTTTTATTCCAGTACAGTAAGTTCCCAGATGTATTTTCCTAGCTGTACACCCACAAGCCTTACCTTTTTGGCTGTTAATGTAGGCTCTGCAGAGACACACAGGACATGATGGTGCCATGGTACAACAAGCACAAGACAGAGTACTAGCGGAGAGGGTTCTGTGGGACAAGGAATTATGGGAAAGTCTTCATGGGGGCAGTGGAGGATGGATGGTAGAGGTTGCACAGCTGGGCAGAGCTCAGCCAAACTGCATCCCACTCCAGGAAGCAGCATCAATGAGGAAAACTGCGGAGGTAGTGCCTGCCTTGCACTGAAATGTCTTCTGGTGAGATGGGCTTTGGGTCCCTCCCTAGAACATTTGCCACAGGGAAGGTTCTGGTGGCTGAGAGCTGGGTGTCCGTGGGACACATGCCCACTGTTGGCAGGCCAGCCAGAACAGTGGAGTGAACATCTCCTGCTCTGAACTCCTTTGCTCAGGACTGTGCTGTACAGATGGCCACTGCCTCTTTCTTGATGATTTTTACCCACCATCCAAGCTTCAGCTTGACTCAGAGCTGACTTTCTGAACATGTCAGCTGGACAGAAAAAGGCAGTGACAAGAGTGCCTGCAGGGAACAGGTGCAAGTTTAACATTTCACATGCTGCTTCTAGACAGAGCCTTGGACCTGCTCCAAACTTGAATTAGCAGAAAAGATGAATTCAGATGTATCTTTTGCCGTACAGGGCCACTGTGATGTCTAGTCTGTATTTTGTGTAATACAAGCCAGGGAATTATCCTGTATAATCTCATTTTGGACCAGACTAGATCTTACTGTTAAAAGTAAAATCCTTTGTTCTTTGTTTCTGAAGCTGCCAAGAATGGAATTCATCCTAGATTTGACTGGGTTATTCTAACATGTAATTATTCCCTTACCAGTAAAAAGTTCACCTCTTCTAAATTTTGTTAGCAAATTCTTGCATAAAGAGATATGTTTGCAGCTTCCAGCTGCCTAGGAATAGTAGACCCTTAATTAATATCATAATAGCATAGAAGAAGGCTAATTAGCGATACTTATTAGCTTATTAATACTTGCTGCCCTCTCTGAAGGAAAGCAGAGGTATTAGCCCCCTTTTTTATAGAAGAGTAAAGTTAGGCTAAGGAAGAAAAAGTGTCTTGTTCTCGACTGGAATAAGAAGTGTCTGTACCAGGGGCCTCAGGAAGCCTGTTGAGGGCTCGAAATGAAACAAAATGAAGTTAATGAAAATTTCAGGACAAAATTCTGAAGTCAGAGTGAAATGAAAAAGTCAAAATGAAACAAAATAACAACCACATAATTTGAATCACATACAGTTTAATAAAACACGTGTACACACTTGGAGCCAGAGTCTGCTGCAAACATCCCCAAACTTCTGTCACCATCCTACCTCTTCAGGGATCTCGTACACAAAATTTGAGTGCTGCTCAGAACTCACTTAGGGAAAGCACTGTGCGCCCTGGTGCCATATGACTTGCAAGAAATTTTATGGTGAGCAAAGTCGGGGGAAAAGTTGGGCTTTGTTTTCCTTTTAATTTACCCTGTCCTGGAATTAGGCTGCACCCTATACTGGGCATACCTGCTGTGCATTGTTACCGTAAATGCAAAGACAACTTGTTTATGAGGATTGTTATTTGATCTGGGGGGGTGGAGCAGATGTTTCTGGTCCACAGAACACTGCCACATATTTTCTCTTTTAATTTAAAACTACTATCCCTACGCTCCCTGTTAGAGAGTCCCTCCCCATCTTTCTTATAAGCTCCCTTTTGTAAGGCTGCAGCAAGGTCTCCCCAGAGTGCAGCTTCTCTAACTAAGCAAGCAGCAGAATGGCAAAGAGAGGAAAACTAACAAAAATATTGGCATCAGAGGATTTGGGTGTCTGATGGCTGTGAACTAGCGTATTCCCATCAGGCCAGGGACAGCCTTGAGAATAAGCAAGGACACATGCATGATTTGATGTAACTACCTTGATACCTTCCCCTAGACAATGACAATTTTACTCCCATCAAAAAGGGGTGATATTGTACATGCAAGAGATCAGTTGTAGTAGACATGGTTTGCACTACCATGATATACTACATCTCCTACAGGTCTCTCCTCATAGTTATTCCTAGGGTAACAGGAGAGGCTTTTGTCAGCCCATGATGCTGTCAAGAAAGGACTCACCAATGCAGACGTTTCTCACTGTACTGTGGTCTTCCCTGCCTTGAAATTCAGGGAGATAGACTATGTCATGCATAGAAGAATAGTTTTTTTGTACAGCACATCTCAGATGCTGATATGTGAGAAGAGCTTCTGCAGAATAATTAAAAGCGTAAATGCTATTTTGTGACCACTTACAAACAAGCTAATTTTCTTAATGACCATAGTGTTACTTCTACAATTGCCCCTCACATTCTCTTTAGCAGTCTGTTTCAGTTTAAGTGATTGATAAATTGTGCCGATGTAGTATCAGAATGATTTATAGAAATTATAATAACTAGAAAGCTGCAATATCTTTTTGCCAAAATTCCATGAAAAGCTTATTCCAAGTTTATGGAGCTGGACATGAAAAGCATTGATGCTGCAGATATCAAGCTGTAGAAAACTGTAAACAGAGAGAATGGTAATGAAAGAATTACTAAAATAGCACTTTTAAAATGTGCAAAGTACAATGAATGCTAGATTAGCAAAGGGCAATTCTAAAAATTTAGGAAGTTATGTCATTAAAATGCTTGAATATGCTATTATTTCTGGTTGGGACACCTTGTCTTTTTTATGTGCTACATAAGCTAGGCCTCTTGCAGAAATAATATGCAACTCTGGTGCAGTGACTGTGTAAGAGGAGACAGAGATACGTTTGAAAATTCAGCCACCGTTTGGGCATTTTCTGGCATTTCTGCATGTAATTTGCTGCAACAGCATTTAAAAAGATTTTTCTTTAACAATTACCTGGCTGTCAATGACTCACCTTCCTGCAGAGATGGAACACATCTGTACGCCACGACTGGAGATTTTCTGGGGGTTTGGTGCAGAGTGGTCTGTTCTCTTCTGATGCAGTAGGAGCCCTACGGGCTGTGTATGTTGATAAAAATTCTGCTTGTTTCAGCATGGAAGCTGATATTGTTTTTTCTTTTCAAACCTACAGCTATGTGTGGTGAAAACCTCACTTGTTTTGTGGACTATGTACAGACCCTGTCCTGTATCCTGAGAAATGACCTGAGTGCCAATTCATATAACCTTACTGCAACATGGTATGTCTTAGTAGGATGAGGCAGCAGGAACTTCTAACACCGCTATAGTGCAGTGATGTCCTTCTGCTGTCTTCCTTAGGTAGAGTTCTCCTTCCTCCTGCCATGCTGATGTTCAATTTGTACTTCATACTCCAGTTGTCATCTGGCTTCTCCACTAGCAAAGAATTCCTGGTTCCTGCAGCCACTGACTGCACTGCTTGTTACTGATTGCTGCACTGACTCTGGCTTCCTTGGCGTTGTTTCCTCTCCTGTGCTGGGAATACCCTGCCCATTACTGCTTACAATGGGCTTCCACTTTTATGTGCTGACAAGGGATCATGCAACTTGTCCAAGCTTTGTATAGCTGCTGTTCTGCCCCAGCCAGGAAGTGGGTGCAGTCCTGGGCTGTGCAGTCCTAATGGTCAGCTTTTCTTTAAAGCTTTTCTTTCCACAAACACTTCAACGTAATTTTTCTGTTTCTCTCAGAAAGCTGCTGAGCTGAGCAAATAGAAAGGGAAAAAAAAAAAGTCAATGTTCAAAGACCAAATTTTATTTGAACATGTTGCCTTTTTTTTTTCCTTATGAATTTCTCATTTTTTCCAGCAACAGATTAGTCCAACTACATCATGTAATAGATGTGGACTACTTCCTTTGTTTTGTTTTGCTGTTTCAGGGTTCCTGAGGACAATCCAGAAAACACTGTGGCTGCCTGCAATCTCCTGCAATTGTCCAGGAACACCAGCCACACACAGTATATGTGCACTGTGGACATGACTGAACTCCTGGCAGATGTCAAAGTCCAGGTGGATGTTACAGAGATAGCTGATAGGCGAAATGTGATTTCCAAAGGCTTTTATATGGTACAGAACAGTAAGTACAAAAATGGTGGCCTTGATATATATTTCCTGAGTCTATGTCCATCTGCCAGGACAGTCTGGGCACAGAGTGAGCATGTCTGCCAAGGGTGGTGAACTGTGTTCAGTGTGCACTCCTATACACAGGACTCTGTGATTTTACTGCTGTCATTGTAAACTAAAGAACATTTTATGTTGGAGGCTAACCTTAGAGCTGGCCTAACTGTGCAAGTGACCGTGACTACATGGAGACCTCCTCTGTGATGAGTAGAACAAGGTGCTCTACTTCCCTCATCTCCCAGGGGTTATCAGCCCTTGTGATATTTCCTCCTGCTCCTTAGCTGATGAGGAAGTTCAGAAACAAGCAGCAGAGTCAGGAACAAGGAATGTTCAGAGCTGCTGAAGTGTGAGGCTCTGTGCACTGCTCAGGACTGCTCACTCTGAGAGGATGGCCCACCACCACTGGGGCAGTTATGGTCCCTGCTCGCTCTGCCTTTCTGATACCATGCTGGGCCATTTTTTGTGTCTTCAGTAATGTAGCGAAGATTAACACCATCCTGTCTTCACCCACAGTCAAACCACAGCCTCCTTTCAATCTGACTGCTGTGTTCGCAGAGGGTTATAATATTTCTTGGGAAACCATCTACCAGAACTCTTTCTACTTTTTGAATGAAGAGCTGGAATATCAGCTGCGTTATAAGAGAAGAACTGACACCTGGGAGGTAAGTGAAATGTCAGTTTACCATCAAGTAAGATGTGCCAGCAAAGAGGAGGCCAGCAGAAGCAGGACAGGAGCACTAGTGTGGAAGAAGGGTTCTAAGGGTTTTGAAAAGTTTCTCTTTGCTTGCCTGGACCAAAAACATACAAAACTTAAAATAAAATAAAAAAATATTTGAGAAGCAGAAGCTGTTTGAAAGGTACGAGATCCTGTGGGAAAGACTAGTAGGTCATTTGCTTCTTATTCTGTCCTTCATGGAAGGATCCCCCAAGGCCACATGCTACTGACCAGCCAGAACACGGTGCCACAGAAATGATATGAAAGCAGAGGGGACTCCTTTGCAGGGCCCCACACTGTGCAGCAGTGAGAGTAGTATGGGAGTAGTCTCTCTAGCCTCAACTATTTGGTGTTTAATTGTTCACAGAGTCAGAAGACTAAATCTGTTCATGAAGATAAACGGACACTGGTGATCCTGCCACAGGAACTTCAGGGGAACACTGAGTATGAGTTCCAAGTGAGAGCCAGACCCCGAGAAGATACTGGCTACAGTGGATTTTGGAGTGAATGGAGTTCTCCGCTGACACTGAAAACCAACCCTACTGGTAGATACTAGCTTTCCCTGCCCTTCCACTTGGTCCAACGTCAGAGAATGCTTCTAGAAATCAAATCTAATTAATTAGAGCAAAAGCTAAATAGTCTAGTAAAGGCAGGCATGTTTGGCTTGATTTACGGGTACATGAACCGTAAGTTTGGGCAGGTATGTGCTGTCTGTATTGATCTTACTGGGCTGCAAAGCCCACTTTACAGCTGTTGTGGTTTAATCCAGCAGGTAGTTAGCTAAGCACCACCCAGCCATTCACTCATCCCTCACCCACCCCACCCTCAGTGGGATGGGGGAGAGAATCGAGGGGGTAAAAGCTTGTGGGTTGAGATAAAGACAGTTTATTAGAACAGAAAAGAAAGAGAAATAATAAAGATAACAGTAATAATATGCACAAAGTAAGTGATGCACATTGCAATTGCTCACCACCCGCTGACTGATGTCCAGGCTGTCCCTGAGCAGCAGTCCCTCTCCCCACACTGCAAACAGCCATCCCATATAAATGTTCAGCATGACGCCACATGGTATGGAATATCCCTTTGGTCAGTTTGGGTCAGCTGTCCTGGGTCTGTCCTCTCCCAGCTCCTGCTGCACACCCAGCCTGCCCGCTGGCAGGACAGTGTGAGAAGCTGAAAAGTTCTTGGTTTAGTGTAAGCACTGTTCTGCAACAATTAAAACATCAGCGTGTTATCAACATTATTCTCATTCTAAATCCAAAACACAGTACCACACCAGCTACTAGAAGGAAAATTATACTCGCTGAAACCAGGACAACAGTATGGGAGGAGGGTTTGGCACAGCTGGCTGTAGGTTTGTTGCCAATGCAGGAGTGCAGCTTCTACATTCCTTCACAGTGTCAGACTTCCAGGGTCCTGCTTGCAGCTTTCAGAAATAGGAAAGATCTAGTGGAGGTACCTGCACTACTGGAGTTTCGTGTTGCCTTCAGCTGAGGGGAAAAAGAAGCCTGTTCTCAGGGCTAAGTTCCATATCTGGACTCCTACATTTGATGGTCATGCTAGGCATGGGTGTTTCATTCAGTAGCCATTACTCCCACTCCGCAGGGATCTGCCTTATGCACAGAGGTACACTGGTGTTTGCCATGGTGGAACAAGCTCTGAAACCAAAGACTTCGTTCAAACAGAGGGGAGGGCAGGATGACTGTGGTCAATGTCAGCAGTGTATGCTGTGCTTCCCCACTCAAGCTGATCCGCAGCTCTAACAGAAATACTAAATGGTGCTGTGGCAGCAGGGTGATCACTTCATGGATTACCTGTGGAGGTGTCCCTAAATCAAGAGAAGTCAGAAACACCAGGAGTCTTAGGAACAGTGAGCTGTTCTGCCCCAATCATGTTCATTGTCAGCTGCCCTCTGGCCTGGCTACACCAGACTGATGGACAGCTCCTTTTGTTGGTGCAGTCTTCTCTGAGCACCTTCGTTCATACCTGACTGCATGTACAGAGGGCTGGGCCACAGGCCTCAGCATCCCTAAGAGAAAATCTGGGGTAGAAATTCAGGGTCTTCTCTCACCATCTGCTCCTTTATTGACCAGGGTCTATTTAAATGCAAGGTGAGTCTGAATGAACCCTGTCTCTTTCTCCAGCAGTGACACAGACAGCAGGCATGGGATGGATGCTGTTGTTTGTTGTTGTCCTGGTGATCACTGCCTCAATCACAGCCTTTCTGGCCAAACATCAGAGGTAAGAGCCCTTAGGGAAGCTGGAGTAAATTTCCCTATTCTATTCTGCCAAAGATGGGGCATTCACATGCAGCCTTTTTTGCACCTTGTACAGTCATGCACAGACACAGCTGCGGGCCTGTGAGGGTCAGCAAAGTAAGGTCTCCATCTGGTGTACTGCTAAGAGTGCCTTGCTTTCCTCTGGGGGCCTTGCTGCCATTCAGCAGGCTGGGTGGAACAGGACACTGGTGCATGGGGATTAAGTAGAGGCCACCCATCCATCCTGGGCTGTTTTCCTGGTCCTGCCCATGCTCTGAAAATGCCCAGACAGGAGCAGCAGCCTGCCCTATTCCAAAGCTAATGCAGTTCCCTCAGCGCAGGCACGGGGTCTCTCCCCTTTTTGGATGGCCATGTGCCCTTGCAGAGGGACAGTGTGCACCCTGCCACAGAGATGGTGCTGTGCTGGTGCAGCACCAGGGCTGGCACAGCCCATGGCTGCAGAACAAGCACATAAAGCAGAGTTCTGCCCTGTGGGTGCAGACTACTAGCCAACCCAGCCTGAGGAAAATGGCACCTTGAGCACTTGGTACTTTTCCAGAGAGGGGAAAAAATGGAGTGTGAGTATTTTTGTGCACAGGTCGTGGGGGCTGAGGCATCAGAGGCCTTGCTCACAAGAAAGGCCATTAGATGGCTCCAACAGCACAAGACATCCTTGTGCTGCACAAGACATCCCTATCCACTGATTTTAGTGATTTCAGCTGCTTGAATTGGCTCTGGAGATGCCTTGTTTTGGATCTGTAATGTGTGCTTAACCCCAAAGCCTTTCTCTTTTCTTTTCCAGCTTGTGGAAGAAGATGGCTTGCATCCCAGACCCAGCTCCTTTTTTCAAACCACTTTACCTGGTGCATAATGGAGATTTCAAGGTATAAATGGGCCGCGTAAGTGAGTGGAGCACATGACAAAGATAAACTAAAAGACCCAGTACTCTTTCCTGGGCAAGAGATTCTCGTTAGGGCAGTAAGAGGAGAAAGCTGTCTCAAGGGAATGCCACATGGGTGCAGATGAGGACCAGATTCCAACAGTGTAGGTTCTGTGCTGGGAAGACCTTTATGCCAGGCCTGTGCCACTCATCCCCTGTAGGTACAGTCTTAGCAGGTGAGCTGAGCTCATATTTGAACTGTGAAGTCTGAGGTTGTGAAGGGAATGAAGAAAGGGACACCAGGACAGTAACTGGGATTCTTCCAATACTCCAATCCCATGCTGCCATGAAGGGCATGGAGTAGACTTCACTGTGGAGCCAGATCTCCCAGTCCAGTCTCTGCAGTAACACAGGCTCAACATTAAGCTTTGTAGCTCTCTCTGGAGAGTCACTTATGCAGACAACAGATATGTATATCATCCTGGAAAGGTGAGTAGAGCTCTGGGAGGCAAATAACTCTTGTGTGACAATAGTTTATGTCCAGCTGCCTCCCTATTAAGGAATAATCTTTGTGAAGTGAGCAACTTTACCTAGCCCTCACAAATTCTCTTCTCATTTAATACCAGCCAAACTTGCTCATCTGACAAAGTGGCATGCAAAGACCGCAGGGTTTGCTGGAGTTTTTGAGACACAAAAGTAAAAACATCGAGTATACATAGACGTTGTTTGTATTAAACTGAAGAGCAACCCACAATGCCATTATCAAACAGTAAAGATGCTGGCACGTAAGTGCAGACATCAGTGCCTCTTTCTGAGCAAGTTCCTGTTGTTCCTGCTGATCAGCAGCACTGATAAGAGACACTTCAGTGTCTGCTTTTTGTTTCTGCTTTTTCTTGGACACTGAGAGAGAGACACCAGCTGGGCCCTAATGATCTTCATGTACTTTCCCACTGTTGAATGGCTGATGTTTGCAGTTGGGTTAAATGGCAAGTTTTGCATGGGCACCATTCAAGCTGAAGCCTGCAGTGATTGTGTTTCTTTTTCATGCCTTCCTTTTTCAGCCCAGCTTTTCATATCTGTTTCCAAAGGGTACTTGCATCTACCTCTGAGGCCGCTGGCACTGGTTGTTACCAGAGAAAGGAGCAAGTACCAGGTGGACCCAGTGTAGGAATTCCTAATAGCCAAGGGATAGTGCTCATAGTGGAATTGAGGCCACCCTTTGACACCAATAGCCGTGCTCCTGTCAGAGAATCCTGTTGCTTCACCATGCTCAGCAGGAATGACGCTACTGCTACTTTCTAATTAGGTCATTCAGTGCTGCTAGGAGGGAATGAACATCAGTTACAATATTGCTAAAGCTAAGTTGTTTCTGAGAAATTTAATAAATTTGCAGAATAAAGCAGCAGTCGCCCACACAGCCACAGCACAAGATGCAGAGGGTGTCAAGAGGATGTGGCAACCTCAATAATATGTGAACAGTCATCATTATCAGCTGGCAAAAAAACAACAACAATTGATCTAAGGCTTATTCAATTGCATCCTGCCTGCATTAAAGCAAGTGTTTAGGAAACTTCTGTGAATAATAATCAGCAAATGACAATAGGAAAGCTTTGCACAGAAGAGTCCTGGATTGCACAGGTAACAGTGAAAATGTTAGAGAAAAGTTAAGACAGAAAAAGAGAAGGGAAAGCAGATGAACACTGTTCACTCTTGTGTGTACATGAGTTCTTGCATTCACGTTGGGTGGGAATGTGCAAAGAATTGTCAAGAGAGCATAGTAAATATTCTGCTTGCTCAGTTCCGAGAGGGTGGGTTTCCTGCTGTTTCTTTAAATAGCCATTTGCACGTACAGCTTTAATAAGAAGCTCTTTGCAGTTTATGTTAAAAATAAATTAAAATAGATTTGGTGCTTCCTGCACATTGATTACTGTGGCAAAATCTATCTCTCATGCAGCACCACGTCAGAAGCCCTCACAACATTTGTGAAGCTCAGTGTTGTTACCTGTTTTATACACAGCAGAAAGTGGCACTTAGAAGAGCCGTCACTCAGATCAGCCATCAGAAAAGCATCAGATAGGTCTTGACTTTCAGTGCTGTGCCCAGCCTCTGAACTACACAGCCTTGCTAATAGGACTTACTAGCATTCACTAGTGGCACACACCACAAGTTTATGGTGGTCTGAATGATTCAGTGATTTCTTTGAAAAGAACAGAATCATACTCTGTTCTTAGCTCAAAGAAACCTAGAGGTGCCTTTACTCTCAGATGAAACTGAATGCAAGAGGCTCATGATCTAAATATAACACATGGAACAAAGCAGAATGTAATGCTAATGGTGATACAGAAGGGCAAGATTCAATGTGTGACATTCCCCTGTCATTCAAATAAGTGTTATCTGCACCAGGCAGTGGCTACAGCTCTTTGAGGTCCACAGCCCCTGCCTACCCCTGCTTTCTTCGTGTCACTGTGAGAGAAAAGACTAGCCTGGGGCATGGTCACACAAAAAAGATCTGGTGAAGCTTTGCCCTGACCCTCTTCCCAGGGTACTGCAAAGTGACAGAGCAGGGCTATGTGTGTTGACTGCAGATACAGCATGTAGAGGAAGAAACTAACTTTGCTTTCAGAGAGAGGCAGTTTCCTTGAGAAGAGATCCAGGGAGAACTGGTCGCTTGGGAGGGGTACATCTGGCTGATGAGCCAGGAATGCTGCTATAGGCAGTGGCATTCTTTGCAACATGGAGAAAACTGCAAAGCCATGCCAATTTCTCAGAGCTAATTATTTTCAATTATTTGAGCCAGTTCTCCTGCAGCTGCCTTTGCCTGGTAATAACAGCATCTCACGCCCCGCCATTTTGGAGGAGTCAGTGATTTTAGAGCTTGACTTTGCCTCTAAAAGCACAAGGTCTTTGGTAATTTCTGTGAAAACTCACAGCTGATGCTACTAACCTCTCTCCCTCTCTCTGTATATGTTTTTATGCAGAAGTGGGTTGGTACATCCCATACGAAAATGACCCTTGATTTCTTTGAATGGGGAATAGTCCTTCCGGAAGTCCTAGAAGTTTACAGCATGTGTCCTTCCAACAGTACTTCACAAGAGGAGATGAGTGAGCTAAAAAGAGATCTGCCTTCTAAGCCTTATGTGTCCTGCCTGACTACCCCAGGTCAGGATAGCCAGTCCCTGCTGTCTAGTGTGAACAGTAGCAGTGGGACTCAGGACCGGTCATATGGACATTTGTCTATTGACACTGTGACTGTAGCTGACGAATTTACACCTTGTAACTGCCAATGCAACTGTAACCGTATGTACAGGGGACATGAGCGTACCAGTGATGAAGACAGTGCTGGAGAAAATGGTTACCCCAAGGTTAACATTGATGACGAAGACACAAAACTATCCAGTGACTTCCATCTGTCTGACTTGAGCACACAGGACAAAATACTTGCCTCAGGCTCTGTGTCCACAGACCACCTGAGGACAAGTGCCCCAGCCCACCAGAAAGTTGAAAGGGCTTTGGAAACAGGGATGGGAAGCATCCTAGAAGCCCTTTGCTTGCATCCTAATCAGTGGGATTTGGAAAATCCAGCTTCTCTACCTTCTCCTGATGGTGAAAGTGTTTCCTACAGTGAAGGCTCCTATGACTTTTTACCTCACAGTGCAAGGCCTGGTGACAGTTATCCTATGATCTGCCTAGATTTGGACACTATTGACAGTGGCTTTGCAGACTCGGACTGTGGGAGTCCAGTTGACTGTGAATTTGAGCAAAACAGTCAGACCAACAGTGGGTCCATTCCTCTTGAGCAGGAGGGAGAGGACTTTCCACGGAGCTATGTCAAGCAATGGGTCTCTCATCGCTCTGACAGCCCTGTCAATGGGACACAGACTAACTAAGGACTTGATGTTCCTTTGCAGATTGTAGGGCCTTTTCTATACAGTGCCAGAAGCAAAATGTCAGCAAAATTCAGAAGAAAAAAACAAAGTTTACTTGGTGTAAGCTCTACTGCATACAAATGAAAACTATTAGGCCCATAGAAATGTAATGCCTATTTCTGTTGCCACTTATCTTGTTAATGCTGCATCAAAAGTAACATAATTAATTTCTTATAAGCTTATAAATAGTACAAAACTTTAAAGTAATTTTCCCTGGCACGACTTGAGTTTAGATGTACGTGAATCTTAGAAGCATAACCTATGGCAAGCATGTTTGTTATATTGACACTTCTTTACCCTTTCTTAACAACACAGGTGTTGTTACTTTTCCTAACACAATCCCCTTTAAACTCAGCTGTAATAGTTCATATTAATTATGAATTATACCCATCCCTGTTCATGAGGTATAATCAAAACCAATTCTCATCATCAGAGAATGACGTGTCCAAGAGACCAATCATAACTCTGGTTTTAGAGGGACTTTGGCTTTGCAGGTAGAATCTATAAATGAAGAGTCTTCAAAACATAATTCCAGATAAATTCTTTCTACAAAGGCTTCCTACTGAATCAGCATCTCTCCCAGCATTTTCCAAGCACACTAACTATAACACTGAACTATTAACTGTAATTAACTATAACAGCTGTTAGAGCTATGCAATAATTTCAGGAATGTTGTCCCACCTGGATATGCCTGCAACTCCATCTTCTGCCTTGGACCTGGTCTGCTGCAGTTAACAGGTCAGTAGCACAAAGCTTAATCAATTTCTGCTGGATCATAAAGCCAACCATGAAACTGCTAGTTGCACTGCAACTGGTTATTTCCCTCTTATGTCTCTGTATGTCTGTTTAGGATAACTGTCTTAAAAAGTTAATTCAATACTGATATTGAATGTGAACACATACATCTTATGCAGGTATAGTGCTACTAACCCAAGTACTGCTCGGCTGCAGAAGATCTTACACTGAGAGAGCCTGTGTGATTAACAATGTATGTTTCCAGTGCAGTAATAATCTGTTCTTGTTGTGATACCAATAAATTCTATTCTCTCTCCCCAAGCTTTTACTGAAGACTTTTGGCAACCCCACAGCTCCCTGTGGTGGTTTCTTGTGGTGGGCAGCTGAACTCTCACACAGCACTCTCTTGCTCCCCCTCCTCAAAGGAGGAGGGAAAGAAAATACTATGAAAAATGGCTCAAGGGTTGAGATAAGGAAAGGGAGACTGCACACCAACTACCATCACAGGCAAAACAGACTCAGCGTAGGAAGATTTAATATAATTTGGGGATTGGACTAGATGATCTTTCAAGGTCCCTTCCAATCCCTAACATTCTGTGTGATACTGTGTAATTTATTTCCTATTACTAACAGACTAGAGTGGTGAAAAACTAAAAGCAAACAAAAACTACCCCTACCACCGCCCCCAGTCCATCCTCTTTTGCCTCCTCCCCCTGAGTGGCACAGGAGAACGGGGGTCGCAATCAGTCTGTAACACTGTGTCATCCGCCACTCCTTCATGGTCACACTCTTCCCGTGCTCCAACATGGGTTCCCTCCCACGGGATGCTGTCTTTCCTGAACTGATTCTATGTGAGCTTCCCACAGGCAGCAGCTCTTCAAGAACTGCTCCAGTATGGGTCCATACCATGGGGTCCATCTGTCGGGGCAAACTGCTCCAACATGGGTCCTCCACAGGTGTCAGCTCCTGCCAGACCTCCTGATCCTGCATGGGCTTCTCTCCATGGGCTGCAGTGTGGAAATCTGCAGGGGGACAGCCTGCTCCAACATGGGCCTTGACACAGGGAAACTTACGCTCTGGAACCTGAAGCACCTCCTCCCCTCCTTCTTCGCTGTTGTCGGTGTCTGTGGGATTGTTTCTCGCTGCTCTCTCCCAGCTGCTGTGGCACAGCCATGCCACTGTGTTTTTTTTTTCTTTTTTTCTTTTTTCTTTTTCTTTTTTTTCCTTTCCTTTCTTAACTACACTCTCCTAGAGGTGCAACCACCATTGGTCATTGGCTTACCTTAATCCAGCAGTGGGTCCCTTTTGGAGCCAGCTGGAACTGCTTCTTCTCTAACTTGGGGCAGCTTTTGGACTCCTCACAGAAGCCACCCTTACTGGCCTCCTGCGATCAAAACCTTGCCACATAAGCCCAACACACTGTCTTAACAAGAGGGAGCACTGTAATGAAAGGAAGCTGTTTCTTTCACAATTGAGTGATAAGAGAGTTTTTCTATGCATCCTCCATTTGATTGTTTATGACAGCCATTGTGCCACCCATGCTGCCTTTTGAACCTACAGGGATTAGCTTTGCCCATGTTGTTTTTACTTCCTCAATGTACCTTTTAGCTCTGGGCTTCCTGGGCACAGACCCAAGATATCAGTGGGTTTGGTTTCTTCCCTCCTTTTTTTCAGTTTTTTTATTTTTGCTGTCTTCTGCCACAGGAGGCATTATCTTTGCACGCTTATGCATTCTCGCTGCTGTGCTGCAAGTACCCTGCATGCCCTCCCCGAGGCAGCAGAGGAGCGAGTGAACTCCACTTCCTTGTTGAGCTGTCTGCCCGGCAGTGTCCTGTAAAGTCTGCATGCATCGTCTATGCAAAGACATACTGAGTAGAAGCATCGCTACTGGTCTGTAACAAGTATTTTGCAGCTGCATCAACAACAGGTAGTTGCACTTCAGAAACAACGTGGTGGTAACTGGCCCAGGATGTTTAGTGGAGGGGAAACTTGCCTAACTTTCTGGGCCCTTTTACACCTCAGTTCTGCACACCCCATGCCTTTGATAGAATCATTGGCCCCAGAATTGCCAAAGTATCTGTTTCTGTCATTGCTACATAGTCCATAGCTGCACATCTGGTAGAAGTCACTGTTTTGCAGCTATGTTAGACTGGAAGTTGCCTCTGGTCGTCCTAGGAGGCAGACTTCATAGGCAGAGAGGAACTTCCATGATATGTGGCACAAGGATGTGAAAATAAGGGAGACAGTTCCCTTGGAGGCAGGATGTAACAGTTAAGCTTTTGGCCAAAGATTTGTTGACACTGTGGATGTAGACATTTTTGAAGTGGTGGTGGTGTGTTTTCTTTTTTTTTTTCTTTTGTTTCTTTTTGTGTTTTTGTTTGTTTTCTTTTTGCCGTGGCTCCTAGCAGCAAACTTTGCAAATGTCCTGACCTAACAAATGTCCCTGACCTAACAATATCTAATTTGGAAAAAACATGTTCCCTGTGGAATTCTAGGGCCATTGGTCACATTGCAAAGCCCATGTCTTGTTGTTTTTTGGGAGGCTTCCCCTGCTCTCGAACAAGCTGTCTGTAAAATGTTTCACTCCACCCTTCCGTGACCTCAGTAACCCGCAGTGGCAGATTCCTGAACAGCAGTGTAAAGCACAGGAAAGAGTTATGATAATAGTGTGGTAAAGGCATTTGATGTTTCAATGTTTAGCCAAGCAGGCCTCCCTAAAAGAACAGAGATTACAATAGGCTGCATAAGCTTTCCATTCCAGGGGAATCTGCTTAGCGACTACTGCCATGCTCAGGTAATCAAGTAATCTAAGTTTAGCATACCTTGCAGAGGCGAGTGCAACCATGCACTAAGCAGTGTGATGAGATTGTAAAAGGTGACAGCAGCATCACCCATGTAGACAAAGTATTTATATTACTCTGGTCTGCTGTGCTCTGCATGGTATTCACAATGGTCAGGGACATGAAAGTGTCCATGTTTATATGAGTCTAACTAAGACTATCTCAGGCTCAAAAATGTGCATTGTTGTATAGGCCAAGAAATGCAGCACAGACATACCAACTACTGCATGTCCCATTAGCTTCCACTGGAATATGATGCTTGTCCTGTTTACTACTTCTGCCTCTATGGTGATCCAGGATCAGAGGAGATAGCAAAATATGCATGCATTTGACACTGGGCCAGCAGCAGACAAACAGTGGCAATCCTATCCAAATGGAGCACTTGGGGTGGGAGGGAAAAACTGCAGGTTAAATACAATGTAAAACAGATTAACTGGGGAGAAACAATGCTCACTG
Organism: Cygnus olor; assembly: GCF_009769625.2. Taxonomy (NCBI): domain Eukaryota; kingdom Metazoa; phylum Chordata; class Aves; order Anseriformes; family Anatidae; genus Cygnus; species Cygnus olor. The sequence goes on from NC_049183.1 coordinate 17,832,958, forward strand.
GTGAGAAACACTGAAGTTAGTCATGGGAGAGCCAGTAAATGAGTGCTTGAAAACATGAAAGAAGGGTCTGAGTGGCCTTTAGAGAACAGGAATTCAGTTAATGGTCTTTGGGCTGAGTATCACTTGAGGTAGGAGTAAAAAGCAACCTACAAGTAGCTGTGGTATTGTCGGAAATACTACTGTCTTTCGGAACAGTGATGTGAAAGGAAACTAGGAAGATAAGTTTATGCCTTGCTGTTTGAACCAAACTTCTGCTGAATGTTTGTACTGATTTTTCTGTCTGCTGTGGAGGCAACGGGTCAAAGCTGTGGGTATCAGATGGCTGTAGCATCCTTCTGGTGATATACAGCAGCAGGCAGGGAAGATGCAAGGATACAATTTGTCTCTAAGCGATTACATGTTTTCTGTTGTAGCAGGCGATCTACAGGTGTCTGGACAGTTCTGGTGCAGCAGGTGTTACTTGCTCTGAAGACTGCTTGCATTTTAAGGCTTTTCTGTTTCTGCTCCCATTTGTGATTGATGTAACAATAAAAAATCTAAAATATGTTCATATGGGTACTCTTCAGGCTTCGTGTGAGTTGGCAGGAGTCTTACTATGTGAAGAAGGCCTGAAAGCAGGTACTTGGAGAACCAACATTGCTCTACCTGCAGTAGAAACATCTATCTCTGGTTCTACATTGCCCCTGTCCCTCTCTCTCAGCCCATAAAGCTAATGCTGAGAGACTGTTATTCAGTCAGTCCTTTGCTTGCATCTCTCTTTCCCTTCCCTGGAACCAGACCCACTTACGTGACTGACTTGGTGGATCCTAGCTCTAACACTACCACTGCAGCATTTCACCTGAATATGGAAAGATCTGTTCCCTATGCACCGTAGGATATGGACAGGGAAGTACTGCAGTGCTTGTTTGCCTCTGATGTTTCCCAAGTTGCCCCTTTAAGAACATTGCAGGAAAAGGCTGTGGAGGAAGAAGAAGGTAGTTCAGGGATGCCTCAGGTGTTTGACTGTTTGCAAAGTTGGGCATCACTATTTGCACAGTTGGGCAGAGGCCTTGGATGGAAGCAGTCTCACTTCACATTCAGACAGGACTAGCAAATGGCTTTAGGTCACTTACACACAGCTCTTTTGATGACTTTTTTTTTTTTTAATTAAGTGTTCCAAGAAGGTACTTTCATATTCAGCAAATTATTCGGCCTTCTAAATGTTAACCCCTTAACAGAAATTCCTCAGTTTCTGCATCACTAATGAGTAATTGCAGATGCAGCTACTTTAACTCAATCTGATAATCTGAGCAGTTTTTCATTGGTTCTTGAGATTATCTTTAAAATCGGGCACAGTAAGCTCTGCTTTATTATGCCACTGCTGCTACTGCCTGATCATCAAACCACACAGCCTAAACTATCAAGGGACAGAAACAGTGTGAAAAGTGAAGTTTCCTTTGAGCTGGTAAGATGGTTTAACATATTTCTGTGCTATGCATGCCAATAAATAATGATAGGGTACGTCTACTAAGCTAAAAATAAGATATGAAAAATAATTTGTTAGCCTAAATGAGGAACTGTATATTATTTCTGCTACTAGGATCCTAGAACAATCAAACCACCAGAAGGGTCTTTGCACTTTTGTTCTGCTAGATTGCTGAGCACAATACCACACCCTATCACATTGATTCTGGTTTGGAATGTGTGAGAAAGAGGCAATTTGAGCAAATTATCTTTCACACTCTTCTCTGTGTGAAAAAGATGAACGTAAACAAATCCAGACAAAATATCCCTCAGTGTTTGGGACTATGTATGAACTATGGATGGGGAAATCCTATTACTTCCTTATTCCCTAGCAGTTCACATGTTTACAGGCTGATCATGTGAGTG